>NC_071991.2:140708750-141343125 GCF_028885655.2 Pongo abelii | reverse complement strand
TAGAAGTCTCACTGCCTGAAGCTGCCGCCTCTGCCGACCTGAAGGTAAGGCCACGCCCCACCTCACCATGTAACATGGAAGCCAAAGGCTCTTTCTAGCACAGTCAGTATCTTATTTGATTCTCACAAAGCCCTGTTGGTAATACAGAGCAGGTGATTTTACCCTTGTTTTAAGGATGAAGTAACTAAGGTACAGAAAAGCTGATTGACTGATTGATTGAAATGTATAGAGCTAATACAAATAAGTGCCCAGGACTCAAACCTAACTAATTTCTGGCTCTTAAGTTTTGTGCTTTTGACTTACGTCCTAGAGTAGGGAATAAGAGGTATCAAATGGAAGGTAACCTAGCACAGAGTAGGCATTCAGTAAATCTGAGTTCACTGTTCATCTCCGTATCCATTCCCATGGTAGCACAAGGTCTTTCTGACTTCAGCTTCTTCCCCATGACATCCAAGACCATTCCTCGATTGCCCAGTTCACCTTCCCTCTGTCACTTTCACATAGAACCCATTTGCAAAGTTAGTTTGCTGTCCTTCCCTGTCCCCCTTGGGGGTCATTGTGATGGTTAGCATCTATTCTGTGCCTGTACCTATCCTGGAACTTGATTAGCATAAACCCAGGGAAAAGAATCCTAGGACTCTACCAAGTACCTGCCCAGGAAGAGGGCTTGGAGAAAGGGGAGAAACTGAATCAACCCTCCACTATCTTAGCCAGATCACACCACCTCCCACTGGGCCCTCTCTGTGATCAGCAAAAGGCAGGGTTCCCTCTGCCTCATTCCAAATGCCAGAATCACCACCATGAGATAGGCGATCAAGTGTTCTATTTGTTAGCAACACCAGGGGACTGGGCATGGGAGTCAGCCCTCCTCAGAATTGGCCTTATAGGTTACACCTGGCACTCCTCACATTAATGTCTATCTAACGTGACCCATTATGGAGCTGTTTGAATGCCTTGGGAAAATATTTATATATACTTCAGTCCATATGCCCCAAGGAATGCTACAGTTTCTTGGGGTATCACACATGGTTCATCTGTGGTGGGAAGGCTGGGCTTGCTTGGCTTCATGGCTGAATGGCCCAACCTGAGTCCCTTGCTGGGCTCTCTCCTTCCACCCACTCATGCCCCACGGTGACTCCGTGGGGGGGATCTCTCTGCTCCAGATACAGATTGGCTGCCACACAGATGACCTGACCAGGGCCAGCAAGCTTTTCCGAGGCCCACTCGTAATTAACCGGTGCTGCTTGGACAAACCCACAAAATCGATCACATGCCTCTGGGGTGGACTCCTCTATATAATTGTGCCTCAGAACAGCAAACTGGGTTCTGTGCCCGTCACCGTGAAGGGGGCTGTGCATGCTCCATACTACAAGCTGGGTGAGTGGAAGCCCTGGGTGCCCCTGAGGGAAGGGGAAGAACTGAGATGAGGATTCCAGAGAGCATGGGATTCCAGGAGGTGACTAGAGCCTGTTTGGTGCAGAAGGAGAGAGACACGGGCTAGCAGAGGAAGGAGGGTCAGCTTCCTTAGATTCAGCTTTGGGGTTGTACAGATAAAGACCAAACCACATCCTTGGAGACTTCATAGAAGGATAGAGAAAAGGGATATGGCCTTAGCAAACTAACGTAGGAACAGAAAACCAAACACCACGTGTTCTCACTTATAAGTGGGGCTGAAGAATGAGAACACATGGACACAGGGAGGGGAACAACACACACTGGGGCCTGTCAGTGGGGTGGGTAGCGGGGTTGGATGGAGGGAGACCATCAGGATAAATAGCTAATGCATACTGGGCTTAATACCTAGGTGATGGGTTGATGGATGCAGCAAACCACCATCACACGTTTACCTATGGAACAAACCTGCATGTCCTGCACATGTATCCCGGAACTTTACATTTTTTAAAAAAGAGGAGGGATATGGCAGTTCATGATTTTGGTGTTCTCTTCCTGGAGTCCAAGTTGTATGTTGTAATTTAAGGGATTTGGGAAAGGATTTCAAGCTCCATGGTCTCTCTTCCTAGGGGAGACCACCCTGGAGGAGTGGAAGAGGCGTATCCAGGAGAATCCAGGGCCCTGGGGAGAGCTGGCCACAGACAACATCATTCTGACCGTGCCGACTGCAAATCTTCGTACTCTGGAGAACCCTGAGCCGCTGCTCCGCCTCTGGGACGAGGTGATGCAGGCTGTGGCGCGACTGGGAGCTGAGCCCTTCCCTTTGCGTCTGCCTCAGAGGATTGTTGCCGACGTGCAGATCTCAGTGGGTGGGTGCTCCAAGCAAACCCTCTGTGCATGCTGCCTCTGAGCGCCTTCCTGTCCTTCATCAGCCATGCAGAGGGCAGCCAGTATGGGAAACATATTTTGCTAGCAAGACGTATAGATGTATCCTTGCTATTTAAATGGGAAGGAAATATATATAAAACATATATATATATAAAACAGTTTAGGTCAGCATGTCAAGGACATCAAGAAATGTCACCTGAGCTTTCACAGGCATTCATCAGGGACTTCAGGCCGGTAAAAGTGGCAGAGGGCCTTGACCTAGGTCAGAGTTGTTGGGTTGGAACAGGGAATTTTACAACTTTAAGAACACACTGAATAAAGTGATCTTTGCCTGTGGTCAAGGAAGATGAAAAATGAGGGAAATATACAGACATTAAAGAACCATGGGACTTTCTCTGGACCCTCATTTTCTTCTGTTATGCAGATGTTCACTGTAAACTTGTGTTGATGTGGCAACTCCATATCTGAACAATCAGAGAGGAGCTACCCCTAAAGAGCTCTGAATTTTGAGAAAAGGTTATAGTGACACAGATTCACATGGATAAGGCATCCTCATCAAAATAGAAAAATTGAATGGTAACATGAATGGCTCCTTATATATAAGCTGCGTCTCCTTCCATAGTCACACTATTTTGGGTCAGAGTGAACATGAAGGAATTCTTACAGAATAAGAAGAGGAGAAGGAACACCTAGCAGGGTCTTGGTTTGGGTTGCTTTTCTGAGCATTATGGTGTGCTGGAATTTGGCTGGGGTTACTGAGTGTTTTGGAACAGACACAAAACATAGACGAATATTACGAGTTAAATGGGGAGGACCCTAACTCTCTCTTCCCTCCTTCTGCATTTTCCAGGCTGGATGCATGCAGGGTACCCCATCATGTGCCATCTGGAGTCAGTGCAGGAGCTCATCAACGAGAAGCTCATCAGAACCAAAGGGCTGTGGGGCCCCGTCCATGAGCTGGGCCGCAACCAGCAGCGGCAGGAGTGGGAGTTCCCACCACACACCACCGAGGCCACCTGCAACCTGTGGTGTGTGTATGTGCATGAGACGGTCTTGGGCATTCCTCGAAGCCGTGCCAATATTGCTCTGTGGCCCCCAGTTCGGGAGAAAAGAGTCAGAATCTACCTGAGCAAGGGTCCCAATGTGAAAAACTGGAATGCATGGACCGCACTGGAAACGTATTTACAGGTACTGGGCAAGAATGGCGGGTGATGGGGGACCCCTACTGCGGGGACCATCAGGGCAACTATCGGATAATGTTCTAGTGGTCCAGAAGACCACCCATGGCCCCTGTCTCCCACACCGGGATATGGGAGGCCCTGACAAAGTCCAACTGTGACAGTCGTATTGATGATGTCTCTTAGTGCATCGCCTTGCATGACCCACAAGTGGATTTCATTGCCTGAGCCTCACCTTCCATCCCATAGAGATACATGATAGTAAATAGAAAGCACTGAGAAAGGTTAAAAATGGTAGAGGCAAATAAACTACTATACATATACTCACTGTCTCTGGCTTTAAAGCCAGACATGCCTGAGACTGAAGCTGAACTCTCCTACTTAATAGCTATCTAAAACCAGTACCCCCGACACCATACACATAATCTATAGGATATGACTTATTTTTTTTTCTTTAGATGAATGTACTATCTTCTCATTATGCCTTGGCCGTGCCTCAGAGTCCCCGTTACGTAGGCAATCCAAGAGTCCTCACTGACCTGGACAAGGAGGTGGCCTTGCCTTTGACCAGTTGTTTAATGCCCAGTTCCCTCCCTGCAATGCCTGGATCAGTTCCTGGCATGAAACTGGAGCGTTTCATCACCTTGAATTTCAGAACTGTCTCAGGCCAAGCATGCTCTATTCTGGTTCTTCCACCTGCTGGAGGCTCTCTTATTCATTCCCACTGCTGTGAGAATTATGGGAAAGCCAAGGAGGCTCCACTTTAACCTTGTTATGGCTGCTTTGCCCCAGGAACACCAAGTTTCTCATTGGTGAAATAAACGTGAAGTTGGTCTAGGGAACTGCTCAAGTGCTTCATAATTCAAGCTCTGTAACTCAACAGCCTCAGGATGGCTGCCTTTTTCAAAAATTACAACTTATTCTTAATTCTAGTTACCCAGACAATCTGCAGTCTTCTACTTCTATCCAACTCACTTTTTTTCCCCAAAAGCCATTTTAATAGCCTTGCACATTGACAAAGATCTATGATTAATGAGGATTTCTTTGTGCCGGGATGAGGTGGAAGTTTCCCTATTGTTGAGGTTTCACTTTTCAACTCTTGAGAGAGAAGAGGATTTTTCCAGTTCTGCCAATTTTAAATCCTTGTGTAATATCCTATCTCTATTTGCATGATCTAGTGGGATATATGGATAATGATACCGTAGAAAATATTGATATTAAGCATTGCAGTTATTACCATGGCCCTCACCGACTGAGTGTCCACTTGGTGTTGAGCACCGTGCTGGTCCCAAGGCCCTTCCTAAGATTAGAATGTGGGAGAGCAGGGCATGAGGCCAGGAGGCAAAATGGAGGAGAGCAGGTCAGTGATAGATGTGAAGCTAATGGGTAAGGAGTTACATACACTAAGTTCACTTACTATAGTGGCTGTTGTTGGACCCTCTTATTTCAAAATCACATCTGTATTTTTCTTTCTCTTTCCAGCTCCAGGAAGCCTTTGGTTGGGAGCCATTCATCCGTCTCTTCACTGAGTACAGGAACCAGACCAACTTGCCCACAGACAATGTTGACAAAATGAATCTGTGGGTCAAGATGTTCTCCCACCAAGTGCAGAAGAACCTGGCTCCATTCTTTGAGGCCTGGGCCTGGCCCATCCAGAAGGAAGTGGCTACCAGCCTGGCCTATCTACCTGAATGGAAGGAAAATATTATGAAATTGTACCTCCTCACACAGATGTAAGGAGTGCCCATCGAGGTGGCAGGTAGAGAGGTTTGGGGAGGTAGGCAGAGGTGGGGATTCACTCCTCTACCTCTGCCTCGCAAGGTCTGGCCTTGTCCTCTTAGTTCATTGCCCTATACCTTATTACCGACTTCTGTCTCTAGGAAGTGGGTTCAGAACACAGCCAAAAGTGGAATCAGAATTTCTCAGGTGCAAGAGCTTCTTTTTCTGCATCTTGTTCCTCTGCTCTCAGCTGTCACATTCCCTCCTGACCCTGCACTGGCCCAGTTCCGAGAGCTTTGGCACCCGCTTCTTTATCAGCCCTGGATTCACCATCATAGGCCATAGCCCAGAGTGGATAGTTCTCATGTTGGCATCCTGATGACTCCCTTTGGGCTTTTGTTTTTGATCAGTTGTTCCAAAAACTTGACCATAAAACTCAACTGGAACACAAATTTACCATGAGACCCAGACAGCTCCTGGATGGACTCATATATTTTGTGACTTGAGCAGTTTTCAAAGTGTTAGACAAGCATTCTGGTATAGTGGGAAGAGCCCAGAACTAGGTAGCGTTAGCTCTTGGGAAAGTTATTTCAACTTGGTACTCTCATTTCCTGTGTGTAAAATGGGGACAAAAATTCCCAGTTCACAGGGTTGTCGTGGAGGTTCAGACTGATAAATTCTGAAGAGGCTTGTGAGGTCTGCAGAGCATGTCATCTAAGGGGTTTTTCTATTTTATGCTGGTCCACAGGATAATGAGCTTACTACTTTCCATCCTGTCTCCAGAATTTAGAGGTTAGGATAACTCTTTCTACAAGTAGCTTCCCTGTGTTCAAATCCTGGTTCTTTCACCTACGAGTTGTATAACCCTGGCAATTTCCTTAACTTCTCTGTGATTTAGTTTTCTCATCTATAAAATAGGATCTATCTCATAGGATTATTGTGAGGATTACATTTTATAACACCTTTAAAAAGCAATGAGAACAGTCCCTGGCAGGTAGTAGGTGTTGAGAAAATGTCTGCTGCCATTATTATTATCTAATTGACTCAATACTCTTTATGAGCTAGACTTTACTTTTAGATGATATTTACAGAGGCAGTTGTAGTTAATCCTAGCCCATCTTGCACTTTATACAGCAACTTCTGAAAGGATTCTGCTATGTTGCCTTATGAATCTAAAGGAAGAACTCTAAATTCACAATGGGTTTTTTTTAAATAGCTAAAAAATTTAGTTTTTTTTTTTACTTAGATTTGTAAAGCTATTTATAAGAACCCCATTGTGAATTTGGAGCTCTTCCTTGGATCTCCTTACCCAGTTCTGTCTTACAGATCCAATTCCTTCTTTGATTAAATCAAGAGTAGATGTCTTGAAGAAACCAGATCAGTTCCATAATGACATTTGTCCTTAGCAAACAGACGGTATCTGGTTTCATGACAGTGTTTATATTTCTGTAACACAGATTCAAGACACAGTCCCTGTCAAGAGTTACTCACCAGTTTGGCAGACAAAGTCCACACATATAAAGGACTTTACTCTGAAACAAGATAATTGGATAGAGTTGACCCAAACTTATTTCCTTTTAATTTTATTCAGAATCCCCTATTTCTTTATAGTTTTAACTAAAGTTGGGTCCTTTTGGTTGATGTCGTATACATCCAACCAGTTTTTCTATAGCTCACTTTTTATTTTAGTTATTTTAATATATCATTTTATTTTTTTAATTGGTAATTGGGTAGATATGTAGACTGTAAGATTTGACCTATAGAGTTTTTTCTTTGGATTTTTTTTTTATTTTATTTTAGATAGAGTATCACTCTTGTCACCCAGGCTGGAGTGCAATGGCACCGTCTCGGCTCATTGCAACCTCTACCTCCCAGGTTCAAGCAATACTCTGCCTCAGCATCCCAAGTGGCTGGGCTTACAGGTGCCCACTGCCACACTCAGCTAATTTTTTGTATTTTTAGTAGAGATGGGTTTCGCCATGTTGGCCAGGCTGGTCTTGAACTCCTGACCTAGGTGATCCACCCACCTCGGCCTCCCAGTAGATTTCTTTGTCATGTTATTTGTTGGTCCTAGGATTATTTCTCCTGATTGCATGAATATCCATTGCCTAGGTGCTTTAAACATGAGACATTGGATATTTGTTCAACATTTAAAATAATTTTTATCAATTATTGGGTGTGTACCAGTTATTGTAGTGATTCCTTTCTATAGATTGTTTCATTTAATCTTCACAATAATCTCATAAAATGGCAACTATTATCACTCCCATTTTATTTTATGAAAAAGAGAACTGAGTTTAAGGAAGATAAGGTAAATTATCTAAGGCTATATTGCTAATAAGTGGTTGATCTGGGATTTGAATTCAGGCATTCTGATTACAGAATGGGCATTCATAACTACAGTGCTTTGAATGACCCAATCAATGTGTAAATAAAGAAGCCAACCAGCAAACCAAAGGATCATTATGTCCTTACTTGCCAGAGCTTTGGCTGCATATACTTACCTATCATCTACTTTTATCAGAACAAAAAGTCATTTTGTTTATCCCAAATGACAATTCAAAGAATTTAAGGTAGGCTCCTGAAGTGCTTCCCAATAGACAGTGCTGGAGTGAGCCCTTTAGCATCAGCCAGATCTTTTAGGTTCTGGGTTATTCAAATTTCAGTTATTCTTTCTAGGGTACCATGAAAGCGTTCTCTAGTTTGTTGGATTTTGAATGATGGACTATTTCAGTGAAGTGCCTGACTCCCAGAGATCCCAAACACTGCATGTTCTCAGAGAGGAAATTAGATCCTCCATCTTTGAGAATATGTGTATCCATTCTTGCACTCTTTAATATATTTTTAGCAGTACATCCCGGGGCTATATTTAAAATATAAAGTTATCCATGTTACTTCCGTGTCTAAAAGCCTCCACTGGAATTTCTAATTTGAGATAATGGACTAAACATAAGTTTACCTTCCCTCCCTCCCCAGGCCCCACTGAAATTGAAGTCAAGAAATGCAAAAAGGAATTGACACATCTCAGCAAAGAAAACTGAAGGGATTTGGTTATAAGTGGAAAAGATCTCAGCATATTTCTGGAAGAGAGAAAGTGGATGAAGCATGATAATGAAAGAGTGAAGAACCTTTCAGATAAAATGTAAGCTGATCTGAACAACATAACCCCAAAGAGACTTGTGCACCTGAAAAGCTTGTCTACTGAAGAATTACTCCAGTTGTAAGACTGAGCCCTCTCCTACTCTCCCCCAACTCTTATGCACAGAACACAGGCAGTCTCCACTATTGATACCAGTTAAAAATTTCTTGTTATTATTGCTGTTGTTTGTATAAAGGAATTGAACAGGCTGCCTGCAGAGAGATAAGAGTTGGTGCTCCAGAAAAAAATTTCTCTTCTAGTGGAAATAAGTGCCCCTACCCCCAGCCAGTCAGCTCATTCTCTACTGACAGCTGAGACCTCCTACTCAAGTGCCTGTTGCCTTCAGGTATAGAAGAGGTTTGCTGAAGAAACAGACCTAACTGTACAACAGCAGAGGAAACCCATGCCAACTGTTATACAAGTTAACAGTTATGTTGATTCTTAAATGGGAATGGTGAGTTAGAAATTCCCAGACATGGGTGATGGGAGGGAAGAGGAATAAGAAAAGTCACCAGGTAGAATTAGGGGCCTTGAAAATATGACAAACTCTGAGGGAAACAAAGACAATGTGGAAAGAATAACTTAATTTTAATTCCATCTCCAGAGAGATTTGAGGCGTATTTAAGATGAAAAACAGGATACTACAAAGAAACGGAAAACTCAGGAGTTTGAGACCAGCCTAGGCAAGATGGCAACATCCCGTCTCTACAAAATAATTTTTAAAAATTAGCCAAGCATGGTGGCATGTGCCTGTGGTCCTAGCTACTTGGGAGGCTGAGGTGGGAAGATCACTTGAGCCCAGGAGTTCAAGGTTTCAGTGAGCCATGATGGTGCCACTCCACTCCAGCCTGGGGGACAGAGTGAGACCCTGTCTCTTAAAAAGCAAGAAAAGAAAGAGAAGACTGAGAATAGGAAGATCTCTTTGAAAATAAAATAAGACTGCTAAAAGTATTTGGTATACAGTCTGGAAAATAAAGTTGAGGGAATCTCTCCATATAAAGAGCAAAAAGAAATAGAGAGAAAAATATAAAGAAAGAAAAAAGACATAGACAATCAATATGTAATGTTAGGAGTTCCTGGAAGAGAGAACAGAGACAGTGTAGGTGAAGAAATAAAAAGAAAAAGAATTGAAGAACAGAGCAAGCTAAGTCTCCAGATTGAGAGGGCCCAATACAATCTACATCTAGACACAATATTGTAAAATTTTGGAATATTAAGGATAGAAGGAAGATATTAAAGTGGCCAGGGAGAAAACAAGTGAGGTCATCACGATTAGCTCAACACAAAAATGGATGAGAAATAGACTGCTAACAGATTTGTCATCAGCAACACTGAATGCCAGAAGTCAATGGATCAACATCTTCACAGAGCTTATGGAAAATTTTTGTACCTAGAATGTCATAGTAAGGCAAACTGTCAAGAAGAATATCAAAGTGAAGACATTTTCTGACAGGCAAATTTTCAGAAAGTCTCCCTCCTTTGCACCCTTACTGAGGAAGTATCTTGAGGAAGTTCTCCAGCAAAATGAGGATGAAAACCAGGAAAGAAGAAGAAATGGGATCCATAAAACAGTGGACCTTACTTAGGATGTCTCATTCTAGAGTGACGGTTATCCAAAAGGATGTCTCACCCTAGAATGACAGCTATCCAGCAGACTAATTTCAGATGAGAGCACACTGTCTTGGGCTTTCTGGGAAGAATGTGCATTCAGTGCCATAGATGGTATCATTGAAGAGCTGGGATGCTTGAGAAGATTATTTAGTCAAGAAAAAAGGAAGACAAATCAACAATATGTCAAAAAATTCAGGTCCAATTATAGAGCAAAATAAAATGAGGCATGATTTTGAGTTATTCATGAAGAATAAGAAGAGGCTTGATAGGTACATTTCCTTTTCTATGGCACAGGCATGATGATATTGGGTGTGTAGGGAAGAAAATATCCTAGCTTATACTAGGCTCCCAGTAAGAAGTATTTAAATAGCCAAAATAATGTGGATCTCATTTATTCGTATTCAGTGTTCAGATCAGCCTATTAACAAAGTGTGAAAGGCTTCATTTTTTATTCAGAACTGAAGTTGAAAGTAATTAATGCTGACAAAGGGAAAGAAAGCAGAAAGAGATTGAGAATTAGAGGAAGAGAGGTGGAATCAAAGGTAGAGATACTTATATATTCAAAGCGGGGATGAAAAGATCTTCAGTTAATGGAACAAGAACTAGAGGATTAGTATATTGTTCAAAGCTATAAAATCAAACCAATAGATATATTAAAAAGTGATGTAACTATCAGACATTTGGAGAGAGATGGACAAAGGAAAGTGGCGACAGTGTAAGTTAAATCCTTATCTTTTGTAATGGGGAATTATTAAAGATGTTGTAAAGTCAATAAGTCAAGAAATTATTGCTCAAACATATTATTTAAAGTTAGAAAGTTAGTTACGAGACGATCTAAAATAAATATTGTTTAAAAGCATTACCTCTAGGGAATGGGACTAGATTTAAAAAGGGTGGGATGGGAAACTGTGTTTTTCATTTTAAGTCCTTCTGTACTATTTAATTTTTTACCTTGTGCATGTATTACTTTGAGAAAATTTTTAATAAACCCAAATAAAAATCTTCCAGTGACTTCACATTGATTAAGATGCAACCCAGCTAAAGCCTTTAAAATGGTTTTCAAGGTCCTCAAGTATCTAGGTCCACTTGATGTGTCCAGGCTCGTGGTATCTCCCCACAAGTCTCTATTTCCAACCAGATTAAGTATCTTCGAGTTATTAAAACACACTTCATATTCTTTTGTTTGTACAGGTGTTCCACAAAAAACAAAGCCTACTGCTGATCTCACCATGTCTGCTGAGTAAGCTTACCATCTAATGGGTTTTAATATTTGTTGAATGAAGGAATGTCCAATACAGCATTGAATGAAGTTTGCCAATTTCATTCTTTTCCAAGAAGGCCTTTGATGTTTGCCCCTGTTCTGGGAAACATTTCAAGAAGGACCATCCAGGGCCCTAAGCTTTCCTGTACTCCCCTTTATTTGACAGCTTTAATAAGTTTTAGTCTTACATGAGGCCAGCTGGTGTCAGAGGATTTCTGTCCACCTGTCAGTCTCCCTGGTGTACTCTTTGCTACTTTCCCTGAACCTTGTAACCTCTTTTCAGCTATTTTTAACCCTGTACTTGGGAGAAACAGCCAACTATCTAATGGAAATCTTTAGGCCACCAAGTTTCTTTTTTTTTAAGTTTTATTTTACTTTTAATTGACTTATAATAATTGTACATATTTACAGGGTATAGTGTGATGTTTTGATACATGTATATATTTTGTGATGATCAAATCGGGGTATTTAGCATATTTTTCACCTCAAACATTTATCATCCCTTTGTGGTAAGAACATTCAAAATCCTCTCTTCTAGCTATTTTGAAATATACAATATAATATTGTTAACTATGGTCACCCTACTGTGCAATAGAACACCAGAACTTATTCCTATCTAACTGAACCTTTGTACCTGTTGACCAGTCTATCCCCATCTCCCCTGCCCCACTACCCTCCCAAGCCTCTGGTAACCACTATTCTAAGCTCTACTGCTGTTAAATCAACTTTTTAAATTATAGAATCCACTTTTGTGTGACATTATACAGTATTCCCCTTTACATGCCTGGCTTATTTTACTTAACATAATGTCCTCTGGGCCCAATCATGTGGCCACAAATGACAAAATTTCTTTTTATGGTTGAATAGTATTCCATTGTGTATACACACCACATTTTCTTTATCCGTTCGTCCACTGATGGACACTTAGGTTGATTCCATGCAGCTATTGTGAATAATGCTGCAATAAACATGGGAACGCAGATATCTCTTCCACATAACTGATTTTATTTCCTTTGGATATATACTCAATAGTGGGATTCTGGATCATATGGTACTTCTATTTTTTAACTTTTTTAGGAACCTTCATTCTGTTTTCCATCATTGCTGGACTAATTCACAACAGCATATAAGACTTCCTCTTTCTTCACATCTACCCCAACATTTGTTATTTTTTGTCTTTTTGATAATAGCCATTCTAACTGGACTGAGGTGATATGTCATTATGGTTTTAATTTGCATTTCCCTGATTAGTGATGCTAAGTGTTAGTATGTCTTCTTTAGAGAAATGTCTATTTAGGCATTTTGCCCATTTTTAAATGGAATTATTTATTTTTCTGCTATTGAGTTATTTGAGTTTTCTGTATATTCTAGGCATTAAGCCCTTGTCAGATGCATAGTTTGCATGTTTTCTCCCATTCCTTAAGTTAACTTCAATCTGTTTCCTTTGCTGTACAGAAGCATTTTAGTTTAATATAGTACCATTTCTCTATATTTGCTTTTGTTGTATGCTTTTGAGGTCTTATTCAAAAAATTCTTGCCAAGACCAATGTCATGAATTGTTTCTCCCATGTTTTCTTCTAGTATGCTTACAGTTTCAGGTCTTACATTAAAGTTTTTAAACAATTTTAAGCTGATTTTTACATATGGTAAGAGATAGGGGTCTAATTTTATTCTTCTACATGTGGATATTCAGTTCTCCCAGTGCCATCTATTGAAAAGCCTCTCCTTTCCTAATGCATGTTGATGACACTTTTGTTGAAAATCAGTTGGCTGTAAGTGCATGGATTTATTTCTGTTCTGTATTCTATTTCAGTTATCTATGTGTCTATTTTTATACCAGTACCATGTTGATTTAGTTACTATAGCTTTGTAGTATGTTTTAAGGTCAGGTAGTGTGATGCATCGAGCTTTATTTTTGCTAAGGATTACTTTGGCTATTTGGGGTCTTTTGTGGTTCCATAGAAGTTTTAGGATTTTTTTTCTATTTCTGTTTAGAATAGGGATTGCATTGAATTAGTAAATTGCTTTGAATAATATGGACATTTTGACAATATTAATTTTTGCAATTAATTATTATCTTTCTATTTATTTATGTCCTCTTCAATTTCTTTTATCCGTATTTCATAGTTTCCACTAGAGATCTTTCACCTCCTTGGTTAACTATATTCCTGGGTATTTATTGTATAGCTATTGTCAATGGATTGCTTTCTTGATATCTTTTCTTAGGTAGCTTGCTATTGGCATATAGAAACACTACTGATTTTTGCATGTTGAGTTTGTATCCTGCAACTTTATTGAACTTATTTATTCTAACAATTTTTTGTGGAATCTTTAGGATTTTCTACATATAAGATCATGTCATCTGCAAACAAGGACAATTTGACTTCCCCCTTTCCTATTTGGATGCCTTTCATTTCTCTTGCCTAATTGCTCTGGCTAGGACTTCCAGTAGTATATTCAACAAAAGTGATAAATGTGGCATCCTTGTCTTGTTGCAGATCATAGAGGAATAGCTTTCAACTTTTTCAGTATGATGTTATCTATGAGCTTGTCATTTATGGCCTTTATGGTGTTGAGGTATATTACTTCTATATCTCATTTGCTGAGAATTTTTATCATGAAGGGATGTTAAATTTTATCAAATGTTTTTTTCTTTGTCTGTTGAAATGATTATGTCGTTTTTGTCATTCATTCTGCTAATGTGATGTATCACATTTATTGATTTACATACGTTAAACCATCCTTGCATCCCTGGGATGAATCTCACTTGATTGTGGTGAATTATCTTTTCAATATGCTGTTGAATTTGTTTCACTTATATTTTGTTAAAGATTTTTGCATGTATGTTGATAAAGGAGATTGGCCTGTAGTTTTCTTTTTATCAAGTTATCCTTGTCTGGTTTTGATAATGTTGGCCTCATAGAATGAGTTGGGAAGAATTTCCACCTCTTCAACTTTTTAGAATAGTTTGAAAAGAAGTGATATTATTATTTACATGTTTGGTAGAACTTAGCAGTAAAGTCATCAGGTCCTGGGCTTTTCTTTGATGGGAGACTTATTATTACCGATTCATTCTTGTTACACATCATTGGCCTGTGTAGGTATTTTATTTCTTCATAGTAGTTCAATTTTGGTAGGTTGCATGTGTCCAGGAATTTATTTATTTATTTTAGGTTTTCCAATTTATTGGCATATAATTGCTCATAAAAGTCTTTTATGATCCTTTGTATTTCTATGGTATCTCCTTTTTTAGCTCTGATTATATTTGAGTCTTTTTTGTTAGTCTAGCTAAAACATTTGTTTATCTTTCAAAGAACCAACTTTTTGTTCTACTGATTTTTATATTATTTTCAGGCTCTATTTCACTTATTTCTGCTTGAACTGTTAAAGATCTCCTCTTCTAGTAGTTTGGGGTTCAGCTGGCCCTCGTTTTTCTCATTCCTTGAGGTGCCACATAAAGTTTTTATATAAGATTCTTATACTTTTTTGAGGTAGGCATTTATTGCTATAAACTCCCTCTTAGAATAGCTTTTGCTGTGTCCCATAGGTTTTGGTATGTCATGTTTCCATTTTTATTTGTCTCAAGGAATTTTTAAATTTTCTTTTTAATTTCTTTATTGATGCCCTGATTGTGCAAACACTTGTTTTTAGTTTTCACATATTTGTATATGTTCCATAGTTCCTTTTGGTATTCATTTCTAGTTTTTATTGCATTGTGGTAAGAGAAGATACTTGATAAGATTTTGATTTTTTTAATTGCTTGAGATGTGTTTTCTGGACTAACATATGTTCTATCCTGGAAAAAAGTTCCATGTGCTGTTGAGCAAAATGTACGTTCTGTAGTTATTGAGGGGAATGTTTTGTAAATATCTGCTGGGGCTATTTGGTCTAGAATGCAATTTAAATCTGATAATTCTTTGTTGATTTTCTATCTGGATGATCCATCCATTGCTGAAAGAGGGTGCTAAAGTCCTTTTTTATTTTATTTTAATTTTTCTTTCCCTTTAGATCTCATATTTGCTTTATATATTGCTTTATATATTTACTTTATATATTGGGTGCTCCAGTGTTGTGTGCTCATATACTGACAACTGTCCTAACCTTTTGCTGAACTGATTTCTTTATCATTATATAATAACCTTCTTTTCTCTTTTTACAGTTTTTTACTTAAAGTCTATTTTGTCTGATGTAAGTATTACTACCCCTGCTTTCTTTTGGTTTCCATTTTCATAGAATTTCATTTTCTATTCTTTCACTTCAGTCTATGTGTGGCCTTATAGGTGAAGTGAGTATCTGGTAGGCAGCATGTTGCTGAATCTTGTTTTTTGTTTTTTTTTTATTTAATCCATTCAGCCATGATGTATATTTTAATTGGGAATTTATTTCATTTACATTCGAAGTTATTATTGATAGGTAAGGACTTCTGCCATTTTGTTCATTATTTTCTGGTTGTTTTGTTTATCCTTTGTTCCTTTCCTCCTCTCTCATGTTTATCTTTGTGGCTTGATTAGGGTATTTGTTGTGTTAAGCTTTGATTCCTTTCTCTTTCTCATTTGTATATCTGTTGTAATTTTTTCTTTGTGGTTAGTATTGGGGTTACATTAAAAATCTCTCATACTTATAATAGACTATTTTAAGCTGATAACAAGTTAACTTTCATTGCATACCAATACTCTAGACTTTCATTCGGCACCTACATTTATAATTTTGTTGCTTTAATATACATCTTTATATATTGTTTATTCCTTAACAACTTATCATAGCTATAATCATTATTACAATTTTCACTTTTTGGCATCCCACAGAGCTGCATTTTTAAAAATTATTATTATTTTTTAAATGGGGTCTCACTACATTGCACAGGTTGGACTCAAACTCCTGGGTTCCAATGAGCCTTCCATTTCAGTCTCCTAAATAACTGGGACTACAAGCACATGCCACAGCACCCAGCTGTTTTGGCTTTTAACCTTCATACTAGAGATTTGAAACATTACATATCACCATTGCAGTAATAAAGTATTACGAATTTGATAATGCATTTACCTCCAGCAGTGAGATTTATACTTCATGTTTTCTTCTGGTAGCAATTATCATGAAAACTTTTTTTTCCAATAGAAATACTTAAGCATTTCTTGTAAGTCTGGTCCAGTGGTAATGAGTTCCCTCAGCTTTTGCTGATCTGGGAAAGACTCTCTCTCCTTCATTTCTGAAGCAAAGATTTGCTGGGTGTAGTATTCTAGGCTAGCAGCTTTTTTTTTCTTCTAGTATTTTACAGATATCATCCCTTTCTCTCCTGGCCTGCAAGGTTGCTGCTGGGAAATCTGCTAATAGTCCAATGGCAATTCCCTTATATGTGTCTTGATGCTTTTCTCATGCTGCTTTCAGTATTTTTTTCTTTGTCTTTGACTTTTGACAGTTTGGTTATATGCCTCAGAAAGGACCTCTTTGGGTTGAATCTTTGTGAGATCCTTTGAACTTCATGGATCTGGATGTCCATATCTCTCCAAGACTTGGGAAGTTTTCAACTATTACTTTATTAAATAAGCTTTCTTTGCCTTCCTTCATCTCTTCTTCTTAAGTTGCCAAAATGCAAACATTTGTTCACTTATGGTGTCCCAAAAGTGCCACAGGCTTCTTCATTCCTTTTTTTTTTTTTTTCTTTACCTCTGACTGGACTATTTCAAAAGGCCTGTTTTCAAGTTCAAAAATTCTTCTGTTTGACCTATTTTGCTGTTGAAGCTCTCAATTGCATTTTTTATTTCCTTCATTGAATTTCTTGGCCACAAGATTTCTGTTTGGTTCTTTTTTATGATATCTCTCTCTTTGTTGAATTTCTCATTCAGATCATGAATTGTTTTTCAGGATTGTTGAATGATCTGTTTGTGTTCTTTCATGTCTCACAAGTTTCCTTAAGCTCACTATCTTGAATTCCTTTTCAGGCAATTCAAACATTTTTATTTTTTTATTGAGGTCAGTTACTAGAGAATTATTGTGTTTCTTTGGTGGTGTCATGTTTCCTTGCTTTTTTATGTTTCTTGTATCCCTGCACTGGCATCTGTGCATCTGATGGAATAATCACCTTTTCTAACGTTGTAGAGTAGCTTTCATCGGAAAAGACTTACACCTGCAGATGTGTCCTAGCATGTTAATTGGGTAAGGTACATTTGTTTTTGTTCTGGGTGGATGCAGTAGTTTAGTCTCCATGCAGCTTCTTTAGCTATAGTTAATGTCAGTGGTGCCTGCAAGTACCTCAGTGGCCTTGGCTGCAGAAGTTTGTGTGGCTGGTATGCCTACTCAGCTGCTTGTCCCCTGAAGGCTGGGCATTGAGCTGGTCTGTTTTCTGAGGATCCATGGCTGGTAGGTTCTCCTTGGGTGCTTATCTCTTGGTGGCTGCATAGTGAACTGGTCTGTGCTCTAGGGAAGTGCAGGGCTGGTTGTCCAGTAGCTCTGCTAGGTTGCTGCTCCTCTGGAGGCAAGGCACCAGACTGGTTCATACTCACTACCAGGTTTTTTGTGTCCTACTATCCCTAGTTTCTTGGTAGCTGTTCCTTCTCCATCTTCATTAACGTTTCTGTCTGAAGGTAAATATTTGTATAAAGACCTTTTCTTACCTGAATTAGCATCTGTCCTATTTTCCATGTATCATAATAGAGATTTACCCTCACAAATGGGAGTAGTTTCCAGATTGTTCATGTTATCACAGAAATAACCCAAATTATTTTATCTTCTACCACACCATTGAGTCTGAATTCCTGTAAAGAGAAATTGAAATATGTCATGAGTTTACTTTCCTCTGTTGTCTAACTCCCATAGTCAACTGGAGCTCTCTGATGAGTATTGGCCTTGCAGCCAATCTTCAAAGCAGTATTTATCAGAAACACCTCCTATCTCCTCTTCACAGGATTAATCTGATCTATTTAGTGCTTAAAGCAATGTCCTCACCCAAGGTCAAAACCTCACCTAATATATGTACCTAACAGGCCAACAGGTAACTAGGGATGGCCTTAGATACTGACTCTTTTTTGCCAACAGAAGTAGCATACTCTATCCCTTCTTTCAAGACTATTTCCCTCCTCTGTTCTCTACTCCTTACAAAGCCTTTGTACTCCTGCTTGGCTTCTACTCTTAAAATGATTTCTTTCTTTGACCCACATCATTGCAGTCAATCTTCAATAGGGAGGGGGCAGAAGGTGATCTTCAACTTCTCAGAGATCTTTCTTCTAACTACACAGAAAAACAACTTACCTCACAATCATGACAATTAAGAAATTCTTCCTATGCATTTGGATTCTTGTGCATTTGAGTGCTATAAAGAAGCATTTCTTTGATAGGAAAGCTTGAGTAGCTTAAGTTATTGATGCTCTAGTCTGAGATTGGGTGTGTTTCATAGGTGCTCATTATATTAGAAATAAATAGAATAAAGGGATGAGTAAATAAATGAAAGATAAATAGAGGTTGGGAAGCAACTGCAACTTTAAAAAAAAATGTAGTGACCAATGATGACAGTCAGGAACCAAGGTTTATTTTATTACAAATATGTGTACCTGAGGGTCATTAAAAAGTTACTTCTATTCTCAGGAACTCAAATATACATAATTGGTTAAGAAATCTACACATGTAGTTACTAAAAAAATATTTCCATGAATCGCTTAGTGACATAAAATTCATTTTTCACATACTGCCAAAATTATTTAGTAGATTTAAAGTCTGAGATAGTGCCCAAAGGGGGTTAGGGGAGGACAAAATGATCAAACATACAATATAAAAACAATCTATAAAAGAGTCTAGAAGAGATCTCACAGGTTTAGAGAGAAGACCCCTCTTCTTCCTGAACAGACCCTGTAGGCCAGGACCCAGCAGGCTTACCTATTGTCTGTGAGGTTTCTATGCTGCAAACAGGAGCCAAAAACCTGCAAATAGGTTATAAATCTTTTCTTGACCCTCCACCAAGGTAGATAGGCAAATGGAGCTTTAATAAAACAGAGTTTTTCCTTTGCTTCTTGCTGCTTGTGTAGCCTTGGAGCCGACCTATTACAAAGGAGAAAATAATAAGCCTTAATTGAGGCTTTTGACATTTAATCACAAGACAACTGGCACTATGAGCTTGTTGCTCTCAACACCTAGAGCAGAGTTAAATCTCAGCTACTCATAGAAAACTCTGAGATAAACTATTTCAGCTGGCAAAAGCATTAAAAGACAAACAACTGACTTGTGTCAGTAATGTTAGAGTGACCTTTAGCAGAAAGCCTGGTGGATCTCTAGCACTGGTAAAAGTACTTTTGGCTATAGGGCATTATTAGTATTATTAATGCACTAATAGTACATAATATTATTAATGCCCTACAGCCAAAGACCAATGGAAACACACCTATAATTAAGTTGAATCTATTGTTCATTGCAGCTAGGGAAAATGCACACCATAGAGAACTGTGGGTATATCAGTAAAAAGGTGTCAGAAAGAACCTATTATAGGCTGTGGGCTTTGGTTGGATAATTTTGGGAAGTGTCTGAAGAAGGAAGACTTTGTTTTGGATGACATACTGTCAAGAACCAGAAGCAATTCTACAACTAAGATCTCAATAAATTTCATATACAAGGAGAGCTGACTAAAATAAGCATAAAGGCTGGGCACGGTGGCTCACGCCTGTAATGCCAGCACTTTGGGAGGCCAAGGTGGGCAGATCACCTGAGGTCAGGAGTTTGAGACCAGCCTGACCAACATGGAGAAACCCCGTCTGTACTAAAAATACAAAATTAGCCGGGCGTGGTGGCGCATGCCTGTAGTCCCAGCTACTTGGGAGGCTGAGGCAGGAGAATCGCTTGAACCCAGGAGGCTGAGGTTGTGGTGAGCTGAGATCGTGCCATTGCACTCCAACCTGGGCAACAAGAGTGAAACTGTGTCTCAAAAACATACATAAATAAAATAAATGAATAAAACGAGAATAAAGCTGCGATTGGTTTCTACAAAGTGCAATTACTCATTTTAGATAAGAGAAGGATGATCAGTATTTTGTGGGTTGCATGGTGATCTTGTATGTGCCTCACTTTATGATGGTCTCAGAGTGACCTTGTCTGATGTTATGTTTTCTGAAATTGTTTTTGTACAATGGGAGAACAATATGGCCTCGCTCTTAGTGCCAGACAAGTTTCTGGATGGCAGGGGCTGCTGCTTTTTTTTTTTTTCTCAGTTCAAAGGTTAAAAAAGGGAGAACCTTTGTTCTTCTTACAGAGATTCAAGTCTGCATTTCTCTTGATTGACCACAAGGACAGACTGAAAAAAAAATTAATAGCAGAAAGTATGCATGATGTACCTTGGGAAAGGATGGTTCCCTACAGATCCCCTAGACTTGGTGGAAGTCTTGGGGCAAACCAAAATGAAATTAAGACTGTAAGTCTCAATATATAATGAAAAGCCTTGAGAAGGAATGATCTTGATGTCACGGGAACTTTGTAATAAGTCCACTGGGAAATAATTGTTTACATTTTCAAGTAAGTAAAGAAATAGACAATAATAGTCGCTGGTCCCATAGGAGTAGGGATTTTGACTCACTCTCTGTAGGGATTTTCTTATATAGTATTGACCTACTATGACCCTCAATTCCCATACACTATCCCCCGGCATGTTGATATCTACAACCCTTATGGGATTGTGAATGAAGACATTTATATTACACTGATGTAGGTGCAATTAAAGAAAATTGGATCTATTCAGCACCTGTCCAATGAATCTGATATTTCAAGGGCAGAAAGAGAAAAAGGACATCCACTCTCATTCTTGGGCTAACTCAGTTCCACTGGCTCCAAGACAACTGAAATCTTCAGGATAAAACCAAACTTTATGTCTGGTCTGGTCGTGGGAGAAACAGTTTATAAATGTAAGAATATCTCTTCTCACCCCCACCCCAGCCACGTTCCTTACTAGAGGAAGAAAATTTCAGCACCTCTGGAGTGGCAGTGATGTGTTCCAAGACATCTTCTGTGATTGGAATATAAATGGCTCTTACCACGTATGTTTCACACACTTACGATCCAAACAGAAAAAAAAAAAGTATGCCCAAGTATATTTTACAAATATGCCAAAGCAGAATATGAAAGCTTTTATAACTCTGAATTAGGGCTGGCCACTTGTCAAGAGAAGCAACAAACTCCCTCATTGCTTCAAAGTTTCACTGTTTTCAATGAAGACGCAGGCAGGAACTTGCCCTTGGAGATAGACCATGCTACAATTGGAATAAAAGTTATTATAAATGTACTAAAGAATGAAACTTAATGGGTGAGTGTTTCATAGATACTCTCAAGTTAGTAACTTTGCTTTTTACTTCCACTACAACACAATTTTAGTAATTACACTTGAGAGACTTAAAGTGAGGAGATATAATTATGACAGTACTTGTGTTATTCTGGGTCCTCCAAGAAGCAAAAGCCAAGACAGGATCAGATATGCAAGAGATTTATTAAAGGAAATGCCTGTGAGAGAAAATGTAGAGGGAGCCAGAGGAGGCCGGGAGAGCCACCATTAGACTGCAATGTAGGTTTAACCCTTGGGAAGGAGACAGCAAATGAAAGAAAGGCTTCCACTGAAGTACAAGTCTCAGAGAGTTTCTTTCAGGACCATGAGGAGTCCTTGAGGCAAACTCACCCATCGGGAGAGTCCCTTGTCTTCCAGGAATGGGCCTGCCTTAGGATCCTCACTACATTTAATTGCCAGCCTGGAGAAGCCCTTGGCAGCATGGCTTTGGCGCCAAGGATTCCAGAGCACACCAGCTGGGGCCATCTGGCAATTTCATACCCACCCCCTGCAGTTGGACATCTGAGAGGAACATTTTCATCACCACCACAGTACTCATTCTTAAGGCAGCTGTAGACACCTGTTCTGGATCATCTTAAATAGTGACTTAGTAAACTTCCCCAGTGACTCATACCAGTAAATGTCCATAGGTGGATTCATCCATCTCTGTTCCTAAATTAGAGTGTGGCTAATTCTTCCCAGATTCTTAAGGTCCTTAAAAGAAAGAATATGCGGTACCACATTAAGTTAAGCTCATGACTGAAAATAATTTAAGAAGGAGGCCAGTGACTATTAATAGTAGCCCACAATTAGAAGGCATATGTATGAGTAACCCCTGCATCTGGCTTAGTGATAAACTGCAATTACTGCAGCAATTGCTCTCTATTTGACAAAAAATGGACTGATGTGCCACTGGTAAAAATAATATTTCTGATTTGTGTTTGCCTCTTGTATATGCTGGACAATGAAGTATAATATTGTTTATGTATATTTATTATGTATAACCCAGAAAGAGTCTGTCATGGAAGCACAAGAAGTATGAGTTAGCCTGCCTGACTTAAGCTAATAAAGATCTGTCCTTGGAACTGGAGATGAATTCATTGTCCCCTGAATCTCATAAAGGAGAGGTGGGTTATCTGATTTAAAAAAAAAAAAAACAAAAACAAACAAAAAAAAACGGATTTGGTTAGAAAGGACAATAGGGTAGTGTAGGGAATAGATGTTGAGGAGGCAACCACAGTGTTTACTAAATGGTGCTTTTAAAAAATCTTCCTCCACACTGTAGAATGGAATCCAAACTCCCTAGTATGGCAGCCAAAGTCCCTCTAAACCGAGCCCAAACTTCTCTTTAGAGCTAGCACTATGCAGGTTCTGCTAACAAGTTTCAGTCACTATGAATATTTTGTCTTTCTCAAATTAAGCCTTTCACATTCATATCTCCGTGCTTTGGAATATTATACAGCCTCACATTGTAATACCTTCCCCTCTTATCTCCCCGCAAATATACGTTTTTCTAAGCTGAGTTTCTGTGTCACCTTCTCTGCACATTCTTCTCTAATCCTTTGATCAGAAATAATTGCTGCTTCTTTTATGTGCCCTTGCACCTGATTTGTAGCCAATTTTGGTATAGTTGTTTTCTTCTCTTTTTTCCTCTCTAGATTTACTGACCATAATAGCATTTCTGTCTCCCAGAGTGCCTCACAGAACAAGTGTCCAGTAAGGATATGTTGACTTTCACTGAATGGCTTCTGTTTTCTCCCAAGTAAAAGGAAAGATCTGGGGCCTGCACCTTTGCATAAGCAATAACCATTTCGAAGCTTATCCAACCCACCTTATTTTTGTTGTTGTTGTTCTGTTTTCTTTTATTTTAGGTTTCTAGCAGCCTGAACTCATGGTTTTTAGTTTCTGCCTCTAGTGAAAGGGGAAAAGAGGGATGAGGAAGGGGTTTTACTCGCCCAACCAGAAACAGAAACTAAGAACCCATGACTGTATTCTCTCTCGGACATCCTTTAGTCAGAAGGTAAATGCTGGTTACCATCTTTAATCTTTTTTTTTCTTCCTTTTTTTTTTTTTAAATGAACTGTTATGCCATTCCTATGTTGTTAGGTTCCATTCCTCAGGCAGCTCCTGCTCCCAAATGGCAGGTACTTTCTGCTCTCTGACCCTGGAAAAATCACCTTTGTTTAAAGCCCCTTTCTTCTATTAGAGCAACACCAAAATACTCTCAGGAGCTAATTTAGAACAATAGTAGTACTTTACCATGAGGAGTGAGGTTGATGTAGGTGGAGACTGGTTAAAACCTAAGAGTACAAACACATAAAAGATACTAAGCCAGCGTTTTTTGTTGTTGTTGAGACGGAGTCTCGCTCTGTCGCCCAAGCTGGAGGGCAGTGGCATGATCTCTGCTCACTGCAACATCCGCCTCCCGGGTTCAAGCAATTCTCCTGCCTCAGCCTCCCGAGTAGCTGGGATTACAGGCCTGCGCCACCACACCCGGCTAATTTTTGTATTTTTAGTAGAGACGAGGTTTCTCCATGTTGGCCAGGCTGGTCTTGAACTCCTGACCTCAGGTGATCCACCCACCTCGGCCTCCCAAAGTGCTGGGATTACAGGAGTGAGCCCCCGCACCCGGCCCTGAGTCAGCTTTTAACGTGGAACTTTACTGACCCACTTTCTTTGATGTCCATCTCCCACTTCAGCTCCCAAAGGTCAGTTGTTCCCTGATATGAAGGCTAAGAACTCAACGTACTTCACCGCACGTTGGATTTCTAGCCTGAATTATTCCAAATTCTGGCAAGTTTATCCACAATTTCTTTTCTGTGTAAGTTTCTCCTTGCTCTTTATTTCTGAAACCTGAATGTATTTGGTCCTCTGCCAATCAGATTTACACTAGTCCTCCAAAGAGTCAGTTATTAACTCATTAATTCGACAGATATTTTTGGATGTTCACTGTATCCTTATTTAGCATATATTTAGTTATTTATTAAAAAACCAAAGCCTATTCTATGTCAGAAATGAAAATAGGCAATGAGGACTCAATGGTAGGCAAAATGCAGACAGACTACTTTTTTTCCCTTATTCTAGCAGTCATCACTTTCCTAGGTAAGACGTTCCTAAACTCCAGACTACACCAAATCCTCCTCCTGACCACACCCTTCCACCTTGATTTTCACCTTCTGACCTCTCTTGCGTAGAAATTCGAGCACCAGCCACTCTATAGCTTTAGCTTAATTTCTCCAGCCATGCAAGGACGAATCTGTGTTAGTGATGCCACAGGCACGTTTCCTTCCCAGCAAGAATATCACTTACTGGGCAGCATTTCTGTGGCTACTTTCAGAGAAAAATGCCCTAGTTGAGCACCCGCCCCATGGCTATAAGCATCCACCGGGCTCGAAGTGCATGGCCCGCCGCTGACCACTAGGGGGAAGCCCTCCACGCAGAGGCTCGAGCGACGGAAGCGACGCGGCGGCTACCGGCTCTGCTGAGCCCACCCCAGGATCCGAGGAAAGGGAGCCTGATTCCACGCGGGGCCTCCTCCGTGGCACACGTTGTTGTTAGGGAACTATTCGCCTCAAATATGGTTTATTGGAGACTTAGGGTTTGCTTTTCTTATCAAGTGCGACAGCAAACTGGCTGGGTCCCCTCTCGCATCCAAGAACCCGCAGAGACTCTGAGGGAGCCGGTTTGGGGCCCCATGCAGGCCAAAGCATCCCTCCGGGAAGGCGGGGTCGCTCACCTGGTAGCCGCCCCGAGAGCCCGCAGCACGGCCCGAGGTGGGGTCCACCGATGGAACGGGAGACCACCGGCGTGGCTCAGGGAGCGGTAGCCGCGCCCCGGCCCCGCCTCAGGGTCGGCCCCGCCTCAGGGTCGGCCCCGCCTCAGGGTCGGCCCCGCCTCACCCCAGCCTGTGCCCCGCCTCCGGGACAGCCCCGTTTCCGAGACCTCCTAGCCTCCAAGACAGCCCCGCCGCCAGAACAGCCTCTCCTCCAGGACCGGCCAGCCTACGAGAGAGCCCCGCCTACGGTACAACCCGCCTCCGGGACCGCAGGACTCCACCTCCGAGACAGCGCAGTCCCCAGGACAGCCCCGCCTCCGAGACGGCCCCGCCTCCAGGACGGCCCCCGCCTCCGAGACCGCCCAGCCTCCGGGACCGCCCAGCCCCGCCTCCGACACGTTCCCCGCGCGCCACTGCAGAGCCTGTCCGTCAGTCCCTAGGGATCCGCACTGCTCAGGGGTGAGTTTTCCAATCCCAGCGGGTCCTGGGGCGGGGGCGGTAGCTGAGCACCTAGGGCACTGGGGATCACCGCAAAGTGCTAGAGGCCCCAGGCCATTCCCGGCGTCAGGGGGTGTCCCTCCCTTCTTAGGTCTAGGTCTTTGGTTTCATTTCGTTTTGTTAGTCTGGTGCTATTTGCAGTTTGTCTCAAAACACGTTTCTCCCTCCTATTTGAACTTATAAATTACGAATTTGACAAAGATGTGCATGGTGTGTGCGTGCACGAGGGCACATTTCGTTGCGGAATGCTGGGTCAGCTTTCCGGGACATATTACTCATCTGAGGTTTTTTGTCTGTTTTTGTTTATCCTGTCAAACTGGTACTGCCCCACAAGTGAAAGACGTCGCTTGTCTTCTGGGAGGTAGCTAGCACGATCTTGAGCTCAGGCTTCCGGATGTCTCTCGGCTACTTTTTTCCACTGGTAACTTCTAAGGCTGAGATCAGGTACCCGCATTCTCAATGCTCTGCCGAGTATTGGCTCTCTTTTGTGAATTTCTTTCCCGCAAGCAGTATTAAGAAAAAGGTGGTGGATAGGAAGGGAAGAGGGGAAGAGATGGAATTCTACAGGAAATGCAGGGCATGCTCAGAATGACAACCTTTCCGAGCATGGAGAGATTTCGTGGAAGAAAGTAGCAGGAAAAACGTCCAGTAATCACTGGCATGCCAGACCCTGAAGAAGCCAGGCTGAGGCGCTCTGCAAGTTTCACCTTAGAGAGAGTGGACAAAATGTAACGGTTCTTGTTAGAGTCCTTGTAGAGGACGATTGCGGATAAGAATACATCCTGGGGACTAAAACCAGATTGGTTTAGTCTAGAACGATTGCCAGCTAAAGGGACTCATGTTTGAGAGAGACGGTGAGAGATTAACAAAATGAGGTGGTTGACTGCATATGGAAGCAGGAGGGAGAGAGGAAGGAGGCACGTGTGGCTCAAGGGCTTGCTGTGTGTTTTAGTTTAGATTCTCCCCTAAAGCAAAGCCTTATGCAAGGGCTTACCTGCAGGTAAGTTTTTTGGGGTAAGTGAGACCAAAAAGCCCAAATGAGGAAGTGGAGAGAATGAGACAAGGAAAAAGGGAAAGCCAGGAGGAGCATGTGGCTGAGGGTCTTCCACATGGCGCTTCTTTCCTCCGGGTGCCTTCCGAGGACCTCTGATGGGCACCTCGGGAAAGCCATGGGGCACTTTTCTATGAATCCCCGCTCTCCTGGGCGAAGCCCACCCTAGTGTCAACTCACCGCTACTTCAGGGCTGCCTTGTGCACCTGCAGAGGTGAGAAGCCATCAGAGCACACAGGAAAGTCCCTTACAGTGGGCTCGTCAGAGATGCGCCAAGGGAGGCGGCACAGGCAGCCAGGGGACTACTGCACGATTGCAATCTACAACGCTGCCCTCGTCAATCCGGGTAACTAGAAAGGACAGCAAAGGGACAGACATTCTCGTTTATTCCGTGCTCACTGTATGTGTACCAACCCCAGACAAGGCATTTTTAGACATATTCTTTGCTTTACTTTATTTTATTTTACTTTATTTAATTTAATTTAATTTTTGAGGCAGAGTCTTTTTCTTTCGCACAGGCTAGAGTCCACTGGTGCAATATCGGCTCACTGCAACCTCAGCCCCCCACAGTCAGGGTTCAAGAAATTCTCAGGACTCAGACTCCCCAAGTGGCTGGGATTACAGGTGCACGCCACCATGCCCAGTTATTTTTTGTAGATTTAGTAGAGACAGGTTTCGCCATGTTGGCCAGGCTAGTCTCAAACTCCTGAGCTCAGGTGATCCACCAGCCTCGGCCTCCTAAAGTGCTGGGATTACAGACATAAGCCACTGCGCCTGGCCTATCCATATTCCTTTAATCTTCAAAAACAATCTTCCCAGGGCTGTATTATTCTCTTTTTGTAGATGGGGAAACTGAGACTGAAGTCATTTGTCCAAGAGGGGCTGCTTAAAGAGACAAATAGGCTCAGTGTTAGGCACAGCCAATTTTAAAAGACCTCCGGAAACTGCATAATGCTACCAAATAGAGGAGGGTCCTCTCCATTAAGGCAGATTTGATAAATTAGGGGGCACTTTCCAACTTAGCAAAGCTGTCAGAAGAAAGGCATGTTTTGACAGGTCTGTGACCTTTCTATTCAAAAAAATCAAGCACTGTGTCAACTCAGGCACACGAACTTAACTATCACCTTGATTTACCGGCCCCACAGGATCTAGCCCGTCCCTCCCTCCTCCTGGGGTCCTGTTCCTCCCTGCTCCTGGCTCTCAGCCACCCCAAAGTGGTCTCATTGCTGGAATGCACTTTGCTCACTGCATTTCAGGTTTCAGCTTCAATGCCACTTTCTCAGAGTCCTTTCCTATCAACCAATCTAAAGTAGTCTTCCAGTTCCTTCATGTCACATCATCGTGTTTTATTTTCATTATAGTGATTGTTGCATTTTATTTATCTGTTTATCTACCTATTTATACATTATCTTTCTCTTTCTAAAATATTCAAATCACAAAAAGGGAAACCTTATCTGTTTTGTTTCTTGCTGTACTCCCAGTGCTAGAACAGTGCTTGGCCCACAATGGGGAATCCAGTAAAATTTGGAGGTAAATGTATTTAGTTGTTTGCTTTTTTCACCTGTTCTTTCATCTGTTCTGACCAGCAGTGCTTATCAGTATCTCTTAAATACATGAAAGTCTTTGCTTCCCCCTGCAGCAGCTGATAGAACCATGGCGACCACTGCTGCTGCTGCGTTTGAGGCCCTCATGGATGGAGTGACACGCTGGGATGTCCCCAGAGGCCCCGTCCCCAGTGAACTCCTTCTTATTGGAGAGGCCGCCTTCCCCGTGATGGTGAATGACAAGGGCCAGGTGCTCATTGCTGCCTCCTCCTATGGCCGAGGCCACCTCGTGGTTGTGTCCCATGAGGGCTACCTGTTGCATGCTGGCTTGGCTCCATTTCTCCTCAATGCAGTGAGCTGGCTCTGTCCCTGCCCTGGGGCTCCTGTGGGAGTGCATCCATCCCTGGCACCTCTAGTAAACATCCTGCAGGATGCTGGGCTTGAGGCACAGGTCAAGCCAGAACCAGGAGAGTCCCTAGGGGTTTACTGTATCAATGCCTACAATGACACCATGACTGCAACGCTGATCCAGTTTGTGAAACATGGAGGGGGCTTGTTAATTGGGGGCCAGGCCTGGTACTGGGCCAGCCAGCACGGCCCTGACAAGGTGCTCTCCAGGTTCCCTGGGAACGAGGTGACAAGTGTGGCCGGAGTGTACTTCACCGACACCTATGGGGACAGAGACCGGTTCAAGGTCTCTAAGAAGGTGCCCAAGATCCCACTCCGTGTCAGGTGAGTGTTTGTTCCCCTCTTAGGGAGTCTGACTCGGGATAAACAATAGAGTTGGTCCCCCTCTTCAACGAGCTTCCATTTCAATACAGGTGATTTTCCACTCAGTTTGGAACCACCACAAATCAAAAGCAGGATGATTAAAATGCACCAAGACGCAAGAGAGGCTGGGCCCTCACTGCCACTCCCTCCTGTGGCCAAAGCTGAATAGAAAAGCTTGTCTTACCACTTTATCTCCATGTCTAGTACATAGAACATAGAGAGTGCTCATCAGTACCTCTTAAATGCATGAAAGAATATTTGTTTGTTTGCGTGAGCACCTATTGTTGGTCACGCTGCATTCTGGACAATGGGGGTCTAGCAGAGATCGAGGCAGGCAAATCATGCCATCATGAGGTTTGTATTCCAGGGGAGAGATAGGCAGTTAAGGAAACTAATATATATGTGCTCTATCAGGTATTGCTAAGATCCATGAAAGATGATAATATAAGTGGATAGCATGACAACAGGAAGGCTGATGGAGGCTATTTTATTTAAGGTGTTCAGGGAAGTCCTATCAGTCAGGCCAAGTTGGATTGGTCAGGATTTGTTGGCGTTGCTAGCAGAAGGGATTTAGTATGGGGAATTGGCTATACCCATGATAGAGGAGCTGAAAATACACACAGGGGACAGCAAGTAACCCAGAGATCAGCAACAACAGAACCAGCAGAGGGAGATGGTGGTATTACTGGAGTCCAGGTGCTGCAGCCACCTGGTAGAAGCTGGAGCCATGCTATGCCTTCCCAGCAGGAGCTGGAACCACAGATGAAAGGTCTGTCTGCTAGAAGCTGGAGTCTCAGAGAAGACACTGTGGTTACCAGAAATACAGCCTGAAGAGAGAAGCAAACACTTAGCCTCCTTCCTTCTTCCTTCCTGATTTCAGTCTTCTACCTCTGCCTCCCATGGGCTGAACCCACCAGGATCCAGGGAACAGGGGAACCACAGAAATGCAGTTTTCTGCAACACAGAGGATGACCAAGATGAAAGGGGGATGGAGATGAGTGCAAAGAAGCTCATGGCCAGCTTGGAAGGCTGGTCTGGTAGGTAGCACTTGAAAGGAGACCTCAAGGAAGTGAGGGAATGAGCTATGTGGGCGTCTGTGAGAGGAAGATTCCATGCAGAGTGAGGAGTTAGGGTGAGAAAACCTGGAAGGGAAGCCTGCTTGGTATGTTCCAAGGGAAAGGGAGTGGCCCTTCTGTAAAGTCAGAAGGCTCTGCAAAGCTCCAGGGGAGAATAGCTGAAGGCAGCTGTTCTGTGACCCTGAGGCAGAGGGCAAGGAGTAGGTACAAGGGAGTGTAGGGGAATTTGTCTTGATCAAGCCTGTTTGTTTGAAGTTGTCCAGGAGCTGACATTTGAACATCCGTGCACATGATGTTCTCTGAATGAGGAACAATAAATGTTAGTCATTTACAGATTGTGTAGGCTCCAGGCTTTCGGCTTTATGCCTGCAGTAAATAAAAGCAAGCAGCTTCAGCTTCTCGGGTCTGCTCTCTGGCCACTACAGCCAGGCAGTCACCTAGCTGTTCTTCTACTGCATACTTGTGTCTGAGTACTCATTTCATCCATTGGCCAGGAACACACCTGGCAATCAGGGAAGCCAGAATGATGGGAACTCAGTGAATGATGGCTCAGGTCATGTAAGAACTGACAGGCTAGGAGTAGAACTTTAGACCTTATTTGCAGTGAGATAGGAAGACATTTTGTATTCTCTACAGAAGACTGCTATGATGTGACTTAAATTTCAAAAGGAACCCTCTGATTGATGGTGGAGAACAGACTGTGGGAGGCAAAGGTTGAAGCAGCAGACCAATCAGGAGGCCACTGAGATAGACCACAGGAGAGATGGTGGTGGCCCAGACAAGCCTGATAGAAGCTGTGGAGCTACTGAGAACAGGTTCCATTCTGGACACACCTCAAAGGGAGAACCCAACAGGCTTGGTTGATGGATTGAGTAAGGATAAAGAGGAGTTGAGATTTTTGGTCTGAAAAAGACAAAAAATTAAACACAGGTGCTGCTGTTTAGTGATCTGTGAAAGGACAATGAGAAGATGCATTAGAGGAGATCAGGAGTTTCATTTTGGATGTTTTGGGTTTCAGATATTAGCGACTAGTTACTTAGGTTTGGCCACATGCAGCAGAAGCCTTAGATAGCAAATTAACCATGTAGCAGTTTATTTTTTTTCTATGAAATGTGAAGTACAGGTAGGTAGTCCAGCTCTGGGGCAGTGACTCTATGATGTCCCATGGTCAGTCTCTGTCTCCCTATCACTGCCTGCCCCTGTCATGGTGTGTTATTTTATCCTTGTGGCTACAAGATTGCCACTACTACTCCAGGCACCATAATTACACCCATGCAATAATAAATTGGAATGGATACACCTACTTTTAGTTTATAAAACCATATATTTTCTGGAAGCCCTAGACTTCCATTTATATTTTAGTGGCCAGCCTAGTTAAATCAATAGTCCCTAACCTTTTGGTACCAGGACCTGTTTTGTGGAAGACAATTTTTCCATGGACCTGGCAGGATTTCAAGATAATTCAAGGGCATTACATTTATTATGCACTTTATTTCTATTATTAGTACATTTTAATATATAGTGAAATAATTATACAACCCACCATAATGTACAATCAGTGGGAGCCCTGACTTTCAGACCTAATTGCCAGGAGGTCTGAAGGGCTGGCTATTTTTAAATGGGCACTGGCATCTCTCAAGAAATCAAGATTCTGTACAAAGAAGAAGGGGCATCAGATACTAGTGAGCAGCTGGCAGTGCCCCGAACCCTCAGCCCCAAACTCTGGACCTCTTTGAATTCCTTCCTTTCTGAGAGATTTGGGGAGGGGATGGGTTTACTCAGAGACATTAGAGTGGATCTGATTCGCTTCAACTTTTTTATTCTAACGCTAAGGGACAAGCAGGTGAAATCTCATCACCGTAATGCCTCTTAATTGCCCCAAGGGACTCTCCTCTTTAGCTAACTCAACCTGTTTTTCTTCATCTATACCTACATTTTTAATCCCTGCCACCGATTCTAAGATATATTTTTTGTGTTTGTTATTTTAATTCTTAATTACTGAAAATGTTAAACATATGCAAAAGTAGACAGAATAGTACAATGAACCCCCATGTAGCCATTCCCCAATCCCCAAAATAGTCAACTCCAGGTCTATCTTATTCCACCTGTAGCCCCACTCTTCCCCACCCAAGGTTATTTTGAAGCAAACAGCAGACATCATGTCTTTTCATCTGTAAGTATTTAAATATATATCTCTAAAGGTATGAAGTCTTTTAGAAACATAACTGCAAGTCACCATTATCACACCTGAAATAATTCCTTAGTGTCATCATTTATTTCCATGATTGTCTTATTTTTCAAAATGTGTTAACATTGGGCCAGGCATGGTAACTCACACCTGTAATCCCAGTACTTTGGGAGGGCAAGGCAGGTGGATCACTTGAGGTCAGGAGTTTGAGACCAGACTGACCAACATGGCAATACTCTACTAAAAATACAAAAATTGGCTGGGTGTGGAGGTGCGTGCCTGCAGTCCTAGCTATTTGGTAGGAGAATCACATGAAACCTGGAAGTGGAGGTTGCAGTGAGCTGAGCCCCTGCCATTGCATGCCAACCTGGGCAACAGAGTGAGACTGTCTCAAAAAAAAAAAAAAAAAAAAAAGCATTAACATTGAAATTTAAATAAAGCCCAAATATTTTGATTTCTTGATACAAATTTTATATTTCTTTTAAGATACACGTTTCCTTTCTAACTTTCTATTTCTTGCAGTTTTGTTCCTGTTGTTGAAGACACCAGCTACTCTTTATCGAACAGTTTCATTCAGTCTGGACTTTGAAAGTAGACCTCAAGGAAGTCAGGGCATGAGCCATGTGTGCATCTGTGAGAGGAGGATTCCAGGCAGAGTGAGGCACAATGGTGAAAACCTGGAAAGGCAAATTGATTGCCTTCCTGTGGTATCATTTAATATGGGGGGGTACCAGTCCATGGCCTGTTAGGAACCAGACCACACAGCAGGATGTCAGCAGCGGGTGAGCAAACAAAGGTTCATCTGTATTTACAGCTGCTCCCCATAGCTTGCGTTACCACCTAAGCTCCGTCTCCTGTTAGATCAGTGGCAGCAGTAGAGTCTAATAGGGGTATGAACCCTATTGCAAACTGCTCATGCAAAGGATCTAGGTAGTGTGCTCCTTATAAGAATCTAATGCCTGACGATCTGTCACTGTCTCCCATCACCCTCAGGTGGGGCTATCTATTTGCAGGAAAGCAAGCTCAGGGCTCCCACTGATTCTGCACTATGATGGGTTGTATAATTAGTTCATTGTATATTACAATGTGCTAATAATAGAAATAAAGTGCATCATAAATGTAATGCACTTGAATTATCCTGAAACCCCTGCCAGGTCCATGGAAAAATTGTCTTCTATAAACAGGTCTCTGGTACCAAAAGGTTAGGGACCACTGATTTAACATATTCATCTTTTCCTTGTATTTTCTGTATAATACAAATTAAAAGTTAGATCTCGATTTTAGGTCAGGATTGACAAACTGAGGCCAGCCCCTGTTTTTGTGAATGAAGTTTTGTTGGAGCACAGCCATGCCCATTCATTCACAAACTGTGCTGCTTTCAAGCTACAGTGTCTACCATTGTTGAGTAGTTTCAGCAGAGACCATATGGCCCATATTTGTCTAAAATATTTGTCGGACCTTTTAAGGAAAACTTTCTCAACTCCTGATCTAGAGGTTTGATCAGATTCATGTTTGAATTTTTGACCTATTTTATAGGTGGTAGTATGTACTTCTATTGGGTAGAACACAATGGTCTGATTTTCTCTCTTACTGTGAGGCTGGCAGTCCTTAATAAGCATTGCTTAGGCCTAGACCCATTAATTTGTGTTTATAAAATGATGACCTTAAAATTTTAATATTCCTTTTATTTGTTATTTGGAATAGTTTTATAAAACACACTTTCCTTCACCAATTACATACTTTATGGTATAATTTATATAGGAAACGCAAAATAAATATTTAATTCTCTCTTTCTCATTTTAAAACCAGTTTCCAATATTGAGTTGTTTCCCTAGCATCTTCCAGAGGTCACCAATGTGTTTAAATTTTTCTTAGAATTGTTATGAAATCATGATTGGAAACACAACGTGTTTCATTTATTATCCTTATTGATGTTGAAATTTTCCTGTTTGGCCATTGGGAGCCAATTCAAGATGATTCCTGAATCTTTTCCACCCAACCTTAATGGGCTTCCTGGTTTTTTAATATAACAGGAGGTTTCAATTTCGTCTCATGTTATTTCCTGCTCAGGCCCAGAACTGCCATTTCTCCAAAAAGCTCTATTTTTTTTTCTTCTTCTTTTTTTTTTTTTTTTTAACGTACAGCCCATATTTCTGGGAGTCCTAATTTGCATTTAGAAACTCCAATCCGGGTGTCAGAGTTATGCATTGTTTGATCATTGTTTCTAGGCCTTCTAAATAGGCACAGCTAAGAAATAGAAATTTTTGGTTTATACTGATACTTCAGATCAGATTTGGGGCTACAGGGTTTTAATTTGATTTCAACAATCTTACCTCTGTATCTCCTATCTCTCATGATGAAAAATTCCAGTACTATAAGACACCAGTGTAATGACCCATTTGCTCTATCCCATGATATACAAACAACAGTTGCAAAATATGAATAATAGCACTACTACCAGCAATACGATGATTATTGTAACAGAGATTACTTGCAGTTCTTTTTGTCCCAATGATATATTTTATTATATATATATATATAAAGTCAAAATACTATCTTTAAAGTCACTTCCAATACTTCCTCTCTTTGTGGTTATACCGCTAAACAGATGTACATGTCAATTCATTGGTTATTTTATTTTTTAGTTTTGGAATTGCTTGTGTAATTTAATTTTGTTTAAAATTATGTAAAATAGTAATCTGGGTCCAAAGTAAGATCTTAAGAAACCTATATTCTGTCCCTGTTTCCTTCAAACAATTCCCTTCTTCCTTCTGTGCATTTTTTATGGTTTAATTCTCCATGATTTGTTTATATATCCACAAACACACACATATTAGTAGTCTTCTCTTCACTGGATAAGGCAATAACATACTGTGTACATTTTTTCCTCCTTATTTTTTTTCACTTAACATTATTTCCTGGATATGGCCTGATAGTAATATATAGAGATACACTGTATACTCTATTATACCATGGTATATGGGTATGATATTGTTTATTCAAAAAGTCCCTTATTGACAGGCACTTGAGTTTCCAGTATGTGTTATTTTTCTTATACTTCTACTGTTACACATGTGCTTCAATGACTACCTTTGTGCATGTATCCTTATATTTTGCACTATCACTGGAAATGGGATTTCTGAGTCATGGGGGAAATTCATATGTAATTTCGCTAGGCACTGCTAAGTCCCCCTTGTTGCAGCTTGGATTACTGGGAATCAGACTCAGAGATAGAGATAAATGTGTGGGAGGTTTGTGAGGGCATACTCTCAGGATCAGCAGCTGTGGAAAGGTGAGGGAAGAAGCACTGGAGACAGGGAGAAGTCGGGCTATGAGGCAAATATTTTTTAGCAGTATTTTCACTGTTAAGTGAAACACTGGAAGAAACATGTGTCTGTAATAGAAGATTGCTTAAATAAAGTATAGCATAGCCTACAGTTATTGAGTGAGTAATTTTGCAATCATTAAAAATTCTACATTTAAAGACTTCTTAAAGGAAATGAAAAATATTCATGATAAAACAGACAAAATTAAGATATAAAGCTCTGCATTAAAATGATGCTAAATTCGTTAAAACAATATATGTATAGCCAGAAAAATAAAACATTAGAAGAAAATATAATAAAATATTAGTAATATGTCTCTGGGGCTAAGTTGGTAATTGCGTTCATTTACAAATATTTTTGTGCTTTCCAAATACTCTATAATTGTATACTGACAAAAAAGACATTTTTGATATTACTTCTTTGCCTTTTGTTCAGAACCCTTAAACAATAGAAAACTTCTCCCCAGATCACATTAAGATATCTTTCTTTGACCTGATATCATTTATATTGTTTTCATTGATTCACCAACAAAAAAGAGAAAGGAACAAATTTTCTTAACATATCAGTTTTTTCCCTCTTTCTAGTATCTTGTATCCATGTTTTAATTTATCTAAAATGTGTGAGTGCCTGTTAAATTCTAGACACTATTCTAGGCACTGGAACTCCCACAGCATTTAAGTCCATAGTTTAGGACTAAGAGAAGTATAGTGAAAGTTCAGGTAATAATGTATAAAAATAAATTCCCACATTGTTAGTTTTGATTAATTGTAAAACCTTTATTGAAAAAACAATGACACTAAAGTATTTGAATATTTGTAATTTCTGTAATGTCCTCAACCAAAATGTTTATGCTTACATATCTTCTATCTTTGCATATCTTTACAAATCAATACATCATTTTTGCTAGCTGTGATTACATGCTGCTATTTTGTATTCTCCTTAAAAATATTTTCCTATTTTTATATATGATATTTTTAATGAGAATTTTTAATCATAAGTTCTGTAATTTGTTTTAACTATTTCCTCTTTGTTGCATATTCAGATATTTTCTAGTTGAGTATTGGGGGGTTGGCGATAACATATATTATCCATACACATCTTTAAAGTATTTTAGAACTGTCCCTCAGTGTAAAGACCACAACATGTAACATTAGATTTATTGTTTTATAAAATATCAAGATATTTGTTCCTATTCTGGACTTTCCCTCAGCTCTTGAAAATCCAATTTATTCTTCTTAATTAGTTTCAACTCAAACACCCTCCTCAGAGCAGTCTTCCCTAGTGGCCATACTAAAATTAGGACTGTCCATCGAGTTTCACTTCATCACATTTCTCCATTTATTCCTTAAACATTATCACTCTCTATAACTATCTCTGCTGTTTCTTGCTAGGGCCTGTCTAACCAACCAGAATATAGAGCTCCATGATCTTGCCTGTTGCGTTTACTGCTTTATTCTCAGTGCCTGGAGTACTTAACATTAGAGATGAACAAATATTTGTAAACTATATAAATTAATGAAAAAATATGAATGAATACACATCCAAAATGATAACAAGAGAAAGGGCAGCCTCATATACTAGTGTTAATCCTGCAGACAGCTTCCTACTAGGGAATATGGGGCTAAGGGTTGCGCCAGAGCCTTCCAGCCTCAGCCAACAACAGAGCCAGAGCTAACCAAATCCTTGAGAGTCTCAGAAGGTCAGAGTCTGAGTCTCTGGCTCAGATTCCTCCTGCCTTCAGAGCAAGTCCCATTAGAGGTTTTCAGTGAACATTCTTGCCAACAAATCTTGGTCAAAGGTGCTTGGACTGACCCAGCAGGTTCCTTAACTTCAAATCTCGGCTGGAAGGCCCTGGAGCTTCTTAAGAGAATTGATTGCTGGCCTGCCCCAACTCTGCCTGCCAAGGAGTAGGGCAGTCTCTAAAAACCAACAAAAGCTCCTCTCACATCCTATCCCCAAGGGCACACCTATGTTTATATAACAGGAAGATACTGCAGTTGCTTTAATATTTAAAAGCAAATCCAAAGGCACTTGCCACCATTATACCATGACAGAAGAGTCTGGAGGAAAAGTTAACCTCAGATATCAACCAGCCACCCATTACACTTACACATGGTATAATCTACAAGCTCTAAAACATATTAGCAGCTGCCCATATAAAAGTAAATATGTAACTGGGCATGCTGATGCACAGGTACTCACATACTCCAGAGGCTGACGTAGGAGGCTCTCTTGAGGCTGGGAGTCCAGGGCTGCAGTGTGCTATAATTGCACCTGCAAATACCCACTGCACTCCAGCCTGACCAACATAGTGAGAACCTGTCGCTATTTTTTAAGTAAAAATTGTAAATGTATACTAGTGGCTTAGGTTTATGACTCTCTTGAGAATTATTTATTTTCTCTGTCCTCAACACAGTCCTGTAGAGTAGGAAAATCTTTGTCCAAGGAGTTCCAGGTTACAAGCACCACATACCTTTGTGTATGTATCATGATATTTTGCCATATCACTGGAAATGGGATTTCTGAGTCACGGAGGAAATTCATACGTAATTTCGCTAGGCGCTGCTAAATTCCACTCGTTTCAGCTTAGGTTCCTGGGAATCTGACTCAGAGACAAAGATAATTGTGTGGAAGGTTTATGAGGTTTATATTCAAGATCCATGAATGTAGTTTCCAGGTAAAAACTGAAATGAGGCTAGATCCCAGAATTGCTCTCTCCACCAAATCTGACAAAATGAATGAAAAATAATTAATAAATGGCTGGATGTGGAAGATTTTTATGATGATGACATACATTGCTATGCACTGGCCAAGGAGAACAGGTGATTGATGGGTGGCCCAGGATGGAGTATCTCCTAACACCAGTCAACCTCCCATGTACAATGGAAAGAAAATAGTCAAAATCACAAATTCAATAGTTATCATTAATGCTTTCTAATTCATAGAAAAGTGAACAAATAGGGTGGATAGACAAGAAAAAAAACTTTCAAGTGTAAACTCCCCATGTGAGTTCCATCTGTGGTTTGGTGGAGTGGGCCTAGCTTACTAGGTCCCCTAAGAGTGGAGAAACCAGGCCTAATCAAAAATCCAAAATCTGAAATGCTCCAAAATTCAAAACTTTTTGAGCACCACCAATATAATGCCAGAAGTGGAAAATCCCACTTTTGGGACACCTTTGCTTTCTGATGGTTCAATGTACACAAACTTTGTTTCATGCACAAACTTATTTAAAATATTGTATAAATTACCTTTAGGCTCTGTGTAAAGGTGTATAGGAAACATAAATGAATTTTGTGTTTAGAGCTGGGTCCCATCACCAAGGTATCTCCTTATGTGTATGCAAGTATTCCATAACCTGAAAAAAATCAAAATCTGAAACACTATTGGTTGGTCCCAAGCATTTTCCATAAGGGCTGCTCAACCTGTATTATCTCCTTCAATTCTAACAATAATCTTCCAATAATATCAGAAATACAGTTTATTAAGCCAGGAGAAAGCATAAACATTATGACATTGTTAGGAATGTTTGTATGTTTAAGCAGGATGTTGGTCTGACATAGAAATATGAATATATCCGTGCTCACAGGTGAGTAGCATCTGTATTCTGACTATTCCAAATGAGTAATTTTTGTACCTGCAATTTGTTACAAAAGTGAGTTTTCCAAATTATTTTCTTAAATCTGACAGGTTAAATAGGTTAAATAAATTGTGTGTCTAATAGGCATGATTGAGACCTGAAGAGATTTTACCCTGTATTTACCAGCTTAAAATAAAAGAAAAAAAATACATTTACTTTTTCAAGGCACCTCTCTGATCATCTATGCCCATATTGTTCAGTGATGATGAAGACAGTTTTTAAAGGTTTGTTATTTACTATGGTTTATCTGTATTTAAGGAATTAAAAATACAAAAACAAAAAAGATACTCAAGTGTTGGGGGCTGCAGGTCTTCAAAATGTTTTTTACAGCACCTGATCAACATAGTTCTCTCTAGTCCTTTTTTTGATGTTATAGATCCTAAGAAAACATCGTTTCTAGATTCTAGTATTTCTGTCCTGTTTATATTTATCAGAGAGTGAAATAAATGCAGAAGAGTATTTTTACATCCTATACAATCTGAACAGAAAAACAAAACAAGCTAAGTGAAGATATATTTGATTACTACCAGTAGACTTCATTACTTTTATGTTGAAGAAAAAATATATAAATTGTTAGATGTTTTACCTTCAATATGGTGAAAATGACAGCAGCGCACTTCACGCTTACCTTTTTATTCAATGCTGTACCTTCCTAATTTGGCAGTTTCTTAATCGGCCTTCAGAAACCTATCACCCATGTTACCTGTCTGCTCAGGTGTGGTTTGTGAACATTTCCTAACCATACCATCCCATCCCTTTCCTTTAGTCCTCAGTGGCTTCCCCTGCACTTCCAGCTCTGAAGTAACACATGCTTTTCCTTTCTTAAACACAGTATTCTTCACACCTTTGCATCCTGTAAATCTTCCTTTGCACAAGATATACCTGTCAATAACCATGTACCCAGATATAGGTTCCATCAAAGACTCAGTAATTGAGAGAGTTCTGGTGTGTAGACAACAGTGGCTTTGGAAGTAAGCCAGCCTGGGTTTAGTAAAAATTAAAGAAATAGGAAAGAAACACGAAAGATGGCTTGACAGTCACAGACAGGTTTAATTTAGAGAAAATAAACCTGGGAGAGGCTTCTGGCCGAGTTAGGTCAGAGGCACACTCCCTTTCAGACTAACAGTTTTTAAGGATTCAGGGTGGGAGAGTTTATCAGAGGCCTCGACTGCTTCTGTGTCTCTTTGTTGTGCTTACCTGGGAGGGAGGGTTGTGTCTCTGTTCCCATACATCTTTCTGCAGCTGCAGGCATACCCCACTTTTAGCTTCCTATCTTTTAGCTTCCCTAACTTAGTGCACCCAAAGGGAAAGGAATGTCCTTATTAAGGCCCACTGTTTAACTGGGGCCCATTGTATGAAGATGAAGTTTGGCAGTTAACCAAGAGACTTTGCTCCCTCCTCCCTCTGTGCCCCAGCTGTCTTATCTGTGTTTTACTGTCTGCTCTTTCTGGCTGCTTCTAGTTAGAAGAGAAGTGATTTCCTTGAAATGCATGGGGCTAGAAAGGGAGCTGATGTTTATCGAAGATGTTATGCATCTCGGTGTTTATCCGAGATGACGATGCTCCTGCTCTGTCAGGTTTGCTTCCTGTCCCTGCCAGTTATTAGCTAAGAAACATGGGGAAAATTGCCTAGCCAAACTCCATCTTTAAAGTGAGAATAGTAACTTTCAGGTTTATTATAATGATTGAAAGAGATAATACATATGTTAAATGCCTAACATATATTAAACGTTATTAAATAGCAGCTACTTTCATTGTTTTCCACACTTAAACGTTGTAAACAGATATTATACAAGATTTAAATATTGGTAACTAGCTGTCTGAGATCATTAATATTGCCCTTAGGATATTGTCAAATCATCTACTGAAATTTAGCTGATATCCTAACTGCTATGCTTACTCACTTTTCCCTCCCTGCCTCCCCACTTCCCGCCTCCCTTCCCCCTCCCTCCCTCTGTCATCCCCTTCCTTCCTTCTTTCCTCCTTTCCTTTCTTTATTTTTCTTTTAAGAAATGCCTTTTTATGAAAATATTTCAAAAGGAATTCAAGTTTATTGTGAAAAAATGCACACCAATACAGAAATATAGAGAGGAAAATGGCAACTCATCCTCCTCCCCACACCACCAGCTCCAGTCTCATGCCTCTGGACCAAGGTAGCCAATACTAAAAGTTTGATATGGATCATCTCAGATGCTTACCTGTGTGTGTGCTCTGCACATTGATTTTTTAGTTAATGTATCATGTTGGAGAATGTCTGCCTTTTTACTTTATATTTTTGCAGCAAGTTAGCAGAGCACAACCTTCTAGGGTCTCAACGTCTTGTCTTCAGGATGCAGGACAATTGTCTTCTGGCTGTAAGTAAGCTTATAAGTCATTCTGATCAAATCATCTCCATCCTTCTTTTTTTTTTCCAATGGATGCTGAGAATACATTACCATCTCCAAATGTAATGTCAATTCATATTTTTATTTTCTTTGTAGCAGTTCTTGCTTTCAGTATTATGTTTTTGCAGGACATAAAAATTATTAAAAATTTTATTTTTGTTAGAGTGTAACTTTAATCCATAGAAAATGTTCATTTTTAATTTGTTCCTCTTTGAAATCACTTGCATCCCTTATTAATGCTGATATGTCTGCTTTATTTATTATACTTTAAGTTTTAGGGTACATGTTCACAACGTGCAGGTTAGTTACATATGTATACATGTGCCATGTTGGTGTGCTGAAATGACAAAATCAACAAAGTTTTATTTTAAAAAATACAAAAACAAAAAAGCAGAAATGTGTTCACTCACAGATGAGAACACTTGTCTGCTTTTTTGTTTTTGTATTTTTTGAAATAAAACTTTGTTGATTTTGTCATTTCAATGCTTTTATGTCACTTAGTTTCAGGTGTGTCTTTTATAAGCAGCTTATATCCAGATGTTTTTAACCTAATCTAACAGCTTCTATCAGATAGAAATTTAATACAGTCATATATACTGTGATGATTCAAATGTATTTCTTGCTCTTACCCCCTTTTAATTTTATTTTCTATTTTTATGTTTATTTCTTTTTACATTTTTCCTTGGTTGCTACTAAGTTTTATCCATTTCTTAAATTTCCTCAACACATTTGTAGATTATACATTTTACTTCTATTTTTGGAGCAGTTATCTTAAATTTTAAATTTAATGTTAAATTACCTGAGAAATATAATTATACATTCTCCTTGTTTGAAGAAACAAATTATTGAGGCAAAAGCCCTTTTGATCATTTCCTTCAATGTCAGTCCTTTCTCTCTATCTCACAATCCAAAAGAAAACACTCTTATCAGTTTATTGTGGTTGTTTCCTGACATTTTGGACATATATTGACGTATGTTTACTTTGCTTTATATTGTGTCTTCCATAAGTTGCATCACCAAGTTCTGCTATTTTTGAAATTGTTTTACTCAACAAATGTTTTGAACATCTTTCCTTGTTAATTAACATAGGCAGACCTATTCTTATTGACTGATAAATAGTAATCCATCGTATGATTAAATGCCAATTTTTATTTGCATTCATGTTAGTGAATATTTAACTTCTTCATACTTTTTCGCTATTACCAACAATTTGCAATGAACGTCCTAGTACTGCCTCCATTTATACTACTATAGGCTGTTTCTCTTTTTAATGTTATTGGATACTGCCAAAATGATCTCCAGTTTTTATGAAAGATTAGTTTTCTCCACACTCTTGCCAGCACTTAATATTGTCAGCTTTTGAAACATTTACTAATTTTCTGGGTAAAAAATGTTATTATATATAATTTGCATTTGTGTGATTATATCTTTTCAAATGTTAAATATCTCACTTGGATTTCATCTTTCATGAACTGTTTGAGGATATACTTTAAAAATATTTTCTGTTTTTTGCTTTTCTGTTTATCCTTAGAAATTACTCATATATTCTGAATTCTAATTTTGTATCTGTTCAATCTGTTGCAAATATTTTTCTCTCATATGATCTCACCTTCTTTATTTATGCTGCCTTTATGCTAAGAAGCTGTTGGGTTTTTTTCTTTAATTCTATGTGGTTCTTGCAGCTTTTGTCAACCATTTTAGTCACTTCCCAGATTCCCAATGCTACTGTGGTTTGTATGTGTGTGTGGGCACATGGAGCAATGTATGTAATCATTATAATTAGCTGTGGAGAGGATATCTGCAGGTAACTGCAGCTTTCTATATTGAAGTTTTACTACCATTAGCTGAGGCTTTGCCAGGTGCCTGTGAGAAGGTGCTAAGAACACTTAGAGTGGAATGTTTTATTAAGTCTTGTAGCTCAGTGTCATTAACTCCCCAAAATATCTTGAGTTCCAACAGGTAACAAAAAGCCACAGGCAGAACTGATACCTGAACTCTATAACATTTGCCATGTGAGTCTGAAAATGGGATGACCAAACTAAGACATGCCGTCTCCTCATTTTCATGCTGAAAAGAAATTAAAGAGAATCTGCACAAGAGTTACATTTTTCAATAATGTTTTACTACCGGAATAAATAAACTATACTTTTTAAAAAATGTAACATTTAATTTTTAATAAGAGAAATAGATGTTAATTTTAAAATTTGAGACAATAAAGTTTTATAAAGATAATTAAAATGACCTAAAATCCCACCAGCCAAGACGACCACTGAAGACATTTTTTTTAAACAAAGATATTTTGATAAATATGCTTTAGGTTCTGCTTCTATGTCTGGTTTCATGGTTTTTGATATTTTTCCCCCAAAATTTGGCTTATTTAGAGCATGGTATCCTGGAATCTAATTTAAAAGTTTTTCCATTAAGCATTTTTCAAATTATCTAATAATTATTTTAATCACTATATAGTTTGCAATCTATTGTTAACCATAATTTATTTAACCAACCTCTTATTGCTTGACATTTACAGTATATACAAATTGTTTTTAAAAATTCTTGAAATACAAAGCCTTTTCTTGATTCATTACATTTTGACCATTCCTTAATAAGAAGAAGTTTATACTCTAACCAGATCCAGTGAATTTTTAAAAACGATGTGTGTTTGTATAAATCTTCAAGTGTAGTGTTAAACAATTTACTTGTGATGTGTTCCTAGATCAGAACTACCCTATGGAGAGTCCAAATTTGGTATTTTTGCAGCCTTCCTTTGCAGAAAGTTAGATTGAGAAATTCATAAGCAGTACTACTTTCTCTGGGCATAATAAACTAGTTTTTCTAACTTAATTTGTGTATATGTTTAATTATTTTAAAAGTCAAGAAACTGAAGCCAAAATATTCAACACTTGGTTGACTAAATGGGAGGAATTCCTGGAGGTGTTCATATAGAAAATGTGGATTTTAAGATATGCAAGTAAGGGCACTACCTCTGTAGTGTTTCCTCAAATCTAATGACAAATTGATTGTGAGAAATGCCATTATTTTATGTATCACTAAGAAAGACCAGACTGGGCATGGTGGCTTACACCTGTAATCCCAGCACTTTGGGAGGCTGAGGCGGGCGGATCACAAGGTGAAGAGATCGAGACCATCCTGGCCAACATGGTGAAACCCTGTCTCTACTAAAAATACAAAAATTAGCTGGGTATGGTGGCACGCACCTGTAGTCCCGGCTTCTCGGGAGGCTGAGGCAGGAGAATTGCTTGAACCTGGGAGGTGCAGGTTGCAGTGAGCCGAGATTGTGCCACTGCACTCTAGCCTGGTGACAGAGCGAAATTCCGTGTCAAATAAAAAAAGAAAGAAAGAAAGACTAAACATTGCCAATTAAATGATAATATGCCATCAGTTGTAAAAAAGTGAAAAATATGCCTTAAACATGATAAAAATAAATGATATTAACATGCTAAAATCCTAATATTAGTAAGAATATGAAGATTGACATGAACCATGCAATCTTCCTACCTGCACATAGATTTCTCTACTCAATGAGTTCGATTCAGTGGCTCATTAACTGACTGTAGCCTCATTGTTTCTTCTGTCTCTTCCAGGTGTGGGGAGGATGTCAGGCAGGACCAGCAGCAGCTCCTGGAGGGGATCTCAGAGCTGGACATCAGGACAGGGGGAGTCCCCTCACAGCTGCTGGTGCATGGAGCCCTGGCCTTCCCTCTGGGGCTGGATGCCTCCCTCAATTGCTTTCTGGCGGCTGCTCGCTATGGCCGGGGCCGGGTGGTCCTGGCTGCCCACGAGTGCCTGCTCTGTGCTCCCAAGATGGGGCCCTTCTTGCTCAATGCGGTGCGCTGGCTGGCCAGAGGCCAGACAGGCAAAGTTGGAGTGAACACAAATCTAAAAGATCTGTGTCCCCTCCTATCGGAGCATGGCCTGCAATGCAGCCTGGAGCCCCATCTGAACAGCGACTTGTGTGTCTACTGCTGCAAGGTGTACAGTGACAAGGAGGCTAAGCAGCTGCAGGAGTTTGTGGCTGAGGGTGGGGGGCTGCTGATTGGGGGCCAGGCCTGGTGGTGGGCCTCCCAGAACCCTGGCCACTGCCCCTTGGCTGGCTTCCCTGGTAACATCATCCTCAACTGCTTTGGCCTCAGCATCCTGCCTCAGACTCTCAAAGCAGGCTGCTTCCCCATTCCCACCCCTAAGATGAGAAGCTACCACTTCCGCAAGGCGCTCTCTGAATTCCAGGCTATACTGAACCATGAGAATGGGAACTTGGAAAAGAGCTGTCTGGCAAAGTTGAGAGTTGATGGTGCAGCCTTCCTACAGATTCCTGCGGAGGGGATCCCTGCTTACATATCCCTGCACAGGCTCCTGAGGAAGATGCTGCAAGGGTCGGGCCTCCCAGCTGTGAGCCGGGAAAATCCAGTTGCCAGTGACTCCTATGAGGCTGCCGTACTCTCCCTGGCCACTGAGCTGGCTCACTCTGGAACTGACTGCTCCCAGCTGGCCCAGGGGCTTGGCACCTGGACCTGCTCCTCCAGTTTGTACCCCTCAAAACACCCCATCACTGTGGAGATCAACGGAATCAACCCAGGTATGAAAACAGGAGAGAGTGCCCAGAACATTAAAGATGTAGGAGAAAGTGGGATTGGCTGACACTACACAGGACATTGCAGGTACTTACCCTCAGGAAGATTGACCCCATTCTTTTTTTTTGAGACAGAGTCTCACTCTGTCACCCAGGTTGGAATGCAGTGGTGCGATCTCAGCTCATGCAACCTCCACCTCCCGGGTTTAAGCAATTCTCCTCTCTCAGCCTCCTGAGTTGCTGGGACTACAGGCACACGCCACCATGCCTGGCTAATTTTTGTATTTTTAGTAGAGATAGAATTTCACCATAATGGTAAGGCTGGTCTGGAACTCCTGATCTCAGGTGATCCACCCGCCTCGGCCTCCCAAAGTGCTGGGATTACAGTCGTGAGCCACTGGGCCCGGCTGACTCCATTCTTCATCAGGTACTTTCAAGAAGATGGGGATTGGGACTCTGCTTAAGGTTTAGAGGGGATGAGTCTAAGAAGTGTGGATGACTTGAGATACACAGGGGAGAAGCTGTACCACTGGGAGGGGCTGGGAGGCCCCAAGTGGAGATATACTCACATAGGAAGGAGGAACTGAGCCTTCTCTGTGACTTTTGTCAGGCAACAATGATTGCTGGGTGAGTACCGGGCTCTACCTCCTAGAAGGACAAAATGCAGAAGTCTCGCTGTCTGAAGCTGCTGCCTCTGCTGGCCTGAGGGTAAGGTCTGAACACCCGCATCTGCCACCTCTCAAAACCCTAGAGCTGTGTCATTTTCATCCACTGTCTAGTTCCAGCTCATGGCAATGCTGCCAGGAGTACAGAAATGGATTATTCTGCCCATTTTACAGTTTTTACAGATGAAACAGCTAAATTTCAGGGCATCCAAGTGAGTGACTGAAGTGCCTAGTGTTATCAAGCAAAAGAAGCTCCCTGCAGAATGGACTAGAAGCCAAAACTATGATACTTGAGTTTTTCACCAAAAAAAAAAAAAAGGATTTTTATTGCAATTTGACTAAGAAGGAGACAGGAGCCCAGCCCAAATCTGTCCCGTTGTACTTACTTTAAAGAGTTACTTTAGTAGAAAAGGTTTAGGGAGTGGATTCTGTGATTAGTAGGTGATTGATAGAAGGAAAAGGAAGGGCTGGAAAATCCTCGGGCATGGGCAGTTACCTCTTCATGCCTCCTCATGGGTCCCATGTGCAAACTCAGAGGAAGTTAGTATGAAACATGCGGTAGAAATTTGGGCTGTGTGTCAGGAAGCTCATTCTGCACAAACTCTGGTTTTATCTCTTTATCTTGACACCTGAAGGTTGTGCATAATCCTGTCACTCTCCAAAATATGCCCTACATCAGAATTTAAATTCATCCTGCCTCCTTGACTCTGGGGGCCACTTCCTACAACAGCTTGGGTCCCTTTTCTGTCAGCATTCTTTCTGGAGCCTGCTTATATCAAACCTAAGAAAAGCAACTCCAGGACTCCAGACAAAACAGATCTCCACCCATCTGGCAGCCAGAAAGGGAAGCTCCGGACAAAGAGGGAGAGAGAATCAACCTCACTCGCTCTGGACAGGCCTCCTGTGTATTCACAGAGGACAGAGCAGAGTACCCCAGCTCATCAACATCAGCGTCACCAGACTGGCTTAGGTCCTGCTAGAAGAGCCCAGGATTTTGCCTGGCAGAAAGACACAAGAACTTTGCCAGGATCAGCCTGGTCTCTCACCAATTCATGTCAGGTGAAGACTTATGTTGGAGCTGTTTAAATCCTTGGAAAAATGATTTTACATGCTTTGAAGTCCAAATGACTTTGGAGTGCTAAAATTTGATAAGTTTCCATGCCTAGCACATAGAAAAGGGAAGCTGGGGTTTCATGGGCATGTTTGTCTGATACTTTCCATCTACACAACCTCACATGCACATCACAAGGCATCACAAAGACTCTAATTCCTCCAACACTTGGTGGAATCACCTGTCCAGGTACAGATTGGCTGCCACACTGATGACCTAACCAAGGCCAGGAAGCTATCTCGAGCCCCCGTGGTGACTCACCAGTGCTGTATGGACAGGACCGAACGGTCAGTCTCCTGCCTCTGGGGTGGCCTCCTCTACATCATCGTGCCCAAGGGCAGCCAACTAGGCCCTGTGTCTGTCACCATCACGGGGGCTGTGCCTGCCCCATACTACAAGCTGGGTAAGTGGAGTGAACATTTAGGGAGGAGGAAGAGCAGCAGATGCCGTGGGAACTGTGGGGTGGTTGCTAAATGGGAGAAAGATGAGGTTTGGTGGAGAGAAAGAGGAAGAACTGTTGGGAGAGAACATGGAGGCAGGAGATATGGAATACCCTGTGTCCATGGAGACTTCAGGGCAGACAAAGAGTCAGGAAGCCTTTTCTTCACTTTACAGCCTATAGACCCCTGTGATAGTAGTTCATTATTGCAATGTTCTTCCAGAGTTCAAATGGTATTTTTCAGCTCAAGGTAAGTTGGGGAAGTGGGTGTGGTAGGTTCCATGATATTTATTCCCAGGTAAGACATCGCTAGAGGAGTGGAAGAGGCAGATGCAGGAGAACCTGGCTCCCTGGGGAGAGCTGGCCACAGACAACATCATCCTGACAGTGCCAAACACAAACCTCCAGGCTCTGAAGGACCCCGAGCCTGTGCTCCGCCTCTGGGATGAGATGATGCAGGCTGTGGCCAGGCTGGCAGCTGAGCCCTTCCCTTTCCGCCGTCCCGAGAGGATTGTGGCTGATGTGCAGATCTCAGCTGGTGGGTGCTCCCAGGGAATCCTCCTAGTCAGTGGAAACCATGTATCTATTACTTTGCCTTTTATGAATGTCCAAAATGTGTAAGCATAATTTTATTAGTAAAGCAAGGGAAAAAGATATAAAAGACATTGACCACAAGGGGGATGAAAGAATGTTTACGTGTGAAAAACAAATTATTGACATCTACAAGGTGAGATTTCACCGGATGGTAGAACAACCTCAGAAAAAGTTGTACTGGGAATTCATAGATGGCAACCAGAGTCATTTCAAGGACAGCATAGAAAATCAACTATTTTCTTCAAACATAAGCCAGAGTTGAAAATGAAAAGAGGAAATAAGTAAGGAGGTTTATGGTAAGTACTGAGTGGTTAAAAAGAAAGAGGTGCATAGGAAGAGAAATAAGGAACTCTTGATCCCACATTGGGAAAGTTCTTTGGACCTCAATTTTCATACCTTCAAATAAGGACAAAAATTATCTCTGTCATAGAGTGTAAATTTGGACAAAAGTAGTATACATGGAGAAGAAAGAATGACACTGTTCTAGCCCTCAAGGATCTCAGATCCAGTCATAGGACATCATATCTCAGACTGACATGTAAAGGACACTCACACACACAAAATGAAGGTGTAGAATTACAGCAAGGATGACTATGAAAAGTGTAACCTAATTCTCCAGGGCCAGAGTGAGGAGGAGGCCACAACTCAGGTGTGAGAGGCTAAAAAGGGGATTAGATACTATTCAGTTTCTGACCAAGTAGGGGAAAGCTATTTGCTTTCCAATCAGCACAGAGATTCTGCAATTATTGGAGATAACCAGGATGGTGAAGAAAAGTCCCATAATGGAGAAGAATGAAGGAGATAGTTCGGGTGGACCCTCCTCAGTGCTCATATCTTCCTTCTGTGTTCCCAGGTTGGATGCATTCAGGGTACCCCATCATGTGCCACCTGGAGTCTGTGAAGGAGATCATCAGTGAGACGGACATGAGGAGCAGGGGTGTGTGGGGCCCCATCCATGAGCTGGGCCACAACCAACAGCGGCATGGATGGGAGTTCCCACCACACACTACTGAGGCCACCTGCAACCTTTGGTCAGTCTACGTGCATGAAACAGTCCTGGGGATCCCCAGGGCTCAGGCCCACGAGGCTCTGAGCCCTCCAGAGCGAGAGAGGAGAATCAAGGCCCACCTGGGAAAGGGAGCCCCCCTGTGTGACTGGAATGTGTGGACAGCCCTGGAAACATATCTACAGGTACTGAGCAGAAATTCCGGGAGAAGGGGATGACCAGACCCCTCAGTCATGTAGCGACCTGGATCCCAGTAACTCTCTAGCTCCTTCACCACCCCACCAGCCTGGACCACCACCTCCCTTGGAAATGAGAGGGACTGGGCCGCATTGTGGTGCTTCTTGGGTTATACCCCTCTAAGGCAGAGAGAATGGCACCTGTCTCACTCACCTTCTGATTTTGCAATGTAAGAGGAAATGAAAAATATTATGAAAAAAAGAAATATAGCATATTATTCAAGGGCAGAAACTCTGTTAGACATTCCTGCAGCTGAATCACAGCTCTTGCCCTCACTGGTTTTGTTCTTGGTCTCCTAATAAGTGTTCCATAAATGGTCATTGTTTTGTTTAGTTTTGTTTCGTTTCACCTGAGTTTTATGAGTCAAATGAGTTTCCCTTTTTTATAATAACAGAGGGTGTCTGCAATGCAGCTGCATTACAATAAGAAGGCATTGTTGGAGACAAATCTGCTAACAAGGGTCTCAGCATCCATCACCCCACTTAAAGCCAAAATGATTTAAAATGAAGAGCCAGTCAACCCAATAGTAGAACATTGAATTCATAAAGCAAGTCTACTTCCTGTGAAATAAACACAAATCCCTGCCCCCTCCCCTAGCCCTGCATTGAATGTCGATGTTTTCGAGTTGTCAATGTTGTTCCCCTTTCAGATCTCCCACAATGTCTCCCACAGCTCTATGGATAGGAGTTGTCTGTCCCACTTTTCACTGAGGCACACACTATTTTAAAGAATTTAAACAATCTGTCCAGTAGCCCCCATTTAAGTGAAGGACCTAGAACTTAAAATCAGGATGTAATGATAAGCCCCAGACTTTCGCATTGCCATACCCTCTCTTAGTTTTTTGTGCCTTTCACTAATTTTCTGAAGAGTGAATGTGAGACAGTCCCAGTCAATGAGGTAACTTTGTATTGCATTCATTTCCATATCCTTAGATAGCCAGTCTGGGGGTATACAGGACCACTGACCACAATGGTAGGTTGCCCCTAAACTGTAAGTTTAAGCCCTAATTCTGTTCTAGTCTGCTACCTACTCACTGTGGAGCCCCGAATATCAGTTCTCAATAGCTCTAGAGAGACCAAGTCTGAGACTTGGCCTCAGGACAAACAGGCACCTTCTGACTCCTCTTCCTGCTAGAGGGCTTCTCCCCAGCATCCATGCCACTGCTGCCTTAGCTCAGTCTCATTAGTCTTCCCTCAGTGTATTCCAGTAGACTTCTAAGTTGTCCCAGCATCTTGCCTCAATCCTCTATGATCCATCTTCCTTACACTCCTTCCAAAATAATGTTAATACTCTGTCTATAAAATGCTTACAGTGTTCTCTAGCACATATAGGGTAAAGTCAAAGCTTACTAGCAGGGCATAGGAGGCCCTTCATGACCAGCCTTACCAGCACCTCTAGCTACATCTCCTACTGCTCTCACCTCCACATTTACCCTTTGGCATGCCAACTTGCTTATGGTTACAGACATATCCTGCTGTTTTGGCTTCTGTGCCTCCCCTTGTTTGCTTCCTGCTGCTGAATCATGCTGGAACATCTTGTCCATTAGCTGTCAAGTCACCTGTCCAAATTCAGCTCTGTTGTCCCCTTCTCTCCTGGACATCGCCTCCTTGATAAACCAACATTTTTAGCAATGTGTTTATTTACGTGTGTTTCTCCCTTTGGCCAGTGTTCTCTAGACGGACAAGAGCTCTTAATCATGTTTGCCTAGCACAGTAGCTGGCAGTGTGTGGATGTCTAATACATGTCAAATGTTTAATAAATGCTTAATTTATTGATGTATTGATTAATAAGTATCAAAGAGCAAGGCCAGTGAGAACAGATGAGCAATAATGAGGGTACAGCAGTGAGACTCTGAGGGAGGCTTGGCTTCGGTGGTATTATCTGTCCTTGGGCTTTTACGAGCTAGAGTCAGAGAATGCTCATCTATTAAAGGGAGAGTGAGGATGTGAAACCCCAGATCCCTGCTAACTGGAAATTTGTATAATCTTAGTGAACAAGGGCCTTCTGCCAAGGGCTTTCTGGAGGGCTGCCCCATATGAATTATGAGCCACTCTCATTTTTAGGCCCTCAAGACAGGCTGGATTTTTTTCTTTTTCTGCCCTAAATGCAGTGTTCTACAGAGCAATTTTGTATCATTGCAGATAGTCACAAGTCCGAGATGGCTATTAAAAAATAAGGATTATTATGATGCCTGGAAAGTATAGTATTTGATGTTCACAGCTTTTAGAATCTCAGTAGGCCCAATATGTAGGAAGTGAGGGTTTCTCATCTCAGTCAGGCCCAAACCTGTCCTGATGCTGAGGAAAACACTTGAGATCTGGGAAGACAATTTTTTAAAGATACTAATAGTGGACATTTATTGAGTATTTACCTCTATTCAGACATTAGGTTTCCCCTGAGCACCCCTACTAGATTCAGGGGGTGTTGTTTTGTGGCCAAGAGGTGGAATGAGCCAACGAGATTGCATTATTGTGCAGGGGCAGAGTGGGGAGATAGGGGTACATACCCAGGATGAAGGTAACGATTGAGGGGAGGTGATCATGTGAATGAAATATATTTAAGAACGCACATGTCACATCACTTTTGCAAACTTGACACCTCATTCTCTTCCTTCTTTCCCTTTTCAGCTCCAAGAGGCCTTTGGGTGGGAGCCATTCACCCAGCTCTTTGCTGAGTACCAGACCCTCTCTCACCTCCCCAAAGACAACACTGGCAGGATGAATCTGTGGGTGAAGAAGTTCTCTGAAAAAGTGAAGAAGAATCTGGTTCCCTTCTTTGAGGCCTGGGGCTGGCCTATTCGGAAGGAGGTGGCTGACAGCCTGGCCTCCCTACCAGAGTGGCAGGAAAACCCCATGCAAGCGTACCTCTGTGCCAAGGAGTAAAGGATGCCCCACAAGGTGGGAGAGAAAAGGCAGGGTCACGCCAGCAACTCCACCACGGGGCTTTGGCCATGTGTGCTCAGTATCTGGAGACTGAATCCCGCTTCCAAGCCTGACTACTAGATGGTGGCCAAGGTCATAAGAAAAAATGGAACCCCTTTCTGAAAAAGGTGCCTTGTGCTTCTTTTTATTGTTTTTCTGCTTACACAATTGCTTTCCCCAAGAGACTCACTTGACCTCTTAGTCTCCCAGAGAGGATCTTTCATCCTGCCATCCTGAGGCTTCTATTTTTGACCAATAGCTCTAAAGACCATGGGTTCCCATAACAACATGATATCCCTTTCTCATCCCTGAACAGGGCTTCTAATTTATTATGCTTTAAGAAGTTTTCAAATAGCAAGCGAGACACGCTGGAATAGTGGAGAGAGCCCCAAACCAGCTTTGGTTCTATGGAAAATCACTTCACCTCTCTGTGTTTCTGTCTTCACATCCATGACATGAGGATACAAATCTTTTCCTCGCAAAGTTGTTGTTTGATTTCTCCTGGTCCCATAGTGGACTGTTATGGTGTCCAGTCTAGCATGCACATCCTGGGCACTGAATCTCACTTCAGTGTTGAACCCCTTGGCATTATCATTCAGTCCTTGTATATTTAGAGAATGTCAATGTTTTCCCAGACATGGTATCAACAATGGTAGTTGTCAGCAGTATCCTAGCCCTTTCTACATTTTTTCTCCCACTTCTGGAAGGATTCTCGGGTATAACCTAACCCAAAGAAAAATGGCATGTGCTCAAACTGAGTGTCACAGAGCTGTGAGGTTGGGTCTTTGGGGTTAGCTCCATCTTCCAGGGTTTGCCCTTTGCCCTTCAACCAAAGGACAAAGTCATGTTAACAGCTGCTACTAAGTCTGTATGCCCATTCGTTCTTACCACAAAACAGGCATCTGACTCCTCTGGGCACCACGGAATCAAGGCACTGTCAGTGGTGGGGGCTTCAGTCTGTGAAGTGAGGCACAGTGGGCTTCACTCTGGAACAGGATTACTGGGTGCAGCAGATGCAATCCTCACTTAATCAATCCACACCCCAGCATCCCCTGAGCTTTCTCTTAATCTCATTCTAGCCCGTCTTGACTCTTCAGTTAGGGGGAGTTCTCATTGGAGATTTGTCTCTGGGATTAATGAGTGTATGCCTAGCTACTTTCTCCAGTTTACTTTTAGACCATATTGTTGTTTGTTTTGAATATCATTCCTTAGGCTTTGTTGAGAGTAGAGTGGCTTCCCATTAGGAGAACTAATTTAGGGCATGTCTTTTGCTGAATCCCATCAGCATATCCTTCCCAATTCTAGATAATTTCCTTTTATTTCTCAAGTACCCTTTGCCAGGGGCTTTACACATGAAAGGTGTTCATGAAATATTTGTCAAAGGAAAGAACAGTAATGACACCTAACACATAATGAGTGATTACTATGTTCCAGGCATTGTGTGAGCTATTTACTGTGAGTGATTTAATGTTATCTTCCCAGCAGACCTCTGAGGTAGGTACTAGTATCATCCCCATTTCATAGATGAGGAAACTGACACTAAGGGACATAAAATAAGTTTTTGAAGTCACGAAGTGAATAAGAGGAAGAGCCAGGGCTTCATTGAAGCCCATAGCAATGAAAACATTGTGGAACTTATTCTTCATGAATGATTTACAATTTAAACAAAATGTCACCTAGAAAATAGATGAAAATATGTTCAACAGAGTCTGGATTTTTCCAATGTTTACTACTGAATTTTCACTCAATAACAAATTTAACTTCCAAAAAGGTGTTGGTATCTGATTTTCTGCCTGCCTCAGAATGTGATTTGTCTGCCTTTGGGTAATCCAGCCTTGGGTAGAGAAGGAATTTGAACCCAGGAAATTCGACTCCAGAACTGGTGTTTTTTTCTTCCCCACCCCCCTTTAAGTTCCGGGATACATGTGCATAACGTGCAGGTTTGTTACATAGGTATACATGTGCCATGGTGGTTTGCTGCACCTATCAATCCGTCATCTAGATTTTAAGCTCTGCATGCATTAGGTGTTTGTCTTAATGCTCTCCCTCCCATTGCCCCCAACCTGCAACAGGCCCCAGTGTGATGTTTCCCTCCCTGTGTCCATGTGTTCTCATTTTTCATCTCCCACTTATGAGTGAGAACATGTGGTATTTGGTTTTCTGTTCCTGTGTTAGTTTGCTGAGAATTATGGCTCCCATCTTCATCCATGTCCCTGCAAAGGACATGAACTCATTCTTTTTCGTGGCTGCATAGTATTCAATGGTATATATGTGCCATATTTTCTTTATCCTGTCTGTCATTGCTGGGCATTTGGGTTGGTTCCAAGTCTTTGCTATTGTAAATAATGCTGCAATAAACGTATGTGTGCATGTGTCTTTATAGTAGAATGGTTTATAGTCCTTTGGGTATATACCCAGTAATGGGATTGCTGGGTCAAATGGTATTTCTGGTTCTAGATCCTTGAGGAATCACCGCATTGTCTTCCACAATGGTTGAACTAATTTACACTCCCAACAACAGTGTAAAAGCATTCCTGTTTCTCCACAGCCTCACCAACATCTGTTGTTTCCTAACTTTTTAATGATCACCATTCTAACTGGCATGAGATGGTACCTCATTGTGGTTTTGATTTACATTTCCCTAATGACCAGTAATGATGAGCTTTTTTTCATTTTTATTGGCCACATAAATGTCTGTTTTGAGAAGTGTCTGTTCATATCCTTTGCCCACTTTTTGATGTTTTTTTGTTGTTGTTGTAAATTGGTTTAAGTTCCTTGCAGATTCTGGATGTTAGACCTTGTCAGATGGGTAGCTTGCAAAAATTTTCTCCCATTCTGTAGGTTGCAGAACTGGTGTTCTTAACAGTGATGTTAGGGTAAAATGATGGATATCACTGGGTGTAATAGATTGCCCTAGAGACAGAAAATGTCTGGCTTCTTACACACACACACACACACACACACACACACACACACTTCCTGGTAGCAGTTGGCTGGAGCCTGTAGCTCCTTGTCTGTCATACAGAGAGACTGTGACTTTGCCTCACAAGTTTATAGTTAATTGTAACTGCAATACCCTCAGATCATTTTGTCTATTCATAGAAACTAATTTGCTGCCAGTGATAGGGATAATCCATGATTTCTGAGACATTTACTTCCATAATTTCACAGTTCTAAGTCTAGAAAAATTATTAGAAGAAAATTATTGGATGGTCTTGGAACCAACCCAAAGAAAAAAACATGTCCTGTGAATAGTAGGATAGATACTGAATCTAGCTTGTCTCACTTTGGAGCTAGTTCTTATAATTTCCGTTGTACTGTATATTTTTGTCCAATCACTACTGTACAGGACATGGGTTTGGTTTGCTTTTCCCTCCCATGAGCCGCTCAATTGCTTTGCTAAAAGCCCCATCAGTTTTCCTTTGGTTTCCTTTGGTACACCAACCTCAACACAGAGTCCACTTGGTTTGGAAGGGTTTGGCCCACACTGGTGGCAGGAGTGGGCACAGAATCCATGCCTGGCTCATCTAATTGTCCATACTTTCCAACAAGGATTGGTTCAAGTGATGGGAAGGTGGCCCTTGCCAGGGTGATGAAGTGCATACCACAGACTTTCACTGGCTGTACTGGGAAGCATACATTTTCTTTGGTGCTGGAGAATTGGTAATGACAGTGCCAAATGTTGTTTGTTATTGAAGCTAAGTGAAGGGGCTCTTGAAGGATCCTTATTCAACTTTTGCATATGTTTAGAAATTTTATAGTAAAATTGTAATGGTGTAAGTCTACTATTTATACCTATAGAAGTAAAAGACTTCTGCCAGGTACAGTGGTTCACGCCTGTAATCCCAGCACTTTGGCAGGCTGAGGCAGGCAGATCACGAGGTCAGGAGTTCGAGACCAGCCTGGCCAATATGGTGAAACCACATCTCTACTAAAAAAATGCAAAATTAGCCGGGCTCAGTGGCTCGTGCCTGTAGTCCCAGCTACTCGAGAGGCTGAGGCAGGAGAATCGCTGGAATCCAGCAGGCGGAAGTTGCAGTGAGCCGAGATCATGCCACTGCCCTCTAGCCTGGGCAACAGAGTGAGACTCTGTCCAAAAAAAAAAATAATAATTAATTAATTAAATAAAGAAAAGCAAAGAAAAGAAAAAAAAGAGAAGTAAACGACTTTTTTTTAAGTTTTGAAATAGTTTCTTAGGGAGAGTAGGATTGAAAGAGTAGAGAAACAGGGGAGATAAAGACGGAGTACGGTTTGGGCAGATTGCTGTTGTTTTTCTTATAAGCTCTTTGTTAGCAATTTAGTATTGTATTTCTACCACATATGTTTTCTACCCCGTACAAGCATGACACCTTTTAAACAAGATAGATATAAACTGTATTAAAATTTACAACACAGCTTGCATGCCAACACAGTCTTCCATGATTTGTTCTCTGCCAGTGTTTCCAGATTTGCCTCCCACTTCTATCCCCTGCTTTCTTTATTCCAGCTGTGATACACACATTTCAACTGTGTGTATGCGGCCCTCCTTCTCATCCCTACAGATTGTTCTGTGCTCCTGGGTCATTCCTTGCTTCCACCTGTCCTTCCCTCCACTTCACAACAGAGTAGAGAAGTTTCTGATGTTTGGGCTTCCTTTTGGGTAGAACAACAACAAAAGTCAACTAGAAAAATGTCCTTTTTAGAGTTATATTTGCAGAGTGAGGAATCCTATACCATTTCTATTTATCATAAGAAATTAAAACATTTTCACTTTTTCTTTTTTCCAGTTGAATCTTTAATTATCTTTAACCAGGACTTAATTAAACTTGAATGGTCTGCAATCTTTTTGAAATGTGAATAATTTCAACGTATATTTTCTCCATTAGCTAAATTCGGTAAAATAGTGTTTAGTGTTGTGTTTTTAATAAAACAAAACCTGCCCTGTGGAGAAGGGACACACTTTGTGGACATGCCATTTGGATCACACAAAAAGGTGGGCCACTGAGGTGCACCACTGAGCCAGCCGGGATAGCAAGAGCGACATTCTCTAATTCACACAGAGGCATTTTATGAGCTAGTAGTGGCCTTGGAGAAGGGACGGCACTTCTCTATATTACTTCAGATTGGGGTATCAGTATTTTTAAGGTTTTCTTTTTTTCTTCAGCTCTTAACCCAGAGGTCATTTCCTCGAGCCGTGTCTCTAAGCCTCATGTTCCGATAAAACCTGTAACTTCCTTTATATATCAGTCATCACATTTGTAATTATCTGTTTAAAATCTCTCTTTCCCACTACATGGAAACTTCACAGGGGCAGGGACTAGACCTACCCTATTCACAGCTGTATCTACAGCCCCAAGGGCAGGGCCTGTCACATATCAGTTTTGGTGTAGGGGTCTATTGTATTAATACATTACTAACAAGAATGCATGATAATGGGAAAAGACTAGATGAGGATTTCCAACTATTGTATATGTTTGCTGTCTTTAGGCGGATCACCTGAGGTCTGGTGTTCGACACCAGCCTGGTCAACATGGCAAAACCCCGTCTCTACTGAAAATACAAAAATTAGCCGGGTGTGGTGGCACATGCCTGTAATCCCAGCTACTTGGGAATCTGAGGCAGGAGAATCACTTGAACCCAGGAGGCGGAGGTTGCCCTGAGCTGAGATCGTGCCACTGCACTCCATCCTGGGCAAAAGAGTGAGACTCTGTCTCAAAAAAAAAAAAAAAAGAAGAAGAAGAAGGAAAAAAAAAAGACCTCTGTTATTTATCCCTATTCAAGAAAATGGTTTCACTATTCCAGAAAGAAGCTTTAGTGTGATTAGGACCATTCTCCTATTTTTAGCTTCTGAATACAGGCTGCATTTTGAGAGTGAATTTTCCATTAATTCTTATTTCTCCTTTTCCTAGGGACTTACACTGGAGAATAGTATAAGCTATTTTCAGGAGTTTCTGTATTTTGGGGAAACAATTATTTATCTGACATTTCTTGGGCCCTATTTCTACTATAGTTCTATGTCAATTCCTCTCCTCTACTAATTAACATTTCCAGCCAAAGTTAACTACAGTGTAGATACTTTCATTTTGAATTAACATTTTTCCTATTCTGCCATGTTATTAGGTTCTGGAACAGGGATATATCCCACAGTAACAGTAATGAAAAATTAAGACCGCCCCAAAAAAAATTCAAATTATTTTATATGGCCTCCTAACTCCAACTCCAAAACAAGACAGCTGAGATGCCTATACATGGCACCTTCATACAGGTACATCTGATCTGTTACTCTCCATTTCTATGGAAGAAAACAAAAAGATGCTATTAGCCTACTTCAAATTGTTGTCCCACTTATTGAATCTAACCTAGTTTCCTATGATAAGTTATTTATTCAGCCTCCTAGGCTGTCTTCACCAGGAGCTTTGAAATGGAAACCAGATCTTTCTGAGTATTGCTCAGATACATCTCTGATACACTGATTCATCTAAGATCAAAAGTGCCCCCCCAATATGTCCTCAGCAGCAAGTAGCTAGCACATGAACAGTAGGTCAGCCAAGATGTTAGGTGTGGTCAAGGTTTCCAAAGGAGAGCTACTTTTCAGTCGATGCTATCTCCTTATAGGCATGGCATGATTGCGCTTCTCAGGATATTATTTTCATGAACTTGTTCCTGCTACAAGGTCTTTAGTACCATGCCTGACTTCCATTTTGAAAAGTCTTCTTGTGCAAGATTGGTACACTTCCTGGTTCTGATAGGAGGATAGTTTGGTCCCGTACTCAGCTTGCAGAATTTCCTATATTTTCTACACACAACTCTTTGTACTGATTCACTTTTCATTTGGGAAAGCCATGAGAAACTTTTTTCATAAAAAAAAATAACCATCATCTCTATAAACTCTTCAAGATGATAAAGGGAGAGAGCATCATTTTGAAATGTTAAGCATAGCTTGGGAAAAATGGTGTTGAGAAAAAATTAAGATAGAAATTGTAAACTATCTCTCAAGCTGGAGAGCTAGAGAACAAAGAAGTTGAGTAACAGATGGAGAGGGAAAATGTCCTCACCCTGAGGAGTAACCAAAAGCTTACCTGAGGAACAGCTTCCCAGACACCACTTCAAATATCATATTACCTCATATCAAGGGGATAAACCCAAAGACAGCCCAATGGAGCAGTTTGATGAGCCATTTCTGTTTTAAAATTCAATAAGAATGATCCCTTTGTTTCTCTTTCCTAGGCTTCCAACAAATTTATAAAATATTCTTGGATGCATTGTCCTTTTCATCAAGAATAACCTGAAAAAAGCCAATCATCTTTATTGTGCAGTACAGATGGAAGGGGAGAATTAACAACAACAAAGCCACTGCTTTTTATTCTTAGGCCCTTAATAGCCCTAAAACAACTAACTCTCTGTATTAGTTCATTTTCACATTGCTATGAAGAAATACCCAAGACTGAGTAATTTATAAAGGAAAGACATTTAGTTGACTCACAGTTTTGCAAGCCTGGGGCAGTCTGAGGAAACCTACAATCATCACCAAAGGGAAAGTAAGCACGTCTTACATGGTGGCAGGCGAGAGATGGGAGAGCAAGCGAGAAACTACCAAACACTTAATAAAACATCAGATCTCTTCAGAACTCACTCACTATCATGAGAACAGCATGGGGGGAAACTGCCCCCATGATGGTATTACAATTCAAGATGAGATTTGGGTGGGGACACAAAGCCTGGCCATATCACTCTCTGTTGCTAAAAAAGCAAAACTTAGGTGGAGATTTAGAAATTAAAGTCCAGTGTAATTGGCCTCACTATGGAGAACCAAGCCATGCAAGGACACTCACAATGATTAAAAACAAATTCTCAGCACTTAGGCAAGGCACTCAGTTGAAACAATGCTTTCCTGGGTCTGCAGACTGGAACCTAAGCAGCTGTGTGCTTCACTTAGATAAATACATAGTCAATGCATGAGACTGATTCACCCTCACAAATGATACTTCTTTTAATAGGATCATGCAGTCTGCTCTCAGCCACATAGTTTTTGTCTTAAATAACCAATCATTAGAACAGGTAGAATGTGTGGCCTTTGAGGACCACTCAGGTTTGAATCAGTAAAGTTACATATGGAAAGATTCAGTGAAATATTGTATCAGACAGGGGAGTTATAACAAAAAATATATTGTGCATTTATATAATTATATAATCCCATTCAAACAATGACCCTAAAAATCTATTTTCCAGACCACATTTACTCCCAAGGATATTAGTGTAAGTTAGGTGAATCATCAATAAACCGCTGCTTTTCAGAAACTGTTTTAAGTGCTTTTATATTTATTTATGCTCACAACATTCCTACAAAGTAAGCAGAATTACTCTCTTCATTTTGCCAAGAACTAGTAAGCAGTGAAGCCACATGTCCAACCCTAGAAGTTGGAGCCCACACTCTCAGCCAACACGGTGTCCTATACAGTTACTGGATCTGCCATCGCCTGTAACTCTGCCTGCATTAGACTATGTGTCTGACTACTGAATCACAGAGCAAGCAGAGTCCAACTGCCAAAACCATTCAGGTTATTCCTAGCTACACAAAAAGCAGTTACTTTACAGTAAAGGTCATTCATCCAAGGAACACTTCGCTCAGGATATATAATTGATTTTTTTTCCAATACCCAGACCGTGTCCAACCTAGACTGGAGCGTTTCTGCTCTTCAAAATAAGAGCTTGATGGAGTCTTAGAGGAAGCAGGTCTTACACTCAAGGTTTTTATCATTTTTAAGGATGCCCCAACTCCCATCATTGTGTCTAAAAGCACTGGATAAGGGACCACATACGTTCCTATAGGTTATTAGCTCCAATAGCTGTAAAATCTAAATTCCCAATGAACTGAAGACATTTCAAGAGACAGAAATCACCCTAGAATACTTTACAGAAGTAGTAATGGTCACTTTTAAGTTTTAAAGAGTGGGTTTTTGTTGTTGTTGTTGTTGTTGGTTTTGTTTTTGAGATGGAGTCGCACTCTGTTGCCCAGGCTGGAGTGCAGTGGTGCAATCTCAGCTCACTGCAATCTCTGCCTTCTACATTCAAGTGATTCTCCTGCCTGAGCCTCCCAAACAGCTGGGTCTACAAGCATTTGCCACCATGCCCAGTTAATTTTTGTATTTTTAGTAGAGACAGGGTTTGGCCATGTTGGTCTCGAACTCCTGGCCTCACGTGATCCACCTGCCTCGGCCTCCCAGATTGCTGGGATTACAGGCATGAGCCACAGCGACCAGCCTTAAAGATGACCCTACCTTTATTTAAAATGACCCTGCCTATATTTCCTCCCCTGAGTGTCTTAAAGTCCCTGACTTATTTGAAAAATTAGTATTTTGAAACAGTTTCAGAAAAAATTAAAGCCTTAGTGGTTGGTCACACTAAATGGGACCGTCAGAGCTCCCACTGCTCACAAATACTGTTAAAATGGAATAACAGGCACTGCTAAAGGGAATTAAAGTCACTCCTATCTTGAATGGACCCTAGACATTTTAAGATCTGTGTCCTCTGCATAGAATCTTTGTTCTTTGTCTCTCCCTTGTGGCCATTTAGAAAACCTTTCAGCTCCTGATCACCAACTGAAACAGCGAAATTGTTCCCATTGTGGCAAACACAGTCTCTTGCCCTGGTTTTAATTTAAAAGAGATATTTATGTTACCCTTCCCATGAAGCAATTGACTGGTCAATATGCTCTCTACTTGTGTTATCCATAAAAATTTCCCAAACCAATTTATTTTAGTGTCAGAAGATGCAACCCAACAATATTCTTTTTTTAATGAAATACATTGTGCTCACAAAAAAATGTATCTAAAAGCATATGTACAATTTAAATAATAATTATAAAGGGAACAATCAGATCAGCAACAGGTTAAGAAACAGAATGTTGCCAATAATTGAAGTCCTCCATATGCTCCTCCAAGTTCATTGTCCCTCTCCTACCACCAGATGGAACACTAATCTGACTTCTGTGATCATTCCTTTTGCTCCTTTAGTTTTACTACCTACGTGCACAAACTTAAACTACATAGTTTAGTTTTAACGTGTTTTAAACTGTATAAGAATATAAGAAAGTTATATTTATGTAATCTTTTATGACTTGCTTCTTTAGTGCAATACTGTGACATCATCTGTGTTGATTTGTGTAGCTCTACCTCATTTTTCTTTCTGCCTAATACTCAATTATATAAATATAATACAATCAGTTAACCTATTTTGCTGCAGATCGGTTTTTGATTGTTTTTATTTGGGGCCTATCTGATACTACAAACATCCTTCACATGTATATCTGTGCGAGAGTTTCTCTGGCATACCCTAGGAAAGGAATTGCTGTATCATAGAATGTGCATAGCTTCAACTTTGTTAGATAAAACCAAGCTGTAGACAAAAACAAGTCAAAGATAAATCATATCACTTTGAGTATATGAGTTTCCATTGCTCTAGACCCTTAGGAACACTTGATATTATGAGATTTTTTTTTCCAAAGTGATGAGTGCATAGTAATATATTATTGTAGTTTTAATTTGCATTTTCCTCATTACTAATGATGTTAAGCAGCTTTGCATATATTAACTAAACATTTGATTTTTGCTTTTATTTTGAAGTGCTCATTCCATTTTCTTGTGTATTTTTCTATCGGATTTTCTGTATGTCACAATGTTTTAGATATATAAACTTGGTCAGTTACATGTGCGGCCAACAGCTTTTCCCACTCTGTGGACCAACTTTTCACTCTTCTTATGGTATATTTCAATAAACACAACTTCTTAATTTTAAAGTAGTCAAAGTTATTAATCTTTTTTATGATTAATACTATTTGTACCATGAGTAAAAAAAATTCTTTACCCAAATTCCACGAAGAGATTTTTCTATATTGTCTTCAAAGAGTTGTATAAATTTTTAAGTTTAAATGAGTTTTGGGCATAGTGAACTAGGAATACAACTTTAGTTTTTTAAAATATGGATTCCTAATTATAGGACTGTTCGTTGAAAAGTTCACTCTTTCCACCTCATCTACAGGGCCAAAAGTGTGGATCTGTGTGGATCTCTTTGCAGGCTCTCTATTCTTTTCTATTTTTTTTCTCCATCTCTATACCAAGGCTATACTATTATAATATCTTCATAATAAATCTTCCTAATTATTCTACCTTAGTTTTCTCTAAGAATACACAACTATTCTTTGTTGTTTGTGCTTCCATTTAAATTTTTAAACCAGCTTGTTGCATTCCACTAAAACAAATGAGTAAACAACCACAATAATGACAAACCCTGTTGAGATTTTGATTCTAAGTAATTTTTTAAGAATATACATCAATTACTGGAGACTTGAATTTTTTTTTTTTTTTTTTTGAGGCGGAGTCTCACTCTGTCTCCCAGGCTGGAGTGCAGTGGCATGATCTTGGCTCACTGCAACCTCCGCCTCCTGGGTTCAAGAGATTCACCTGCCTCAGCCTCCCGAGTAGCTGGGACTACAGGTACCCACCACTACGCCTGGCTAATTTTTGTATTTTTAGTATAGACAAGGTTTCACCATATTGGCCTGGCTGGTCTTCAACTCCTGACCTTGTGATCCACCCACCTCGGCCTCCCAAAGTGCTGGGATTACAGACATGAGCCACTGCGCCCGGCCGAGAATTGATTTTTTTAAAAATTAGTTTTCCAGAGGGGAGGAGGCAAAGCAAGATAGCAGAATAGAAGGCTCCACTGGTAGTCTGCCCTGCCACCACAAGGACACCAGGTTAACAACTATCTACACAGAAAAAATACCTTCATATGAACCAAAAATCCAGTGAGCCCTCTTAGTACCTGGTCCATATGGTACTTCGTATGGCTGAAACAAGCACTGAAGAGATAGAAAAAAAACAATCCTAAATCAAGTATGCCACCCCTCCTGCACCCTTCAGCAATTGTGGCAAGGTGCAGAGAGCATCTCTAGGTGCTGGGGAAGGAAGAACACAGAAATTGTGAGGCATTGAACTCAGTGCTATCTTGTTAGAGCAGAAAGGAAAACCGGACCAAACTCAGCTGACACCCACCCACAGAGGAAGCATTTAAACCAGCCCTAGCCAGAGGAGAATCACTGATCCCAACAGTTGGAACTCGAGTGCCTGCAAACTTCACCACCAAGGGCTGTAACACTCTGTATCTCCAAGTAAACTTGAAAGGCAGTCTGGGCCATAAAGACTGAAACTCTTAGGTGAGTCCTGGTGCTGAACTAGGCCCAGAGACAGTGAACTGGGACTGCATGTGGCATACAGAAACACTAGCTGCAGCAGCTAAGGGAGTGCTGGTTTAAACCCTCCGGTAAACCCAGGCTGCACAACTTACAGCTCAAAAAGAACTCTCTTTCTTCCAGTTGAGGGGAGGAAAAGGGAGAATGGGAAAGACTTTGTGATGCATCTAGGATACCAGCTCAGCTACAACAAAACAGTGCAACAGTCAGAGTCATGAGGTCCCCATTGCAGGCCCTAGCTTCCAGACGACATTTCTACACACACCCTGGGCCAGAAGGGAACTTGCTGCCTTGAAAGAAAGGACCCAGTCCTGGCAGCATTTATCGCCTGCTAACTGAAGAGCCCTTGGGCCCTGAGTAACCAGCAGCAATACCCAAGTACTATACCAAGGGCCTTGGGTGAGCCTTTGAGGCTTGCTGGCTTCAGGTGAGACTCAGGATATTACCAGCTGTGGTGGCTCTGGGGCAAAACTCCTGCTTGAGAAAAGCAGAGGCAAAAGTAAAGGCAACTTTGTTTTGCACCTTAGGTACCAGCATGGCCACAGAAGGGTAAAGAACCAATCAGGCTCTTGGGGTCCCCAATTCTAGGATTTGACTCCTGGACAGCATTTCTGGACCTGCCCTGGGCCAGAGGGGCGCCCACTGCCCTGACATGGGAGTCCCAGGACAGGTAGCATTTATGACAAGCTGACTCAAGAGATCTTGGGCTTTAAGGGAACTTCGGTGGTAGTCTGGCAGTACTCCTTGTGGCCTGGGTGGTGGTGGCTATGGGGTGAGGCTTTTCTGTCTTTGGAAAGGGGAGAGAAGAGTGGTAAGGACTGCATCTAGTGGTTAGAGTGCCAGTTCAGCTGCAATACAATAGAGCACCAGGTAGACATCTAAAGGTTTTTACTCTAGTCCCTGACTCCCAGATGGCACTTCTGGACCCACTTCTGGGGCTTGGGGGAGCTTGCTGCCCTGAAGGGAAAGGCATAGGCCTGGTTGGCTTTGCCACTTACTGATTGTAGAGTCCCAAGGCCTTGAGGTAATGTAGGCAGTAGCCAGGGAGTGGTTACAGCAGGCCTTGGGTGAGACCCAGTAAGCAATGGGCTGGCTTCAGGTCTAACCCAGCACAGTCATAGTGGTGCTGGCCAAAAGGTTGCTTGTGTCACTCTACCCCCAGCTTTAGGTGGCACAGAACAGAGAGAGAGAAATTCTGTACATTTGGGAGAAAGTAAGAAAAGAGGATAAGAATTTCTGCCTGGTAATCCAGAGAATTCTCCTGAATCTTGTCCAAGACCATCAAGGTGGTACTTGTACAAGTCTTCAAGAACCATGATGTTACTGGGCTTGAGGTTCCCCCCTAAAGCAGATACAGCTTAGATCACAAGATTCAAGTCCTTTCAGGCATCTGGAAAGCCTTCCCAAAAAGGACAGCTACAAGCAAACCCAGACAGTGAAGACTACAATAAATGTCTAACTCTTCAATGCCCAGACAATGAAGAACATCCACCAGCATCAACACCATCCAGGAAAACATGGCCTCACCGAACAAACTAAATAAGGCACCCAGGACCAATTCTGGAGAAACAGAGATATGTAACCTTTCAAACACAGAAATCAAGATAGCTGTGTTGAGAAAACTCAAAGAAATTCAAGATAACACAGAGAAAGAATTCAGAATTCTATCAGATAAATTTAACAAAGACTGAAATAATTAAAAAGAATCAAGCAGAAATTATGGAGCTGAGAAATGCAATTGACGTACTGAAGAATGCATCAGAGTCCTTTAATGGCAGAATTAAGCAAGCAGAAGAAAGAGTTAATAAACTTGAAGTCAGGCTATCTTGAAAAAACAAAACCCACTGATCTGTTGCCTACAAGCAATACACTTCACCTATGCAGACACACATAGACTGAAAATAAGGCGATGGAAAAAGATATTCTATGCCAATGGAAGCCAAAAAAAAGAGAAGAATTCACTATACTTATATCGGACAAAACATTTTAAGACAAAAACTATAAGAAGGGACAAAGAAGGACACTATATAATAATAGAGGGCTCAATTCAGCAAGAGGACGTAACAATTTTAAATATGTATGCACCCAACACTGGAGCACCCAGATATATAAAGCAAATATTATTAGAGCTAAAGAGAGAGATAGGCCCCAGTGTAGTAATAGCCGGAGACTTCAACACCCTACTTTTAGCATTGGACAGATCTTCCAGACAGAAATCAACAAAGAAACATCAGACTTAATCTGCACTATAGACCAAATGAACCTATTTACCCAGTAGTCACTCAGGAAGAGATTGTTCAGTTTCCATGTAGTAGTGTGGTTTTCAGTGAGTTTCTTAATACTGAGTTCTAATTTGATTGTCCTGTGGTCTGAGAGACTGTTTGTCATGATTTCCATTCTTTTGCATTTGCTGAGGAGTGTTTTACTTCCAATTATGTGGTCAATTTTAGAATAAGTGCAATGTGGTGCTGAGAAGAATGTATATTCTGTTGGTTTGGGGTAGACAGTTCTGTAGATGTCTATTTGGTCCAGAGCTGAGTTCAAGTCCTGAATATCCTTGTTAATTTTCTGTCTTATTGATCTGTTTAATATCAACAGTAGGGTGTTAAAGTCTCCCACTATTATTGTGTGGGAGTCTAAGTCTCTTTGTAGGTGTCTAAGAACTTGCTTTATGAATCTGGGTGCTCCTGTATTGGTGTATGTATATTTAGGATAGTTAGCTCTTCTTGTTGCATTGATCTTTTTACCATTATGTAATGCCCATCTTTGGTTCTTTTGACCTTTGTTGGTTTATAGTCTGTTTTATCAGGGACTAGGATTGCAACCCTGGTTCTTTTTTGCTTTCCTTTTTCTGGGTAACTTCCTCCATCCCTTTATTTTGAGCCTATGTGTGTCTTTGCAAGTGAGATGGGTCTCCTGAATACAGCACACCAATGGGTCTTGACTCTTTATCCAATTTGTCAGTCTGTGTCTTTTAATTGAGGTATTTAGCTCATTTACCTTTAAGGTTAATATTGTTATGTATGAATTTGATCAAGTCGTTATGATGTTAGCTAGTTATTATGCCTGTTAGTTGATGCAGTTTCTTCATAGTGTTGATGGTCTTTACAATTTGGTATGTTTTTGCAGTGGCTGATACTGGTTGTTCCTTTCCATGTTTAGTGCTTCCTTCTGAAGCTCTTATAAGGCAGGCCTGATGGTGACAAAAATCTCTCAGCATTTGCTTGTCTGTAAAGGATTTTACTTCTCCTTGGTGTATGAAGCTTAGTTTGGCTGGATATGAAATTCTGGGCTGAAAATTCTTTTCTTTAAGAATGTTGAATATTGGCCCTCACTCTCTTCTGGCTTGTAGGGTTTCTGCCAAGAGATCTGCTGTTAGTCTGATAGGTTTCCCTTTGTAGGTAACCCGATGTTTCTCTCTGTCTGCCCTTAACATTTTTTCCTTCATTTCAACCTTGGTGAATCTGACGATTATGTGTTTTGGGGTTGCTCTTCTCAAAGAGTATCTTTGTGGTGTTCTCTGTATTTCCTGAATTTGAATGTTGGCCTGTCTTGCTAGGTTAGAGAAGTTCTCTTGGATAATATCCTGAAGAGTGTTTTCCAACTTTGTTCCATTCTTCGTGTCACTCTCAGGTAAACCAATCAAACGTAGATTTGGTCTTTTCACATAGTCCCATATTTCTCGGATGCTTTGTCCGTTCCTTTTCATTCTTTTTTCTCTAATCTTGTCTTCTGCCTTTATCTCATTAAGTTGATCTTCAATCTCTGATATCCTTTCTTTCACTTGATCGATTCAGCTATTGATACTTGTGTATGCTTCACGAAGTTCTCATGCTGTGTTTTTCAGCTTCATCAGGTCATTTATGTTCTTCTCAAACTGATTATTCTAGTTAGCAATTCGTATAGCCTTTTTTCAAGGTTCTTAGCTTCCTTGCATTGTGTTAGAACATGATCCTTTATCTCAGAGGAGTTTGTTATTACCCACCTTTTGAAGCCGACTTCTGTCAATTTGTCAAACTCATTCTCCATTGAGTTTTGTTCCCTTGCTGGTGAGGAGTTGTGATCCTTTGGAGGAGAACAGGCATTCTGGTTTTTGGAATTTTCAGCCTTTTTGTGCTGGTTTCTTCCCATCTTCGTGGATTTATTTACCTTTGGTCTTTGATGTTGGGACCTTCGGTTGAGGTCTCTGAGTGGACATCCTTTTGTTGATGTTGATTCTATTTTTTTCAGTCTGTTAGTTTTCCTTCTAACAATCAGGCCTCTCTGCTGCATGTCTGCTGGAGTTTGCTGGAGGACCCTGTTTGCCTGGGTATCACCAGCGGAGGCTGCAGAACAGCAAAGATTGCTGCCTGTTCCTTCCTCTGGAAGCTTTGTCACAGAAAGGCACCTGCCAGATGCCAGCCAGAGCTCTCTTGTATGAGGTACCTTATGAGGTATCTGTTGGCCCCTACTGGGAGGTGTCTCCCAATCAGGAGACATAGAGGTCAGGGACCCGCATGAGAAGGCAGTCTGATCCTTAGCAGAGCGTGAACGCTGTGCTGGGAGGTCCGCTGCTCTCTTCAGAGCCATCAAGCAGGGATGTTTAAGTCTGCTGATGCTGCGCCCACAGCCACCCCTCTTTCCAGGTGCTCTATCCCAGGGAGATGGGGGTTTTATCTATAAACCCCTGGCTGGGGCTGCTGCCTTTTTTTTTTTTTTTTTCTCAGAGATGCCCTGCCCAGAAAGGAGGCAGTCTGGCCACAGTGGCCTTACAGAGCTGTGATGGGCTCCACCTGGTTCAATCTTCAGAGAGGCTTTGTTTACACTGTGAGGGTAAAACCACCTACTCAAGCCTCAGCAATGGCGGATGACCCTCCTGTGACCAAGCTTGAGCATCCCAGGTAGAGCTCAGACTGCTGTGCTGGCAGCGAGAATTTCAAGCCAGTGGATCTTAGCTTGCTGGGCTCTGTGGGGGTGAGACCTACTGAGCCAGACCACTTGACTCCCTGGCTTCAGCTCCCTTTCCAGGGAGTGAACGGTTCTGTCTCACTGGTGTTCCAGGTTCCACTGAGTTATGGAAAAAAAAAAAATTCCTGCAGCGAGTTTGGTGTCTGCCCAAATGGCTGCCCAGTTTTGTGCTTGAAACCCAGGGCCTTGGTGGCATAGAAATTGCCCACCTTCTGCATAGATCTCACTGGGAGCTGCAGACTGGAGCTCTTCCTATTCGGCCATCTTGCTAGCCAGAACTCGGATTTTTTATTTTTCTTCCTTTCTCTCTATATTTTTTTCTGTTTCTTTCCCCTTCCCTTTCCTCCTCTCCCTAGAGGGTGTGACTGAGGATAAAGCTGGGTAGGGTCTTTTGGCTTTGCTCCCATAACCCTATGCACTTCTGTCTGCATGTTTTATATTGGGCTGGGTACTTTGACCTACAAGCCAGTAGATGGGGCTTATGGATAATAGCAGGTTGCAGCCAATGGAGCTGGGTATATACTTGATCCTTGTTTACTAGAAAAACACTGGGTAGGGCTGGACCTGGCAAGTCCATCTACAGGTCCCCCAACGATGGGCAGAAGCACCAGCTCTGAGGGAGAGTCCAGTGGGCAGCCACCAAGTGTCCAGAGGCGTGCCTCGGCATGGAGGTAGGAAACCTCCTTGGCCCCAAGTTCTCTGCATAGGAGTGTCAGAGGCAGTCTAATCTCTTAATCCAGGAGAGTGGCTGCTCCGAATGCCTGGAGATCTGCCTGGTTGTGGAGTGGAGAGGGTCTCCTTGCACCACTATCGCTGCACAGGAAGGATGGGGTGGCTCAGGCTACTTACTGCTCCAGGCGAGCAGGTGCTCCAAATACTGGAAATCTGTGGAGCAGAGAGGGTCCTACTGCACTGCAATCTCTGCACCAGAAGAATGGAGCAGCTCAGACTGCTGATTTGCACTAATGGGCACTCTGAATCCCTGGATATCTGCCTGGGCAAGAAGTGGAGATGGCCCCCTTGCACAAGGATCTCTGCACAGGAAGGAAGGGACAACCTAGGCTGCTAGCCCATGAGAGTGGGTGCTTTAAATGCTTGGAGATCTGCTTATGTGTAGAATGGAGAAGGCCCTGCTACACCACAGTCTCAGGAAAGTAGGCTGGGACACCCAGCAATAATACACACAAACCAGTTCTAGTTCATCAAGCTAGCCCTGGCTGAAAGTCTCATTGCCCAGGAGAAACCACGGCTGTAGCAGCTCTCCTCTTGCCCAAGGCCTGTAACTGGGGAAAGCACAATTCCAGTGCCTACTGTTGAGATGTTTTCCATGGTTCTGGCTATGGAGGACCCTACCCTGATCCAGAGCAGGTGGTCCAATCTCTGCCCCAATACTAAAATGCCTGCACAGCCACGCTGCTGGGTTGCCAAAGAATGGCTGACTTTAGATGCACCCAAATTTAAAATGGTATCCTGTTCTCTGTCCTGGGGCTGGGAAAATGCCTGTAGCTTTTTCCAGTGTCTGTCCCTATCAGCATCTCCAAGCCTCTCCTGAAGTTAGTTCCAGGATTTGGGAGAAACAAAGTGTTGTCTCTCAGCCTGGTTTGCTCTGATCCTCAGTGGAAACGTGAGTCACAGAGGGAAGCTTCTACCTCTCATGTGCAGGGACTTCATTCACTTTTCTCAGCTGGACAGCATTATGGTGGCTGTTTGCCAGCATTCTCCTTCTCAGGATCTGGAGTGTTCTTCACAATTCCAGTGGATCTCCATTTTTCTTCTTGAATTAAAGCTCACAGTATTTATCTTTATGTACTGCCTTGCTATTTCCAAGTGGCTGTGGCATGCTAAAAGCCTCCAATTGCCATCTTCAAAAAAAAAAAAATATATCAAGAATGTTTGATATGAGTTGGCCAATACTCAACTGAAAATAAAAAAATTTATGTGCAAGGATAGTCTCTGAGGTTGAGCATTTTTGTTCAGTGATGAGGCATTTGAATTATCAACATAGTTAATGCTATGGAAATCTATGGAACCAATTTATTTAAGAAATGGATTCATATCTTAATAAAGAACATCTTTTTTATTGTTTAATTGCTGAAACAAGATGTCAGCCTATTACCCTAAGTAACCAGTTCAATCACAGCCATTCACATCATCTAGTACCAAGTGGTATTTTTCAGAGAAATGAACATGAGGAGGAAAACTCCTTGACTGGAAAAAAAAAATTGATACATATAATCATTACAGAGCTGTATATTTATATAAGACCAACTGTGAGATGAATGAAGAAATCTCTGAGATTCACTGTTGAGTAGCTTAAAATTTCCAAGTCCTCTGCTAGACTTGAAAACTATTTAGTGTTGAACAAAAATAAGATACTATATCTCACAACTCCTATATGAATGTTTCCATTCCTACTTTATTTCTGCTTTCATTTTCACGGTGCATCTACAGTCTCTCTTCTAGCCTCCCATTTGTACTTTACAACATGCATAATTACAGATTTATTCTTCAATTATCTCATTTTCATTCGATTTTTATATCTCTTGAAAGATTTCTTGGAAACTTCTGTCTTTTTTATTTTCCAGAGAAGCAGAATATTTTTAGGCAATAATATTTTACCTTATCATGCCTTTCAACTATTAAAAGAAAAAGAGAAAGTAGTAAAATAAATAAACAAATACAGACAGTCACCAACTTACAATGGTTTCACTTAAGATTTTCAACTGTATGATGGTGGGAAAGTGATATGCGTTGAGTAGAAACCATATTTCAAGTACTCATGCTACCATTATATTTTTCATTTTCAGTACAGTACTCAATAAATTACATGAAATATTCAACAGTTTACTATAGTATGGGCTTTGTGTAAGATTATTTTGCCCAACTGTAGGCTAATGTTAGTGTTCTAAGCATGGTTAAGGTGGACTAGGCTAAGCTATGAAGTTTGGTAGGTTAGGTTTATTAAACATATCTTCAAGGCAGGTATAGTGATTTGTGCCTATAGTTCCAGCTGCTCAGGAAGCTGAGGCAGGAGGATTGTTGGAGCTCAAGGAGTTTGAGACTATAGTGCAGTATGAGCACACCTGAGAATAGCCACTGCACTCCAGCCTGGGCAACATGGCAAGAGTCTACATTTTGTTTAAAAAAACAGCATCTTCCACTTACAATAGTATCAACTTATGATGGGTTTATTGAAACATAATCCTATCATAAGTTGAAGAGTATCTTTATATAGTAGAATATAATAACATACTACAGACTTATTTTCTCAAAGCATAAAGATAAACCACACTAATGATCATCCATGGGAGAGGGACACCTAGACAATGTCCTGCAAAATGAGAAATACTTGTAAGACATACTTTACATTCTTGACTGAATCTCTTTACCCATGAAATAAAATCATTAAGAATTTTTTAGTAATATTTTAATTAAAATTTTAAGTATAGAAAGAAGGTTGTGTAGCTTTACATTAAAAATAAATTAGTATGTGACTTGGCTACTTGACACCAAAGTAGCTGGTGCCAGATTCACCCTTCCATCATAAAAAACTATACAATCTGGACAAAATACAGAAAAAAAACTTGGCAGGTGTATCAGTCTGTTTTCATGCTGCTAATAAAGACATACCCAAGACTCGGTACTTTATAAAAGAAAGAAGTTTAGTGGACTCACAGCTCCACATGGCTGGGGAGACCTCAAAATCATGATGGAAGGCAAAGAAAAAGCAAAGTCACATCTTATATGGCAGACAAGAGAGGGCATGTGAAGGGGAGCTCTCCTTTGTAAAACCATAAGATCTCGTGAGACTTATTCACCATCACAAGAACAGCATGGGAAAGACCAGCCCCCATGACTCAATTACCTCTCACCAGGTCCTGAGCACGGTTCAGGTGGGCAAGGCTACACGTGGGAATTATGGGAGCTACAATTCAAGATGGGATCTGAGTAAGGACACAGCCAAACCATATCAGCAGGCATTGAAGAACAATGTTGTAGCAAGTCAGGTATGAGATCTTTAAGGAAGGTGAGGCACATGAGGTTAGTACCACATTTGCCAGGGTTTTCCAGAAAGGCATCTTCCTGACCTTGGTACAGGAAAATGGGACCAAAGCAAGGGTTAGTGGTCTTGGGAACCAAAAGAAGCAATAAATAGAATTCAAAGCCGCTAAGTTGATTTGGAATGAGGGGGTGGGAGGAGTCAATGTACCATATGGGAGACAGAAATAACCCTGGAAATGGGTGTGTAAATGCCATTTTGGTCCTGCTGTGACTCTTTAGCTGTGTGACAGTTAGCTAAGAAGAGGGGAGACCTAGTAGAAAGCAACTGCGGGGATACAGAAAGCAGAAGAGATCATCAGGGACTGAAAATTTCCTGGAAAGCTACTGGGGTTCAGATCCAGCCAGATAGGGAAATGTTAAAGATTTTTCTGTCTTAGGAGAGGCATAGTATCCTAAGAGTAACTTCTACGTCCTAAGAGGAAAATAAAATATCATTACCATAACATGCCTTAAAACTAGGTCTTGAGAGCAGCAAGGTGATCTGCAAGTAATTTGACGTCTGCCGAGAAAAAAATTCAAAATTTTTGAGTATTTCTATATCATATTATCCATAAACTCAGCATACTTTTAAAAAATTACCGCATATGCAAAAAGCAAGAAAAACAGACTGATAAAAAATGAATCAGTTATTAAAAACAAATTCACAGATAATCCAGATATTGGGTTAATATATAGGGCATCATAATATCTATGATCAATATAAAGGAAAGAAAGAAAAAATGAAAGACAAAACAGGTTGTGTCCGATTTCTTTCTGGCAATTCTAAAATGCTCACTTTATTTATTTGCATAGATTTCAATATCCTAAATTATGTTTGATGTTTCAAGCAAAAATCGTAGCATTGTCTAGTGTTATTCTAAATGAATTTATGACAATTATACTATAAATTTGAGAGGGTAAAGAGACATAAAATGACATAGGGTTGTTACATTTCACTCAAACTGGAATATAGATGACACAAACTGACTGTGATAACGTATATTTAAAGGAATTTCTAGAACAACCACTAAGCTATAAAAAGCAACCAGAAAACTATAAAAAGAAGATACACCATAAACACTATGAATAACAAAATGGAATTCTAAAATAAATGTTCAAATAACCCACAGGAAGTCATGAAAAACAAGCAGAGAAACAAGAGTTGATAGAGAAAACAAAAAATGTCAGGCTTATGCACTAAAGTATCAATAATTCATTTAATTATGAATGGTCTACCAATTAAGAGACAGATAATAGAAGGGTGTATTTAAAAGTATGACCCTTTCTTATATGTTTCTTGCACGCTGTGTACAGGAGACTCACTTGAAATGTACCAATACAGGGCAGGCCAAATTAACAGGATGAAAAAAGATATATTACACAAACATTAATGAAAGGAAAGCAAGAGTGCCTGTATGCATATCAGATAAAGCAAAGAAAATTACCAGAAACAGAGAGATTCTAAAATGATCAAAGGTTTAATCCATGAAGAAGACAGCAATTTTAAAAGTGTATTCACCAAACAACAGAGCTTCAAAATACGTGATGTGAAAACTGCCAGAACTGAGGCGGGTCGGGCTCAGACCAGCGCTGCCTCAGGATGTAAAGTGTAACAAGGGGGCCGGGGGAGGTGGTGGGGGGCAGCATGGGCCTGTGAGGCCTGTGGGTGCCCGCGTTCCGCAGCTCCCCCCGCAGCCGGCTCCGCAGTGGTCCGCTCCGGTTGGTTGCCGCGTGCGGATTCCGGTTCCAGACCCAAGGCTGCGTGTTCTCCACCGCTTGTTGTGGCCAGTGTTACTGCGGTGACCGCCAGAGCAGCCTCGGCGCTATGGAGGAGCCCGGTGCTACCCCTCAGCCCTACCTGGGGCTGGTCCTAGAGGAGCTACGCAGAGTTGTGGCAGCACTACCTGAGAATATGAGACCAGATTCGAATCCTTATGGTTTCCCATCGGAACTGGTGGTATGTGCAGCTGTTATTGGATTTTTTGTTGTTCTCCTTTTTCTGTGGAGAAGTTTTAGATCGGTTAGGAGTCGGCTTTACGTGGGAAGAGAGCAAAAACTTGGTGCAACGCTTTCTGGACTAATTGAAGAAAAATGTAAACTACTTGAAAAGTTTAGCCTTATTCAAAAAGAGTATGAAGGCTATGAAGTAGAGTCATCTTTAGAGGATGCCAGCTTTGAGAAGGCGGCAGCAGAAGCACGAAGTTTGGAGGCAACCTGTGAAAAGCTGAACAGGTCCAATTCTGAACTTGAGGATGAAATCCTCTGTCTAGAAAAAGACTTAAAAGAAGAGAAATCGAAACATTCTCAACAAGATGAATTAATGGCGGATATTTCAAAAAGGATACAGTCTCTAGAAGATGAGTCAAAATCCCTCAAATCACAAATAGCTGAAGCCAAAATCATCTGCAAGATGTTTAAAATGAGCGAAGAACGACGGGCGATAGCAATAAAAGATGCTTTGAATGAAAATTCTCAACTTCAGGAAAGCCAGAAACAGCTTTTGCAAGAAGCTGAGGTATGGAAAGAACAAGTGAGTGAACTTAATAAACAGAAAATAACATTTGAAGACTCCAAAGTACACGCAGAACAAGTTCTAAATGATAAAGAGAATCACATCAAGACTCTGACTGGACACTTGCTAATGATGAAAGATCAGGCTGCTGTGCTTGAAGAAGACACAACGGATGATGATAACTTGGAATTAGAAGTGAACAGTCAATCGGAAAATGGTGCTTACTTAGATGATCCTACAAAAGGAGCTTTGAAGAAACTGATTCATGCTGCTAAGTTATATGTTTCTTTAAAAACCTTAGACGGAGAAAGAAACCACATTATTATTCAGTTATCTGAAGTTGATAAAACAAACGAAGAGCTTACAGAGTATATGAAAAATCTTCAGACTCAACAAGCATCTTTGCAGTCAGAAAACATACATTTTGAAAGTGAGAATCAGAAGCTTCAAGAGAAACTTAAAATAATGACTGAATTATATCAAGAAAATGAAATGACACTCCACAGGAAATTGACAATAGAGGAAAATTACCGGATAGAGGAAAAAGAGAAACTTTCTAAAGTGGAAGAAAAGATCAGCCATGCCACTGAAGAGCTGGACACCTATAGAAAGCTAGCCAAAGATCTTGAAGAAGAATTGAAGAGAACTGTTCATTTTTATCAAAAGCAGGTTATTTCCTACGAGAAAAAAGGACATGATAATTGGTTGGCAGCTCGGACTGCTGAAAGAAACCTCAATGATTTAAGGAAAGAAAATGCTCACAACAAACAAAAATTAACTGAAACAGAGTTGAAATTTGAACTTTTAGAAAAAGATCCTAACGCACTTGATGTTTCAAATACAGCATTTGGCGGAGAGCATTCCCCATATGGTCCCGCACCATTGGATCGGCCTTCATCTGAATCGAGAGCTTTTCTCTCTCCTCAAACTTTGTTGGAGGATCCACTCGGACTCTCACCTGTGCTTCCGGAGGGAGGAGGAAGAGGCTCAAGAGGCCCAGGGAATCCGCTGGACCATCAGATTACCAATGAAAGACAAGAACCAAGCTGTGACAGGTTAATCGATCCTCACAGGGTTCCTTCTGACACTGGGTCCCTGTCATCTCCATCGGTACAGGACTGTAAGATGATGTTTCCTCCACCAGGACAATCATATCCTGATTCAGCTCTTCCTCCACAAAGGGAAGACAGATTTTCTTCTAATTCTGATAGACTGTCTGGACCAGCAGAACCCAGAAGTTTTAAAATGCCTTCTTTGGATAAAATGGATGGGTCAATGCCTTCAGAAATGGAATCCAGTAGAAATGATGCCAAAGATGATCTTGGTAATTTAAATGTGCCTGATTCATCGCTCCCTGCTGAAAATGAAGCAACTGGCCCCGGCTTTATTCCTCCACCTCTTGCTCCAATCAGCGGTCCGTTGTTTCCAGTGGACACAAGGGGCCCGTTCATGAGAAGAGGACCTCCTTTCCCCCCACCTCCTCCAGGAACCGTGTTTGGAGCTTCTCGAGGTTATTTTCCACGAAGGGATTTCCCATGTCCACCACATGCTCCATTTGCAATGAGAAACATCTATCCACCAAGGGGTTTACCTCCTTACCTTCATCCGAGACCTGGATTTTATCCCAACCCAACATTCTGAAGGTAGAAGGGAGTTCCCTTCAGGATTGATTCCGCCTTCAATGCTACTGAACATCCAGAACCACAGCAAGGAATCTGACAACAGTTTTTCTTTCTTCAAAAGTAATTTTGACTGATCTCATTTTCAGTTTAAGTAACTGCTATTACTTAAGTGATTGCACTTTTGCTCAAATTGAAGTTTAATATAATTATAATTCTCAGGATAGTATTTTGTAAATAAAGATGTTTTAAAAATGAATCTTAGGAGTAAATCATTCCATTTTATTATATTCTAGATAGGATAACTATTTGAATTTGGTGAACTAATCCACTCTTAGAGAAACAATAGTGGGAGTTTTATATATGTAATCTTGCAGGTGGGGAGGCTTTAAATTCTAAAGGTTGTGGTGTCTTCATGCCAAGAACTGTATTCACTGTGGTTGCAGATAAATGTGAAAGTAACTTCATGCTTAATTAAATATACTTTGGTTGATTTTTTTTAAAAAAAGAAAACTGCCAGAACTGAAAGGAGGTATAGATGAATCCACAATTATAGTAGGAAATTTTCCCATGCCTTTTTCAATAATTGATAGAACTAGACAGAAAATCAGCAAGGAGTGTTGGCTTTGGCAGCACTTTCTAAAATTAGAATGATGCAGACAAGATTAACACGGCTCCTGCATATAGATTACACAAAATTTTGTGAAGCACTTCACATTTTAAAAAGAGGAAAAAAAAAGAAAATCAACAAGAATAGAAAACAACTCAAAATGCCATTAACCAAAAGAATCTATTTGGCATTTACAGAACATTCCACACAACAACAGCAGAATACACACATTTTTTTGAGTGCTGATGAAACACATGGCAAGATAGAGCTGTCCTAGGCCCTAAAACTCACCAGAACAAATTTAAAAGAGATAGTAATCATCCAGAGCAGGTGAAAACCAGAAACCATTGTAGGGAATCAAATTGGAAATCAGCATAAGAAAGATATGAAAATTCCCAAACACTTGGAAATTTAAAAACACACTTCTAAATAATCTATCAGTCAAAGAAGAAGTCTCAAGGAAAAATTTTAAAAATACATTGAACTGGATAATCATGCAATTGTGACATATCAAAGTACTGAGAAGGAAACTTATAGCAATAAATGCATGCATTAGTAAAGAGGAAAAGTCTCGAGTGAGCAATAGATTTCCATCTCAGGAACCTAGAAAAAGAAGAGCAGAATAAACTCAAAGCAAGTAGAGGGTGGACATTAATGAAGATAAGAAAAGAAAACACTTAAATTTAAAAGAGAAAAAATAGTTAAACAAATAAAACAAAGAGATAGTTCTGTTAAAAGATTAATACAATTTAGCAAACTCAAGCAGAAATTAAAAGGAAAAGAAAAGACATACATTTTAAATACCATAATGAAACAGGTGATATCACTACAGACACCACATATAACAAAGGACAATCAAGGAATATTACAAACCATTCCACACACATAAATCAGACAACTTAGACAAAATGGACAAAATGCAGTGTTCCTCCTGCAACACAAACAAACTCAACTCACCATGCATGAATAGATAATTTGAATAACTCTATAACCATTAAGAAAATTGAATTCATGATTTTAAAACTACCAAAAAAGGAATCTCTAGGTTTAGATGGTTTCACTGGAGAATTCTACCATGTTTTTTAAAAAATAACACCAATTCTACACAATCTTTTCCAGAAAACAGAAAAGGAGAGAACGTTCCCCAGTTTCAATTTTTGAAGCTGCTATTACACTGATACCAAAACCAGGAGAGAGAGTGGGGGTGTGTGTGTGTATATGTAAAGATATGTATAACTTAATATTAACAAATAGAATTCTACAGTATATTAAAAAATATGTACCCCATGTCCAAGGGGGGTTGTTTCCAGAAATACAAGCCTGACTAAATCTCAAAAAGTCAATCAAAATAATCCACCATGTTAACAAACAAAAGAAGAAAAGTTACATTGTATCAGTGGATGCATAATAAACACTTAACAAATTTAACACATTTCAATATCCATTCATGATAAAAGCTCTCTATAAAGCAGGAATAGAGGAAACTTTATGCACTTGATAAAAAGCATCTATAAAAAGCTAACATTATACAGTCATGTGTTGTTTAGCGATGCGTTAAACGATACGTTCTGAGAAACGTGCTGTCAAGTGAATTTGTCATTGTGCAAATGTCGTAGAGTGTACTTACAGAAACCTAGGTGGTATATACAGTAGCCACTATACACCTAGGCTATATGGAAGAGCTCATAGCTCCTACGGGACAAACCTGTGCAGCATATTAGTGTGCTGAATACTGTAGGCAATTGTAACACTGTAAGTGTTACATTTATGGTAACAATTTGTAATAGTCACCAACTATGGTATTTATGTACCTAAGTATATCTAACTACATGAAATGTACAGTAAAAAATATAAAAGATTTTTAAGATGGTACACCTGTATAGGGAACTTACAATAAATGGAGCTTGCAGGACCGGAAGTTGCCTGGGTGAGTTAGTGAGTGAGTGGTGAGTGAATATGAAGGCCTAGGACATTACTGGCTGTGGGTTTGTCATACATAGCTCTTATTATTTTAAGATGTGTCCCATCAATATCTAGTTTGTTGAGAGTTTTTAGCATGAAAGGCTGTTGAATTTTGTCAAAGACCTTTTTTGCATCTATTGAGATAACTGTGTGGGTTTTGTCATTGGTTGTGCTTATGTTATGGATTACATTTATTGATTTGCATATGTTGAACCTGCCTTGCATTCCAGGGATAAAGCCAACTTGATGGTGGTGGATAAGCTTTTTGATGTGCTGCTGGATTCTGTTTGCCAGTATTTTATCAAGGATTTTTGCATCAATGTTCATCAGGGATATTGGCCTGAAATTTTCTTTTTTTGTTTTGTCTCTGCCAGGTTTTGGTATTAGGATGATGCTGGCCTCATAAAATGAGTTAGGGAGGAGTCCTGTTTTTCTATTGATTGGAATAGTTTCTGAAGGAATGGTATCAGCTCCTCTTTGTACCTCTCTGGTAGAATTCAGCTGTGAATCTGTCTGGTCCTGGGTTTTTTTTGGTTGCTAGGCTATTAATTACTGCCTCAATTTCAGAACTTGTGATTGGTCTATCCAGGGATTCGAGTTCTTCCTGGCTTGGTCTTGGGAGGGTGTATGTGTCTGATAATGTATCCATTTCTTCTAGATTTTCTACTTTATTTGCGGAGAGGTGTTTATACTATTCTCTGATGGTAGTTTGCATTTCTGTGGCATCAGTAGTGATATCCCCTTTATCATTTTTATTGTGTCTGTTTGATTCTTCTCTCTTTTCTTCTTTATTAGTCCAGCTAGCAGTCTATTTTGTTCATCTTTTCAACAAGCAAACAAACAAAAAACAGCTCCTGGATTCGTTTTTTTTTTTTTTAATGGTTTTTCTTGTCTCTATCTCCTTCAGTTCTGCTCTGATCTTAGTTATTTCTTGTCTTCTGCTAGCTTTTGAATTTGTTTGCTCCTGCTTCTCTAGTTCTTTGAATTGTGATGTTAGGGTGTCAGTTTTAGATCTTTCCCACTTTCTCCTGTGGGCATTTATTGCTATAAATTTCCCTCGAAACGCTGCTTTAGCTGTGTCCCAGAGATTCTGGTACGTTGTATCTTTGTTCTCACTGGTTTCAAAGAACTTATTTGTTTCTGCTTTAATTTTGTTATTTACTCAGTGGTCATTCAGGAGGACATTGTTCAGTTTCCATACAGTTGTGCAGTTTTGAGTGAGTTTCTTAATCCTGAGTTCTAATTTGATTGCACTGTGGTCTGAGAGACTGTTCGTTATGATTTCCATTCTTTTGCATTTGCTGAGGAGTGTTTTACTTCCAATTATGTGGTCAATTTTAGAATAAGTGTGATGTGGTACTGAGAAGAATGTGTATTCTGCTGATTTGGGGTGCGGAGTTCTGTAGATGTCTATTAGGTCCACTTGGTCCAGAGCTGAGTTCAAGTCCTGAATGTCCTTGTTAATTTTCTGTCTTGTTGATCTGTTTAGTATCAACAGTAGGGTGTTAAAGTCTCCCACTATTATTGTTTGGGAGTCTAAGTCTCTTTGTAGGTCTCTGAGAACTTGCTTTATGAATCTGGGTGCTCCTGTATTGGATGCATGTATATCTAGCATAGGTAGCTCTTCTTGTTGCATTGATCCTTCTACCATTTTGTAATGCCTTCTTTGTCTTTTTTGATCTTTGTTGGTTTACAGTCTGTTTTATCAGAGACTAGAATTGCAACCCCTGCTATTTTTTTTTTTTTTTTTTGCTTTCCATTTTCTTGGTAAATCTTCTCCCATCCCTTCATTTTGAGCCTATATGTGTCTTTGCACATGAGATGGGTCTCCTGAATACCGCACACCGATGGGTCTGGACTCTTTATCCGATTTGCCAGTCTGTCTTTTAATTGGGACATTTAGCTCATTTACATTTAAGGTTAATATTGTTATGTGTGAATTTGATCGTGTCATTATGATGTTAATTGGTTATTTTGCCTATTAGTTAATGCAGTTTCTTCACAGTGTTGATGGTCTTTACAATTTGGTACATTTTTGCAGTGGCTGGTACCGGTTGTTCCTTTCCACATTTAGTACTTCCTTCAGGAGCTTTTGTAAGGCAGGCCTGGTGGTGACAAAATCACTCAGCATTTGCTCGTCTGTGAAGGATTTTACTTCTCCTTTGCTTATGAAGTTCAGTTTGGCTGGATATGAAATTTTGGGTTGAAAATTCTTTTCTTTAAGAATGTGAGGGCAGGGATGGAGCTGAAAGCCCGGCAGCCCAGACAGAGGTCTGTCTCAAGCAGCCTGAGCCCTCGGGCACTCCCCAGCTCCCTGGCAGCTCCCCTCTACCTGCCAACGTCAGTGCCACACTGGTGTCTGAAAGGAATAATGAGAACAGGACAGACTAACCTTTTAAATGATGTGAAAAAAATCAGAGGTGAAAATTGTACATTAGGAATGTATTTATGCAAATTTTATTGAAATTTAGTGTCAACAAAGATTTTCTCAGTGGTCTAGAAAATCAAAAAAAAAAAAAAAAAAAAAAAAGAATGTGGAATATTGGCCCCCACTCTCTTCTTGCTTGTAGGGTCCTGCCAAGATCTGCTGTTAGTCTGATGGGCTTCCCTTTCTGAATAACCTGACCTTTCTCTCTGGCTGTCCGGAACAGTTTTTCCTTCATTTCAGCCTTGGTGAATCTGACAATTATGTGTCTTGGGGTTTTTCTTCTCGAGGAGTATCTTTGTGGTGTTCTCTGTATTTCCTGAATTTGAATGTTGGCCTGTCTTGCTAGGTTGGGGAAGTTCTCCTGGATAATATCCTGAAGTGTGTTTTCCAACTTGGTTCCATTCTCCTTGTCACTTTCAGGTACACCAATCAAATGTAGGTTTGGTCTTTTCATGTAGTCCCACATTTCTTGGAGGCTTTTTTCATTCCTTTTCATTCTTTTTTCTCTAATCTTGTCTTCATGCTCTATTTCATTAAGTTGATCTTCAATCTCTGATATCCTTTCTTCCATTTGATTGATTCAGCTATTGATACTTGTGTATGCTTCACAAAGTCATTGTGTTGTGTTTTTCAGCTCCGTCAGGTCATTTATGTTCTTCTTTAAACTGGTTATTCTAGTTGGCAATTCCTGTAATGTGTTTTCAAGATTCTTACCTTCCTTACATTGGGGTACAACATGCACCTTTAGCTCAGAGGAGTTTGTTATTACCCACCTTCTGAAGCCTACTTCTGCCAGTTCCTCACTCATTCTCCATGCAGTTTTGTTCCCTTGCTGGCGAGGAATTGTGATCCTTTGGAGGAGAAGAGGCATTCTGGTTTTTGGCACTTTCAGCATTTTTGCACTGCTTTTTCCCTCATCTTTGTGGATTTATCTACCTTTGGTCTTTGATGTTGGTGACCTACAGATGGGGTTTCAGTGTGGATGGGCTTTATGTTGATGTTGATGCTATTCCTTTCTGTCTGTTAGTTTTTCTTCTAACAGTCAGGTCCCTCTGCTGCAGGTCTGCTGGAGTTTGCTGGAGGTCCACTCCAGACCTTGTTTGTCTGGGTATCACCAGCAAGGGCTGAAGAACAACAAAGATTGCTGCCTGTTCCTTCCTCTAGAAGATTCGTCCCAGAGGGGCACCCATCAGATGTCAGCCTGAGCTCTCCTGTAGGAGGTGTCTATCAACCCCTAATGGGAGGTGTCTCCTAGTCAGGATGCACTGGGGTCAGGGACCCACTTGAGGAAGCAGTCTGTCCCTTAGCAGAGCTTGAGCGCTGTGCTGGGAGATCCACTACTCTATTCAGAGCTGGCAGACTGGGACGTTCAAGTCTGCTGAAGCTGTGCACACAGACGCCCTTTCCCCCAGCTGCTCTGTCCCAGGGAGATGGGAGTTTTATCTGTAAGCCCCTGACTGGGCTGCTGCCTTTCTTTCAGAGATGCCCTGCCCAGAAAGGGGGAATCCAGAGAGGCAGTCTGGCTACAGTGGCTTTGCTGAGCTGCTAGCTGCAGTGGGCTCTACCCTGTTTGAACTTCCCAGCAGCTTTGTTTACACTGTGAGGGGAAAACCACCTATTCAAGCCTCAGTAATGGCAGACGCCCCTGCCCACACCAAGCTCCAGCGTCCCAGGTCAACTTTGGACTCTGTGCTGGCAGTAAGAATTTCAAGCCAGTGGATCTTAGCTTGCTGGGCTCTGTGGGGTGGGATCCACTGAGCTAGACTGCTTGGCTCCCTGGCTCCAGCCCCCTTTCCAGGGGAGTGAATGGTTCTGTCTCGCTGGCATTACAGGCACCACTGGGGTATGAAAAACACTCCTACAGCTAGCTTGGTGTCTGCCCAAACCGCCGCCCAGTTTTGTGCTTGAAACCCAGGGCCATGGTGGCATAGGCACCCGGGCAATCTCCTGGTCTGCGGGTTGCTAAGAATGTGGAAAAAGCACGGTATCTGGGCTGGAGTGCATCGTTCCTCATGGCACCGTCCCTGGAGGCTTCCCTTGGATAGGGGAGGGAGTTCTTTGACCCCTTGCGCTTACTGGGTGAGGCGACACCACACCCTGCTTCAGCTCACCCTCCATGGGCTGCACCCAGTGTCTAACCAGTCCCAGTGAGATGAGCCAGGTACCTCAGTTGGAAATGCAGAAATTGCCCACCTTCTGCATTGATCTTGCTCGGAGCTGCAGACGGGGGCTCTTCCTATTCGGCCATCTTGCGAGCCGCACCTTTATTTCTTATTTTCTAAAAGATTTTATTGCATAAACTTTGAGTATAGTAAAAAGTATTTTTTCAAATACTGAAATAATCTTTTTTTCTCTTTTTCATCTGCTACCATGAGTGGATTCGTTAATTAATTTTCTAATGTTAAACCAATATTGAGTCCTGTTATTATGTGCATTATGATAAGTGTAAGTTATTGTTTATAAGTTTAATATTGTTCCTGGCATTCTTCTATCTACATTTATGCGTTAGATTGGCCTGTAGTTTTCTCTTTTGGTGTACTTGTTAATGTTTTGATATCAAAGTTACATCTTTCCTCATAAAATATATTATTGAATGCTCCCTCTTTTGCTGTCTTTGGAAGTTGTCATAAATATTTAAATGATTTGTTCCCTAAATATTTGAAAGAAGTCACCCAACATTATGTCTGGAAATTTCTTTATTAGAAGTTTTTAACCAGTTTGGAATGTTGAGACAGGTGGGTCATGAGGTCAGGAGTTCGAGACCAGCCTGACCAACATGGTGAAACCCTGTCTCTACTAAAAATACAGAAATTACCCAGGTGTGGTGGTGCTCGCCTGTAATCCCAGCTACTCAGGAGGCTGAGGCAGGAGAATCACTTGAACCCAGGAGGTGGAGGTTGCAGTGAGCCGAGACTGTACCACTGCACTCCAGCCTGGGCGACAGAGTGAGACTCCATCTCAAAAAAAAAAAAAAAAAAAGTTATAACCTACTGACAGCATTTCCTCAGTAATTATAGAATTATTGGTAAACTTCTTAGTTCAGTTTTAAAAATCATACTTTTCAATAATTTGTGTATTTTACCTAAATTTTCAAATGCATTGAGTTAAAGTTGTTTATTCATTTTTGTATTTTTATTTAATAATCACATCATGTGTCATTTTCTTTCCCTTTCATTCCTGATGTTAGTTATTGGTACTTTGTGTCACTCCTCTTTTCTCCTTACTCGGTCTCGCTAGAGATTTGTCTCTTCAAAGAACCAATTTTGAGTTTAGTTCTTGCCACTTTCTATTTAAATCATATCTGTTCTTAGTTTTATTATTTCCTTTCTCCTGCTTGTTGAGGTAGGTGTTATTTTACTATTATTACCTAACTTCCTAATATGATGTTTAGCTCAATTTACTTTCAGTGTTTATTTCTTCTCTAATATGAACTTTTAAAAATATACATTATTTGAAGCACTTTGTACCAAACGAACACTATACATATAGGTCATACAAATCGCTGAAAGGAACAAGTAAATTCTGCAAATTAATCACTATACACACAAGTAAATGGACTAGTGAATGGGTTCCAGTGAATGAGTGTGTGAAATACTAACTCTTGATGAATCGAATTCCAGAGCTTTGGCTCTTCCCGAATCATCACACAGACCCAGGAGCCTCTTCCAAGGAGCTGCTCTAATGGAACAGGCCCAGAGTAGTCACAGACCTTACTGTTTCTGCTCATTCTTAAAAAGGTCTTACCTCTGACAACCACCATTTCCTGTAATGTTTATCAACGTTTCTCACTACACATGGTAGAGGCTTTGCAGAGACTCCCTTGCTCACCACAGAGGAATGCTATCATGCAGAGGATAAGGCCAACAACTGGAAGAAACTTGAACAAGGAAAATCTCAGAGTCTAAATTGCTTCAGTCTGGGCTGCAGACCTGAAAATCTCAGAGTCTAAATTGCTTCAGTCTGGGCTGCAGACCTCTGCGAGAAATAGCCCAGGAACTTAGGAGAAGCACCACCTGAGTGTCCTTTAGGTGTTCAGAGAAGCCTCCCAGCCAACATCACCCTTTCAAAAGGAAGCAGGAAGAAAGATATACCCAAAGATAGTCACTCCTCCCTGTAGGTAGCATCTCCAGATCATCCACTTGTTATTTCTACATAAACATCTCTCCTCCTTCCCATGGGATCTGAGCCATCCACAGGACATCCAGACATCCAGGTGAGCTCCTCTGCCTGTTTCTGGAATACAAATTTACCTGCTATGCAGGCATGGAGGGAGGTGTCACTGATGTTCTTTGTATGTTGAAGCTGGCAGTGGTCAGCCTGGGGCTTGTGGTGACCCTGAGGAGATTGAGCTGTTAAGCTTTTGGATTAGTGAAAGACAACACGTGTGTTTGAATTGAAGCCTCAATGTGCCCAAAGTGCATTCCTTGCAGTTCATTTATTTTCTGTTTTTGATTTTCTTTCTACTGTGATTCTCTTTCTTTAGTTCTTGCCTCATTCATCCTTCTTTGGTCTTCTCATACACGAGTCTGATTTTGTCTGTTTTGCTGCCATCAGCAGTCAGAGCATCAGGGCTGAGGGAGATTTACTATCCGTGCCGTGTTATGCTGCAGGTGAGAAAACTGTGACCTGAGAAATAAAAGGACTTGCTCTATGTCACCAGAGCTCCAGTGGGTGAGACACAGCAGCGGCAGAGAAGAGGCCTCAACAGCAAAAATAAATAATTTCCAAAAGAATTTCTATATTTGATACTGCAAAAAGGAAACTGAAGTAGTCACCAAAAGAAAAATCAGGATTTTGTTTTTCTTTTATAGCTGAGTATATGGTTTGGTTTTTAATTACACATGGCATGTGTGAAGGGGACACCACCATCCATCCGGTCAGTGCTTTAGGCTCTCAGGTGATTGAATTGGTTCAAAGTGTCATGCAAGTGGTGACAAGGCACCATCTGTTTCTGTTCTCATGATTCCTACTCCACAACCTCAGGAGGGAAAGAAATGTCACCTACCATATCTTCTTTCCATTACATTAAATTCTACTACTTGCAGCCTACTTCCTCTTGAACTAGTAGGCAAATTGCTGTCCAGCAATTAAACACTGGAATTGAATCTCTCAAATCAAGCTCAGAATCTTGTAGAAGTGCTTAAGTGAAGCAGAGACATTTAGGAAGGTTTCTCTAGTCTTTGGTCAACATTGTCCACAGCTAAGAGGCCCACTGTTTAAGACTCCGTGGTCCCTTGAAATCAAATGATTCTGCTGCTCCCTTAAGCTAGGACATCTTCACAGACATCTCCAGTGACTGGGTCCAGTTTCTCTAAACATAGCACATAAATCCTTTCTCAGAATTCCCTGAAAACTCAGTCCTCAGAGGCTTCCATCTCTCCTGGGACACTTCACAGAGGCTGGCTACATCCTGTCCCCACAGAACCCACAGAACCGTTTTGCCTTCTCAGCGTCAGAGAATCTCACACCTCATTCTCACTGATTCCACTCATGTCTCTCCCTCCTTCCACTGCTGGGGAGCTCAAACTTTGATACAGTAACCAGGATGGGTGCTGTCTGTAGATAGTTTCACTTTTTCATTTTATAGCTAAACCTCCTCCTTAGCTTTAAGGCAGCTACACTATAGCTGACTTTTGAACAGAGTGTGTACTAGTCCCCAACCTGAATCTTCACCCTTGCCTCTTCATCCTGAGGGTTCTTTCCCTGACCCCCACCACCCTCCCCACAGTCATAGATGCTCAGGCTGGTATATTGAGTGGAAAGATACCTGTCCTGTGTATGGCCAGCCCTATGCCCACCTGGTATCTGTCACCAGCTTGGTGACCCATCATGTTCTCTCCCCTTATGGATCCTGGTAGTGGGAAAGGAAACTGGATGCCAACTACTCCTGAAACCTCTGATGAAACCACAATGACCATATTGCCCTGTACCTCTCTGTTCTCCCAAGTCCTTCTCCAGCCAGGCATACCTCTGCTTCTCCTCAAGCAAAGCTAGGAGATGAATTTTTATCCTTCTCTAAAGACTTAACTGTTGTCTCTAAAGTAGTTTCTTCTGAGACTGAACAGTACACTTCCAGGATTTGTTCAGCAAAGCAATCCATTCCTTTGTCCAAGTAAGAGCGGCTTTGCATATGCCTCTGACCACCTCATTGATAAGTCGAAGGACATACTGACTGGGCAGAGTATTAGCTAGTCTGGGCTGCAGGCACTGAAGGAACCCACAGAAGGAAATACTCACTCCTAGCTTTCCTTAAACTCACAATGGGGTAATGGGGTCTTTTCACCATTTGAAAACCAATTACCTGCCAGAGCTCATAGAGTGTGGGCTAGTGCTGAAACTGAAACTCCTTGCCTAGCTTCTTTGATTCTCATAATAAACAAAATTCTCCTCCTTCCCTCTCTTCACCAACTTCAATAGTTAGAAAGGTGTATTCAGTCCCACTGAGCAGTCAACAGAGTGTACGTCTCAGCTGTGTGCCTGCTCACATCCGGGTTTCAGAATGGACCGAGACCATGTTCCATGGGTCTAAAGATCCCCTGGCCAGGCCTTTCTATAAAAAACACTGTCCTGAGAACAAATACAGCAACATTTTCACCTGCCTCTTACTAATAATTTAAAATCTGAGTAATGAGAATTGGCAAAAGGGAATGGAAGAAGGGGAGAGAATGAAATTCTACAGGAACTGACCTGACAGAGACTAGAAACCACAGGTCATGTTCCCATTTTCCAAGCAGAACAGAGTCTGTACAAACTGAGCATCGCCAATTAGAAAATCTGAAATCCAAAATGCCCCCAAATACAAAACCTTTTGAGTACTGATGTGACTCCACAAGTGGAAAATTCCACACATTAGTTTTTAACACAGACCTTGCTCTGGGCACAAAGCTAGTTAAAATATTGTATAAAATTACCTTCAGGTATGTGTACAATTTTTATGAAAGGTAAGTGAATTTTATATTTAGATCTGGGTCCCATTCCCAAGATATCTCAACATATATATAAGGTGTATATATATATCCAGAACCAGGAGATCCCCTGGGGGTTTACTGCATAGATAGGTAGGTAGATAGATAGATAGATAGGTAGACAGACAGACAGATAGATAGATAGAGATATAGATAGATATAAATATAGATATAGATAGACACATAATGCATTAATACATGCAAATATTCCAAAATCTGAAAAATATCTGAAATTTGAAATACTTCTGCTCCCAAGCATTTCAGAGAAGGGATACTCAATCTGTGTTGAGAGAAGTAATAAAGGCAAAGCTCAAAAAACCATCCCAAGGCAGATCCAGGACACCTCTGCTACCAGGAGGAAAGAAGTCCCAAGCACTCATGTTTTATTTGTGGTGAAGCTCTGAAGGCTTCTTATCAAGGGAGTTTATGAGAGAGCCACTGTTTCCAGATCAAAATCCTGACCCAGGTTCGTGGCAATAGGCATGGAAACTGAAATGAACAAGCCCTCGACTAAGCTCAATGACTAAATGAGTGTGCAAAGCGGAGAGAGGAAGAGGGCAATTGTGATTCTGAGGCTGTGGTGTTCCCTATCATTTTGAGAAGCCAGGAAGAATAATAAAAGTACAGGAATTTTCTTTTGCTATTATAACGTCCCAGGCTCTGAGAAAACCAGTGGCATGTATTAGTTCCTACAACCTTCACATGAAAACCCTTCAAGGTTATACTATCTTCCCGACAAAGATGGGAAAAGTAAGCTGAAGTATTTTCTCTAAGAGGAAATGTTGAGCAGGTAGACATAAGTTCGATTTCTTCCATATAGAATTGGAGCTGATAACTGTGATGCTCTTTATGCAGATCGATTTAAATTCCAGGCCAGGGGTAAACCATGGAGATCATTTAAAACTGTCATAAATGAAGGACAACTGGCAATGTAATCTCTGATGGGCAGAAGGGGCTACAAGAAAGGAGAGCTGAGTGGTGGAGGACAGAGCTGTGGAAAACATCTAAGTTGGTGGAGCTAAGGAAAGAATAAGAGGTGATGTCTGAATAATAAAAATAAATCAAGAGAGTGAAACTTCTTAGAAATCATGCTTATGAAGAGTTCTAGAGTCTGGGAAATCAAGAAAGGTAACTACATATCACCCACGTGAGTCCGGCTCTAGGCTCTATCAGGCATGACACTATAAGAAAGAGAGTAACTTGCTTTTATCCATTTGGTTTTCATTCATTCACCATACTTTCCGTTGCAGCAGCTGATAGAACCGTGGCGACAACTCCCACTGCTGCTTTCAAGGCCCTCATGGACGGAGTAACAAGATCTACCCAGAGACCCCTTCCCCTGTGAACTCCTAATTAGAGAGTCTACCTTCCCCGTGATGGTAAATGACAACGGCCAGGTGCTCGTTGCTGCCTCCTCCTACAGCCAAGGCTGCCTCGTGGCTGTGTCCCATGAGGGCTACCTGTTGCATGCTGGCTTGGCTCCGTGTCTCCTCAATACAGTGAGCTGGCTCTGTCCTTGTCCTGGGGATCCCGTAGGACTGCACCCATCCTTGGCACCACTAGTAAATATCATGCAGGACTGTGGTGTTGAGGCACAGATTGAGCCAGAACCAGGAGAGCCCTGGGGGTTTACTGCATCTGTGCCTTCAGTGACACCATGACTGCAATGCTGATCCAGTTTGTGACATGGAGGGGGCTTGCTTATCGGGGGCCAGGCCTGGTACTGGGTCAGCAAGCTTGGCCATGACGAGGTGCTGTGCAGGTTCCCTGGGAACAAGGTGACAAGTGTGGCTGGAATGTACTTCCCCGATGCCTGCTGGGACAGAGAGCGCTTCAAGATCTCCTAAGAAGGTTCCCAAGATCCCACTCCATGTCAGGTGAGTGTCTGTTCCCCCATTAGGGAGTCTGACTCAGGGTAAACAATAGAGTTGGTTCCCCTCATCAACGAGCTTCCATTTTAACACAGATTATTTTCGACTCAGTTTTGTAACCACCACAAATCATAAGTAGGATGATTAAAAGGTACCAAGACACAAAAGAGGCTGGGTCCTCACTGCCACTCCCACCTGTGGCCAAAGCTGAATAGAAAAGCTTGTCTTACTCACCACTCTATCTCCCTGCCTAGTGCCTGGAACGTGGAGTGTTTATCAATATTTCTTAAATAAATGAAGGAAGTTGCAATATGGCTTTAATCTTTCCCCAATTGTTTTCTACAAAATTGTGGGTCATATTGGTGGTCATATTGGATAAGAGAAAACTTTCCAATCGTCTCCTCTTTCCCACCCTTGCATGTATGCAGGAGTCAGTACTTCTGAGAATATTTTTAGCAATATTTTGTGGTGGATGATGATGAAAACTTCCAAGGGAAATAATCAGCTTTTAATTAAATTTCCTGGCCCTTGACATTGCATGGTCCCCCTTGTGAAGTTTCCCCAGAGAGGTGGAAGAATCTGGAGGCAGAGTATTCAGGGAATGACAGAAGAAGGATTTATGTGCTATGTCTGGTGAAGTGTGGCTGGAGTGTACTTCACTGACACCTCTGGGGAGAGAAGCCAGTTTGAGGTCTCTAAGAAGTGGCTCAATATCCCACTCCATGTAATGTGAGTGATACTTCCCTAAAAGGAGTCTGAACCATGTTAAATATCAGTCCTATACCCCCATTTTCAAGGAGCTTTCAGTCTAGCAGAGGAGAAATTAGTCACTGTGTAATGGAAGAGTTAACAAATTGCCGATGTAATTCGGAATCTTACCTGTTGCGGCAGAGGAACATCTTCTGCTTTTTCTCTACTATGCACTGAGTATGAAATGCCTTCAGAGCAGGTTATATTTCTGTTTTATTTACTCTTGTGCCTCCCAGTTTTAAATAGTTAGAAAGAGATGGTGGATAAGTGGAGAAAACAACTATAAAATTCATGGAAAACAAGAATCGTGTCTATTTTGCTTACTACGGTATCACTAGCATATAGTGCTATATCTGGCTTCCAGTAAGTGCTAAATAAACATGGAATAAATGAATGAAATCTAAGGCCAATGTAGTCCAGGGACAGCAGGGAGACTGTGACACGTTACAGTCTATATCCGCAATTCAGGGATTTTCTTCCCCAGGCATGGAGTGGGACCCCTGAGTGAGGGTATGTCTGAATGGAAAGTGGGGCAGCAGGGTGGTGATGAAGCCGGAGGAAATCTTGTAGCAACTTCTTCCATAGAGGAGCAGGATCATTCTGTCTAAAGATAGAGAAAAATTGGACAAATGATGGGGTTTCTCATAACCATAAGATTGGATCAAATGAACTATGACTGTCCTATGATGTGAATCCCAAGAAATCGATAAGTGAAGCTCTTCCTCATTTAACTAATTCCTTTGTCTACACAAATACACTTCAGTCTTTGGCATAGACGAATACTATTCCATGGAGGGCCATAGTATACTTATTCAACCATGGAAATTTGGATTAGATCTAATGCTTATTGCTACTCAAAATTTGAAAATTAATAACTTTATATGTCATTGCATGCAAAGGGAAGCATTTGTTTGGCATACGGTCCAAGAAGGTCAACAGCTAGTTAAAAAATATTTATATTTGAAATGATAGATGCTGACAAATTGTCATTTTAAAAGACTATACACCAATTTGCACTTATAACAAAAATATAGCCCTAGACGGTTGCTAGTACTGGATAGAATGAATTTTTCTTTGATATTATTGTCCATATAGAATGTGAAAAAATGTTATTTTAATTTGTGTTTTTCCGGTTGCAAATGCAGAGGATGTTTTTGTATATTTATAATCATTTATATTTCTTCTATAAATTATCTATTTTATTCTATTTAGCTTTTCTTTTCCTTGTTGATTACTAAGTGCTATTACAGATAACACTTCTTTGTCTATTTTACATGTCGCAAATATTTCCTTCCATTTGTTTTTTATCCTTGCTTTTGGTGTAATATATATGTTTTATATCTGTATGTGGCCAAATCTGTCAGCCTTTTTCTTTTATAACATCTTTTATTGTTTAGAAAATCTCCCATTACAAATTTATTAAAATATTTTTCTATATTTTCTTCTAATACTTTAGTGGTTGTACATTTTACATTTAGATATTTAATTTATATGAATTTTTTATATTAATCATGTATATTATTTCTGAATATATGGCCAATTATGATAGCATCTTTGACTTTTGAAAAGTCAATATTTTATTGATTGACTTTAGTGGTTACTTTTTCATATAATAAGCTTCCATATGTGTATTAATTTGCTTTTCCAATGCTGTCCTCTGGACTATTGACCTGTTCATCTAATTCTGCCCCCACCATACTGCTTTTGTTACTGAAGCTTTGAAGCAAGTTTCACTATCTGAGAAAACAAATTCTTCTCTATCTCCCCGATTATTTTACTCAACATTTCCAAAAATCTCTTATGTGTTCTCTTGGATACTTATATTTGCAGATTAAACTTTAGAATCAGCTTATCAATTTCGTTTAAAATATGTCAGGATTTTTAGCAGGATTATATTCAATTTAGAGATTATTTAGGGATCATTAACATCTTACTTTTTTTTTCCAACTTTTATTTTAAGTTCAAGGGTGCATGTTCGGGATGTGTGGGTTTGTTACACAGGTAAACATGTGCCATGGTGGTTTGCTGCACAGATCATCCCATCAACCAGGTATTAAGCCTAGCACCCACTGGCTATTCTTCCTGATCCTCTCCCTTCTCCCACCCCACACCCTTCGACAGGCCCCAGTGTGTGTTGTTCTCCCCATGTGTCCATGTGTTGTCCTCACTTAGCTTCCACTTAGAAGTGAGAACATGCAGTATTTGGTTTCCTGTTACTGAATTACTTTGCTGAGGATAATGGCCTCCAGCTCCATCTATGTCTCTGCAACTGACTTGATCCCCTTCCTTTTCATGGGTGCATGGTATCCCATAGTGTGTATGTATCACATTTTCTTTATTCAGTCTATCAGTAATTAGCACCTTAAAATGTTGAATCTACTCATCTAGGAACAAAATTGTGTCTTCATTTATTCAAGTAATGCTTTCTATTCTTTTTCACGTCTTATAGATTTTACCAGAAAGGCTTTGCACAATTCTTAGTAGAATTATTCCTGGTCATTAAAATTTTTTGACATTTTGTAAATTGTAAAATTATAATTGTTCTATTAATAATGGAACATTTTATAATTATTCCTGGTTAATAGAACAATTATTAAAGTTTGTGTTTATCTTGAATTTAAACAACTTGCTAAACTCATTAGTTATAATAGTCTGCCAGTTGATTCTCTTATGTTTTCCATTACTTGCCAGCAAATAATGGAAACTTTTGCTTCTTGCATTGTAGTGTTTATTTATTTTGTTAGCTAAGATGTCCATTATCCATTAAAATTATGACTGATATCAGTGATAGAGAGCAGCCTTGCTTTTTTTCCTGATTTAATAGGAATGCTTCTAATGTTGTGATATTACATATTCTTTTGTTTCGTTTTGTTTTTGTTTTTTGAGACAGGTCTTGCTGTGTCACCCAGGCTGGAGTACAGTGGCGTGATCTTGGCTCGTGGCAACATCCATCTCCCTGGTTCAAGCAATTCTTCTGCCTCAGCCTCCCGAGTAACTGGGACTACAGGCGTGCACCACCTGCCTGGCTAATTTTTGTATTTTTAGTAGAGACCTTGTTTCACCATACTGGCCAGGCTGGTCTGGAACTCCTGACCTCGTGATCCACCCACCTTTGCCTCCCAAAGTGATGGGATTACAGGCTTGAGTCACTGTGCCCGGCCCAATATTACATATTCTAATGGATACTCAGTCTACTCAGATAGGCAGGTTTCCTTCCTAAGATTTAATTTTTTTGTTTTTTTAAATGAAAAATACATTTTGTCAGCTGCTTTCTTGTTATCTATAGGAATAGTGAGAAAACTGATTGCTTTATTTATTTATTTATTTATTGTTTTACTCTGCATCACATTAATTCCAGAGTCAGAGCGTTTAACCACTAAGCTACACTGATATAATTTAGAAGTCTCTTTCTCCCTCCAAATAATCAAGAGTTGAAACAAAAAGGATGTTTCTGCTTATGCACCACTAGGCTTAATATTTTGTTAACTACAACATCCCTTTCTCTAGATATTGTTGTTTCATAGTAGCAGCAGCAATGTGTGTTCACTCCTAGAAAATCTCAACCATGAAGAGTTTTTCTTTCGTTTTGTTTTTTGAAGACATTAACTTGAAAAATTAGTCATGAAACTTCTAGGCAGAATTGATGCTCAAATTAAAATGCTATTCATTGATTTGAAAATGAAAAGAGAAACTGTCAGTTTACATTCTCAACTTTGTGCTGAAAATGAATTAAGAAGCAACTTGCAGTAGTTATTGCCACAGTATTTAGTGAAATCAATAAATAACATTTTAAATATGTAATGGTAATTTTTCTGATTATGAAAATAAAATCAGAAAAAATGTAGAAAAACATTTTTAAAAACCCATCTGGGTAGTGATTCTACCCAGAGCTCATTGAAAACAGCATTTTAATATATACTCTTCTAGTCACTTCTCTATACTTTCAATAACACTTTCAATACTAGTTTGGATTTTTCTGTGTACACTGTTTTTATAAGCTGAGAGTTTCACTCATTTTTAATTGCTGCATTTTAACATAATTATGTCTGTACCAAGAGATGTAATTAAAACACAATGTAATACAGTATTAAAATACTTTAACAGTTTTTAAAAGTGGTTATGCTTAAATGACTTAACTGATACTAAGGAAAGGACTAAACACTTTTCTTCATATAATAATTCCAGTGGCTCTACTTAAAAACAGCAAAAAGTAAGTATAACAAAAGATAGTTCAGAGCGCTGACAAGGATAATCTGAGAGTTTCACAGCCTTTTTAATTTTTTTGTGCGTGAATGTGTGCACATGTGTGTGAAATATAAACCTTACAGATTTATAAGCAGGACTACTCTCTAAGGGAATGTGAGACTGTTTTCCAAGCTTTATTTATTTTATAATTTTAACTATTTAAATAAACAACTTATAAATCAGGACAGTCAACAGAATGTTTACTGAGACTGTAGTTCATCCTGGAAAACATATCTGGGAGAATGTATGCACCTGTTTCAAGATATATTGTGTCTATAAATAAAAATAACATCATTTTGTGATATTAATTACTGCTAGTTAAAACTGAAGGTGTATAATGCAAGATTAAAATAGCATTTCTTCTCTTGCCTCTTAAGGTTTTGTACCAAACAAGCTCAGGTCTTGGGATTCTCTTCTGCTCTATTTTACACTCACCTGTCCTACAGACACAAATGTGAGTAATTATCTCTTTTCCAGGTTTGGGGAGGATCTCAGGCAGGACCAAGAGCAGCTCCTGGAAGGGATCTCAAAGCTGGACCTCAGGACAGGAGGATCCCCCTCTCAGCTGCTGGTGCATGGGGCCCAGGCCCTGTCCCTAGGAATACATAGCTTCTTCGGCTGCTTTCCTGCAGCTGCCCACTATGGCCACGGGCATGTGGTGCCGGCCGGCCATGAGGGTTTGATATTGGATCACAGGCTTAGCCTATTTGTGGTCAATGCCCTGGGCTGGCCGGCAGGGGACCAGAATGGAAAAATTGGGTTGAACTCAGAAATACACAACTTGGGCCCTATGTTACCAAAAAATAACTTACAGTGGACCAAGATAGACCTTCCGGTCAGTGACCTGAAGGTCTTTTGCTGTCACTCACTCACTGATGTGAATGTCAAGAAGATAATAGAATTTGTTGCAGAAGGTGGATGCCGATTGGCAATCAGGCCTGGTTTTTGGCCTCCAGAAACCCAAATTCTAACTGTTTATCTCAGTTTCCAGAAAACAAGTGTCTTAAATGCTTTGGCCGAGGCATCTTACGTAAGAGATGCCATAAAGGCCTCTTCTCAGTCCCCACGCCTGGGGTGAAAAACTACCACATTCGCAGAGCTCTGTCCCAGTTGGAGTCCATGCTGCACAACAAGGGAAGAAATGTAGAAAAGAACTGGCTGGAGAAACTCATAAAAGACTTTCCTACATGTTTCAAGTCCCCCAGGAAGGGATTCCCATCTATGCATCTATGCACAAAACCATCCTAAAAATGATCAAAGAAAAGGGCTTACCACTTGTGAATAAGAAAAACCCAATCACCAGGCGCTGCTCTCAGGCCTACCTGCTATTCTTGGCATAAGAAATGGTCAAATCGGGAACTGACAGCTCTTTGCGGCTTCATGATTTGACTCTCTTCTGTCTGTTTCACGGAGTCTCCCGTCACCTTTGACATCAGTGCAGGTATAGAACGGTGAGAGAGGACAGGGAGGTGTAGGACTGGGGAAATGGTGGACTGACTAACTTCAGCGGCATTCTAGGGACCCTCTTCCTCAGGAAGGCCATTGGTATTAGTCCATTTTCACACTGCTATGAAGAAAAGCCTGAGACTGGGTAATTTGTAAAGAAAAGAGGTTTAGTTGACTCACAGTTCTGCATGGCTGGCGAGGCCTCAGGAAACTCACAATCATGGCAGAAGGCAAACGGGAAGCCGGCACCTTCTTCCCAAGGTGGCAAGAGGGAGAAGTGAAGTGCAAGCAGAGGAAGAACTGACACTTTTTAAACCATCAGATCTCAGGAGACTCACTCGCTATCACAAGAACAGCACAGGGAAACTGCCCCCATGATCCCATCACCTCACACCAGGTTCCTCCCTTGACACGTGGGGATTACAATTTAAGATGAGCTTTGGGTGGAGACACAGAACCAAACCATATAATCATTCTTCCTCAGAAACTTCTAAGGAGATGGAGATGAGGAATTGTCAGTGAGGTATGGGAGGCCTGAGTCAGGGCAGTCTGGCTGGGTTAAGGTGTGCATGGGAGATCCGCTAGCTCTGGAAGGGACTACGGGAATTCTCCACCAAGGTGGAGCCATGCAGATGGGAAGATCTCAACCTTTCCCATGGTTCTTATCAGATAACAGACACTCCTGGGTGAGTACTGGACTCTACTTACCTGAAGGACAGAAGCTGTATTTCCTGAGGATGCTGTCGCTGCAAAATTGAAGGTAAACTATTCTTTCCTCACCCCCTATTTAAGTCAACTTTTGACATTTTTCATAGCACCCTTACTTCTGCTTTCAACAATTTTTTGCATTCTCTCATAAACCTCTCCAGGCATACAGAGCAGGTATCACCTTCATTTTACAGGCAAGGAAAGTAGTCACAGAAAAGCCTTCAGTTGTTGTAAGCAGTAAATGGGATACAGAATACGAAGCCCCTAGCAGAGCTTGGCACACAAGTGCTCAAAAAACATGTTTCCTTGATCCCCTCCTCCTCTTTGACTCAATATCAAAGTCTTTCTAACTATTACTCTTTACTGTAGCATCTGAAACGTTATCTCATTGTTGTCCAAGTTCCAACCGCAGCCTAGATACAGGAATCACTTCCACAGACACAAATCTGGGATGCAGTCCCTGACCTCTCCTATCTGAGACCTGTAGGAAATAACAGGAGCATAGTCAATGTTTTCGAGCCAATATTTACCTTGGGGCTGGTTGTGATTAAATCAAAGGAGAAAGCCCAAATCTCTATAGAAAACCAGGAATAATTACGAACAGCAAGGGGTGGCCTGGAGAAAGTGAATATATGGGAGGAATCCTCCACTCCTTCAAATGAGACGGGTCACTCTCAGACGCTCCTCCTCCTAGCTCTGCTTGGGACATGGTCGACCCTATCCTTTCTGGCCATGAACACACACATATCCATGTACACACGCAAACATGCACACACACACAGAGAGTGAGAGAGAGAGAGAGATTCAATCATCCCCAGCACAACTCCCTTCACCCGCTCTTGGTGGTTGCTCCCTGTGGCGGGTGCTCATCTGCTGCCATGTGGATAACCTAAGTCCATTGGGAACTTACTTCTGCCCGCCTGTGGTGACTGACCTGCCAGTACATCTTGGACAGGACAAAGAAGTCCACCTCCTGGCTCTGGGAGAGGGGGGCCTCCTCTACATTGTTGTGCCTCCCAGCTATACACTGGGCCCCGTGTCTGTCATCATCCGTGGGGCTGTGTCGGCTCCATACTTCAAGCTGGATGAGTGGGGGATTCAGCTTCAGGCTGGACTCAGAGGAGAGGCAAGTTTGGAGGTGGGAGTGGGTTGGTTGTGTGAGGGGTAGGGGCTGAGTGATGGAAAGAAGGAGAGGGAGCCTTGAGGGCTGAGAGTGGGCTGGGTGATATGGACACACTATCCTTAGAGCCCTGAGAGAAAGATGGAAAAGGAACAGGGATTTGCATTTCCTTCCACAGAAAAAAAAAACAAAAAACTTTATTAGTCACCAGATTATCTCTCAATGTGGCCAAAGTGCTACCATTTAAACCCAGATACATGGTGTGGGGCAGGCTAAATTGAAGGTAAAGCATTCTTCCACCACCCCCCATTTAAGTTTTGACATTTTTCATGGCACTTTTACTTCTGCTTTGGATTCTATCAGAAACCCTTCCAGGCATACAGAGCAGGTGTCACCTTCATTTAACCTTTATTCCCAGGTCAGACATCCCTGGAGGAGTGGAAGAGGACTAAGAAGGAGAATCCAGCTCCCTGGGGAGAGGTGGCCATGGACAACATCATCCTGACCATGCCAACAGCAAACCTTCAGGCAGTGGAGGACCCCGAGCCTGTGCTCCGCCTCTGGGACAAGATAATGCAGGCTGTGGCCAGGCTGGTAGCAGAACCATTCCCTTCCACCATCCAGAAAGCATTGTAGCTGATGTGCAGGTCTCAATTCATGGGTCCTCCTGGGGAATGCTCTGAAAATTTATTTTCCAATTGAACAAACACAATTGAATTACAATGCATAATGTTGCTGGGATCAGTGGGCGAAATGGTGCATAACAACACTTAGGATCTTGTCAATCATGTTGACGGGCAAACAGGTACATTATCATTTAAATTTTCAAGAAGGGAAGAGTCACAGGATAGTAAGAATGGGGGAAAAATAAGTCCAGAATCTTCCCATGAGGCTTCATGGAAGAATGAATTGGGGTCAGAGTTGGCAATACAAAGTGGCCAGACATTGGGGTAGAGGGATTATCAGTAGCTTTGAGTAGATGAATGAGATTTTGTTGGTTCTTGAGAAAATGGGAGAAAAATGTAGATATCTAGAAAAAAATGAGGAAGCCCACTTACCATTCTCAGGCTCTCAAAAAGATTCTATAAAATGAATGAAGACTAAGCTGGAGAGGTGAGAATATTACTGTCTCCCCTCAGAGTCCCAAATTCAGACTCAGGACATCCTGGCACACTACTCACCTAAAAATGGGTATAAAATGACTGATGACACTCACAGTCACAATCTATGTACATGTATTCTTCAAGGTCATGTGCGGATGAGGCAATCAAACAATATCTAACAAACTAGAAAGGAGAATTCGCTTAGGGGTAAAGTAAGATGCTCTTTTGATTAATCTGGGATTACTCGAAGTGTTCTAGGTCTCTCGGGATGGTGGGGGAGATATAATCTACAAAGTACATCATTTATCACCTCATCTCTTCCTCCATACTGCTTTCTCCAGGCCTCTTGCATTTTGGATACCCCATCATGTGCCAGCTGCCAGCAGGGCCAAGATTCCTTGTCAAGAAAAACATAAGGTCTGCTGGTATCTGGTTCTGCTACCAGCCTGGCCACAGCCTGCACTGTCTTATCCCAGAGGCAGAGCAAAGGCTCGGGGTCCTCCACTGCCTGAAGGTTTGCTGTTGGCATGGTCGGGCTGATGTTGTCCATGGCCACCTCTCCCCAGGGAGCTGGATTCTCCTTCTTAGTACTCTTTCACTCCTCCAGGGATGTCTGACCTGGGAATAAAGGTTAAATGAAGGTGACACCTGCTCTGTATGCCTGGAAGGGTTTCTGATAGAATCCAAAGCAGAAGTAAAAGTGCCATGAAAAATGTCAAAACTTAAATGGGGGGTGGTGGAAGAATGCTTTACCTTCAATTTAGCCTGCCCCACACCATGTATCTGGGTTTAAATGGTAGCACTTTGGCCACATTGAGAGATAATCTGGGGAAGGAGCCAAGATGGCCGAATAGGAACAGCTCCGGTCTACAGCTCCCAGCGCGAGCGACGCAGAAGACGGGTGATTCCTGCATTTCCATCTGAGGTACCGTGTTCATCTCACTAGGGAGTGCCAGACAGTGGGCGCAGGTCAGTGGGTGAGTGCACCGTGCGCCAGCCGAAGCTGGGGCGAGGCATAGCCTCACTCGGGAAGCGCAAGGGGTCAGGGAGTTCCCTTTCCAGGGGTGACAGACGGCACCTGGAAAATCGGGCCACTCCCACCCGAATACTGTGCTTTTCCAACAGGCTTAGGAAACGGTGCCCCAGGAGAGTATAGCCCGCACCTGGCTCAGAGGGGCCTACGCCCACGGAGTCTCGCTGATTGCTAGCACAGCAGTCTGAGATCAAACAGCAAGTCAGCAGCAAGGCTAGGGGAGGGGCGCCCGCCATTGCCCAGGCTCGCTTAGGTAAACAAAGCAGCCTGGAAGCTTGAACTGGGTGGAGCCCACCACAGCTCAAGGAGGCCTGCCTGCCTCTGTAGGCTCCACCTCTGGGGGCAGGGCACAGACAAACAAAAGGACAGCAGTAACCTCTGCAGACTTAAATGTCCCTGTCTGACAGCTTTGAGGAGAGCAGTGGTTCTCCCAGCACGCAACTGGAGATCTGAGAACGGGCTGACTGCCTCCTCAAGTGGGTCCCTGAACCGTGACCCCAGAGCAGCCTAACTGGGAGGCACCTCCCAGCAGGGGCAGACTGACACCTCACACGGCCGGCCAGGTACTCCAACAGACCTGCAGCTGAGGGTCCTGTCTGTTAGAAGGAAAACTAACAGAAAGGACATCCACACCAAAAACCCATCTGTACATCACCATCATCAAAGACCAAAAGTAGATAAAACCACAAAGATGGGGAAAAAACAGAGCAGAAAAACTGGAAACTCTAAAAAGCAGAGTACCTCTCCTCCTCCAAAGGAACGCAGTTCCTCACCAGCAACGGAACAAAGCTGGACGGAGAATGACTTTGACGAGCTGAGAGAAGAAGGCTTCAGACGATCAAATTACTCCGAGCTACGGGAGGATATTCAAACCAAAGGCAAAGAAGTTGAAAACTTTGAAAAAAATTTAGAAGAATGTATAACTAGAATAACCAATACAGAGAAGTGCTTAAAGGAGCTGATGGAGCTGAAAACCAAGGCTCGAGAACTACGTGAAGAATGCAGAAGCCTCAGGAGCCGTTGCGATCAAATGGAAGAAAGGGTATCAGCCCTGGAAGATGAAATGAATGAAATGAAGCAAGAAGGGAAGTTTAGAGAAAAAAGAATAAAAAGAAACGAGCAAAGCCTCCAAGAAATGTGGGACTATGTGAAAAGACCAAATCTACGTCTGATTGGTGTACCTGAAAGTGACGGGGAGAATGGAACCAAGTTGGAAAACACTCTGCAGGATATTATCCAGGAGAACTTCCCCAATCTAGCAAGGCAGGCCAACATTCAGATTCAGGAAATACAGAGAACGCCACAAAAATACTCCTCGAGAAGAGCAACTCCAAGACACATAATTGTCAGATTCACCAAAGTTGAAATGAAGGAAAAAATGTTAAGGGCAGCCAGAGAGAAAGGTCGGGTTACCATCAAAGGGAAGCCCATCAGACTAACAGCGGATCTCTCGGCAGAAACTCTACAAGCCAGAAGAGAGTGGGGGCCAATATTCAACATTCTTAAAGAAAAGAATTTTCAACCCAGAATTTCATATCCTGCCAAACTAAGCTTCATAAGTGAAGGAGAAATAAAATACTTTACAGACAAGCAAATGCTGAGAGATTTTGTCACCACCAGGCCTGCCCTAAAAGAGCTCCTGAAGGAAGCGCTAAACATGGAAAGGTACAACCGGTACCAGCCACTGCAAAATCATACCGAAATGTAAAGACCATCAAGACTAGGAAGAGACTGCATCAACTAATGAGCAAAATAACCAGCTAACATCATAATGACAGGATCAGATTCACACATAACAATATTAACTTTAAATGTAAATGGACTAAATGCTCCAGTTAAAAGACACAGACTGGCAAATTGGATAAAGACTCAAAACCCATCAGTGTGCTGTATTCAGGAAACCCATCTCATGTGCAGAGACACATATAGGCTCAAAATAAAAGGATGGAGGAAGATCTACCAAGCAAATGGAAAACAAAAAAAGGCAGGGGTTGTAATCCTAGTCTCTGATAAAACAGACTTTTAACCAACAAAGATCAAAAGAGACAAAGAAGGCCATTACATAATGGTAAAGGGATTAATTCAACAAGAAGAGCTAACTATCCTAAATATATATGCACCCAATACAGGAGCACCCAGATTCATAAAGCAAGTCCTGAGTGACCTACAAAGAGACTTAGACTCCCACACATTAATAATGGGAGACTTTAACACCCCACTGTCAACATTAGACAGATCAACGAAACAGAAAGTCAACAAGGATACCCAGGAATTGAACTCAGCTCTGCACCAAGTGGACCTAATAGACATCTACAGAACTCTCCACCCCAAATCAACAGAATATACATTTTTTTCAGCACCACACCACACCTATTCCAAAATTGACCATATACTTGGAAGTAAAGCTCTCCTCAATAAATGTAAAAGAACAGAAATTACAACAAACTATCTCTCAGATCACAGTGCAATCAAGCTAGAACTCAGGATTAAGAATCTCACTCAAAACCGCTCAACTACATGGAAACTGAACAACCTGCTCCTGAATGACTACTGGGTACATAACGAAATGAAGGCAGAAATAAAGATGTTCTTTGAAACAAACGAGAACCAAGACACAACATACCAGAATCTCTGGGATGCATTCAAAGCAGTGTGTAGAGGGAAATTTATAGCACTAAATGCCCACAAGAGAAAGCAGGAAAGATCCAGAATTGACACCCTAACATCACAATTAAAAGAACTAGAAAAGCAAGAGCAAACACATTCAAAAGCTAGCAGAAGGCAAGAAATAACTAACATCAGAGCAGAACTGAAGGAAATAGAGACACAAAAAACTCTTCAAAAAATTACTGAATCCAGGAGCTGGTTTTTTGAAAGGATCAACAAAATTGATAGACCACTAGCAAGATTAATAAAGAAAAAAAGAGAGAAGAATCAAAGAGATGCAATAAAAAATGATAAAGGGGATATCACCACCGATCCCACAGAAATACAAACTACCATCAGAGAATATTACAAACACCTCTACGCAAATAAACTAGAAAATCTAGAAGAAATGGATAAATTCCTCAACACATACACCCTCTCAAGACTAAACCAGGAAGAAGTTGAATCTCTGAATAGACCAATAACAGGAGCTGAAATTGTGGCAATTATCAATAGCTTACCAACCAAAAAAAGTCCAGGACCAGATGGGTTCACAGCTGAATTCTACCAGAAGTACAAGGAGGTGCTGGTACCATTCCTTCTGAAACTATTCCAATCAATAGAAAAAGAGGGAATCCTCCCTAACTCATTTTATGAGGCCAGCATCATCCTGATACCAAAGCCTGGCAGAGACACAACAAAAAAAGAGAATTTTAGACCAATATCCTTGATGAACATTGATGCAAAAATCCTCAATAAAATACTGGCAAACAGAATCCAGCAGCACATCAAAAGCTTATCCACCATGTTCAAGTGGGCTTCATCCCTGGGATGCAAGGCTGGTTCAATATACGCAAATCAATAAATGTAATCCAGCATATAAACAGAACCAAAGTCAAAAACCACATGATTATCTCAATAGATGCAGAAAAGGCCTTTGACAAAATTCAACAACCCTTCATGCTAAAAACTCTCAATAAATTAGGTATTGATGGGACGTATCTCAAAATAATAAGAGCTATTTATGACAAACCCACAGCCAATATCATACTGAATGGGCAAAAACTGGAAGCATTGCCTTTGAAAACTGGCACAAGACAGGGATGCCCTCTCTCACCACTTCTATTCAACATAGTGTTGGAAGTTCTGGCCAGGGCAATTAGGCAAGAGAAGGAAATCAAGGGTATTCAATTAGGAAAAGAGGAAGTCAAATTGTCCTTGTTTGCAGATGACATGATAGTATATCTAGAAAACCCCATTGTCTCAGCCCAAAATCTCCTTAAGCTGATAAGCAACTTCAGCAAAGTCTCAGGATACAAAATCAATGTACAAAAATCACAAGCATTCTTATACATCAATAACAGAGAAACAGAGAGCCAAATCATGGGTGAACTCCCATTCACAATTGCTTCAAAGAGAATAAAATACCTAGGAATCCAACTTACAAGGGATGTGAAGGACCTCTTCAAGGAGAACTACAAACCACTGCTCAAGGAAATAAAGGAGGATACAAACAAATGCAAGAACATTCCATGCTCATGGGTAGGAAGAATCAATATCATGAAAATGGCCATCCTTCCCAAGGTAATTTACAGATTCAATGCCATCCCCATCAAGTTACCAATGACTTTCTTCACAGAATTGGAAAAAACTACTTTAAAGTTCATATGGAACCAAAAAAGAGCCCGCATCGCCAAGTCAATCCTAAGCCAAAAGAACAAAGCTGGAGGCATCACACTACCTGACTTCAAACTATACTACAAGGCTACAGTAACCAAAACAGCATGGTACTGGTACCAAAACAGAGATATAGATCAATGGAACAGAACAGAGCCCTCAGAAATAATGCCACATATCTACAACTATCTGATCTTTGACAAACCTGACAAAAACAAGAAATGGGGAAAGGATTCCCTATTTAATAAATGGTGCTGGGAAAACTGGCTAGCCATATGTAGAAAGCTGAAACTGGATCCCTTCCTTATACCTTATACAAAAATCAATTCAAGATGGATTAAAGACTTAAATGTTAGACCTAAAACCATAAAAACCCTACAAGAAAACCTAGGCAATACCATTCAGGACATAGGCATGGGCAAGGACTTCATGTCTAAAACACCAAAAGCAATGGTAACAAAAGCCAAAATTGACAAATGGGATCTAATTAAACTAAAGAGCTTCTGCACAGCAAAGGAAACTACCATCAGAGTGAACAGGCAACCTACAAAATGGGAGAAAATTTTCGCAACCTACTCATCTGACAAAGGGCTAATATCCAGAATCTACAATGAACTCCAACAAATTTACAAGAAAAAAACAAACAACCCCATCAAAAAGTGGGCGAAGGACATGAACAGACACTTCTCAAAAGAAGACATTTATGCAGCCAAAAAACACATGAAAAAATGCTCACCATCACTGGCCATCAGAGAAATGCAAATCAAAACCACAATGAGATACCATCTCACACCAGTTAGAATGGCAATCATTAAAAAGTCAGGAAACAACAGGTGCTGGAGAGGATGTGGAGAAATAGGAACACTTTTACACTGTTGGTGGGACTGTAAACTAGTTCAACCATTGTGGAAGTCAGTGTGGCGATTCCTCAGGGATCTAGAAATAGAAATTCCATTCGACCCAGCCATCCCATTACTGGGTATATACCCAAAGGACTATAAATCATGCTGCTATAAAGACACATGCACACGTATGTTTATTGCGGCATTATTCACAATAGCAAAGACTTGGAACCAACCCAAATGTCCAACAATGATAGACTGGATTAAGAAAATGTGGCACATATACACCATGGAATACTATGCAGCCATAAAAAATGATGAGTTCACGTCGTTTGTAGGGACATGGATGAAATTGGAAATCATCATTCTCAGTAAACTATCGCAAGAACAAAAAACCAAACACCGCATATTCTCACTCATAGGTGGGAATTGAACAATGAGAACACATGGACACAGGAAGGGGAACATCACACTTCGGGGACTGTTGTGGGGTGGGGAGGAGGGGGGAGGGATAGCATTGGGAGATATACCTAATGCTAGATGACGAGTTGGTGGGTGCAGCGCACCAGCATGGCACATGTATACATATGTAACTTACCTGCACGTTGCGCACATGTACCATAGAGCCTAAAGTATAATAATAATAATAATAATAATAAAATAAATAAATAAATGAAAATGGGCGGAAAGTCTGGGGAATTAGTGTTTACTATAAAAAAAATTCCTGCAATGGAAATAAGACCAAGATATTTTGGATAAAAAAAAAAAAAAAAAAAGAGAGATAATCTGGTGACTAATAAAGTTTTTTGTTTTTTTTTTCTGTGGAAGGAAATGCAAATCCCTGTTCCTTTTCCATCTTTCTCTCAGGGCTCTAAGGATAGTGTGTCCATATCACCCAGCCCACTCTCAGCCCTCAAGGCTCCCTCTCCTTCTTTCCATCACTCAGCCCCTACCCCTCACACAACCAACCCACTCCCACCTCCAAACTTGCCTCTCCTCTGAGTCCAGCCTGAAGCTGAATCCCCCACTCATCCAGCTTGAAGTATGGAGCCGACACAGCCCCACGGATGATGACAGACACGGGGCCCAGTGTATAGCTGGGAGGCACAACAATGTAGAGGAGGCCCCCCTCTCCCAGAGCCAGGAGGTGGACTTCTTTGTCCTGTCCAAGATGTACTGGCAGGTCAGTCACCACAGGCGGGCAGAAGTAAGTTCCCAATGGACTTAGGTTATCCACATGGCAGCAGATGAGCACCCGCCACAGGGAGCAACCACCAAGAGCGGGTGAAGGGAGTTGTGCTGGGGATGATTGAATCTCTCTCTCTCTCTCACTCTCTGTGTGTGTGTGCATGTTTGCGTGTGTACATGGATATGTGTGTGTTCATGGCCAGAAAGGATAGGGTCGACCATGTCCCAAGCAGAGCTAGGAGGAGGAGCGTCTGAGAGTGACCCGTCTCATTTGAAGGAGTGGAGGATTCCTCCCATATATTCACTTTCTCCAGGCCACCCCTTGCTGTTCGTAATTATTCCTGGTTTTCTATAGAGATTTGGGCTTTCTCCTTTGATTTAATCACAACCAGCCCCAAGGTAAATATTGGCTCGAAAACATTGACTATGCCCCTGTTATTTCCTACAGGTCTCAGATAGGAGAGGTCAGGGACTGCATCCCAGATTTGTGTCTGTGGAAGTGATTCCTGTATCTAGGCTGCGGTTGGAACTTGGACAACAATGAGATAACGTTTCAGATGCTACAGTAAAGAGTAATAGTTAGAAAGACTTTGATATTGAGTCAAAGAGGAGGAGGGGATCAAGGAAACATGTTTTTTGAGCACTTGTGTGCCAAGCTCTGCTAGGGGCTTCGTATTCTGTATCCCATTTACTGCTTACAACAACTGAAGGCTTTTCTGTGACTACTTTCCTTGCCTGTAAAATGAAGGTGATACCTGCTCTGTATGCCTGGAGAGGTTTATGAGAGAATGCAAAAAATTGTTGAAAGCAGAAGTAAGGGTGCTATGAAAAATGTCAAAAGTTGACTTAAATAGGGGGTGAGGAAAGAATAGTTTACCTTCAATTTTGCAGCGACAGCATCCTCAGGAAATACAGCTTCTGTCCTTCAGGTAAGTAGAGTCCAGTACTCACCCAGGAGTGTCTGTTATCTGATAAGAACCATGGGAAAGGTTGAGATCTTCCCATCTGCATGGCTCCACCTTGGTGGAGAATTCCCGTAGTCCCTTCCAGAGCTAGCGGATCTCCCATGCACACCTTAACCCAGCCAGACTGCCCTGACTCAGGCCTCCCATACCTCACTGACAATTCCTCATCTCCATCTCCTTAGAAGTTTCTGAGGAAGAATGATTATATGGTTTGGTTCTGTGTCTCCACCCAAAGCTCATCTTAAATTGTAATCCCCACGTGTCAAGGGAGGAACCTGGTGTGAGGTGATGGGATCATGGGGGCAGTTTCCCTGTGCTGTTCTTGTGATAGCGAGTGAGTCTCCTGAGATCTGATGGTTTAAAAAGTGTCAGTTCTTCCTCTGCTTGCACTTCACTTCTCCCTCTTGCCACCTTGGGAAGAAGGTGCCGGCTTCCCGTTTGCCTTCTGCCATGATTGTGAGTTTCCTGAGGCCTCGCCAGCCATGCAGAACTGTGAGTCAACTAAACCTCTTTTCTTTACAAATTACCCAGTCTCAGGCTTTTCTTCATAGCAGTGTGAAAATGGACTAATACCAATGGCCTTCCTGAGGAAGAGGGTCCCTAGAATGCCGCTGAAGTTAGTCAGTCCACCATTTCCCCAGTCCTACACCTCCCTGTCCTCTCTCACCGTTCTATACCTGCACTGATGTCAAAGGTGACGGGAGACTCCGTGAAACAGACAGAAGAGAGTCAAATCATGAAGCCGCAAAGAGCTGTCAGTTCCCGATTTGACCATTTCTTATGCCAAGAATAGCAGGTAGGCCTGAGAGCAGCGCCTGGTGATTGGGTTTTTCTTATTCACAAGTGGTAAGCCCTTTTCTTTGATCATTTTTAGGATGGTTTTGTGCATAGATGCATAGATGGGAATCCCTTCCTGGGGGACTTGAAACATGTAGGAAAGTCTTTTATGAGTTTCTCCAGCCAGTTCTTTTCTACATTTCTTCCCTTGTTGTGCAGCATGGACTCCAACTGGGACAGAGCTCTGCGAATGTGGTAGTTTTTCACCCCAGGCGTGGGGACTGAGAAGAGGCCTTTATGGCATCTCTTACGTAAGATGCCTCGGCCAAAGCATTTAAGACACTTGTTTTCTGGAAACTGAGATAAACAGTTAGAATTTGGGTTTCTGGAGGCCAAAAACCAGGCCTGATTGCCAATCGGCATCCACCTTCTGCAACAAATTCTATTATCTTCTTGACATTCACATCAGTGAGTGAGTGACAGCAAAAGACCTTCAGGTCACTGACCGGAAGGTCTATCTTGGTCCACTGTAAGTTATTTTTTGGTAACATAGGGCCCAAGTTGTGTATTTCTGAGTTCAACCCAATTTTTCCATTCTGGTCCCCTGCCGGCCAGCCCAGGGCATTGACCACAAATAGGCTAAGCCTGTGATCCAATATCAAACCCTCATGGCCGGCCGGCACCACATGCCCGTGGCCATAGTGGGCAGCTGCAGGAAAGCAGCCGAAGAAGCTATGTATTCCTAGGGACAGGGCCTGGGCCCCATGCACCAGCAGCTGAGAGGGGGATCCTCCTGTCCTGAGGTCCAGCTTTGAGATCCCTTCCAGGAGCTGCTCTTGGTCCTGCCTGAGATCCTCCCCAAACCTGGAAAAGAGATAATTACTCACATTTGTGTCTGTAGGACAGGTGAGTGTAAAATAGAGCAGAAGAGAATCCCAAGACCTGAGCTTGTTTGGTACAAAACCTTAAGAGGCAAGAGAAGAAATGCTATTTTAATCTTGCATTATACACCTTCAGTTTTAACTAGCAGTAATTAATATCACAAAATGATGTTATTTTTATTTATAGACACAATATATCTTGAAACAGGTGCATACATTCTCCCAGATATGTTTTCCAGGATGAACTACTGTCTCAGTAAACATTCTGTTGACTGTCCTGATTTATAAGTTGTTTATTTAAATAGTTAAAATTATAAAATAAATAAAGCTTGGAAAACAGTCTCACATTCCCTTAGAGAGTAGTCCTGCTTATAAATCTGTAAGGTTTATATTTCACACACATGTGCACACATTCACGCACAAAAAAATTAAAAAGGCTGTGAAACTCTCAGATTATCCTTGTCAGCGCTCTGAACTATCTTTTGTTATACTTACTTTTTGCTGTTTTTAAGTAGAGCCACTGGAATTATTATATGAAGAAAAGTGTTTAGTCCTTTCCTTAGTATCAGTTAAGTCATTTAAGCATAACCACTTTTAAAAACTGTTAAAGTATTTTAATACTGTATTACATTGTGTTTTAATTACATCTCTTGATACAGACATAATTATGTTAAAATGCAGCAATTAAAAATGAGTGAAACTCTCAGCTTATAAAAACAGTGTACACAGAAAAATCCAAACTAGTATTGAAAGTGTTATTGAAAGTATAGAGAAGTGACTAGAAGAGTATATATTAAAATGCTGTTTTCAATGAGCTCTGGGTAGAATCACTACCCAGATGGGTTTTTAAAAATGTTTTTCTACATTTTTTCTGATTTTATTTTCATAATCAGAAAAATTACCATTACATATTTAAAATGTTATTTATTGATTTCACTAAATACTGTGGCAATAACTACTGCAAGTTGCTTCTTAATTCATTTTCAGCACAAAGTTGAGAATGTAAACTGACAGTTTCTCTTTTCATTTTCAAATCAATGAATAGCATTTTAATTTGAGCATCAATTCTGCCTAGAAGTTTCATGACTAATTTTTCAAGTTAATGTCTTCAAAAAACAAAACGAAAGAAAAACTCTTCATGGTTGAGATTTTCTAGGAGTGAACACACATTGCTGCTGCTACTATGAAACAACAATATCTAGAGAAAGGGATGTTGTAGTTAACAAAATATTAAGCCTAGTGGTGCATAAGCAGAAACATCCTTTTTGTTTCAACTCTTGATTATTTGGAGGGAGAAAGAGACTTCTAAATTATATCAGTGTAGCTTAGTGGTTAAACGCTCTGACTCTGGAATTAATGTGATGCAGAGTAAAACAATAAATAAATAAATAAATAAAGCAATCAGTTTTCTCACTATTCCTATAGATAACAAGAAAGCAGCTGACAAAATGTATTTTTCATTTAAAAAAACAAAAAAATTAAATCTTAGGAAGGAAACCTGCCTATCTGAGTAGACTGAGTATCCATTAGAATATGTAATATTGGGCCGGGCACAGTGGCTCAAGCCTGTAATCCCATCACTTTGGGAGGCAAAGGTGGGTGGATCACGAGGTCAGGAGTTCCAGACCAGCCTGGCCAGTATGGTGAAACAAGGTCTCTACTAAAAATACAAAAATTAGCCAGGCAGGTGGTGCACGCCTGTAGTCCCAGTTACTCGGGAGGCTGAGGCAGAAGAATTGCTTGAACCAGGGAGATGGATGTTGCCACGAGCCAAGATCACGCCACTGTACTCCAGCCTGGGTGACACAGCAAGACCTGTCTCAAAAAACAAAAACAAAACGAAACAAAAGAATATGTAATATCACAACATTAGAAGCATTCCTATTAAATCAGGAAAAAAAGCAAGGCTGCTCTCTATCACTGATATCAGTCATAATTTTAATGGATAATGGACATCTTAGCTAACAAAATAAATAAACACTACAATGCAAGAAGCAAAAGTTTCCATTATTTGCTGGCAAGTAATGGAAAACATAAGAGAATCAACTGGCAGACTATTATAACTAATGAGTTTAGCAAGTTGTTTAAATTCAAGATAAACACAAACTTTAATAATTGTTCTATTAACCAGGAATAATTATAAAATGTTCCATTATTAATAGAACAATTATAATTTTACAATTTACAAAATGTCAAAAAATTTTAATGACCAGGAATAATTCTACTAAGAATTGTGCAAAGCCTTTCTGGTAAAATCTATAAGACGTGAAAAAGAATAGAAAGCATTACTTGAATAAATGAAGACACAATTTTGTTCCTAGATGAGTAGATTCAACATTTTAAGGTGCTAATTACTGATAGACTGAATAAAGAAAATGTGATACATACACACTATGGGATACCATGCACCCATGAAAAGGAAGGGGATCAAGTCAGTTGCAGAGACATAGATGGAGCTGGAGGCCATTATCCTCAGCAAAGTAATTCAGTAACAGGAAACCAAATACTGCACGTTCTCACTTCTAAGTGGAAGCTAAGTGAGGACAACACATGGACACATGGGGAGAACAACACACACTGGGGCCTGTCGAAGGGTGTGGGGTGGGAGAAGGGAGAGGATCAGGAAGAATAGCCAGTGGGTGCTAGGCTTAATACCTGGTTGATGGGATGATCTGTGCAGCAAACCACCATGGCACATGTTTACCTGTGTAACAAACCCACACATCCCGAACATGCACCCTTGAACTTAAAATAAAAGTTGGAAAAAAAAAGTAAGATGTTAATGATCCCTAAATAATCTCTAAATTGAATATAATCCTGCTAAAAATCCTGACATATTTTAAACGAAATTGATAAGCTGATTCTAAAGTTTAATCTGCAAATATAAGTATCCAAGAGAACACATAAGAGATTTTTGGAAATGTTGAGTAAAATAATCGGGGAGATAGAGAAGAATTTGTTTTCTCAGATAGTGAAACTTGCTTCAAAGCTTCAGTAACAAAAGCAGTATGGTGGGGGCAGAATTAGATGAATAGGTCAATAGTCCAGAGGACAGCATTGGAAAAGCAAATTAATACACATATAGAAGCTTATTATATGAAAAAGTAACCACTAAAGTCAATCAATAAAATATTGACTTTTCAAAAGTCAAAGATGCTATCATAATTGGCCATATATTCAGAAATAATATACATGATTAATATAAAAAATTCATATAAATTAAATATCTAAATGTAAAATGTACAACCACTAAAGTATTAGAAGAAAATATAGAAAAATATTTTAATAAATTTGTAATGGGAGATTTTCTAAACAATAAAAGATGTTATAAAAGAAAAAGGCTGACAGATTTGGCCACATACAGATATAAAACATATATATTACACCAAAAGCAAGGATAAAAAACAAATGGAAGGAAATATTTGCGACATGTAAAATAGACAAAGAAGTGTTATCTGTAATAGCACTTAGTAATCAACAAGGAAAAGAAAAGCTAAATAGAATAAAATAGATAATTTATAGAAGAAATATAAATGATTATAAATATACAAAAACATCCTCTGCATTTGCAACCGGAAAAACACAAATTAAAATAACATTTTTTCACATTCTATATGGACAATAATATCAAAGAAAAATTCATTCTATCCAGTACTAGCAACCGTCTAGGGCTATATTTTTGTTATAAGTGCAAATTGGTGTATAGTCTTTTAAAATGACAATTTGTCAGCATCTATCATTTCAAATATAAATATTTTTTAACTAGCTGTTGACCTTCTTGGACCGTATGCCAAACAAATGCTTCCCTTTGCATGCAATGACATATAAAGTTATTAATTTTCAAATTTTGAGTAGCAATAAGCATTAGATCTAATCCAAATTTCCATGGTTGAATAAGTATACTATGGCCCTCCATGGAATAGTATTCGTCTATGCCAAAGACTGAAGTGTATTTGTGTAGACAAAGGAATTAGTTAAATGAGGAAGAGCTTCACTTATCGATTTCTTGGGATTCACATCATAGGACAGTCATAGTTCATTTGATCCAATCTTATGGTTATGAGAAACCCCATCATTTGTCCAATTTTTCTCTATCTTTAGACAGAATGATCCTGCTCCTCTATGGAAGAAGTTGCTACAAGATTTCCTCCGGCTTCATCACCACCCTGCTGCCCCACTTTCCATTCAGACATACCCTCACTCAGGGGTCCCACTCCATGCCTGGGGAAGAAAATCCCTGAATTGCGGATATAGACTGTAACGTGTCACAGTCTCCCTGCTGTCCCTGGACTACATTGGCCTTAGATTTCATTCATTTATTCCATGTTTATTTAGCACTTACTGGAAGCCAGATATTGCACTATATGCTAGTGATACCGTAGTAAGCAAAATAGACACGATTCTTGTTTTCCATGAATTTTATAGTTGTTTTCTCCACTTATCCACCATCTCTTTCTAACTATTTAAAACTGGGAGGCACAAGAGTAAATAAAACAGAAATATAACCTGCTCTGAAGGCATTTCATACTCAGTGCATAGTAGAGAAAAAGCAGAAGATGTTCCTCTGCCGCAACAGGTAAGATTCCGAATTACATCGGCAATTTGTTAACTCTTCCATTACACAGTGACTAATTTCTCCTCTGCTAGACTGAAAGCTCCTTGAAAATGGGGGTATAGGACTGATATTTAACATGGTTCAGACTCCTTTTAGGGAAGTATCACTCACATTACATGGAGTGGGATATTGAGCCACTTCTTAGAGACCTCAAACTGGCTTCTCTCCCCAGAGGTGTCAGTGAAGTACACTCCAGCCACACTTCACCAGACATAGCACATAAATCCTTCTTCTGTCATTCCCTGAATACTCTGCCTCCAGATTCTTCCACCTCTCTGGGGAAACTTCACAAGGGGGACCATGCAATGTCAAGGGCCAGGAAATTTAATTAAAAGCTGATTATTTCCCTTGGAAGTTTTCATCATCATCCACCACAAAATATTGCTAAAAATATTCTCAGAAGTACTGACTCCTGCATACATGCAAGGGTGGGAAAGAGGAGACGATTGGAAAGTTTTCTCTTATCCAATATGACCACCAATATGACCCACAATTTTGTAGAAAACAATTGGGGAAAGATTAAAGCCATATTGCAACTTCCTTCATTTATTTAAGAAATATTGATAAACACTCCACGTTCCAGGCACTAGGCAGGGAGATAGAGTGGTGAGTAAGACAAGCTTTTCTATTCAGCTTTGGCCACAGGTGGGAGTGGCAGTGAGGACCCAGCCTCTTTTGTGTCTTGGTACCTTTTAATCATCCTACTTATGATTTGTGGTGGTTACAAAACTGAGTCGAAAATAATCTGTGTTAAAATGGAAGCTCGTTGATGAGGGGAACCAACTCTATTGTTTACCCTGAGTCAGACTCCCTAATGGGGGAACAGACACTCACCTGACATGGAGTGGGATCTTGGGAACCTTCTTAGGAGATCTTGAAGCGCTCTCTGTCCCAGCAGGCATCGGGGAAGTACATTCCAGCCACACTTGTCACCTTGTTCCCAGGGAACCTGCACAGCACCTCGTCATGGCCAAGCTTGCTGACCCAGTACCAGGCCTGGCCCCCGATAAGCAAGCCCCCTCCATGTCACAAACTGGATCAGCATTGCAGTCATGGTGTCACTGAAGGCACAGATGCAGTAAACCCCCAGGGCTCTCCTGGTTCTGGCTCAATCTGTGCCTCAACACCACAGTCCTGCATGATATTTACTAGTGGTGCCAAGGATGGGTGCAGTCCTACGGGATCCCCAGGACAAGGACAGAGCCAGCTCACTGTATTGAGGAGACACGGAGCCAAGCCAGCATGCAACAGGTAGCCCTCATGGGACACAGCCACGAGGCAGCCTTGGCTGTAGGAGGAGGCAGCAACGAGCACCTGGCCGTTGTCATTTACCATCACGGGGAAGGTAGACTCTCTAATTAGGAGTTCACAGGGGAAGGGGTCTCTGGGTAGATCTTGTTACTCCGTCCATGAGGGCCTTGAAAGCAGCAGTGGGAGTTGTCGCCACGGTTCTATCAGCTGCTGCAACGGAAAGTATGGTGAATGAATGAAAACCAAATGGATAAAAGCAAGTTACTCTCTTTCTTATAGTGTCATGCCTGATAGAGCCTAGAGCCGGACTCACGTGGGTGATATGTAGTTACCTTTCTTGATTTCCCAGACTCTAGAACTCTTCATAAGCATGATTTCTAAGAAGTTTCACTCTCTTGATTTATTTTTATTATTCAGACATCACCTCTTATTCTTTCCTTAGCTCCACCAACTTAGATGTTTTCCACAGCTCTGTCCTCCACCACTCAGCTCTCCTTTCTTGTAGCCCCTTCTGCCCATCAGAGATTACATTGCCAGTTGTCCTTCATTTATGACAGTTTTAAATGATCTCCATGGTTTACCCCTGGCCTGGAATTTAAATCGATCTGCATAAAGAGCATCACAGTTATCAGCTCCAATTCTATATGGAAGAAATCGAACTTATGTCTACCTGCTCAACATTTCCTCTTAGAGAAAATACTTCAGCTTACTTTTCCCATCTTTGTCGGGAAGATAGTATAACCTTGAAGGGTTTCCATGTGAAGGTTGTAGGAACTAATACATGCCACTGGTTTTCTCAGAGCCTGGGACGTTATAATAGCAAAAGAAAATTCCTGTACTTTTATTATTCTTCCTGGCTTCTCAAAATGAAAGGGAACACCACAGCCTCAGAATCACAATTGCCCTCTTCCTCTCTCCGCTTTGCACACTCATTTAGTCATTGAGCTTAGTCGAGGGCTTGTTCATTTCAGTTTCCATGCCTATTGCCACGAACCTGGGTCAGGATTTTGATCTGGAAACAGTGGCTCTCTCATAAACTCCCTTGATAAGAAGCCTTCAGAGCTTCACCACAAATAAAACATGAGTGCTTGGGACTTCTTTCCTCCTGGTAGCAGAGGTGTCCTGGATCTGCCTTGGGATGGTTTTTTGAGCTTTGCCTTTATTACTTCTCTCAACACAGATTGAGTATCCCTTCTCTGAAATGCTTGGGAGCAGAAGTATTTCAAATTTCAGATATTTTTCAGATTTTGGAATATTTGCATGTATTAATGCATTATGTGTCTATCTATATCTATATTTATATCTATCTATATCTCTATCTATCTATCTGTCTGTCTGTCTACCTATCTATCTATCTATCTACCTACCTATCTATGCAGTAAACCCCCAGGGGATCTCCTGGTTCTGGATATATATATACACCTTATATATATGTTGAGATATCTTGGGAATGGGACCCAGATCTAAATATAAAATTCACTTACCTTTCATAAAAATTGTACACATACCTGAAGGTAATTTTATACAATATTTTAACTAGCTTTGTGCCCAGAGCAAGGTCTGTGTTAAAAACTAATGTGTGGAATTTTCCACTTGTGGAGTCACATCAGTACTCAAAAGGTTTTGTATTTGGGGGCATTTTGGATTTCAGATTTTCTAATTGGCGATGCTCAGTTTGTACAGACTCTGTTCTGCTTGGAAAATGGGAACATGACCTGTGGTTTCTAGTCTCTGTCAGGTCAGTTCCTGTAGAATTTCATTCTCTCCCCTTCTTCCATTCCCTTTTGCCAATTCTCATTACTCAGATTTTAAATTATTAGTAAGAGGCAGGTGAAAATGTTGCTGTATTTGTTCTCAGGACAGTGTTTTTTATAGAAAGGCCTGGCCAGGGGATCTTTAGACCCATGGAACATGGTCTCGGTCCATTCTGAAACCCGGATGTGAGCAGGCACACAGCTGAGACGTACACTCTGTTGACTGCTCAGTGGGACTGAATACACCTTTCTAACTATTGAAGTTGGTGAAGAGAGGGAAGGAGGAGAATTTTGTTTATTATGAGAATCAAAGAAGCTAGGCAAGGAGTTTCAGTTTCAGCACTAGCCCACACTCTATGAGCTCTGGCAGGTAATTGGTTTTCAAATGGTGAAAAGACCCCATTACCCCATTGTGAGTTTAAGGAAAGCTAGGAGTGAGTATTTCCTTCTGTGGGTTCCTTCAGTGCCTGCAGCCCAGACTAGCTAATACTCTGCCCAGTCAGTATGTCCTTCGACTTATCAATGAGGTGGTCAGAGGCATATGCAAAGCCGCTCTTACTTGGACAAAGGAATGGATTGCTTTGCTGAACAAATCCTGGAAGTGTACTGTTCAGTCTCAGAAGAAACTACTTTAGAGACAACAGTTAAGTCTTTAGAGAAGGATAAAAATTCATCTCCTAGCTTTGCTTGAGGAGAAGCAGAGGTATGCCTGGCTGGAGAAGGACTTGGGAGAACAGAGAGGTACAGGGCAATATGGTCATTGTGGTTTCATCAGAGGTTTCAGGAGTAGTTGGCATCCAGTTTCCTTTCCCACTACCAGGATCCATAAGGGGAGAGAACATGATGGGTCACCAAGCTGGTGACAAATACCAGGTGGGCATAGGGCTGGCCATACACAGGACAGGTATCTTTCCACTCAATATACCAGCCTGAGCATCTATGACTGTGGGGAGGGTGGTGGGGGTCAGGGAAAGAACCCTCAGGATGAAGAGGCAAGGGTGAAGATTCAGGTTGGGGACTAGTACACACTCTGTTCAAAAGTCAGCTATAGTGTAGCTGCCTTAAAGCTAAGGAGGAGGTTTAGCTATAAAATGAAAAAGTGAAACTATCTACAGACAGCACCCATCCTGGTTACTGTATCAAAGTTTGAGCTCCCCAGCAGTGGAAGGAGGGAGAGACATGAGTGGAATCAGTGAGAATGAGGTGTGAGATTCTCTGACGCTGAGAAGGCAAAATGGTTCTGTGGGTTCTGTGGGGACAGGATGTAGCCAGCCTCTGTGAAGTGTCCCAGGAGAGATGGAAGCCTCTGAGGACTGAGTTTTCAGGGAATTCTGAGAAAGGATTTATGTGCTATGTTTAGAGAAACTGGACCCAGTCACTGGAGATGTCTGTGAAGATGTCCTAGCTTAAGGGAGCAGCAGAATCATTTGATTTCAAGGGACCACGGAGTCTTAAACAGTGGGCCTCTTAGCTGTGGACAATGTTGACCAAAGACTAGAGAAACCTTCCTAAATGTCTCTGCTTCACTTAAGCACTTCTACAAGATTCTGAGCTTGATTTGAGAGATTCAATTCCAGTGTTTAATTGCTGGACAGCAATTTGCCTACTAGTTCAAGAGGAAGTAGGCTGCAAGTAGTAGAATTTAATGTAATGGAAAGAAGATATGGTAGGTGACATTTCTTTCCCTCCTGAGGTTGTGGAGTAGGAATCATGAGAACAGAAACAGATGGTGCCTTGTCACCACTTGCATGACACTTTGAACCAATTCAATCACCTGAGAGCCTAAAGCACTGACCGGATGGATGGTGGTGTCCCCTTCACACATGCCATGTGTAATTAAAAACCAAACCATATACTCAGCTATAAAAGAAAAACAAAATCCTGATTTTTCTTTTGGTGACTACTTCAGTTTCCTTTTTGCAGTATCAAATATAGAAATTCTTTTGGAAATTATTTATTTTTGCTGTTGAGGCCTCTTCTCTGCCGCTGCTGTGTCTCACCCACTGGAGCTCTGGTGACATAGAGCAAGTCCTTTTATTTCTCAGGTCACAGTTTTCTCACCTGCAGCATAACACGGCACGGATAGTAAATCTCCCTCAGCCCTGATGCTCTGACTGCTGATGGCAGCAAAACAGACAAAATCAGACTCGTGTATGAGAAGACCAAAGAAGGATGAATGAGGCAAGAACTAAAGAAAGAGAATCACAGTAGAAAGAAAATCAAAAACAGAAAATAAATGAACTGCAAGGAATGCACTTTGGGCACATTGAGGCTTCAATTCAAACACACGTGTTGTCTTTCACTAATCCAAAAGCTTAACAGCTCAATCTCCTCAGGGTCACCACAAGCCCCAGGCTGACCACTGCCAGCTTCAACATACAAAGAACATCAGTGACACCTCCCTCCATGCCTGCATAGCAGGTAAATTTGTATTCCAGAAACAGGCAGAGGAGCTCACCTGGATGTCTGGATGTCCTGTGGATGGCTCAGATCCCATGGGAAGGAGGAGAGATGTTTATGTAGAAATAACAAGTGGATGATCTGGAGATGCTACCTACAGGGAGGAGTGACTATCTTTGGGTATATCTTTCTTCCTGCTTCCTTTTGAAAGGGTGATGTTGGCTGGGAGGCTTCTCTGAACACCTAAAGGACACTCAGGTGGTGCTTCTCCTAAGTTCCTGGGCTATTTCTCGCAGAGGTCTGCAGCCCAGACTGAAGCAATTTAGACTCTGAGATTTTCAGGTCTGCAGCCCAGACTGAAGCAATTTAGACTCTGAGATTTTCCTTGTTCAAGTTTCTTCCAGTTGTTGGCCTTATCCTCTGCATGATAGCATTCCTCTGTGGTGAGCAAGGGAGTCTCTGCAAAGCCTCTACCATGTGTAGTGAGAAACGTTGATAAACATTACAGGAAATGGTGGTTGTCAGAGGTAAGACCTTTTTAAGAATGAGCAGAAACAGTAAGGTCTGTGACTACTCTGGGCCTGTTCCATTAGAGCAGCTCCTTGGAAGAGGCTCCTGGGTCTGTGTGATGATTCGGGAAGAGCCAAAGCTCTGGAATTCGATTCATCAAGAGTTAGTATTTCACACACTCATTCACTGGAACCCATTCACTAGTCCATTTACTTGTGTGTATAGTGATTAATTTGCAGAATTTACTTGTTCCTTTCAGCGATTTGTATGACCTATATGTATAGTGTTCGTTTGGTACAAAGTGCTTCAAATAATGTATATTTTTAAAAGTTCATATTAGAGAAGAAATAAACACTGAAAGTAAATTGAGCTAAACATCATATTAGGAAGTTAGGTAATAATAGTAAAATAACACCTACCTCAACAAGCAGGAGAAAGGAAATAATAAAACTAAGAACAGATATGATTTAAATAGAAAGTGGCAAGAACTAAACTCAAAATTGGTTCTTTGAAGAGACAAATCTCTAGCGAGACCGAGTAAGGAGAAAAGAGGAGTGACACAAAGTACCAATAACTAACATCAGGAATGAAAGGGAAAGAAAATGACACATGATGTGATTATTAAATAAAAATACAAAAATGAATAAACAACTTTAACTCAATGCATTTGAAAATTTAGGTAAAATACACAAATTATTGAAAAGTATGATTTTTAAAACTGAACTAAGAAGTTTACCAATAATTCTATAATTACTGAGGAAATGCTGTCAGTAGGTTATAACTTTTTTTTTTTTTTTTTTTGAGATGGAGTCTCACTCTGTCGCCCAGGCTGGAGTGCAGTGGTACAGTCTCGGCTCACTGCAACCTCCACCTCCTGGGTTCAAGTGATTCTCCTGCCTCAGCCTCCTGAGTAGCTGGGATTACAGGCGAGCACCACCACACCTGGGTAATTTCTGTATTTTTAGTAGAGACAGGGTTTCACCATGTTGGTCAGGCTGGTCTCGAACTCCTGACCTCATGACCCACCTGTCTCAACATTCCAAACTGGTTAAAAACTTCTAATAAAGAAATTTCCAGACATAATGTTGGGTGACTTCTTTCAAATATTTAGGGAACAAATCATTTAAATATTTATGACAACTTCCAAAGACAGCAAAAGAGGGAGCATTCAATAATATATTTTATGAGGAAAGATGTAACTTTGATATCAAAACATTAACAAGTACACCAAAAGAGAAAACTACAGGCCAATCTAACGCATAAATGTAGATAGAAGAATGCCAGGAACAATATTAAACTTATAAACAATAACTTACACTTATCATAATGCACATAATAACAGGACTCAATATTGGTTTAACATTAGAAAATTAATTAACGAATCCACTCATGGTAGCAGATGAAAAAGAGAAAAAAAGATTATTTCAGTATTTGAAAAAATACTTTTTACTATACTCAAAGTTTATGCAATAAAATCTTTTAGAAAATAAGAAATAAAGGTGCGGCTCGCAAGATGGCCGAATAGGAAGAGCCCCCGTCTGCAGCTCCGAGCAAGATCAATGCAGAAGGTGGGCAATTTCTGCATTTCCAACTGAGGTACCTGGCTCATCTCACTGGGACTGGTTAGACACTGGGTGCAGCCCATGGAGGGTGAGCTGAAGCAGGGTGTGGTGTCGCCTCACCCAGTAAGCGCAAGGGGTCAAAGAACTCCCTCCCCTATCCAAGGGAAGCCTCCAGGGACGGTGCCATGAGGAACGATGCACTCCAGCCCAGATACCGTGCTTTTTCCACATTCTTAGCAACCCGCAGACCAGGAGATTGCCCGGGTGCCTATGCCACCATGGCCCTGGGTTTCAAGCACAAAACTGGGCGGCGGTTTGGGCAGACACCAAGCTAGCTGTAGGAGTGTTTTTCATACCCCAGTGGTGCCTGTAATGCCAGCGAGACAGAACCATTCACTCCCCTGGAAAGGGGGCTGGAGCCAGGGAGCCAAGCAGTCTAGCTCAGTGGATCCCACCCCACAGAGCCCAGCAAGCTAAGATCCACTGGCTTGAAATTCTTACTGCCAGCACAGAGTCCAAAGTTGACCTGGGACGCTGGAGCTTGGTGTGGGCAGGGGCGTCTGCCATTACTGAGGCTTGAATAGGTGGTTTTCCCCTCACAGTGTAAACAAAGCTGCTGGGAAGTTCAAACAGGGTAGAGCCCACTGCAGCTAGCAGCTCAGCAAAGCCACTGTAGCCAGACTGCCTCTCTGGATTCCCCCTTTCTGGGCAGGGCATCTCTGAAAGAAAGGCAGCAGCCCAGTCAGGGGCTTACAGATAAAACTCCCATCTCCCTGGGACAGAGCAGCTGGGGGAAAGGGCGTCTGTGTGCACAGCTTCAGCAGACTTGAACGTCCCAGTCTGCCAGCTCTGAATAGAGTAGTGGATCTCCCAGCACAGCGCTCAAGCTCTGCTAAGGGACAGACTGCTTCCTCAAGTGGGTCCCTGACCCCAGTGCATCCTGACTAGGAGACACCTCCCATTAGGGGTTGATAGACACCTCCTACAGGAGAGCTCAGGCTGACATCTGATGGGTGCCCCTCTGGGACGAATCTTCTAGAGGAAGGAACAGGCAGCAATCTTTGTTGTTCTTCAGCCCTTGCTGGTGATACCCAGACAAACAAGGTCTGGAGTGGACCTCCAGCAAACTCCAGCAGACCTGCAGCAGAGGGACCTGACTGTTAGAAGAAAAACTAACAGACAGAAAGGAATAGCATCAACATCAACATAAAGCCCATCCACACTGAAACCCCATCTGTAGGTCACCAACATCAAAGACCAAAGGTAGATAAATCCACAAAGATGAGGGAAAAAGCAGTGCAAAAATGCTGAAAGTGCCAAAAACCAGAATGCCTCTTCTCCTCCAAAGGATCACAATTCCTCGCCAGCAAGGGAACAAAACTGCATGGAGAATGAGTGAGGAACTGGCAGAAGTAGGCTTCAGAAGGTGGGTAATAACAAACTCCTCTGAGCTAAAGGTGCATGTTGTACCCCAATGTAAGGAAGGTAAGAATCTTGAAAACACATTACAGGAATTGCCAACTAGAATAACCAGTTTAAAGAAGAACATAAATGACCTGACGGAGCTGAAAAACACAACACAATGACTTTGTGAAGCATACACAAGTATCAATAGCTGAATCAATCAAATGGAAGAAAGGATATCAGAGATTGAAGATCAACTTAATGAAATAGAGCATGAAGACAAGATTAGAGAAAAAAGAATGAAAAGGAATGAAAAAAGCCTCCAAGAAATGTGGGACTACATGAAAAGACCAAACCTACATTTGATTGGTGTACCTGAAAGTGACAAGGAGAATGGAACCAAGTTGGAAAACACACTTCAGGATATTATCCAGGAGAACTTCCCCAACCTAGCAAGACAGGCCAACATTCAAATTCAGGAAATACAGAGAACACCACAAAGATACTCCTCGAGAAGAAAAACCCCAAGACACATAATTGTCAGATTCACCAAGGCTGAAATGAAGGAAAAACTGTTCCGGACAGCCAGAGAGAAAGGTCAGGTTATTCAGAAAGGGAAGCCCATCAGACTAACAGCAGATCTTGGCAGGACCCTACAAGCAAGAAGAGAGTGGGGGCCAATATTCCACATTCTTTTTTTTTTTTTTTTTTTTTGATTTTCTAGACCACTGAGAAAATCTTTGTTGACACTAAATTTCAATAAAATTTGCATAAATACGTTCCTAATGTACAATTTTCACCTCTGATTTTTTTCACATCATTTAAAAGGTTAGTCTGTCCTGTTCTCATTATTCCTTTCAGACACCAGTGTGGCACTGACGTTGGCAGGTAGAGGGGAGCTGCCAGGGAGCTGGGGAGTGCCCGAGGGCTCAGGCTGCTTGAGACAGACCTCTGTCTGGGCTGCCAGGCTTTCAGCTCCATCCCTGCCCTGACATTCTTAAAGAAAAGAATTTTCAACCCAAAATTTCATATCCAGCCAAACTGAACTTCATAAGCGAAGGAGAAGTAAAATCCTTCACAGACAAGCAAATGCTGAGTGATTTTGTCACCACCAGGCCTGCCTTACAAAAGCTCCTGAAGGAAGTACTAAATGTGGAAAGGAACAACCGGTACCAGCCACTGCAAAAATGTACCAAATTGTAAAGACCATCAACACTATGAAGAAACTGCATCAACTAATAGGCAAAATAACCAATTAACATCATAATGACACGATCAAATTCACACATAACAATATTAACCTTAAATGTAAATGAGCTAAATGTCCCAATTAAAAGACAGACTGGCAAATTGGATAAAGAGTCCAGACCCATCGGTGTGCGGTATTCAGGAGACCCATCTCATGTGCAAAGACACATATAGGCTCAAAATGAAGGGATAGGAGAAGATTTACCAAGAAAATGGAAAGCAAAAAAAAAAAAAAAAAAAAAAAAAAATAGCAGGGGTTGCAATTCTAGTCTCTGATAAAACAGACTGTAAACCAACAAAGATCAAAAAAGACAAAGAAGGCATTACAAAATGGTAGAAGGATCAATGCAACAAGAAGAGCTACCTATGCTAGATATACATGCATCCAATACAGGAGCACCCAGATTCATAAAGCAAGTTCTTAGAGACCTACAAAGAGACTTAGACTCCCAAACAATAATAGTGGGAGACTTTAACACCCTACTGTTGATACTAAACAGATCAACAAGACAGAAAATTAACAAGGATATTCAGGACTTGAACTCAGCTCTGGACCAAGTGGACCTAATAGACGTCTACAGAACTCCGCACCCCAAATCAGCAGAATACACATTCTTCTCAGTACCACATCACACTTATTCTAAAATTGACCACATAATTGGAAGTAAAACACTCCTCAGCAAATGCAAAAGAATGGAAATCATAACGAACAGTCTCTCAGACCACAGTGCAATCAAATTAGAACTCAGGATTAAGAAACTCACTCAAAACTGCACAACTGTATGGAAACTGAACAATGTCCTCCTGAATGACCACTGAGTAAATAACAAAATTAAAGCAGAAACAAATAAGTTCTTTGAAACCAGTGAGAACAAAGACACAACATACCAGTATCTCTGGGACACAGCTAAAGCAGTGTTTCGAGGGAAATTTATAGCAATAAAAGCCCACAGGAGAAAGTGGGAAAGATCTAAAACTGACACCCTAACATCACAATTCAAAGAACTAGAGAAGCAGGAACAAACAAATTCAAAAGCTAGCAGAAGACAAGAAATAACTAAGATCAGAGCAGAACTGAAGGAGACAGAGACAAGAAAAACCACTTAAAAAAAAAAACGAATCCAGGAGCTGTTTTTTGTTTGTTTGTTGAAAAGATGAACAAAATAGACTGCTAGCTGGACTAATAAAGAAGAAAAGAGAGAAGAATCAAACAGACACAATAAAAATGATAAAGGGGATATCACTACTGATGCCACAGAAATGCAAACTACCATCAGAGAATAGTATAAACACCTCTACACAAATAAACTAGAAAATCTAGAAGAAATGGATACATTATCAGACACATACACCCTCCCAAGACCAAACCAGGAAGAACTCGAATCCCTGGATAGACCAATAACAAGTTCTGAAATTCAGGCAGTAATTAATAGCCTAGCAACCAAAAAAAAAAACCCCAGGACCAGACAGATTCACAGTTGAATTCTACCAGAGAGGTACAAAGAGGAGCTGATACCATTCCTTCAGAAACTGTTCCAATCAATAGAAAAACAGGACTCCTCCCTAACTCATTTTATGAGGCCAGCATCATCCTGATACCAAAACCTGGCAGAGACAAAACAAAAAAAGAAAATTTCAGGCCAATATCCCTGATGAACATTGATGCAAAAATCCTCGATAAAATACTGGCAAACAGAATCCAGCAGCACATCAAAAAGCTTATCCACCACCATCAAGTTGGCTTTATCCCTGGGATGCAAGGCAGGTTCAACATATGCAAATCAATAAATGTAATCCGTAACATAAGCACAACCAATGACAAAACCCACACAGTTATCTCAATAGATGCAAAAAAGGTCTTTGACAAAATTCAACAGCCTTTCATGCTAAAAACTCTCAATAAACGAGGTATTGATGGAACACATCTTAAAATAATAAGAGCTATGCTATGTATGACAAACCCACAGCCAGTAATGTCCTAGGCCTTCATATTCACTCACCACTCACTGGCTAACTCACCCAGGCAACTTCCGGTCCTGCAAGCTCCATTTATTGTAAGTTCCCTATACAGGTGTACCATCTTAAAAATCTTTTATATTTTTTACTGTACATTTCATGTAGTTAGATATACTTAGGTACATAAATACCATAGTTGGTGACTATTACAAATTGTTACCATAAATGTGACACTTACTGTGTTACAATTGCCTATAGTATTCAGCACACTAATATGCTGCACAGGTTTGTCCCGTAGGAGCTATGAGCTCTTCCATATAGCCTAGGTGTGTAGTGGCTACTGTATATACCACCTAGGTTTCTGTAAGTACACTTTACGACATTTGCACAATGACAAATTCACTTGACAGCACATTTCTCAGAACGTATCGTTTAACGCATCATTAAACAACACATGACTGTATAATGTTAGCTTTTTGTAGATGCTTTTTATCAAGTGGATAAAATTTCCTCTATTCCTGCTTTATAGAGAGCTTTTATCATGAATGGATATTGAAATGTGTTAAATTTGTTAAGTGTTTATTATGCATCCACTGATACAATGTAACTTTTCTTCTTTTGTTTGTTAACATGGTGGATTATTTTGATTGACTTTTTGAGATTTAGTCAGGCTTGTATTTCTGGAAACAACCCCCCTTGGACATGGGGTACATATTTTTTAATATACTGTAGAACTCTATTTGTTAATATTAAGTTATACATATCTTTACATATACACACACACACCCCCACTCTCTCTCCTGGTTTTGGTATCAGTGTAATAGTAGCTTCAAAAATTGAAGCTGGGGAACGTTCTCTCCTTTTCTGTTTTCTGGAAAAGATTGTGTAGAAGTGGTGTTATTTTTTTAAAAACATGGTAGAATTCTCCAGTGAAACCATCTAAACCTAGAGATTCCTTTTTTGGTAGTTTTAAAATCATGATTTCAATTTTCTTAATGGTTATAGAGTTATTCAAATTATCTATTCATGCATGGTGAGTTGAGTTTGTTTGTGTTGCAGGAGGAACACTGCATTTTGTCCATTTTGTCTAAGTTGTCTGATTTATGTGTGTGGAATGGTTTGTAATATTCCTTGATTGTCCTTTGTTATATGTGGTGTCTGTAGTGATATCACCTGTTTCATTATGGTATTTAAAATGTATGTCTTTTCTTTTCCTTTTAATTTCTGCTTGAGTTTGCTAAAGCAAACTATTTTTTCAAACTATTTTTTCTCTTTTAAATTTAAGTGTTTTCTTTTCTTATCTTCATTAATGTCCACCCTCTACTTGCTTTGAGTTTATTCTGCTCTTCTTTTTCTAGGTTCCTGAGGTGGAAATCTATTGCTCACTCAAGACTTTTCCTCTTTACTAATGCATGCATTTATTGCTATAAGTTTCCTTCTCAGTACTTTGATATGTCACAGTTTCATGTTTATCCAGTTCAATGTATTTTTAAAATTTTTCCTTGAGACTTCTTCTTTGACCGATAGATTATTTAGAAGTGTGTTTTTAAATTTCCAAGTGTTTGGGAATTTTCATATCTTTCTTATGCTGATTTCTAATTGGATTCCCTACAATGGTTTCTGGTTTTCACCTGCTCTGGATGATTACTATCTCTTTTAAATTTGTTCTGGTGAGTTTTAGGGCCTAGGACAGCTCTATCTTGCCATGTGTTTCATCAGCACTCAAAAAAATGTGTGTATTCTGCTGTTGTTGTGTGGAATGTTCTGTAAATGCCAAATAGATTCTTTTGGTTAATGGCATTTTGAGTTGTTTTCTATTCTTGTTGATTTTCTTTTTTTTTCCTCTTTTTAAAATGTGAAATGCTTCACAAAATTTTGTGTAATCTATATGCAGGAGCCGTGTTAATCTTGTCTGCATCATTCTAATTTTAGAAAGTGCTGCCAAAGCCAACACTCCTTGCTGATTTTCTGTCTAGTTCTATCAATTATTGAAAAAGGCATGGGAAAATTTCCTACTATAATTGTGGATTCATCTATACCTCCTTTCAGTTCTGGCAGTTTTCTTTTTTTAAAAAAAATCAACCAAAGTATATTTAATTAAGCATGAAGTTACTTTCACATTTATCTGCAACCACAGTGAATACAGTTCTTGGCATGAAGACACCACAACCTTTAGAATTTAAAGCCTCCCCACCTGCAAGATTACATATATAAAACTCCCACTATTGTTTCTCTAAGAGTGGATTAGTTCACCAAATTCAAATAGTTATCCTATCTAGAATATAATAAAATGGAATGATTTACTCCTAAGATTCATTTTTAAAACATCTTTATTTACAAAATACTATCCTGAGAATTATAATTATATTAAACTTCAATTTGAGCAAAAGTGCAATCACTTAAGTAATAGCAGTTACTTAAACTGAAAATGAGATCAGTCAAAATTACTTTTGGAGAAAGCAAAACTGTTGTCAGATTCCTTGCTGTGGTTCTGGATGTTCAGTAGCATTGAAGGCGGAATCAATCCTGAAGGGAACTCCCTTCTACCTTCAGAATGTTGGGTTGGGGTAAAATCCAGGTCTCGGATGAAGGTAAGGAGGTAAACCCCTCGGTGGATAGATGTTTCTCATTGCAAATGGAGCATGTGGTGGACATGGGAAATCCCTTCGTGGAAAATAACCTCGAGAAGCTCCAAACACGGTTCCTGGAGGAGGTGGGGGGAAAGGAGGTCCTCTTCTCATGAACGGGCCCCTTGTGTCCGCTGGAAACAACGGACCGCTGATTGGAGCAAGAGGTGGAGGAATAAAGCCGGGGCCAGTTGCTTCATTTTCAGCAGGGAGCGATGAATCAGGCACATTTAAATTACCAAGATCATCTTTGGCATCATTTCTACTGGATTCCATTTCTGAAGGCATTGACCCATCCATTTTATCCAAAGAAGGCATTTTAAAACTTCTGGGTTCTGCTGGTCCAGACCGTCTATCAGAATTAGAAGAAAATCTGTCTTCCGTTTGTGGAGGAAGAGCTGAATCAGGATATGACTGTCCTGGTGGAGGAAACATCATCTTACAGTCCTGTACCGATGGAGATGACAGGGACCCAGTGTCAGAAGGAGCCCTGTGAGGATCGATTAACCTGTCACAGCTTGGTTCTTCTCTTTCATTGGTATTCTGATGGTCCGGCAGATTCCCTGGGCCTCTTGAGCCTCTTCCTCCTCCCTCCGGAAGCACAGGTGAGAGTCCGAGTGGATCCTCCAACCAAGTTTGAGGAGAGAGAAAAGCTCTCGTTTCAGATGAAGGCCGATCCAATGGTGCGGGACCATATGGGGAATGTTCTCCGCCAAATGCTGTGTTTGAAACATCAAGTGCGTTAGGATCTTTTTCTAAAAGTTCAAATTTCAACTCTGTTTCAGTTAATTTTTGTTTGTTGTGAGCATTTTCTTTCCTTAAGTCATTGAGGTTTCTTTCAGCAGTCCGAGCTGCCAACCAATTATCATGTCCTTTTTTCTCGTAGGAAATAACCTGCTTTTGATAAAAATGAACAGTTCTCTCCAATTCTTCTTCAAGATCTTTGGCTAGCTTTCTATAGGTGTCCAGCTCTTCAGTGGCATGGCTGATCTTTTCTTCCACTTTAGAAAGTTTCTCTTTTTCCTCTATCCGGTAATTTTCCTCTATTGTCAATTTCCTGTGGAGTGTCATTTCATTTTCTTGATATAATTCAGTCATTATTTTAAGTTTCTCTTGAAGCTTCTGATTCTCACTTTCAAAATGTATGTTTTCTGACTGCAAAGATGCTTGTTGAGTCTGAAGATTTTTCATATACTCTGTAAGCTCTTCGTTTGTTTTATCAACTTCAGATAACTGAATAATAATGTGGTTTCTTTCTCCTTCTAAGGTTTTTAAAGAAACATATAACTTAGCAGCATGAATCAGTTTCTTCAAAGCTCCTTTTGTAGGATCATCTAAGTAAGCACCATTTTCCGATTGACTGTTCACTTCTAATTCCAAGTTATCATCATCCGTTGTGTCTTCTTCAAGCACAGCAGCCTGATCTTTCATCATTAGCAAGTGTCCAGTCAGAGTCTTGATGTGATTCTCTTTATCATTTAGAACTTGTTCTGCGTGTACTTTGGAGTCTTCAAATGTTATTTTCTGTTTATTAAGTTCACTCACTTGTTCTTTCCATACCTCAGCTTCTTGCAAAAGCTGTTTCTGGCTTTCCTGAAGTTGAGAATTTTCATTCAAAGCATCTTTTATTGCTATTGCCCGTCGTTCTTCGCTCATTTTAAACATCTTGCAGATGATTTTGGCTTCAGCTATTTGTGATTTGAGGGATTTTGACTCATCTTCTAGAGACTGTATCCTTTTTGAAATATCCGCCATTAATTCATCTTGTTGAGAATGTTTCGATTTCTCTTCTTTTAAGTCTTTTTCTAGACAGAGGATTTCATCCTCAAGTTCAGAATTGGACCTGTTCAGCTTTTCACAGGTTGCCTCCAAACTTCGTGCTTCTGCTGCCGCCTTCTCAAAGCTGGCATCCTCTAAAGATGACTCTACTTCATAGCCTTCATACTCTTTTTGAATAAGGCTAAACTTTTCAAGTAGTTTACATTTTTCTTCCATTAGTCCAGAAAGCGTTGCACCAAGTTTTTGCTCTCTTCCCACGTAAAGCCGACTCCTAACCGATCTAAAACTTCTCCACAGAAAAAGGAGAACAACAAAAAATCCAATAACAGCTGCACATACCACCAGTTCCGATGGGAAACCATAAGGATTCGAATCTGGTCTCATATTCTCAGGTAGTGCTGCCACAACTCTGCGTAGCTCCTCTAGGACCAGCCCCAAGTAGGGCTGAGGGGTAGCACCGGGCTCCTCCATAGCGCCGAGGCTGCTCTGGCGGTCACCGCAGTAACACTGGCCACAACAAGCGGTGGAGAACACGCAGCCTTGGGTCTGGAACCCGAATCTGCACGCGGCAACCAACCGGAGCGGACCACTGCGGAGCCGGCTGCGGGGGGAGCTGCGGAACGCGGGCACCCACAGGCCTCACAGGCCCATGCTGCCCCCCACCACCTCCCCCGGCCCCCTTGTTACACTTTACATCCTGAGGCAGCGCTGGTCTGAGCCCGACCCGCCTCAGTTCTGGCAGTTTTCACATCACGTATTTTGAAGCTCTGTTGTTTGGTGAATACACTTTTAAAATTGCTGTCTTCTTCATCGATTAAACCTTCGATCATTATATAATCTCTCTGTTTCTGGTAATTTTCTTTGCTTTATCTGATATACATACAGGCACTCTTGCTTTCCTTTCATTAATGTTTGTGTAATATATCTTTTTTCATCCTGTTAATTTGGCCTGCCCTGTATTGGTACATTTCAAGTGAGTCTCCTGTACACAGCGTGCAAGAAACATATAAGAAAGGGTCATACTTTTAAATACACTCTTCTATTATCTGTCTCTTCATTGGTAGACCATTCATAATTAAATGAATTATTGATACTTTAGTGCATAAGCCTGACATTTTTTGTTTTCTCTATCAACTCTTATTTCTCTGCTTGTTTTTCATGACTTCCTGTGGGTTATTTGAACATTTATTTTAGAATTCCATTTTGTTATTCATAATGTTTATGGTGTATCTTCTTTTTTATAGTTTTCTGGTTGCTTTTTATAGCTTAGTGGTTGTTCTAGATATTCCTTTATACATACATTATCACAGTCAATTGATGTCATCTGTATTCCAGTTTGAGTGAAGTATAGCAACCCTATGTCATTTTATGTCTCTTTACTCTCTCAAATTTATAGTATAATTGTCTTATATCCATTTAGAATAACACTAGACAATGCTACGATTTTTGCTTGAAACATCAAACATAATTTAGGAAATCGAAATCTATGCAAATAAATAAAGTGAGCATTTTAGAGCTGCCAGAAGAAATCGGACACAACCTGTTTTGTCTTTCATTTTTTCTTTCTTTCCTTTATATTGATCATAGATATTGTGATGCACTATCTATTAACTCCAATATCTGGATTATCTGTGAATTTGTTTTTAATAATTGATTTATTTTTTATCAGTCTGTATTTCTTGCTTTTTTGTATATGTGGTAATTTTTTAAAGTATGCTGAGTTTCTGGATAATATGATATAGAAATACCCAAAAATTTTGAATTTTTTTTCTGGACAGATGTTATATTACTTGTAGATCACCTTGCTGCTCTCAAGACCTAGTTTTAAGCTGTGCTATGGTAATGATATTTTATTTTCCTCTTAGGACATATGCCTTACTCCCAGGATACTGTGCCTCTCCTTAGACAGAATCTTTAGGGTCCCAGCTGGGTTTCTCATTGTTTATTAACATTTCCCCATCTGGCTGGATCTGAACCCCAGTAGCTTTCCAGGAAATTTTCAGTCCCTGATGATCTCTTCTGCTTTCCCAGCAGTTGCTTTCTACTAGGTCTCTCTTCTTCTTAGCCAACTGTCACATAGTTAAAGAGTCACAGAAGGACCAAAATGGCATTTACACACCGATTTCTAGGGTTCTTTCTCTCTCCCATATGGTACATTAACCCCCAATTCCCCACCAACTTAGCAGCTTTGAATTCTATTTATTGCTTCTTTTGGTTCCCAAGACCACTAACCCTTGCTTTGGTCCCATTTTCCTGTACCAAGGTCAGGAAGATGCCTTTCTGGAAAACCCTGGCAAATGTGGTACTAACCCCATGTGCCTCACCTTCCTTAAAGATCTCATACCTGACTTGGTACAACAATGTTCTCCAACACCTGCTGACATGGTTTGGCTGTGTCCTTACCCAGATCCCATCTTGAATTGTAGCTCCCATAATTCCCACATGTAGCCTTGCCCACCTGAACCATGCTCAGGACCTGGTGAGAGGTAATTGAATCATGGGGGTGGGTCTTTCCCGTGCTGTTCTTGTGATAGTGAATAAGTCTCACAAGATCTTATGGTTTTACAAAGGGGAGCTCCCCAGCACATGCACTCTCTCTTGTCTGCCATGTAAGATGTGCCTGTGCTTTTCCTTTGCCTTCTATCATGATTGTGAGTTCTCCCCAGCCATGTGGAACTGTGAGTCCACTAAACCTCTTTCTTTTATAAATTACCTAGTCTTGGGTATGTCTTTATTAGCAGCATAAGAACAAACTAATACAACTGCCAAGAATTTTTTTTCTATGTTTTGTCCAGATTGTATAGTTTTTTTATCGTGGGAGGGTGAATCTGACACCACCTACTTTGGTGTCAAGTAGCCAAGTCATGTACTAATTTATTTTTAATGTAGAGCTATACAATCTTCTTTCTATACTTAAATTTTTAATTAAAATATGATAATTAAAATGTTTCTAAAAATTTCTTAATGATTTTCTTTCATGAGGAAAGAGACTCAGTCAGGAATATAAAGTATGGCTTACAAGTATTTTCTTGCTAGCTGTGAAATAGATTGCAGGAAGTATTATCTGGTCCCCCATTTGGCAGATTCAGAACCTTGAGGTTAAAAACACAAACAGTTTGAAGTTCACCTTATAATTAATTAGAAAGGGACAGACCTGAAACTCAGGTTCAGCATTAAACCTCCGTGTCTTTGGCACAAAAACATACCGTCTCTTGACTTTTGCCCTGTCTTCATAATTCCAAAGAGCCTGAGATTACTTTCAGACTAAACCATTTTCCTTATTAGTAAGTAATCTGTCTGAAGGTCTGCATGAGACAGTCATAGTGTCAGCCAGAAGTCTGACATTCAAGCTCATTTCAAAGCCCCGGGAAATAGATTATCTTCACTGCCTTCTGTGTGGACGTCCATTGCTCTGCAGTCTGAGACTTGAGTCCACACCAGGCAAACACCTCCCTAACTCCTCAGCCTCCATTCTTATCCCCATGGTCAAAGTTCAAGTCCTCAGCACCTCTCACCTGGACTGTTCCAGAAGCCTCCTCAGTAGTTTCCCTACCTCTAGCCACAATCCCAACTGAGCAGTCTCCCAGAACGCTGCCAAATTAACCATAAATTTCAGCTTAAAACCTTTCAGTAAATTCCTGTTGCCTTCAGGTAGAATCCTTCAGTAAATTCCTGTTGCCAACCTTCTCATCATCTGGGTCTGCCTTCACCTCCTGCCTCAAGTTCCAGGTTCCCATCTTTGTACCCCTTCTCCCACAAGTCCAAACTGATGATTGTTTTCAGAACATTTCACCACAGTTCATATTTCTGTGCATTTACAAATACTACTCTTTCCTCCTGAAATGGTTTTGCCTTCTTTCTATAACAGGGTTTCCTGAAATGGTTTTGCCTTCTTTCTATAACAGGAAAACTCCTGTTTATCTTTTAAAATCAGCACCTTGTCCCACCTCCCCACTCGACCCACAAAAAAAAAAAAAGAAAAGAAAGGAAGAAGGAAATACCTGATACTGGTAATTTACAATGAAAAGAAGTTTGATTGGCTTATGGTTCTGCAGACTGTACAGGGAGCATCTCCTCAGCCTCTGATGAGGCCTCAGGAAGGTTTTACTCATGGCAGAAGTCAAAGTGGGAGCAGACAGACATCTCACAAGGCAGAGAAAAAGCAAGAAAGAGAGAGTTAGGGGGAAGTGCTACACGTATTTATAAATGACCAGATCTCTGAGAACTCACTCACTATGGTGAGGATAGCACCAAGCCATGAGCAATCCACCTCCATGACCCAAACACCTACCATCAGGCCCTACTTCCAACATTGGAGATTATAATTTAACATTAGATTTGGTGGGGACATATCCAAACTATATTACTCTGCTTCAAGTCGGAGTGTCTTCCTGGAAATTAAAGCTTTAATGTAGGCCGGGCGTGGTGGCTCACACCTGTAATCCCAGCACTTTGGAGGGCGAAGCGGGCAGATCACCTGAGGTCGGGAGTTCGAGATCAGCCTTACCAACTTGGAGAAACCGTGTCTCTACTAAAAATTCAAAATTAGCCAGATGTGGTGGCAGGTACCTGTAATCCCAGCTACTCGGGAGGCTGAGACAGGAGAATCGCTTGAACCCAGGAGGCAGAGGCTGCAGTGAGCCAGGATCGCACCATTGCACTCCAGCCTGGGCAACAAGAGTGAAACTCTGTCAAAGAAAAAAAAGCTTTAATGTAATAGGCAGACTTCATGGAGATACATTTCATGAAGGTATTGAGTTGGGGGAGTGTACTGATTTATATATTTACCTTCAAAGCATTCTTTTGAATTATTCTGTCAGCATAGAAGACTACGTACATCCACCTCACCTCTACAGATGGGAGCAGCCACACAGCCAACTGAACATCCCATGTTTTCTCTTTGAGAAACAAACTACTTCCTGAGAGTAAGAAGTCTTCTATCCTAGAAAATTTGGTGTTAATATCAGAAAGATAGACCAAGGCAAGAAAATACAATGAATATTAGCTTGTGCCCCACAAATGGCTGCTTTTTGGTCAGGAACTTGTGCTAGGATATTCTGTGCTGAAGGATCAATGCCACTGCAAATCCATGATGAATGCGCATTACTAAACCACATACTCATAATTAATCCTGAGCGACACGTGAAGAAAACTAAATTTCAAAATGAAAAACGAATAAGTGGTAGAGCAAGAATGTGAAACAGATCACTGAATTCCAGAACCAGTGTCCTTAACTGAGAGAACATAGCATCATAGCTATTCTTTTCCTAATTGCAAGAGCCCAAGATATGCTTAAAGTGAAAATATATATATATAAATTCACTTTTCTTTAGTGGCCTTTTTTGCTCTTTCATCTGTTCTATGAATCTTTATTCTGAAAGCTGCCTTTACTTTCTCTCTGATTGAAATGGGGCTGACAACCAAGGGACCCCAGCATTCTCATCATCAGAGTAGGTGTGACTACAGATAGCCAGTCTTAGCATTCCATGCCCTGGACCTCGTGACTTGACTATGAATGTTCAAACGACCTAAGTATAGCCAGTCAGTGTCCAGATGAGTGATAAAGGCATTAATGGAGAAATAATTGTTTTTATTTCTGAGATAATGATTTCTACAAACAATTTAAGCCTGGAATTGCCTTGTAATATTATCTTCACACAAAGAGAGCTTGATGGACAATAAGCACCATCGCCACCCACCCCCACCCCCACCATACACACGCACATAAACGACAAATCAAAGGCAAAGAGCGATACCCCTAGGGATATTGTTAAAGAATCTAGATATGGTACTGATTAAAGCTCCAGGTCAACACCTAGACATTTTTGTTTCCTTAATCAATAAACTGCTTTTTTTTTTTTTTTTTTTTTGGCTTCTACTTGTTTCAGTTTAGTTTCTATTACCTGTCATCAGGAAATTCCAACTAAAACATTTTCCCTTCCTCAAGTCCTTTCCAGCTTGCTGTTGGAGCAGTGTGACACCTGTCTTTTCTCACAGAGGATTTGCCCTGGAACAGACCCTCCTGGTTTTATATCTCTTTCATCTACTCATGATGGGTGTCCACAGCTCAATAGGAGTCAGGACAGTGATGATGCAACCCAGTTGCCAGTTTACTGCTGATGGTAAAGATGGCCAATGGTTACAAAAGCCCGGGGCCCTAGAATTCAATGATTGAGAAACCACGCACTCTCTTCATTTTAAAGGTGTCTTTGGAAACGTAAGTTAGACCAAAAAAATCCAGGTTTTATTTCCAGCTTTCAGAAGACAGGAGCTTGGTTGGAAAGACTGACTAATGGTTCTTTGCCTCCTCAATTTAAAGATAATTTCTTCAAGAAAACTCTATAACCCACTGTATCGTGACTATGCACACTGTTTACCTGCAGTCAGACCACCCATGCTTCATTTAATACTTCTCATCACATTTACGGTTAACGTTTATTTGGTATTCTCTTACCCCACCAGGCAATATGTTTCATGTTGGCTGATGTCTATATTTCTCAGAGATGTATCCCCAATACCTGTCACAGTACCCGACACATCAAAAGCTTTCCATAGGTATTCATGGACTGAATAAAATTTTGCAAGACTGATCAAGGATTTCTAGCTCCTGTCCCTGTTTAATATCCTACAGAGGCCTATGATATTTACTGAAATCAAAGAAATCCTTTTATTATTCTAGAAAGAAGTTGCAATATGACTTTAATATCTCCCCAATTTTTTTCTGTCTTGTAACCGGCTATAAAACTTTGGGTAATACTGGTCATCAGATTGAATAAGAGGAAACTCTGCAATGGACCCCTTTTCCCCTTTTATACATGCAAGAATCAGAACTTATGGGAATATTTTTAGCAATATTTTTGTGAGGGATGATGATGAAAACTTTCAAAGGAAATAATTAGCTTTCAATTAAATTTCTTGGCCCTTGACATTGTACGGTCCTTGTCTTCACCTCTTACCATGCCTGTTTCTTCTCTCTCCTCACTTGAACTCAGCCAATATTAATTTTGGAGACACTCTTCTCTGAATTATCATCTCACCTTGTCCTGCTTTGTGTCACTACACTCTGGATCAAGGGCATTCCTCTAAATTGGAAGATCCCCAAGTGTCTTTATATAACTCGAGTCTTTTCCTGACTGTCCTCAAGATGGCACCCTAAGCACAGGCTCCAGCCTCTTCAACTTCGCCGTCCATTACTAGAAAGATAGATCTTTTCTAAAACTCTAACACAGCATTAAAAAAACAGAAGGCAGGCTCCCCCTAAAAGATCCAGAGAGATGGTATCACATGGTAAAAGAAAACCAAGAACTCGCCCAGAACAAAGTGCTGCAAAAAACAAGAATGGCCACAAGAGGTCTTGCAAGTCCAGAGGGAGCAGATGGAGGAAACAGATAAGTCTCAGGAATGCAAGGATAATGTATTCCTAATACATCTATTCGTTCTCTGAATTCACAGATTACAAGAAAAAAAATTTATGCTCATGCCAAAAAATAAATTGAAAAAATCCAAGTCCCGATGATGATTAAACATTAGCAGCACAGTAAAATAGAAAGAAACTTCCTATAAGAAGTAGTATATCTACCAGAAACCTTCGGCAAGCATTATACTCAGTTGTAAAAAGTCAGATGCATTCACATTAAATTCACAAACAAAAGAAGAATGTTCACTCTAGTGCTACCTTCAACATACTCATAGAGGTCCTTATCAGTGCATTAAGACAAGAAAAATAAACTGGACAGAAATAAATAAAAGTCATAATATTTGGAAAATGTGATCCTTTATAATTTGAGGGTGGATCTAATAGATCCTTTATAATTTGAGGGTGGATCTAATGAATTGGATGTGATAGAGACAGGTAAACAAAGATCAAGGATGATACCTAGGCTTTTGGCTTGAGCCATCAGTGTTTTTCAGAACTTTAACTGAGATAATGGAAAATGAGGGTATGGGATGAAGAGAAAATAGCTAGACAGTTTGAGACATGAGTCTAGACTTTAGAGGTTTGGGGTACAGAATGAAGAGAAGATATTAGATAGGCAGTTTAATAGATGAGTCTAGACTTCAGAGCAGAGTCAGGTCTGCAAATATAAATTTAGAAGTCATCAGAAAATAGATGGTATTCAAAGCTTTAGACCAAATTGAAATCTCAGGAAAAGAACATTGAGAATGCTGCAAACCAACATTTTGAGGCAAAAAAAAAAAAAAAAAAAAAAAGAGAGAGAGAGATTTGGAAAGACTAGCCCCATGAAATAAGAGGAAAGCTCAAGCTTATTACAGCATCACATAGCTGTGGGAGAGAAGTTTTTTTTTGGAGGGGGCAGGAAGGCGCGAGATGTCAACATTCATATGTTATTTAATGCTGATAGGAAAATCATATAAATAAAGATGAAAAAGTAACCTTGAGATCTATCCACATGGGAACTACTGGTAACCTTGACAAGGTAACGTGGCAGATGAGTTGGAAAGCCAGCTAGGGTGGGCTGAGGAGATCAGGGAAATGAGGAACTTGAGAAATCTCATATTCAAAATGCTTTTGATACATTGTTCTTGATAAGGAAGCAGAGAAATCAAGGGATAACTGGAAGGATAAAGGACCCAGAGAAGAGCTTATTTTTAAAGGTGATGAGATAGTAGAGAGTATTTTTACATCGATGTAAATAATGTAGTATGGGGAGACAGATTATGACTTATGTGTTGGAAAGGGGGGGAAGTAAACTAAATTTAATATTATATAAAATTATAAAGTAGTTTACAAGGGAAACCAGTTGGATAGAACATGATCCATAAGTCAGCCTGACAAACTAATTTTCTATCAACTCATTTGGATTTGAAGTTTGTTCTATGCTTGACTTTTAACAAACTTATGTGTAAAAAAATGCATATTTTTCTTTCAAAGAAATTTGATTAGCTCGGAGTATTTTGGTGTTTTTGTTTTGTTTTGAGACAGGGTCTTACTCTGTCACCAAGGCTGGAGTGCAGTGGTGTGACCACAGATCACAGCAGCCTTGACTTCCCAGGCTTCAGTGCCCCTCCTACCTCAGCCTCCTGAGTAGCTAGGACCACAGGCACGTGCCACCATGCCCGGCTAATTTTCCTGTTTTTGGTAGAGACAGGGTTTCACCATGTTGCCCAAGCTGGTCTCAAACTCCTGAACTCAAGCAATGAACCTGCCTTGGCCTCCCAAAATGCTGGGTTTACAGGCATGAAACACCACACCCAGCCCGAGGTTGTTTTTAAGTAGCAAAATATCTGGGATTTTCCCCCAGTAATGGCACCTTACTTCGGAATATATCTTTGGTATCTGGGATGCACCTATATTAACAAAAGGCTTATTATTAATAATTCATAGTTCAAAACTTTCTAAGGACGAAAAAGTGCAGATTTGACTAAAATAATACAGACTGCCAATCTGCTCTCGACTCACTTGATTCAGTTTAATTTTAACCAGAAAAGGGGGCATTTTTAGTTTTCTTTTTCTTTTTTGGCTGCTCAGCATTTGGATCCTAATTCTGCTTGGGGGCCTCCTAAAACAGTCAGATTCTTAATGGAAGATAGGCCCTTCCTATTTTTAGCCAGTGCACTAGCTAAAAATGCCAAATACATATATTCCTTCCCCTCAACCTGTGTAGCTAGACTGTAGTCAGTTCAAGTCCATGAGGTCATTGAATCTTCCGCAGATGACACTAGGAAGGTGTGAGTGTATGGAATTAACTGTGTTAGTGGCATTCAGTGGCCAGTGGCCACAGCAATAGCATTATAACCAATTCTGGTGGCATAATTTTGACTGTATTTCTGAACATCCAGATCCTAGTTCCTGGTGGAGTCAGGATTGTTTCTCCACATACTCTACCAATTATGAGAGCAATCCAAATCACATCTAATAAATTCCTACCTTGCAGAGTTAACCGAGGCTTTCTTTTTTGTTGATTGCCAACAAGATCCCTGAGTGATACACCAGATAAAATACACCTGTGTTATCCTCAGGACAACCTGAGAGCCTTTTTCTCCAAGAATGCCACTCAATTCTTGAAATTTCTGGAAGCCCAAATAGTACCTACATTTTCCCCTTTGTATTGGGTCCTACTTGGCTCACAATGGTCTAAATTATTTTTCAAAGTTCAGTATCCATTTATTGTGAAGATAAAGGTGCCTGTGTTGTGATCCCTGCATGCGATGAAAAAGTGCCATGTGGAACTAATGTTAGTATGAAAAAATTCACCAAGAGGAGGCAGAAACTCATGAAATACTAATTGTTGAAATCAAGAGTGAGAATCAGTTTTAGATTCTCGTGTTTTTGGAACATTTCAAAAGACTTAATATTCTGGCAAAAAAAGAGATTTATATATTCTGGGATAATGATAAATATATCACTTTGCTACAATTCATCTCGGATTTTTCTCTCCTTTCTTACTGTTTTAACTTTCCAATTTTGCTTTTGTCTTTATGCTGCACCTCATCTTCCTTCTAAGCTTTCAGACTAAACATTCCATTCCTTTACCTGTAGAAAAAAAAATGTGGTTGTGGATGTGTTCCTTTTATAGTAAGTGCTGAAAAACTATAAACTTTAAGCCAAAAGGACAATACTTCTTTCAAAACCCTTCCTTTAACAAATCATTTTGCAGAGCGTTAAAAAGACCATAAAGAGACAGTACGTTTTCCCCAGCCATTGAAGGTATGATGAATGGCACATCCTGAGAGTGAATGGAAGAGCCACTTTATAAAGTTTAAAGAACAAATACTTGGGCTTAGTTATGGACTTCACACTAACCAGAGATACAAGGCATTTTAGCTGAATGACAGTGGACCGAATTAATCCTATAAAGTGACAAGGGGAAACACTGGGACCCTCCACTGTGAAATATCTTGGAGTGAAGGCTTGGCAGGAAGTCAGTCTTGCATAAACATAAAAGCCAAACTCTTTTAGAAAACATATTATCAGAGATGATTTGTTTTTATATGAGAATAGTTCTTTCAAAAAATATTTTAAATCTTTTTTTGAATATAAATATTGATTTATTAATATGACCTGTCTTTTTTCATTCTCTAGACAACAATGATTTCTTAAGAAGAGGCAAATGGAACTCAGAATAAGCAATCATAGACTACAAGCATAGAATAATTTCAATAATTTTTGCATTTGAACACAAAAAATGAGTTACTAAAAGCATAGCCCCCTTCAAGTTGTAATTCAAACACATAAAATAATTTGACTTCAATAGGCAAAGCAAATGACACTTACTTGGAAATTTCTAAGGTACTTACAGAAAGTCAAGGAGAGGGCTTAAAGTGAAGAAAAAATATGTCTGACTAATAGTGAATAAAATTATTATTGATGCAAAAAGCATTGTTGAATGAAATCTTTTCAACATCTTAAATATATAATGGTCTAAACCTTGACCACCTCAAGTTCTTTTTAGAAGCAGGCTGAGGAAAAGAGAGAAAGAATGAATATAAGAACATTTACATCCAGAGTATACAACTCCAGAAGATAGAATTTATTCCTGTTTCATCTTTGTGTGCACTTTTCCCCGTGGTTAACCAGTGCATTGCACTAGAAGGCTCAGTGTTTGTTGAATAAATAATCCCAGAAATAACTAGAAAATAGTGCAGAACAGTGAAGAGAGAGCTTAAATATAGATCAGGAAAGATACAGCATCTTCTTCCTTTCTTTACTATGTTGAGATACTCTCTGAGCATTATTTTCCTTATTTGAAAAATGAAGAGTCAAAATGCCTTAAGTACCTTTCAGTTCAGAAATTCTTAGCTTTGAGAGTAAATATACTTAAGATTGAGTACTAGAATTCAGAATTTTGCTGTGCAATTTAAAAAATAATTCTATCTTTGGGGAGAAAAAAATGGGGTTATGTTTTATTTACTTTTTATACTCTGTCAGTAGACTAAAGGGGGTCTTTAATTAGTAAAATTGTACATTTCAATATGTTCATGTTTGCACACAGAAAGGTGCTGAGTACCTGCCATGGCTGTACTGCAATGTCTATTGTAAATGTTAGCTCTTTGGGGGGCAAGCATACCCACATTCATATGGCATTTCCTAAGCCTGTTTTCCTTCTCAGGGTTAAACTCACTGATGCAAATTGCCCAGCTGGGTTTTAATTAAACTTCTACTCCCACTTTCTTTCGTTTGGGCTTTTCAATCATATACACTTCTCTTTCCCCTCTTTTCCCCATAGTCTTCTCTCTTTTCCCTAAACTCCCGCCACATAGGCCTGTGGTGAGGAGAGTTGAAAATAATGAGGCCCCAGGAACTGGTTCAAAGCCTGCTGTAAAACTTTTTAAATTAAACCCTTGAGATTTTAAGAGTTTGTAATTAGAATGCGTGGTTTGAAATGAACTAACATAACCCTGCCATCTAGCTGGCATAACCCAGTGCTCATGGGTCTGCTGATCTCTGGGTGCTTAAGCCCTGGCAGAGCAGACTGTTTCTAACCATTGACCATCCTGTCCCAAAAGTGGGCAATGTCTTCTTTGAACCTTTTGGGAAGTGTCCCAAATTCTGCTCCTAACAAACTGTTAGAATGTGCTTAATTTTCCACTGTAAGAATAGGTTGCTTTGATGAGTATCTATCGGGATAAGTTTTTGCCTTTGTGAAATTTCTTCAAAATAGATTCCCAGAAGTAGGATTGGAGTGGGAAGGGTAGAAATATATTAAAGGCTCATCATAGAAGCCAAATCCCTTTCTTTTCACTCCTCCATACAAACAAATATTTATTGAGCACCTGCTGTGTACCAGGTACTCTTCTAGGTGCTGAACTTTGGTTGTGAACGAGATAGGTGAGGTTTCTGCTATCGTGGAATACCTACTCTACTGGTTAAGGAAGACAATCAATAAGTGGGCAAAAAATATATAATATAATTATAAATGGTAACGAAAGCTATAAAAACATATAAAATGGAATGATAGAGAATAGGGGTTGTCTTCTGTCCTTTTGTAGTCCATACAATTTATCAGGAAAATGGGTCAGCTTTTCCTTCTAAGTACGTAGATAACTTAATATCTTCTCTACATCTGTATTGTTATCTCCCTAATCCAGGTCACCATCATCCTTTGCCTGGACTTTTGCAAGAGTTTCCTAATTGATCTTCCTGCTATCATATTACTTCCCTATAGTCTGTTCTCCCCACAGCAGTCAGAATAATTCTTTTAAAGTGTAAGTCAAGTCATATAACTCAGCTGCAGAACACTTCCAATAGCTCCCTTCTCTCTCAGTGTAAAATCTGTCATTTCCATGGCTCGTAGAAGAATCTGCAGCCTGGACACTGCTACTTCTCTAAACCCATCTCTACCACTCCCCTCCCTGGCTGCAATCCTTTCAAATTTCAAGCATGACCCTTCCTCAGTGACTTTGCACTTGCTGTACCCTCTGTTTGGAATATAGTTTCCCCATATATATCTCACTCCTTCAGTTCTTTGCTCAAATATTACCTTTTCATAGAAATAGTCACTAACCATCCCAAATAAAATAGTATGGCATTCCCATGTCTCTCTTTATCCTACTTTCTTTCTCTTCATGGCACTTATCGTCACTTGACATATTTATTTGTATATTTTGTTTATTGACTGTTTTTACCCACTAGAATAGAAATTTCATAGATCAAATACTTTATCTGTGTTGTTCACTGCTATATCCCCAGTATCTAAATTGATACCTGGCACATAGGTAATGGCTCAATATTTGTTGAATTAATGAAGAAATTAATGACTTTGTTTGAACCTGGTGAGAGATTTCTTGGAATATGCTGTGAGTCTAGACCATGTGTCCTATTCAACTTGTTTTTAATTTTTATCAATGTCATGGATCAAGAAATAGTAGAGGCCCAACAAACTATATGCTGTCTTGGAGTCCAGCAGTGCTGGAGCTGGGGCTCAAGAGAAGTGCAGGCTGCGTCCCCAAGATCTAGGCTTGAGTGACCCTGGGCTATCACACCTGGGGATAAGGTGCAGTGCTACTGGGACTGAGGTGCAAGTGGTGCACACATTCCCCATCCATTGGCCTATGCTGTTGCCAATGAAGGCAGCACTACCCTCCCCAGTGGCAGGATAACAGCACAGTTGTTGCTTCCCCCATGCAAGCATTCCACCAGTGGCCTGCGGATCACCCAACCCCTTTGTACCATGGGTGGCTCCTCCATACACCATTGGAGGCCTGAGGACAAGCTCACCTGACCCAGATTTACCCACTTTCCATACGAGAGCACATAGTCTAGGGGCCAGGGGATTTCCCAACTCGGTTCACCACCATCGGAACCTAAACACTCCTCCCAGGGGCCTACTCACCAAAATGAGAATACCACAACAGGCACTTATCTGCATGTGCTGCCTGCAAGCCTAAAGACTGGCCCACACAGCCCATTGCAGCCACCACCAACACCAGCACATACTTCTCAAGACCCAGAGGATTGTTCTGCCACTGACTCTACCGTTGCCCATGCTGGTTGCCTAGAGGTCCAAGAACCTGCCACCCACCTTGCCCAAAGTTGCCACTACCAGCATATGAATAAGCTTCCAGAAGGCCCAAGGGTTAGCCTGCCTGGACCCACTAATACTAGTGCCAGTTTACACTGCCTCCCCGGTGCCCAAGAACAGGCATGCTCAGCCCAACACTGGTACCAATGGTGCTGGAAAACTAGCCTACTTGGCTTCCCAGTCCCCAGCAGAACTTCACTAGTTTCCAGCTGTACCCTAAGCCACCTAGGAGATCACAGATACCACTGATGCTGTTGAAAGCTACACTACTGCATGCACCCAGAATCAAAGCCAAAACATTCTACCCAACAAAAACCATAGATACATCTTCAAGAAAGTTTTCCTTTATAAAAGCAAATTCAACAAGTTGGAAGAAACTAATATTATTTCAGATATGTCAATATCAATGTAAGAACACAAGAAACATGAAAAATCAAGGAAATATACACCTCCAAAGGAACACAATAACTCTCGAGTGACAAACTACAATAAAAAACAAATGAATGAAATCATGGGAAAAGAATTCAAAATTTGAATATCAAAGAAGCTCAGTGGAATACAAGAAATTTCTGAAAAATTACAAAGAAATTAGAAAAACAATTCAGGATATGAATGAGTAATTTGCCAAAGATAGAGATCATTAAAAAAATAGCCAACCAGAAGTTCATAAACTGAAGAATTCATTTAATGAAATACAAAATATATTCAAAAGCTTCAACAAAAATAGACTAGATCAAGCAGAAGAAAGAATCCCAGAACTTGAAAACAAGTCTGTTGAAATAACACAGCCCAACAAAAATAAAGAAAAAAGAATAAGCAAATTCTTCATAGTATATGAAACACCATAAAGTGGCCAAATATTTGAATTACTGGGGTCTCAGATGGCAGAGAGAGGACAAAAGGATTAGAAAACGTATTCAACATAACAATACATAACAACTTCCCAAATCTAGCAAAAGATTAAGGCATCTAGATACGACAGGCTCTAAGATCCCCAAACAGATACAATGCAAAAAAGTTTTCATGAAACATTACAGTCAAAATGTCTACAGTAAAATACACAGAAAGAATTCCAAAAAGAGCGAGAGAAAACATATAGTCACCTTTAAAGGAACCCCCATCAGACTAACAGTGAATTTCTCAGTAGAAGCTTTTCTGCCAGGAAAGAATAAGATGATATATTCGAAGGGCTAAGAAAAAAAAAAATATTGCCAGCAAAAGATCTATTTCCAGCAAATTATTCTTCATAAATGAAGGAAAAATAAAAAAGTCTTTCCAAAAGAAGCAAAAGCTGAGAAAATTCATCACCACTCAACTGGTCCTCCAAGAAATGCTCAAGCCAGTCCTAAACCTGAAAGAAAAAGACAGTATTTACCATCACAACAACACAACAAAGTATAAAACTGACTGGTAAAACAAACACACAAATGAGGAAGAGAAAGAACTCAAACAGTACCACTATAGAAAACTACCAAACCACAATGACAAACAATAAAAGAAAAAGAAAGGAATGAAGAATATACAAAACAACAAGAAAACAATGAACAATGTGACAGAAACAAAACTTCACATATGGCCAGGCGTGGTGGCTCACGCCTGTAATCCCAGCACTTTGGGAGGCCGAGGTGGGCAGATCACCTGAGGTCAGGAGTCTGAGACCAGTCTGGCCAACATGGTGAAACCCTACCTCTAGTAAAGAAAAATACAAAAATTAGCCAGGTGTGGTAGCACATGCCTGTAATCCCAGCTACTTGGGTGGCTGAGGCAGGAGAATCACTTGAACCTGGGAGGCGAACGTTGCAGTGAGCTGATATCATGCTACTTCACTCCAGGCTGGGCAACAGAGTGAGACTCTTGTCAAAAAAACAAAAAAACAAACAAACAAAAAACAAAACAAAACAAAAAAACTTCACATAACAATAATAACCTTAAATGTAAATTGATTAAATTCTCCACTTAAAAGATATAGACTGGCTTAATTGATTAAAAGAAGTATATATGATCCAACTATGTGCTGCCTACAAGAAACACATTTTACTTGTAAAGACACACATAGACTGAAAGAAAAAGGATTAAAAAAGATATACCATGCACACATAAACCAAATATGAGCAGAAGTTGATTTACTTACATTAGGTAAAAGAGACTTTAAGTCAAAAATAGTAAGAAAAGGCAAAGAAGGTCATTATGCGATGATAATGATAAATGAATCAATTCAGCAAGAAGATATAATAATTGTAAATATACATGCACCTAGTACTGCAGTACCCAGATTCATAAAGAAAATATTACTAGATCTAAAGTATTGTGAGAAGTCAGGGACTCTGAAGAGAGGGACTGGCTGAAGCCATGGCAGAAGAACATAAATTGTGAAGATTTCATGGACATTTATTAGTTCCCCAAATTAATACTTTTATAATTTCTTATGCCTGTTTTTACTGCCATCTCTTAACATAAATTGTGAAGATTTCATGGACATTTATCACTTCCCCAATCTATACTCTTGTGATTTCCTATACCTGTGTTTACTTTAACCTCTTAATCCCGTCATCTTCCTAAGCTGAGGATGTATGTCACCTCAGGACCCTGTGATGATTGCATTAACTGCAGAATTGTTTGTAGAGCACTTGTGTTTGAACAATATGCAATCTGGGCACCTTAAGAACAGGATAATAGCGATTTTCAGGGAACAAGGGAGATAACCTTAAAGTCTGGCTGCCTGTGGGCCGGGCAGTACAGAGCCGTATTTTTTTTATTACCAAAAATGGGTAAGAGAAATATCACTGAATTCTTTCCCTAGTAAGGAATATTAATAATTAATAGCCCTGGGAAAAGAATGCATTTCTGGGGGGGCCTCTAAAATGGCCGTTCTGGGGGTGTCTGCCTTATGCAGATGTAGATAGGGATGAAACACGCCCTAGCTTCCTACAACGCCCCCAGGCTTGCTAGGATTAGGAAATTCCAGTCTGGCGAATTATATTCAGACCAGTTCTCTGCTCTTGAACCCTGTTAAGATGTTTATCAATGACAATGTGTGCACAGCGGGACACGGAAGTTCATTAGTGATTCTAGTTTTGCCCTGAACTTGTGATCTTACCCTGCTCATCTGCCTTGTGATCTTTTGTTTCCCTTAAAGCATGTGCTCTCTGTGACCCACACTCTATTTGTACACTCCTTCCCCTTTGAAAATTGCTAATGAAAACTTGGTGGTTTTATGGCTCAGGGGTCATCACAGAACGTGCCGACATGTGATGTCTCCCCCAGACACCCAGTTTTAAAATTTCTCCCTTTTGTACTCTTTCCCTTTATTTCTCAGACTGGCTGACACTTAGTGAAAATAGAAAAGAACCTACCATGAATTATCGGGGGCTGGTTCCCCCGATACTAAAGAGAGAGATAAATTCCAATACAACAACAGTGAGAGACTTCAACACCCCACTCTAAGCATTAGACAGATCATCTAGATGTAAAATCAACTAAAAAATATTGAATTTAACTGGACTATAGACCAAATGGATCCAACAGACACCTACAGAACATATTATTCAACAACTGCAGAATACTCTTTTTTTTCTACTCAGCATGTGGAACATTTTTCAGGATAGATCATATTTTCAGCCATGAAAGAAGTCTCAACAAATTCTTAAAACTTGACATTATAGTAAGTATTTTCCCATACAACAGTGGAATAAAACAAAAAATTAATACAAAGAACAACTTTGGAAGCTATACAAATACATAAAAATAAAACAACATGGTCCTGACTGAAGAAATAAAAATGGAAATAAAAACATTTATTGAAACAAATAAAAATGGAAACACATGATGCCAAAATCTGGAATACAACTAAAGCAGTACTAAGAGGGAAATTTATACCAATAAACATCTGCATCAAAAGAAGTAGAAAGTTATCAAATAAACAATGTAATGATGCACCTCAAAGAATTATTATAGAAAAGGAAGAAGAAACCAAACCCAACATTAGCAGAAGAAAAGAAGCAATAAAGATAAGATGAGAACTAAATAAAATAGAGACTAAAAGACAAGGATCATTAAAACAAAAAGTTAGTTCTTCAGAAACATAAACACAACTGACAAACCTGTAGCTAGACTAACCAAGAAAATAAGAGAGAAGGACTAAATAACAAAATTAAAAATAAAAAAGGAGACATTACAGCTGATGCCAAAGAAACATAAAAGATCATCAGAGACAGAGATTATTATGAATAACTATACACTAATAAACTGGAAAGCCTAGATAAAATGGATACATTCCTGGAAACATACAAACTACCAAGATTGAATAACGAAAAGATAGAAAACTTGAACAAACCAATAATGAGTAGTGACATTAAATCAGCAATAAAAACACTCCCAAAAAAGAAAAGCGCAGGACCAGATAGACTGACTTTCAAATTCTATAAAGAACTAAGATCAATCCTCCTCAAACTATTCCAAAAAATCAAACAACAGGGAATTCTCCCTAACTTACTCTAGGAGGTCAGCATTGCCCTGATACCAAAACCAGACAAGTACACACACACAAAAAGAAAACTACAGACCAATACCCCTGATGAACACAGACACATAAATTCTCCACAAAATACTAGTAAAATGAATTTAACAGCACGTCAAAAAGATAGTACCCCATGAGCAAGAGGGTTTCATCCCAGGGATACAAGGATGGTTTAACATATGCAAATGATGATTTCCAATTCATCATTCTCAGTAAACTATCGCAAGAACAAAAAACCAAACACCGCATATTCTCACTCATAGGTGGGAATTGAACAATGAGAACACATGGACACAGGAAGGGGAACATCACACTCTGGGGACTGTTGTGGGGTGGGGGGAGGGGGGAGGGATAGCATTGGGAGATATACCTAATGCTAGATGACGAGTTGGTGGGTGCAGCGCACCAGCATGGCACATGTATACATATGTAACTTACCTGCACATTGCACACATGTACCATAAAACCTAAAGTATAATAATAATAATAATAATAATAAAAAAAAAAAAAACATATGCAAATGAATAAATGTGACACATCACATGAACAGAATGAAGGGCAAAAACTACATGATCATTTCAATAGATGCAGAAAAGGCATTTGATAAAATTCAACATCACTTCATCATAAAAACTCTCAACAAACTAGGCATAGAGGGAACGTACCTCAAAATAATAAAGGCCATATATGACAAATCCACAGCCAATATCATACTGAATGGGGAAAAGTTGAAAACCTTTTCTCTAAGAACTAGAACAAGACAAGGATGCTCACTTTCACTACTCCTATTCAACATAATGCTAAAAATACTATTCTCCCTGGACAGAGCAATCAGACAAGAGTAAAAAATAAAAGGCATTCAAATTGGAAAAGAGGGAGTCAAATTGTCTCTCTTTGCACATGAAATAATCTTATATTTAGAAAAAAAAGATTCCACCTAAAAATGATAAGCAAATTCAATAAAGTTGAAAAATATAAAATTAACATATAAAAATAAGTAGCATTTCTATAACCAATAATAAAACAGCCAAAAGAGAAATCAAGAAGACAATCCCATTGACAATTGCTACCAAAAAAAAAAACCTAGGAATAAATTTAACCAAGGAGGTAAAAGATCTCTACAAGAAAAACTATAAAACACTGATAAAATGAATTAAAGAAGACATAAACAAATAGAATGACATCCCATGCCCATGGATCAGAAGAATCAATATTGTCAAAATGACCAAAGAAATATCCAGATCCAATAAAATCCTTATCAAAATACCAATGTCATTTTTTACAGAAATAGAAAACAAAATTCTAAAATTCATATGGAATAAAAAAAGAGCCAGTATAACCAAAACAATCCTGAGCAAAAAGTACAAAGCAGGAGGCATCACACTACTTGACTTCAAAATATAGTACAAGGTTATAGTAACCAAAAAGCATGGTATTGATATAGAAATAGACACAGAAACCAATGGAAGAGAATAGAAAACCCAAAAATAAATCTACATAATTACAGCCAACAGACTTTCAACAAAGGTGCCCAGAACATACACTAAGGAAAGGATATCTTCTTCAATAAATAGTGCTGAAAAAAATGGGATAGTCACATGCAGAAGAATGAAACTGGACCCCTATCTTCCACCTTATATAAAAATCAATTCAAAATGGATCAAAATGGATAAAAGTAAGACCTGAAACTATAAAACCACTAGAAGAAAACAAAGGGAAAACACTCCAGGATATTTGTTTAGGCAAAGATTTTATGGCTGAGACCTCAAAAGCAGAGAAAACTAAAACAAAAATAGACAAATGGGACCATAGTAAACTAAAAAAGTTTTTGCACAGTGAAAGAAACAATTAACAAAGTGAAGAGACAAACTGTTGAATGGGAGGAAGTAGTTGCAAACTATTCATCCAACCAGGGACGAATATCCAGAATATGCAAGGAATACAAACAACTCAACAATTAAAAAAAAACAAATAATTCAATTAAAAAGTGGGCAAATGACATGAATATACAATTTTCAAAGGAAGACACACAAAAGCCAACAAGCATATTAAAAAATGCTCAACATCTCTAATCATCAGAGAAATGCAAATCAAAACCATGATGAGATATTATCTCATCCTAATTAGAATGGTTATTCCTAAAAAGACACAAAAAAAATAAAAACAGATGCTGTCAAGGATGTATAGAAAAGGGAATACTTAACAATAGCAAAGGTATGGACTCAATCTAAGTGTTCATCAGTGGGTGAATGGATAAAGAAAATGTGGTATATATACACAATGAAATACTGTTTGTTCACAAGAAAGAATGAAATCATGTCATCTGCAGCAACATGGATGGAAATAAAGGTCATTATGTCAGGTGAAATAATCCAGGCACAGAAAGACAAATACCACATATTCTTACTTATATGTAGGAACTAAAAACCTTGATCTCCTGGAGATAGACAATAGAAAATCCAGGCACAGAAAGTCAAATACCACATATTCTTACTCATATGTAGGAACGAAAAACCTTGATCTCCTGGAGATAGACAATAGAAGGGTAGACATGATACCAGAGTTTGGGAGGGTGTGAGAGTGGGCAGAGGGAGAAAGGAAAAGAGGTTCATGAAGAAGCATAAACTAACAGTTAGATAGAGGAAATAAGTTCTAATTTTCAATAGCAGACTAGGGTGACTATAGTTAACAACAATATATTGTATATTTCAAAGTAGCTAGAAGAAAGAACTTGAAATGTTACCAACATGCAGAAATGACAAATACTCAATATGATGGATACCCCAAATACCCTGACTTGATCTTACACGTTTGATGCACATTAAAAATGCTCGCATGTACCCCCATAAATGTGTAAAACACTATGTATCAATAAAAGGAAAAAAGAAATAGTAGAGGGTCTCACAAGCATTGTATACATGATTTGTTATCAGAATTATGTTCAGCAATGCTTTTCAAACCGCAGGTCACTAACAATTAGTAGTCTGTGAAGGTAGTTTAGCAGGTTGTGAACAGCTTCTTGTTAACAAAAGAGAATTCATCCAGGCTGGAACAAAATAGAATTGAATTGAAAAAAAAAAAAATACTTTATCACATGTAATATGGCTAAGTGTTGTTTTGTGAAAGTTTGTTTTAACTATATGTAAATGGGCTTTTTGGGCACATAATGAAGTATGATATAAAAATTATTTGTTATTATAGGTCACAGTGTTTTTTAAAAAAACAATGGCCTACAATATTGATTCTTGGGAATCCACCCAAAATTTCCAGGAAATAAAAATACCAGAAGAAAACAATGAACTAGAAAAACAATGAAAGAGAAGCAAAGAGAGAACCAATGACCAAAGAGGTGTTCCCCTGAAAAAAGTCCATAAATTAATAGTGACTAGCCATATCAGCCAAGATAAAAAGAGAGAAGACACAAATTATCAATTTTAGGAATGAAGGTTAGAAAATTATTTCAGATCCTTCCTAGTCATTTATAAATGTAAAAATAAATCATACATGTGTCATACATGACACAGCAGCAAAACTCACTGAAGAAGAAATACGTATCTTGAATAAGCTACTGTATATTAAAGAAATTGAATTTGTGGTTTAAAATTCTCAAAGAAAAATCTTCAAGTCCAGATGGCTGTACTAACACATTTTTCCTAACATTTCAGAAAAATGTAATATAATTATACACAATTTTTTCCATAAGGTAAAAGGGGAGGGAATGACATCCAGTTCATTTTATAAACTCAGCATTACCTGATATTAAAAACAAAGACATTATAAGAAAACTACAGATGAAATATCCCTCACAGCATAGATATGAAAATATTCAATCGAATGCTAGCACTTACAATCCAACAATATGTAAAAAAAGATAATATATCTTTGCCAAGTGAGGTATATTTCATCTTGAAAAGATAGTTAAGCATTCAAAAGTTAATTAAATTAGTTCACCACATCAGTAGACAAAAGAAGAAAAACATTGCTCATCTCAAGAGATGCAGAAAATCATTGGACAAAATTTGAAATCCAACCATAACAAAAATTCTCAGCAATTAATAATAGAAAGGAGCTTCCTCAAACTGAGGGAGAGTATCCACAAAATGGGCTGCTAACATCAGAGTTAATGCTAAAAGACCAAATGCTTTGCCCCTAATACCAGGAATAAGTCTGAGAAGTCCATTCTAACCACTTTTTTTAGACACACTGAAAATTCTAAGTGCAATAAGGGAAGAAATTTTTTAAAAAAAGACCTACAGATTAGAATGGAAGAAGTAAAAATGTTTATTTGCAGATGACATTATTGTATATTTAGAAAATTGTAAGAATCTACAAGAAAGGTATTAGAACTAATTAGTAAATTTAGCAAGGTCAATAGTTAGAAGGCCAATGTAAATTTAATACACAAAATCACATTTCTGTCTACATTCTATATACTACCAATAGAAACTGAAAGTTTTCAAGCAGTGCTATTATAATAATAACAAAAATAAGAAACACTTTGATATAAATTTAACAAAATATGTTTATACAAGTGTACAATCTGCATATCAAAAACTCCAAAATGCCAGTGAAAGAAATCAAAGGCCTAAACAAATATGAGATGTTCATTATTCAAGATTTGCAAGTCTCAATATTGTTATATTAATTTATTAATGTTAATCATAAATTAACCTTCCATAGATTCCATGCAGTCTTACAAAAAAGTCCCAGCAATATTCTTTTTGGAGAAATTGACAAGCTAATTCTAAAATTTATATGGAAAAAAGTCAAGAGCTGATATAATTTTTAAAAGAACAAAGCCCAAGGACTTAATTATTTCATTTCAAGCCACGTTAATCAAGATGTATAGATCAAGATTAAAGTATAAAGCTACATTAATCAAAACAATGTCATATTGGTGAAAGGACAGACACATAAATCACTGTAACAAAACAAAGTCCAGATAAAGACTCACATATAAATTATCAATTAATATTTGATAAAGGTACAAAGAAAACTCAGTGCAGAAAAGGGAATTTTTTCAACAAATGGTCTGAAAAAATTGAACATCCATTTGCAAAATTTTTTCAATCTTGACCCATGCCTCACACTGTCAGGCCTCTGAGCCGAAGCCAAGCCATCACATCCCCTGTGATTTGCACGTATATGCCCAGATGGCCTGAAGTAACTGAAGAATCACAAAAGAAGTGAATATGCCCTGCCCCACCTTAACTGATGACATTCCACCACAAAAGAAGTGTAAATGGCTGGTCCTTGCCTTAAGTGATGACATTATCTTGTGAAAGTCCTTTTCCTGGCTCATCCTGGCTCAAAAAGCACCCCCACTGAGCACCTTGCAACCCCCACTCCTGCCCGCCAGAGAACAAACCCCCTTTGACTGTAATTTTCCTTTACCTACCCAAATCCTATAAAACGGCCCCCCCACCTTATCTCCCTTCGCTGACTCTTTTTGGACTCAGCCCACCTGGATCCAGGTGAAATAAACAGCTTTATTGCTCACACAAAGCCTGTTTGGTGGTCTCTTCACACAGACGTGCATGAAATTTGGTGCCGTGACTCAGATCGGGGGACCTCCCTTGGGAGATCAATCCCCCATCCTCCTGCTCTTTGCTCCATGAGAAAGATCCACCTACGACCTCAGGTCCTCAGACCGACCAGCCCAAGAATCATCTCACCAATTTCAAATCTGGTAAGTGGCCTCTTTTTACTCTCTTCTCCAGCTTCCCTCACTATCCCTCAACCTCTTTCTCCTTTCAATCTTGGTGCCACACTTCAATCTGTCCCTTCTCTTAATTTCAATTCCTTTCATTTTCTGGTAGAGACAAAGGAGACACATTTTATCCATGGACCCAAAACTCTGGCGCTGGTCACGGACTGGGAAGGCAGGCTTCCCTTGGTGTTTAATCATTGCAGGGATGCCTCTCTGATTATTCACCCATGTTTCAAAAGTGTCAGACCACACAGGGATGCCTGCCTTTGTCCTTCATCCTTAGCGGCAAGTCCCGCTTTTCTGGGGAAGGGGCAAGTACCCCAACTCCTTCTCTCTGTGTCTCTACCCCTTCTCTGCCTTTCTGGGGGGCAAGAAATCCCCAACCCCTTCGTCACCCTGAGCGGCAAGTCCCGCTTTTCTAGAGGAGGGGAAAGTACCCCAACCTCTTATCTCTGCACCCAATCCCTTATTTCCGCACCCCAACCTCTTATCTCTGCACCCAATCCCTTATTTCCATGCCCCAACCTCTTATCTCTGCGCCCCAACCCCTTATTTCCATGCCCCAACCCCTTTCCTGCTTTCTGGAAGGTAAGAACCCCCGAACCCCTTCCCTCCATGTCTCTAGTCTCTCTTTTCCCTAGGCTTGCTTCCTTCACTATGGGCAACCTTCCACCCTCCATTCCTCCTCCTCCCTTGGCCTGTGTTCTCAAAAACTTAAAACCTCTTCAACTCACACCTGACCTCAAACCTAAATGCCTTATTTTCTTCTGCAATGCCATTTGACCCTAATACAAACTCGACAATAGTTCCAAATAGCCAGAAAACAACACTTTCAATTTTTCCATCCTACAAGATCTAAATAATTCTTGTCATAAAATGGGCAAATGGTCTGAGGTGTCTGACGTCCAGGCATTCTTTTACACATCAGTCCCTTCCTAGTCTCTGTGCCCAGTGCAACTCATCCCAAATCTTCCTTCTTTCCCTCTCTCCTCTCCCTCAGTCCCAACCCCAAGCATCACTGAGCCTTTCTAATCTTCCTTTTCTACAGACCCATCTGACCTCTCCCCTCCTCCCCAGGCTGCTCCTCGCCAGGCTGAGCTAGGTCCCAATTCTTCCTCAGCCTCCACTGCTCCACCCTGTAATCTTTTTATTGCCTCCCCTCATCACACCTGGTCTGGCTTAGTTTCGTTCTGTGAGTAGCCCTCCCCTACCTGTCCAGCAATTTACTCTTAAAAAGGTGGCTGGAGCCAAAGGCATAGTCAAGTTTAATGCTCCTTTTTCTTTATCCCAAATCAGATAGCGTTTAGGCTCTTTTTTCATCAAATATAAAAATCCAGCCCAGTTCATGACTCATTTGGCAGCAACCCTGAGACACTTTACAGCCCTAGACCCTAAAAGGTCAAAAGGCCGTCTTATTCTCAAAATACATTTTATTACCCAATCTACTCCCAACATTAAATAAAACTCCAAAAATTAAATTCTGTCCCTCAAACCCCACAACAGGATTTAATTAACCTCGCCTTCAAGCTGTACAATAATAGAAAAAAGTTGCAATTCCTTGCCTCCACTGTGAGACAAACCCCAGCCACATCTCCAGCACACAAGAACTTCCAAATACCTGAACCACAGCAGCCAGGCATTCCTCCAGAACCTCCTTCCCCAGAAGCTTGCTACAAGTGCCAGAAATGTGGCCACCAGGCCAAGGAATGCCTGCAGCCCAGGATTCCTCCTAAGCCACGTCCCATCTGTGCGGGACCCCACTGGAAATTGGACTGTCCAACTCACCTGGCAGCCACTCCCAGAGCCCCTGGAACTCTGGCCCAAGGCTGTCTGACTGCTTCCCAGATCTTCTTGGCTTAGCGGCTGAAGACTGATGCTGCCCGATCACCTCGGAAGCCCCCTAGACCATCACGGACGCCGAGCTTCGGGTAACTCTCACAGTGGAGGGTAAATCTGTCCCCTTCTTAATCAATACCAAGGCTATTCACTCCACATTACCTTATTTTCAAGGGCCTGTTTCCCTTGCCTCCATAACTGTTGTGGATATTGACAGCCATGCTTCTAAACCTCTTAAAACTCCCCAACTCTGGTGCCAACTTAGACAATACTCTTTTAAGCACTACTTTTAGTTATCCCCACCTGCCCAGTTCCCTTATTAGGCCGAGACACTTTAACTAAATTATCTGCTTCCCTGACTCTTCCTGGATTACAGCTACATCTCATTGCCGCCCTTCTTCCCAATCCAAAGCCTCCTTTGCGTCCTCCTCTTGTATTCTCCCACCTTAACCACAAGTATAAGATACCTCTACTCCCTCCTTGGCAACTGATCATGCACCCTTTACCATCTCATTAAAACCTAATCACCCTTACCTCGCTCAATGCCAATATCCCATCCCACAGCATGCTTTGAAAGGATTAAAGCCTGTTATCACTTGCCTGCTACAGCATGGCCTTTTAAAGCCTATAAACTCTCCTTACAATTCCCCCATTTTACCTGTCCTAAAACCAGACAAGCCTTACAAGTTAGTTCAGGATCTATGCCTTATCAACCAAATTGTTTTGCCTATCCACCCCATGGTGCCAAACCCATATACTCTCCTATCCTCAATACCTCCCTCCATAATCCATTATTCTGTTCTGGATCTCAAACGTGCTTTCTTTACTATTCCTGTGCACCCGTCATCCCAGCCTCTCTTCGCTTTCACTTGGACTGACCCTGACACCCATCAGGCTCAGCAAATTACCTGGGCTGTACTGCCGCAAGGCTTCACAGACAGCCCCCATTACTTCAGTCAAGCCCAAATTTCACCCTCATCTGTTACCTATCTCGGGATAATTCTTGTAAAAACACACGTGCTTTCCCTGCTGATCATGTCTGATTAATCTCCCAAACCTCAATCCCTTACAAAACAACAACTCCTTTCCTTCCTAGGCATGGTTAGTGCGGTCAGAATTCTTACACAAGAGCCAGGACCACACCCTGTAGCCTTTCTGCCCAAACAACATGACCTTACTGTTTTAGCCTAGCCCTCATGTCTGTGTGCAGTGGCTGCCACTGCTTTAATACTTTTAGAGGCCCTCAAAATCACAAACTATGCTCAACTCACTCTCTACATTTCTCATAACTTCCAAAATCTATTTTCTTCCTCATACCTAACGCATATACTTTCTGCTCCCTGGCTCCTTCAGCTGTACTCACTCTTCATTAAGCCCCACAATTACCATTGTTCCTGGCCCGGACTTCAATCCAGCCTCCCACATTATTCCAGATACCACACCTGACCCTTATGACTGCATCTCTCTGATCCACCTGATGTTCATCCCATTTCCCCACATTTCCTTCTTCCCTGTTTCTCACCCTGATCACACTTGATTTATTGATGGCAGTTCCACCAGGCCTAATCGCCACACACCAGCAAAAACAGGCTATGCTATAGTACAAGCCACTAGCCCGCCTCTTAGAACCTCTCATTTCCTTTCCATCGTGGAAATCTATCCTCAAGGAAATAAATTCTCAGTGTTCCATCTGCTATTCTATCTGCTATTCTACTACTCCTCAAGGATTATTCAGGCCCCCTCCCTTCCCTACACATCAAGCTCAAGGATTTGCCCCTGCCCAGGACTGGCAAATTAGCTTTATTCAACATGCCCTGAGTCACAAAAACTAAAATACCTCTTAGTCTAAGTAGACACTTTCACCAGATAGGTAGGAGCCTTTCCTACAGGGTCTGAGAAGGCCACTGCAGTCATTTCTTCCCTTCTGTCAGACATAATTCCTCAGTTTAGCCTTCCCACCTCTATACAGTCTGATAACAGACCAGCCTTTATTAGTCAAATCAGCCAAGCATTTTTTCAGGCTCTTAGTATTCAGTGACAGACTAATTCTATTAAAAACACACCTCACCAAGCTCAGCCACCAACTTAAAAAGGACTGGACAGTAGTACTTTTACCACTTTCCCTTCTCAGAAGTCAGACCTGTCCTCAGAATGCTACAAGGTACAGCCCTTTTAAGCTCCTGTATAGACGCTCCTTTTTATTAGGCCCCAGTCTCATTCCAGACACCAGACCAACTGAGACTGTTCCCCCAAATAACTTGTCATCCCTACTATCTTCTGTCTAGTCATACTCCTATTCACCGTTCTCAACTACTCATACATGCCCTGCTCTTGTTTACACTGCCGGTTTACACTGTTTCTCCAAGCCATCACAGCTGATATCTCCTCCTGCTATCCCCAAACTGCCACTCTTCACTCTTGAAGTAAATAAATAATCTTTGCTGGCAGGACTATGCTGAACCTCCGTAGGCACTCTCTAATTAAATGTCCTAAGTCCTCCCAATTCTTAGTCCTTTTATACCTGTTTTTCTCCTTCTCTTATTCTATTTAGTTTTTCAATTCATCCAAAACCGTATCCAGGCCATCACCAATCATTCTATACGACAAATGTTTCTTCTTACATCCCCACAATATCACCCCTTACCACAAGACCTCCCTTCAGCTTAATCTCTCCCACTCTAGGTTCCCATGCCACCCCTAATCCCACTTGAAGCAGCCCTGAGAAACATCGCCCATTCTCTCTCCATACCACCCCCCAAAAATTTTTGCCGCCCCAACACTTCAACACTATTTTGTTTTATTTTTCTTATTAATATAAGAAGGCAGGAATGTCAGGCCTCTGAGCCCAAGCCAAGCCATCACATCCCCTGTGACTTGCACGTATACGCCCAGATGGCCTGAAGTAACTGAAGAATCACAAAAGAAGTGAATATGCCCTGCCCCACCTTAACTGATGACATTCCACCACAAAAGAAGTGTAAATGGCCGGTCCTTGCCTTAAGTGATGACATTACCTTGTGAAAGTCCTTTTCCTGGCTCATCCTGGCTCAAAAATCTCCCCCACTGAGCACCTTGCGACCCCCACTCCTGCCTGCCAGAGAACAAACCCCCTTTGTAATTTTCCTTTACCTACCCAAATCCTATAAAACGGCCCCATCCTTATCTCCCTTCACTGACTGTTTTCGGACTCAGCCCACCTGCACCCAGGTGAAATAAACAGCTTTATTGCTCACACAAAGCCTGTTTGGTGGTCTCTTCACACGGACGCACATGAAACACACCATATGTGAAAATTAAATAAAAATGAATCACAAACTGAAGTGTAAGAAAAAATAAAAATTCAGAAGAAATCATAAGACCACAAATTGATACCTTGGATTAAACAAAGACTTATTAGATATGAAATCTGATCTCAATCATGAAGATAAAATTGATAGTGATTCATCAAAGTCAAGAACTTCTGCTCTTTGTAAGACACTATTCAGAACCTTAGACGACAAGCTATACACCAGGAGAAAATATTCACAAAAGGCACTTCTGATGACGAACCTGTATCCGAGATTTCTGCCTCTCTTCCCAGTGGGGTCACAACCTTCAGCCCACTCAGGATATTGGCAACAGCTGTGGTACTAAGTATTGTTAAAAAACTGAATGAGGGTAAAACAAAGTCCATAAATTATTAGATAGTCCAGAATCCTCCTGCAGTTCAAGGACCAGATAACAGCAGGAAATGCAGTTAGAAAGAATCACCTGGGCCAGGCGTAGTGGCTCACGCCTGTAATCCCAGCACTCTGGGAGGCAGAGGCGGGAGGATCATGAGGTCAGGAGAGACCACCCTGGGTAACACAGTGAAACCCCATCTCTACTAAAAATACAAAAAGTTAGCTGGGCATGGTGGTGGGCGCCTGTAGTCCCAGCTACGCGAGAGGCTGAACCAGGAGAACGGCGTTAACCCGGGAGGCGGGGCTTGCAGTGAGCTGAGATCGTGCTACTGCACTCGTGCCACTGCACTCCAGCATGGGTGACAGACTGAGACTGTCAAAAAAAAAAAAAAAAAAAAAAGTCAAGAATCACCCGGAAGTAAAAGGTAAAAGCTGCAATCTCAAATAAAATTACCAGTTGTATTTTTCAGTTGTTACAGGAAGCAAGTGTCAAAACTGCTTTCACCAGAAAATGTGGGGAAACAGACAGCTTTTGCTTCTCCCGAGTGTGAAATGATTCCAACTGAATGGGTTTGCAGAAGAATAGCAACTGATTCTTTTCTCAAAAGAAATCCTGATGACAAGGAAGGATATAAGTTTTGCCCACCTAAAGTGGAGACGTTTTTCAAGGATGATGCCAGTAATGACCCACAGTCATCTGAGGAACAGCTAATTGCTCCAAAATTTTGCTTTGGTGAACTTCTCATAGGCCAAACTGAAGTGGATATCATGTCATATACTACATAGGCTCTTTTTTGAAATACTGGAGAAATCTTGGTTGCCCCAGAACTGTACGCTGGTTGATATGAAGATCAAATTTGGTGTTGATGTAACCCCCAAAGAAATTGTTCTTGCTGATGTTATTGATAATGATTCCTGGAGACTCTGGCCATCAGTAGATGGAAGCCAACAGAAAGACAAACAGCCTCATCAGGACCTCAAAGAAGTAACTCCCGAAGGGCTCAAGATGGTCAAGAAAAACTTAGAGTGGGTTGCAGAGAGAGAAGAGTTGCTTTTGAAATTAGAAAGTCCGTGCAGGATGGCAGTATTGGTAGGCTCTACTTCTGATCTTGGCCACTGTGAAAAAATCAAGAAGGCTTGTGGAAATCTTGGCATTCCATGAGAACGTCAAGTAACATCTGTGCATAAAGGACCAGAAAAAACTCTGAGGATTAAAGCTGATTGTGAAGGGGATGGCATTCCCACTGTGTTTGTGGCACTGGCAGGCAGAAGAAATGGTTTGGGACCAGTGACGTCTGGGAACACTGCATATCCAGTTATCAGCTGTCCTCTGCTCAAGCAGACTGGGGAGCTCAGGATGTGTGGTCTTCTCCTCAACTACGCAGTGGTCTCAGCTGCTCAACCACCCTTTCTCCAGAAGGATCAGCTCAGTTTGCTGCTTAGATATTTGGGTTAAACAACCATTTGCTGTGGGGCAGACTGTGAGCAAGCGTTTTGAACACATGGATTTTCTTGAAGCAGGTTGACAAGGAAATCAGAGAATGTAATTTGTAAGAAAGATTGTCATTGCTTTTTTTAGAGGGGAAACTACAGATGTTTAGCTGCAGGAAAATCAAGCAAGATGAAAAGATGATGCTAAATTAGAGAACACAAATACAATGTATTAGTGAATAAATGCTTTTCCAGATCCATAGATAGGTAGAATATCTGTTCATATTTATTAATATTTCCTTATAAGCAGAGAAGTTACTATAAGGAAATTTTCAAATTACTCTCCTATCCACTGTATGGTCATTGTTAGGTGATAATATAATTAAAGAAATATCTTTTATAAATGCTAATAATGTTCTATTATAAAGCTCTAGAGTTATTACCTGACCTTCTATATGTCAATCCATAAGTTTTAGAAAGTAAAACTGGCTATATTTTAGGTGATAAGAGCAAGATAGTTCTCATTCACTCTATGGTCTTCACAAAATTCTAAGGGTATAGTTCTAAATTTTCAATTAGTATTTCAGAAGATGATTTCTATTTACATGTACATCTATAGATAAGTTTTGATTTTCTTTTAAAGAAAAGTTGAGATTGGGTAGAAAACAAGGTAGAGGAACACTGTTGGACCCACGGAAAGGGGACTTTTCTGAGACCTTCTCTGTTGGTTTTTAGAGCAATTTTCCATGGAAACAGTAGAGTTACCTTTGCCATGCCAAATGAAGATTTAGTGAATCTTACTTGGCTATGTAACAACAACACTCAATCATAAAATGAACAATTTGATTTTTAAGATGTTCAAAATATTTTATTAGACATTGCACCAAAGAAGATATGCAGATGGCAAATAAACACAGGCAGAAATATTCAACATCATTTGTGGTAAAAGCTGTCTTCTTTCTACTTTCCCGTATTTAATCTTTTTCTACTATTAGTAATATTGTATATTACTTCTATCAGAAAAAAATAATTTTAGAATTAGTGTGTTCAATTTTATAATCATGCTTGTATTTTTTAAATCATGGAGAGCAAACATTGCTGAGAAAATACACCTATTTTTATGGATGATGGGGTTTTTTTTCATTTTTTCACATTTTCAACTTTCATTTAGTGAACATATGTTACTTTTTATCCTAAAAAATGTTAAAAAATCAATTTTACAAGCATGGGATAGGAAAACTCTGTCTTGTTAATAAATGAAGTGAAAAATCTCTGTACCTTTAGTTGTTCATAAGTTGAAAATGAGTAACGTGATAGATCTTTAAACACAAACTTCCATGTTAGCTACATTAATAAGCTTCTTTCCCAGGAACTAATAATCCCCAAGCATATTCCCTTTTCATATCATCTCTGAAATAATCCATGCTATTCTGGGCACCATTTCAATAAGCATGTTGACCAGTTCAATCTCACCCAGAGGAAAAGACCCAAGGTGAATACTCAGGAAAGAATGTGATATCAGAAACTCTAAGGCATCAAAGTCTAAGGAAACATATGAAGATATTCTCTAAATACTTTTGAGGCTGGCATTTAAAAGAAAGAGAATGTCTTCTCTGAATTCTCAGAAAATGGACTTCTATCAATTGTTAAGAATATCATTGCCAAATATACATTCAAGAACCAGGAGAATGACAACCATATGGGGTCAGGGAACTGTTTGACCTATTTTGAGGCAAACTGGACAGGATCTAATTTGTTTCTTGAGTCTCACGAGCCCTTTCTCTGATAGGCGGAAGCAGTGGTAATTGGTATTCCTCGGGAAATCGTATTTCCTCAGAGCCAGCATCCAGTAGTTCCTGAAAGTCTGGGGCATTTTTTCACAGCTATTTAAACCAAGTAAGTAGTACTAGAACCCTTTGGTGAAGGCTTGGAAGAAGGTTCACGTACCTCATTTGTGGTTATTATAGCAGTATTTATCCTTGAAGTAACCTAGTCTTCATTGGAGGGATCTGGTTCTGATGGAACCATTTCTGGAATTAGGTAAAGGGCCATAATTCTCTGTCTTTGTGGCTCAACAGACCTCTGTTCATTGGGACTCATATGTGTTCTAAGAATATAGCAAGGCTGTAACGGTATGCCTATTTTTTTTTTTTTTTTTTGAGATGGAGTCTCACTCTGTCACCCAGACTGGAGTGCAGTGGCACAATCTCAGCTCACTGCAACCTCTGCCTCCCAGGTACAAGCAATTCTCCTGCCTCAGCCTACCAAGTAGTTGGGACTACAGGCATGTGCCACCATGCCCAGCTAATTTTTGTATTTTTAGTAGAGACGGGGTTTCACCATGTTGGCCTGGCTGGTCTTAAACTCCTGATCTCAGGTGATCTGCCCACCTTGGCCTCCCAATGTGCTGGTATTACAGGCATGAGCTACCGCACCCAACCTATGTCATTTTTTTAAGACACAGAATAGTGGTGTGTTTTTGGCACATGGAGTTAAATGGAATCAAATACATAGAAAACACATAATGTTTCTCAGAGAATTATATTGGCAAAAATGTCAGCAGCCTGGGCTTAAAAAAACTGAGGCTGCACATGTATACATATGTAACAAACCTGCACGTTGTGCACATGTACCCTAAAACTTAAAGTATAATAATAATAAAAAAATAAAAATAAAAAAATTACCTCTGAATCTTCAGTCTTCCAGAATTAAGAAGCTGGGTAAGGACGGAAAAGTAAGGGACTTCCAGTATGCAGAACCAAGAGCTTGAAGAATAATAGATTAAGATGGCACTCCTAAAGAAAATAACTAAAACTTAATCATGAAACATTCCTTGCCCCAGGATAGAAGGACCCAGAAATATTTGTACAGCAGGCTTTGGGAACAACTATTGAGCAGTAACCATTATATGCCTACCACTCTTTCTCTTTCTAATGAAAGTGTTTATTTCTGTTATTGTGCTCTCACGCCACAATTGTATGTTAAGTGTAAACAGTAAAAGTGTCTTTATTATTCATAGGTCTCTGACTGAAAGAAAAGCACATCTAGATTTGCTTTATATCACAAGATCCTGGACTTTCTGGCCTGATATTGGGATTAGATGAAGTTGGAGGGAATATAAGCATGTGGATAATCATGATTAATAGGGAAGACTGGTAGATTGAAGTATTTGTCCAAATTCTTCACTTCCCTGAAATGGTATCTCACATCACACATCACATGGCCTCATGGTAGGTGGAGTTCCCTGTCTTCTCACTGTGAGTTTGGCTAGGTGACTTGCTTTGGCCAATGCGATATTTGATGAGACATGAGCAAAGGTTTGAAATTAACATATGCAGTTGGGCTTTCCCTACATCATTTTTTTGCCATTATTTTAATAAGAATATAACCTGAATAGCTTCTGCCCTTCTGGCTTGGCCCCAGAATTAAATGCATTGAACAGAACAGCTCCAGCCAATCTGCAAATCTGCAGCTTGAAGAAGAGCCACTTCAGTCACCCACAGATACATGAGCAAGAAATAAATGCTTATCACTTGCCACTGATATATTGTGAGTTTTTGTCACAATAGTTTTTTGCAGCAATAGTTTACTAATATTGGGGTCCTAGTCCTCTAATTCTTTCACAAAAGTTATTTCATGAAAATATGAATTCATATTATGAAGTAATCCATTACTTTGGCAGAAAAAGAAATTTGTTTTTTTTCTGCCAAATTTTTTTCACCTAAATTTGTTTTTTTCTGTTGTTGTTTCTCAGCCTTGAAACTACAAAACATAAGAAATTGTTTCAAAATCAAATAAACTACTGAGTTTCTGCATCAATTGTGGTTCTTCAGTTGTATACAATTACAGCTAACTTAAACAAAAGAGACATTCATTGAAACATTATCAGAAGTTAATGGAATTGACTGAAGAACCAAACTAGAAATCAATAGGAACCAAGACAGTTTCTGGAGCCTAAAAGGCAAGAAAACCAGGAATGGTCTAATAGAAGAAGGAATCTGGTTAGGATGCCATGGATGGGAGATGGATAAATTCCAAATATTTTCACACTTGTTTTTACTTCTTCTGAGGATTCAAATCTCAAGAAGAAAGAATCAAACTGATTCTTTAGCATAAGAGAGAAAAGGACCTGAACAGGAGAGAGCAGGACCCCTGGTTACAGTTTCATCCAGCTAAAAAAAAAAAGGTTAAATCCTGGAAAAAAAAGTCTGGCTGCTGTCAGGAAGGAAAATGTATGTAAAGAAGAAAAGAACTGTCTCTGTGCTTGGTAAACCTACACATGCCCCTCAGAGAATGGTGACAAAGTACCTCCCAAAGAACTTCCATTTACCCGTGAGCTTTATCATATGAGTTTACACCTGCTTCTTCCCAAGCCTCACTAAAATGATAATTAAGAAATTGCAAAAGACATAACCTTCAATAATCAAAAAGAGACTGGAGATGACAGCAACAAAATGCTGTTTTGCAAAACAGATGGATGGGTAACCAACTTAGCAGACCAAGGAAAACAGAAACCTAAACTGGAAGTGCAGTAGCCCTAATGCCCAAATTTATACTACAGATTATTAGGAAGTCTCAGGAACTCAAAAAGAGTAGAGATTAGAAGGCTGAATAAAGGCTGGTTAAAATGTCTTCACAGAAGCCATTAGATCTCTGAAGTCAATGAGCTGCCGTTACTCTATCTTCAGCGGGAACCAGGAAAAGTTGACCTCGAGCACTCTATACTCGGGGATGACACATGTGTCCAAGACCAGAGTCCTATGAAAACAAAGGCATTGACTAAGACTCCTTCCCCATCCCCCCTCCAGGCCCCATCCTCTCTGAGTTTCCCAGGATGTTGGCAGCCAGCTTACACCTGACAGGCTAGGGACTGGGAGGTCTCTTTCTGAGTATACTGACACATCAGTAGAAGAGATTTATGGGTCCTGGTATTTAGAGATGGCACAGTGAAGTAGCTGAGACCCCACCCAAATGTTGAAGCCCACCAATCAAAGCTTCGTCTGGGAATGCTGTGCTTCTAAATAATTTTTCTTGATTCATTTATGAATATGAACAAAGAGCTAAGAAGCACCAGTCATTTTAAAAACCTCTAATGTTAGAAAAATAAACACACAAAAAGAAATCTCAGGGGAAAGAAAGATATTGCAAAATACACATAATGCATTACCTCAGAGAAATTAGAAAAGATATTGCACCTATAAAATAAGAACAAATAGAACATCACATCATACAAGAAAAAGGAACATCAGAGAATAAAATGTACTTTAAAATAAGAAATTTGAGAGTAGAAATGAAAATTTTAATGAAAATGTTGAGAGAGAGAGAATATCTCCCATGAGTAACACAAAAAGAGAAGAAAAACTACAGAAACTGCACACTTAAAAAAACATAGAGGAGTGGCTGGGTGCTGTGGCTCACACCTGTAATCCCAGAATTTTGGGAGGCCCAGGCGGGCAGATCAGGAGGTCAGGAGTTCAAGATCAGCCTGACCAACATGGTGAAACCCTGTCTCTACAAAAAGTACAAAAATCAGCTGGGTATGGTGGCATGCACCTGTAATTCCAGCTACTCGGGAGGCTGAGGCAGGCGAATCGTTTGAACCCAGTGAGCCAAGATCACACCACTGCACTCCAGCCTGGGCAACATAGCGAGACTCAGTTTCCAGGAAAAAAAAAAAAGAAAGGAAGCATAATAATTGGTGATAACAGAATAATCTATGACTCAGCCATGATTAATGTTAACATAGTTATAATCATGTACATAGTGAATATTGCTCTATGCCAAAATTATGATGTAATTATTATATGGAGAAAGGAAATACATATGTGTTTTTCTTGTATGTATTTGTGTTGAAGAGAAGAGGTCTAAAAAAGCCAAATTCTCCTCTTCCACAGTAAAACGTCAAGAAATAATACATGTATAAAACTGAAAAAAATAAGCTAGTAATAGATTGACTGGTTTTTAAATAAAATGCAGAGATACAGCTCAAACAGTTAAATTGAGAAGTCAGAGTGGGGAATGGCAGGATAGAGCTGATGACTTTTTTTCAATCTTACCTAATTATTTTTTAATTTTGGTAAAAATTTAACAGTCAACTAAAAAAGAAGTGTATTTTCTTGCCCAGAGCTTGAGGATGCAGTAGAGTATGTAGTAATATTCAGGAGAGCAGCTTACAAAAAAATCACCCAGCTAGCAGCAAGGAGAGGTGTCCAACAGAACTGTGCCTCCTCAAGCTCTTCCTGCAGAATGAGGCCAGCTGTGGAAATCCTCATGGAGTGCAAAGGGCAGGGAGATTCCTCAGATGAGAAAACAGAAAGGAATGAGCAGATGCTGCCCTGCAGCCAATAGCTCTATTAGGAAACTTTCTCTAAGTCTCTTGGAATCAGTAACAATATTGAATTTTAGATTCAAGCATACATAGCAGTCTTTTAATTTAAGAGACATAACCCTGAGGATTGATCCTGAGGATGGATGCAGAGGATCGGCCATCAGGGGGAAGAATGCAGACTGTAGACTGCTGTCGCTCTGTGCGTCAAGATAAATAAGAAGATAATAGGCCAGGCATGGTGGCTCACACCTGTAGTCTCAACACTCTGGGAGGTCAAGGCGGGAGGATCACTTGAGCCCAGGAGTTCAAGACCAGCCTGGACAACATCGGGAGACCCTTGTCTCTACATAAAAATAAAAAATAAAAAAATAACTCTTCCCTTTTGTGGCCATCACCAAAGCAGCAGTGACCAAAGTGAAGTTCAATCCCTTTGTGACTTCTGATCGAAGCAAGTACCACAAAAGGCATTTCAATGCACTTTCCCACATTCTCAGGAATATTAGGTCTTCCTCTCTTTGCAAAGAGCTGAGACAGAAGTGCAATGTCCAATCCATGACCATCCGAAAGGATGATGAAGTTCAGGTTGCACACAGGCACTAAAAAGGTGAGCAAATTGGCAAAGTAGTCCAGGTTTACAGGAAGAAATATGTCACCTACATTGAACAGGTGCAACAGGAAAAGGCTAATGGCACAACTGTCCACATAGGCATTCACCCCAGCAAGGTAGTTAGCACTAGGCTAAAACTGGACAAAGACTGCAAAAAGATTCTTGAATGGAAAGCCAAATCTTACCAAGTAGGAAGGGAAAGGGGCAAATACAAGGAAGAAACAATTGAATAAAGGAATAAAGGAATCTTGTACACAAGCTTTCATTGAAACTTGAAATGAAAAAAAAAAAAAATAGCCAGGTATGGTGGCATGACTGTGGGCCCAGCTACTGGGGAGACTGAGGTGGGAGAACTGCTTGAGCTTGGGACATTGAGGCTACAGTGAGCTGTGATCATGCCACTGCACTGCACAGCCTGGGTGACGTAGTGAGACCGTGTCTCAAAAAAAAAAAAAAAGAAGAAGAAGAAGATAATAATAACACATGGTGTTTAGTGTAGACCTGCTCTGTGCCTTGCATTGTACTCACCACTACACAGAATTATTACTTTGCATCCTCACTATAGCCCTGTGTAAACCGTGTTATAAATTCATAACCCTATAAAAATAAATTGTAGAGAAGATTGATTGAGCATTCACCATGTCTCAGGCATTATGCCAGTATTCCATTAAATCTTCACAACAACTCTCTGGTGGAGGTATAATTGCTATTTTCCTGTTTTATAGATGGAGATACTGAAAAACAGAAAAGTTCAAATTTTCCCAAACTCCCATAGCTAATAAATGGCCAAGCCAGGACTCAAAGTGTCTATTTCCAAAGTCTGTTCATAGACTCTTCATGTACAACACTAGCTTATCGCAACAGATGACAGAACTCGGGCTTAGAGGATTGAAGTAACAAAGCCAAGGGTTCACAGCCACCAGGGAGTAGAACCAGTACTCAAATCCAACCTTCTCTGAACCTGAAGTACACCCTACATTGGTCTATCATACTGCCTCCATAATAGAGGAAAATTCCAATTCCAAAAGAATAAGAAAAGTAAGCCATCCTTTGTGTTAGGAGTAATACTCAGTGATAATGAATACACTGATCAATGGCATAACAGGGTATCAGGATTATAAAGATACAGAGAACAGAGATTAAAAAATAACCACCCCCAAACCGTGGGAGTGTGGATGGTGGGATGGGTGACCTGCATTTTCTAGCCCCCTCTCAACGCTGGCAACTGCAGCATAGCAGTACAGGGGCTGGACTCTGAGGCCAATGACACTGCCTGCAGATCCTGGCTCTGCTGCTTACTAGTTATGTAAGCTTGGGCAAATTACTTTGCTTTTCTAGGTTTCAGCTTCTTCATCTGAAAAATGCTAATGATAGTGGGGTTGTTAGAGGATTAAGTGATTTAGTCATTGTAAGTTGCTGTAAGAAGAGCTTGTATTAAATAATTCCTGACACACACACTAAGTGCTAGCATTGATTATAAAATAATTGTGTTTTTATTAATTAAGGGCTTCCTGAAGTATGCTGTGCTCCCAACTCTGTGGCTAATTCTTGCTGTGTGTTCACCTGCTTAGCCTTGACAGGAGGCTTCCTTTTGTTTCTGTTCTGCTCTTGGCATTCTAAGCCTCAGGAATTTATGTCTTTATCTTCCGCCCCAGACCTATTGATTTGGATTTCTTACCTCATTTTGAGCAACCTGTGGCCCACGGCCTATGCCTCGGATTCCCAATGAGTAGATCCCTAATAATTGCTCTCAGAAGTCCTTGTTACAAATCACTTGCCACTTTGACCCTTCCTTCCCTCCTCCATAGTAGTTCAGCTCCATGGATTCTGGCATGTCTGTTGGCATGAACTAGAGTGATTTTTTACTCACTGCCTACTTACTCTGGGACTAAACTCTGGATCTGACATTTATATTTTAGGTTTGCACCTCTATTGACCTATCCCTCATAGTAGAACTAAAACTGGTACAGCCCTTTACAATTTACAAAGCAACTCCATAGACATTATGTAATTCAACCTTGACAACAATCCTTCGAGGCAGGCATTTTTATTGTTCCTAAATATATAAGGAGGTTCAGGCAAGATAAATAATTTGACCACAACTGCAAAGAATTACTGACAGAGATAAAACTAGAAATCAAGTCTTCTGACTACACACACTGTATTCTTTTGAAACTCCAATCTGCCTATAAGGTTTGCACACTCTTCATACCAGCCCTCCACCACCCAAAGCCCAGCTATAAAAATTCCCAAGCCGATATGCCCAGCCTTGACTCTCACCTCACTTTCGTACCTACATCAGCAGCTGTTGTACATAATCACCTGCACAGCCATGTGAAGCTCGGCATCCTTTATAGCTCACTAGCACTGTCTATGTGTATGGGTCCATTTCCATCAATGGTCTCAAGTGTTTCCTTGACTCAACACCTCAGAATAACATTTGACTCCTGCCTCACCCTTACCCATCACATTCAGTTATCTATTGAAGCTGAAGATTCTTACTTTGTGTTGCCTCCCATATGTTTCTTCTTTCCAGTCACACACCCACTGCTCCAATTCAGGTCCTTGTCACTTCACCCTTGAACTATTACCATAGTCTTCTCCTTGTGTTCATTTTCTCCCTTTTCATTCCATCTGAAAGCTACACCAAATTAATCTTGGTAACATGCCACTTCATCTCTCACTGAAAAGCCTTCTGTGGTTCTGCATATCCTTTAGGATAAGCTGTCAATTTCTTAACATGCTGTTTCCTAATCCATGTGCTGAGAAACACTAGACTCCCTGAATATTAATAGATGCTTCATTTAAAAAAAGAGGAAAAAAAGAAATGTTACCTGCTATCACCACTTCTCCATGTACACGCACATTCGCTAAGAAACTGAATATATTATCAAGACATTGGAAGTTTTCTTAAGCCAACTTTTTCAAAATGTGTTAGACCACAGAACACTTTCTTCAGTGAAAACTTAGGAATATTCGCTTGGCATTAACATTCCACAAAACGGTTTAAGATATTCACCTCCTCAGCTCCTTGTCCCTTTCTAAACTTAGCTTCTGCTACTACCTTACACAAATCCTTCCTGTCTTTACATTGGTTGCTGAGCAAATTGAACTAAGTCCTACCTTTAAGTTCGACACCACCCTTCTCTGACCACTCGGGGCATAAAATGTCCCAAATTCAACTCACTGCAGTGTGGACCACATGTCCCAGGTTTTCTACATGGTCCTGGTTTTATGTAATTTGCCCTTCTTAATAAAGATGATTAAAACATAGCATGAAATGAACTTTTTATTTTGAGAGATTTTTGTTTAAAATTTTTTTATTGAGTTACAATTGACAAAAAAATGGTATACGTTTAAGGTGTACAATGTGACAATTTTATCTACATATAAAGTGAAGTAATTACCACAATTAAGCTAATTAGTGCATCCATCACTGATTGTAATAAGTCTCACATTAGAAAAGGAATCTTTTCCTGAATTACATATTCCAATTTCCAATTCATATAGTTGGCTTGCTGTCATTGAGCACACCTATTTTTTGTATTGCTGATTTGAGGCACTCTATGTAGTACTACATTGTTAATTCTGTTTTATGTCTTTTCATATGTCTCCTAGTAGGTTAGTCTATTTTTCTCTAGTACTTATTTATCTCTCAGAGTTAGAATTTGATTATAATAATGGTTCTGTGGCTACCTATCACAGACATTCAAATGGCAAAGTCCTTTTTACCCAAAATAAAAATTTCAGTTTTAAAGAGCAAGCTGACTGCCTAAGAAATGAAAACCCTGCTTTAATTTAAGGAATAAGGTCTAGTCCTTGGGCATCTCAAAGCCAAAAAATTTAAAGGAAACCTAAAGCACTAGTATCAAAGTCCCTACTCTATCCACTTCCAGAGCCCTCTGGGCTTTCAGCTACTGCTTCTTTTAAAAACATACGGATGCTTCAATATAAAACAGGTGTGGGTACTAAATTATTTGTGGGTGAAATAATAGGATACTTTGGATTTGACTTAAAACATTGCAGCAAAAATAAAAACACCAAAGGGCAGTGGAGCAAACACAGACTAAACATAATTGAAAAAATGTTGATAGGTATTGAACTGGATAATAAATGCGTGAGGGCTCAGCTCAGTATACTATGTTTGTGTATGTTTGAAAATTGCTATAATAAAAAGCTCTAAAAATGTATAGGTGACTGATGCTTATTAAACAAGGAGGATGATGATGGCCCAAGTGCTTTGCCCATCAGATCTGTACCCCTATGAGGTTCTACTCATTTCACTGCCAATGGTGAGCTCAACCCAGCTCCTCACTTAATCCCACAGTCACCCAGCCTGCTGTCACTATCCCCAGGCCTCTGAGCAAAAACAACCAAGGAGTAACTTCCATCAGGAGAAGGTAAGTAAATGGAGCTAGGTCTCTTTCGCTTTAACTTTTTGCCTGTTTCTGTTTGTTTGTTTGTTTGTTTTTTATTTTTGTTTTGAGACAGAGTCTTGCTCTGTCACCCAGGCTGGTGTGCAGTGGTACAATCTTGGCTCACTGCAATGTCTGCCTCCCAGATTCAAGCGATTCTCGTGCCTCAGCCTCCTGAGTAGCTGAGACTACAGGCACACACCACCATACCCAGCTAATCTTTGTATCTTTAGTAGAAATGGGTTTTAACCATGTTGGCCAAACTGGCCTCAAACTCCTGACTTTATGTGATCCACCCACCACAGCATCCCAAAGTGCTGGGATTACAGGTATGAGCCACCGTGCCTGGTCTTTTTTTCCTGTTTTCTATCTGTTCTTCTGTCCACCAACCTATCTCCCTCCCTGTCAGCCCACCCAACTGCCCACCTGCACATCTGCTGCCCTTTCTTGCTCTAGCTCCATCAGTTTTTGAACTAGCCAAAACTCTTTGGCCAACTCTGCCCAGACCTTCATAATATTTCACCTAAAACTACTGCAGGTATCTCAGCTATCCATCAGTTTTTGTCAGCTCTTTGACTAATATTAATAATATTTCTCCTGAAACCTTTGTTATTAATTGATGCCAGGAAAACAAATCTTCTGCTTTTCTTTGCCTTCTTGGGTCCTTTTGACTCTTTCTGACAATGTAAATCCTGACTCCACTGCTGCCCCTTTCCCAACCTTCTGTGCGTCTACTTCCAAGATCCTTCAGATGGTGCCTCATGATACACACCGTCTGGCCTTAAAGAGGGAGGGGAGCGTGTAATAGAAATGAGCTTGTCCTATCATAAAAGCCAAAGAAGAAAGAGATTCAAGGATACAGTGATCAAAGGGGCAAAATGCATTAGAAAAGCCTATAGAGATTAAGTAGTTAGAAGAAGACTTTGGTAACTAGGAAATCATTATCAATGATTAGTTCAGAAAGAATAGAAATGGATTCCAAGGGCACATAATTCAGTCAAGAAGAAGGCATGGTAAAGACTGATAACATGCCTAATGGTATGCACAATGATAGGCAGGAGAAAAATATGAAAGAATCTTTTACAGAAAAACATTCAGACCTGGGGGTTTTCAAGACAAGTTAGACCTAGGCATATTGAAAGGCCAAAAAAGGAGCCATTGGAAGAGACTGAAGAATCTAGAAGTCAGAAGGCAACAAAACAGGGTCTTGGAAATGATAGAAAAGACAGAAGATGAAAATACATATCAAGGTGTTGGTCTTGGACAGGGTGAGCAGACCTCTTTTGTGAGATTAAAAGGTATTACTTTATAAGGAAATCAATTTTGAAAAAAGCTAAAGATTACTTTTTGAATGGTTTCAATGTTCTCAGTAAAAATGTATTAAATTGTATGAGATGATACATGTAAAATACTTGGCACAAGGCTTGACATATAATAAGTGTTCACCATGTGGTGGTCTTAGGAGACTTAACAGTAGTGTAGTAGCATTGATAAGAACAGCAGTGAACATTTATTGAGTTCACTGTGTAAATGAGTGAACATTTACTATGTTCCAGGAGCTTTCCTAAGCTATTGTAGTGGTAGTGGTAGAGGAAGAAGGAGCAGGAGTAGCAATAATAAATAAAAAACATCTGTCTGAGAATAAAGTGAGCAGGAGTAGGCTTGAGAAAAGCAGAAGGTTGATTGGCAGAGATACGGAGATTTCATCAGCAACTGAGCAGACAATTATTAAGCATGTATAGGAACCCACGTGAACTTTGGCCAGGAATTGGTAATCGAAAAATTGCCAAGTGTCTGATCAGAAGCAAAGCTAGTGGAGTGGCTGAAATTATAATAAGTGGGCAGTCTTACTATATAAACAAAGGCATATAGTTAAAAGGAGATATCTTAGAGGAAGGTTAGTGACAATCGGTCATGGGGCTTAAGGATCTCCTTGCTACTAGCTAAGCAGAGGAATAGAAATAGTAAAGAATGGGAAGCATGGTTAGCATATTATAACATAAATGCTGAAGTCACTGAAAATGTACCAGAAGACAGACTGACAGGAAAATTGACAAGTTTCCATAAATGAAGTATTACTTCATTTAGGAAACTGATTATGTGATTGCAAGTAGATCGAAAATATTGTCCGCATCCCTATATTGCCCAGCCCTTATTACCAGAAATCATCAAAGACGGTAAAAGTAATCTTAGAAATTTATAGACAATGGTAACAAGACTTTCTGATATCAACTCATGATATCATAGACCTCAAATGAGAAAAATGGATAATAAGAGAAGGAAAAATCATTAAAATGGTATTATTTATTAATAAGCAATTATATTCTTCTCCATTCCCACTGATTTCAGGGAAAAAAGGGAAAAGCTAACTTTGGGGGGAGTGAAGTTAACAGGTGACCATAAACTAATTGATATAATGAATTGATATAATAAATGAATTCATAGAATGAATTCATAGAATGAATGAATTGATATAAGAAAACGTGTAGCACAATAAATGTGAATGGAACTTGTATACATGAGACTCACACTGACCCAAATCGTTTCTAGCTTCTAATAGTTCTATTTTAAAATTTTATTTACTAATTTTGAAGGTTACTGCAAATTTTATTTTTATTTTAGAGGCAAAAAAACTAACTTTACAATAATCAGCTTATAGTACAATATTATCAGTCATGCAGGATTGCTCTCTTTATATCCTTATATTTGGTAGCATTATAATGACATTACATGCAGGTACTCACTGTTGTGTTTTTAACATACTTGGCATTTTGCTACATTTCTTCTTCTAACTTGTTTTACTTATCATCATATTTTTGAGATTTATTAATGTAGATATACTTAAATCTAGTTTATTGCTTCTAACTACTGCATGGTACTCCACTACTTGCATATTTCACATTTTGCTTATCCATTTCTCACTAATGGGCATTCGAGTTATTTCCAACTCTTTGCTGGTTCAAACTGTGCTGCAGTAAGTAAACTTCTGAGAACTTATCTTTAATATATCTCCAGAAGAGTAACTGAGGGGTGTATACTCAGTAATGAAACTGCAAAGACATAGAATATGAATATATGAATTTCACTAGTATTATTAAATTATTCTCCAGAATAACAACATTAATTTATCCCTCCACTCTCAGTAAAGAAGAGTTCTTGTTTCTCTACAACCTCACCAACACTTATGCTTTCCGGCATTCTGATTTTTGCCAATGCAATGATTATAAATGGGTTTCTCATTTGTTCCTGCTGGATTCATTTAATATTTTGCTTAGCACCTTTTAAGCATCAAGTGTGATGCTCAAATGTGTTAAACCACCTGGCTGAAGTTGGTAACGTAGCCTCAAAGTCACGTTTGGTAAATAGTTCAAAAAGTGTCACATATATTTATTATTGAATTTAAGAAAACAAGGGAAAAAAACTATAATGGGTTGCAATTTCCAGCAAATTGTAACTAATAACTGTGAAAAATATTTCTGATCAGAGGATCATGAGAAGGAACATGGAACCAATGCAAGATAGATATGTGAGCCAACACACGTGGCTAGTTTCGTGTAAGCCCAGCATAGCTACTCTCCAATGTGTCTTCTTAGAGTCACACCTGAACTGACTACTGATTTTCACTTAAATCTGTTGAGAAAAAGGCAATTTTGCTTTTGTTTCTTAGCAACAGATAGCTTGATCCTGAAAGTCTAATGGTAAGACATGGTTAAAATGAAGAAGAAAGAGATTGCATGGTCATTTAAATGTTACTCTCTACCTAAAAGCTATGCTGAGAAGACTCTCTTCAAAGACTTGTCCATTCAAATTCCTCTTGTTAAACAGTTTAATTGCATCCTGTGTCTAATTTTTAAATTAATTAGTGATTTTCCTTATATAACTCTAGAATTTTTGTCATTAATGACGTAAATATCACTTCCTGGACTATTATTTTGACTTATGCTGTCCTGTGTTAGCCAAACTATTTATTTTTATAGTCAAATCCATCAATTTTTCTTGAAAAGTACTATGTATTTTATATCTTCTTGGTATATCTGGAGCATTTAACTGATTATTTCTCATATAATTAGCCTACTTTCCATAAAACATTTATTTTAAACTTAAAACATTTTCCACTGATTTATGATGCCATCACCATCATTTACCAAGTTCATGTAGAGCTATCAGTCTGTTTCTGGACTGTCAATCTTGTACTGTATATCTACTTATTCTTATACAAAAAGTGAATGTATTTTACTAATTGTTGCTTTGCAGTATTTGTTAATATCTAGAAGGATTGGTCATCCTTTCTTCTCTCCACCTTAATTCAAAAGTTAAAATCTGTGTTAATTATTTTAGGACCTTTATTTCTCTCTATATATTTTAAATCAATATGGAATTTTTCCCATGGTTCTTGTTGTAATTATTATTGGAAATGCATTAAATATATTCCAAACTTAGAAAAACCAATGTATTTACAAGATAAAGTCTCCCCATTCATGAACATAGTATATTTCTCCATTTATTTGAACTTTCTTTCTTGTGCTTTACTAGGGCTTTATAATTTTTTTTAAAACCCTATGCATTAAAAAAATTAATTTCTATATATTTTATGAGTGTGTTGCTTCTTTTTATTATGGTTTCTAATATAATATTGTTGATATAGAGAAACCTTATTTACTTTTATATGTTGATCTTATGTTAGAAAATTTTGCTGAACTTTCTTATTGGTGTGACTAGTTTGCCATTAATACTCTTGCATTTTAAATGTAAATGATCATATCATCAGCAAATAATTACAATGTATTATTTATAACAATTATTTTCTTTTTCACTGTATTGACTAAAATTGTTAGTACACTGTGCTGACAGGTATCACTTATACAAAGCACATATATGTAGTTCCTGACTTGAAAATAAGTGCCTCAGATTTATCCATTAAACATGAAATTTGTTGTGGAATATTTGTACATAGGGTTTATTAGATTATAAAATTTCTGTCTATTTCTAGCTTTCTAATAATTTTCATCTTTTTTTCATGTATATTGAGATGACTCTGTTTTAGATTTTCTGGAGTTGAACTATCTTTCTATTCCTGAGAAAATTGTAAAAATGTGCTGCTTTTTAAAATGTTGAACTTGGATAATATTTTTAAATGCTTTTATCTATAAAATTAGTGTTTGCATTTTCTAAATTATGCAAATTTTATAAAATGAGTTGTCAATGTTTTCTTTTTTTTTCATTTTCTGAAAAAACTTACATAATATTTGGGAATCATGTGTCTCTTGAAACTTTGGTGAAATCTACCCGTAAAATTATTTTACATGGGAGTAGTGAAGAGAGCGAGATATTATTTTTTCATAGCCATTCAAAGCCATTAATGATGGTTATTCTAAGTTTTCTGCTTTTTAGGGGATCAATTCGGCTTTTATCTTCAGACATGTGCCTATTTTATCCACCAATACTTTTTAATAATATTCTTTTATTATTTTTAATCTCTACTAGACCTATTTTAATTTCTACCTTTTCATTTTTTATTCATTTGTATCTTTTCACTTTTTTGCTCTTTGAAAATTCCAGAAATTTATCCACCTTCTTAGAGTTTTCAAAAAAAAAAAAACTTATGGTTTTTGGTAACAATCTCTTTTTTGTTTCTTTTCTATGCTGTTTATTTCCTATGTATTATTTATTTTTAATAATTTAGGTTTACCCTATTGCTTTTTTCCATCATCAATATTTCTTTTTTTTTTTTTCTGACTTCAAAGTTCTTTAATGTTTATAAAATTTAGGTGCTACCTGCTGCAAATATATATATGCACATATATATATATATTACCATCTGATGCCATATTTCTCAGCTGATAAATAAATACACATGTACCTATACAAATACATATATTTGCATACATAGTCTTCTAATACATTACCCTCTCCTGTTCCAGTCTCCTAAATTGCATCATCTATATTTCTATAAATTTGTTTTAAAACATTATGCAAACCCTCAAAAGAAATTAACTTTTCCTCCTTAGGTTCATAGATAGTCATAAAATTCGTAATTTAAGCAACCTCTTCTCAGCTGGAGTCAGAGAAAAGCAGTATCTTTTCTCTCTAGAAGCAGGCATCCCACCAGTCAATCTGCAGTCTGGTGACAAATGGCTAAGAAATGTGGAGATGAGGTAAGCATTTCCAGTCTCTGTTCAAACACAGATCCCACAGGACTCTAAGTTTGAGGAAACTCACAGCAAGAGGCAGAAGTACCACCAATCTGAAGAATCCCAGTCCCAAATAGAGAATTCCATTTGTTGACAGAACTCTTCAACTAAAGCCAGCCTCCAGCCAAAGAAAACATGAAGAAGAAAACGTCAAACTCTTGGCACTGGTAAACTTTAGTGCAGGGCTTTTACACCCTGAAAATTATGTCCAAGATCCTCTTGGCACTGTTTCCAAAATTCTGAACCACGACTACACTGCTGTTTGCGAATGATATCATCACATTTGTGACTCTTAATCACCAAGGAGGCCTGTCCAGACGGAATCTTTTCTCAGCTGGTTTTCACTTTACTGGGAGACTATGTGCAGAAAAAGAATGAGAAGGAGAAGGAACTCTAAGTCCTGAAAGCTCAGTCCCAGGAAAAGTTGAGAGGGACTTCTAGATTGGAAATTGTGTGGATCATGGCTCTACAATATAATAGATGATATTGGTGTGGTGCTTTAGGATTAACAAAATGTTTTCATAAATAGATCTCATTTAAAATCTCAAAACAATCTGCCAATTAGACACAGCGGGTATTAATATTCTTATATTTTAGTCATGTGATCTAGGCGAGGTAAATTCTTTCTGAAAGTATACATAGCCAAAAAAAAAGCTGCCCAAATGAGTACCATTCAACCCTCCCCATTACCTTTAGCATAAGAGTTGTGTAGGGACTGACATAATTGTTTGTTATCAATAGGGGAAGTCACTCTACTATATCATAGAATCCTTTTCCATGTAAATATTCTACAATGCTGTACATGTGCAAAGTGGGAGATAGGCAGAACACAAGCCTGTGGTTTGCTCAGTGGAAAAATGGAGACCACAGACTCTCCCAGGGTCTCTGTTTCTGGTTTTGTCTCATGTTTCCAAACTCAAGCACCTTGGAGCGCAGCAAGGATAACCTTCTGGACCCCTTCTTTTCTCTAGCTATCCTTATTCTCATAGTGATCTCCTCCAGTTTTATCACTTTATTTTTTATTTTTGTTTTATTTATTTATTTATTTATTTGAGATGGAGTCTCACTCTGTCACCCAGGCTGGAGTGCAGTGGCACGATCTTGGCTCACTGCAACCTCCGCCTCCTGGATTCAAGCAATTCTCATGCCTCAGCCTCCCGAGAGGCCCAGATTACAGGCATGCGCCACCATGCCTGGCTAATTTTTTGTATTCTTAGTAGAGATAGGGTTTCGCCATGTTGGCCAGGCTGGTCTCGAACTCCTGACCTCAAGTTATCCACCCACCTCAGCCTCCCAAAATGCAGGGGTTACAGGCATGAGCCACTGTGCTCAGTCCAGTTTTACCACTGTAAATGCCACCTACATTTGATGACTTCAAATTTGTCTAAACTGGACTTATCCTGTTAACTACATGTAGATCACATGTCCATTGAGACAGATATCCCAGTGGATCTGTCTAAATACCCATTAGACAGATCCACTTGGGTATCTAATAGACATCTCAAACTTAGCATGTCTTGCACTAAACCTCTGATCTTACCTCCTCTAAAACTTTCTCCACCTGAGGCTTTCCTCCTTTCAGGTAATGATAGCTCTCCACTTCCTGTTGCTCAGGGAAAAAAAAAAAAAAGTCACTCTGACTCCTCTATTTCTTTACACTCCTTAGCTAATCCATCAGAAAATCCTACTGGCTCTATATTTTTATTATATCCAGAATCCGCTTATATCTCACCACTTCTACAGCGAATCTTATTCAAGTCACATTTTCCCTCACCCAAATTATTGTGAGGCTGACTGCTTTGCTTTTACCTAGTCCCATACAGTCTGTTCCCAACACAGCAGCCAGCGAGATCCTTTTTTTGCCATCCTGTCCTGAAAGCCCCAAGTGGCTCCTCATTGCACTCAGAATAAAGCCCAGTTCCCACAATCACCTGGAAGGCACCCCCAACTGGCTGTCCATTATCACTCTTCTGGACTCACCTGCTGCAATTCCATCCTTGCTTACTCCACCAGAGCCACACTGGCCTCCTTGCTGGGATGGGAACATGCCAGACCTGCTCCCTGCTCGGAGCCCCGACTAGCTAATTCTTCTGCCTGTAGTGTCCATCCCCAACATAGCCACATAATTCACCTCTTTACCGCCTTCACATTTTGCACCAAATATCACTTTCCCATGAAAGCCTTCCTCGAACATTCTATTTAAAATTACATGCTGCCCCTCACATTCCCCATCATCCTCCTTTATTTTTCCCCACTGGACTTATCACTTTCTAATATGCTACATAATTGACTTAATTTGATGATAGTATATCTCTTCTCTGTAGAATATAAGCTTCATGAAGACAGAGCTTTTGGTCTGTTTTGCTCACTAATCTGTGCCTCAGTATCCAGATCACAGCCTGACACATAGTAGGTACTCAATAAGTATTTGTTAATGAATCAATGAATGAATAAATTAATTAAAACATGACCTCTAGAGTTCTATGATTCTGACATACATATACACAGGCAGGATCATAATCACAAACTCAAAAGCAAGCCTTAAGCTCTCAAAGTTGAGAGGATCTGCCTGAATGGCAATCCACTGGTGCAGGCTTCCTACAGCAGTTTCCTGCAGACGTGAGAGTTAGAGAATTCATTCACGCATCTGGACAGCCAGCTCCCTGCTCTATCCATTGAACAAATAAAGACATCTTAGACCTGTCAGCACCTGATGCTTCACCATGGGATCTAGAGGGGGCCGCCTGGTCCAGCATGCAGAGATGGGAATTGCTGTGAGAGAAGCAAGAAGCACTCTAGGGAAGGTGTGTGACCAGTAGGACAGACAGCACACTGGGCAGGTGGGCTGCTTGAGATGGGAAGAGCTGTTTTTCTTTGGACAGCTGCAGAGGAATTGTCTGTGTGCCAACCCCCTCCTAGGTCTCCAGCCTTGAAGAGGGATTTTGTGGTGAGTAATTAATCACAGGATGCTTTTGCTCTGGCCCTCCCTTTGGAAGAGACTAGTATACTCCTCTCTTTCCTATCTCCCCACCCCTCCAGGGAAATAAAGAAAGCTAAGGTTATAGTTCTGACCAGACATAGCTCATCAGAAGCTACTGTGGAAATCCCCACTCTGGCTGCTCACCCTTCTCCCAGACTCTCCACCTCTTGTTTTTCACCGTTCAAGCTCTTCCTCTCCTCCACACCTGCCCACGGCATCTCCACAGTCTCCTCTCTGTTTTGCCTGGGAGCTCTCCCACCTCCAAGCATGAACTGAGTCCCTCTCCGCCCACCTCCAAGTTGTTCCTCTCTCTGCACCCAGGTAAGGAGAAGCCTGGCATTGGGGGGATTGGTGGGCAGAGGAGAAGGAAGCACCAAGAGTAGAGCATGAAAATAAAGAAATCGAAACACTTTCCAGCTTGCTTTGCCCACAAGAGACAACTCCTTGTGACACGAGCATCTGTTCCCACGCAGCCACCCTCCTTCCACCGGATCTGGCACCCCATATCAGAATCACGAAGCACACAGTGTTTTGTGTGCTCCAGCCTGTGGCACCTTCCAGTCGCGGGTACACTGAGGTGGAGTGAGGCGGGAGGAACATGAGGCAGCTACCGATGCCAGGACTTGGAGGTTCAGCTTCCATTTTTATCAAATGATTTTGCCCAAGTGCATCCGTTTTGCCTCAGCTTTCCCATCTAAAAATAGGAGAGTCTTGTCTTTTTCTCAAGTGCACAGAGGATTGCATGGTGAGCGGCATCCAGTGATGTGTTGTTTCTGTAGAATAATCTGTAAAAATAGAATTGAGGAAAATATTATTTCTTCAACTCTTAGAAGCAGAATAGAGAATATTCAAGAAGATGATATCCTTGATTATTTTTTAGGTCCATGGGAGAACAAATATTTGACCTCAGACAAAGCCTAGGAAGGAAAGTCTCCATGTATTACTCCTTTGTCTTGGTCAAAGAACAAAATCCCCAGACCCCAGACCACATCAATAACAGGGTCCGCCACTGAAGAGACTCCCCACTGATGAGACTGGGCCCCCCTCAGAGCCCAGCCTCGGGCGTCCTGAATCATTTAGGCATTTATTGCTCTTTCTCAGCAACCACAGGGATCTATTCTGGAAACCCTAAGGCAGGCAATTGGATAGCAGGGAAATGATCCCATTGGAAAGAGCCCCCGAAGCCAAAATCACTCACATCACTCTCAGGGGTGACAGATTTTCCAAGGGGCCTGCAACTTTCTGATGCAGTATTTGAAAATAATCAGCCACACTCCTGGAAAGTGGCTTGCCTGGGAGATCAACATTGTTTTTCTCACCAATGTTTTCTTTTGCATTTTGATGAATGATGAAAACACCTTGGCAGTACTGAGATAGCCTTGGTTTCCTCATCCAGGCAGCTCCCTTGCCCTGGTACTTCATTCCAGCGCTCATCTATGGCCAGCAAGAAACAGAAAAACATATTTTAGAAGGAGGGTCTTGCTGGGTTTTCAAGGGAGATCTCTTGCTGTTTTGTAGCATAAAATGATGTTTAGAAGTTTAAAGTATGTTCAAGTCTACTAAAACCAACTTCATGGAAAATGATAGTTATTTTTAGAAACAAATTTTGAAAACAAACTAGCTTCCCTATTAAACGCTAATAATTTTCAAGTAGATAAAGTAACTAATCCTCAGGCCTAGGGTCATTTTCAAAATGTGAAAGTACAATATCACGCATCTGTGTGTGATGAAGTTGACCTTCACAGCACCAGAACTGGGACAGTCTCTCCACCAGACTATTTTGATGTGGAACATTCAAGTGCTCATTTTTGAAGCTTATCCCTCATCTTCTGGCAGAAGCCTGAGTTACAGACATTAGTTAAAACGGGTGCTGCCTCATTGAAGTAGGGAATTTTTTTTTTTTTAAGCATCAAAGTCAGCTCTAATATCAGCAGGACTTCTAGATTTTCCTGGTTCAAAGCTCCTCTCCAGATGAAAATAAAAGAGAGCAGGGAGCCTGAAATGATGCTTTCCTCAAAGCCCTGATCCCACCATCGACTTCTGCAGAAAAGAGAACTGACAGTGGCAACTATTCAGGAGGTCTAAACACAGGTGCCCATGTTGCCAAGACTGGTAATTATGACTCGTCAGGAAGCTTGAGGGGAACATGTTGGTCAAAAGGCAAAAATAAAGGTCGCAAATTGACCCAGAACTAGCAGACTAAAAGACTGCCCATATAACCATCATGTTAAAGAAGGGCTCCAGGGCCAACGCCACAACTACCCAGGATATCTCATTTGTATAACATGCAGGATCACTAAACACTTCAGAAAACACCATCAAGGGGGAAAAGCAAGAATGTTTGTGTAAGGAAAACATTCCCTATTGAATCTGTTAATAGTTAAATGCTTTTGAGAGAGAAGGAAGCCAACAAGAAACTAACAGAGGGTTTCTTTTATTTAGACTTTCAAAGGACCTTGACAAGATCTCATACCAAATTTAGTCATCACAGATTCAGTAGGCGGCTTTATCATGTAAAAGGAACTGGCTCACAAGACAGAAACACCATGCAGGCAAATAACACATATCCCAGGGATGGAGGCTGAGATCATAAGAGGTTGGGGAGGGACAACACAGTGAAGTTGATAAATCCAGAGATGACATTTAGCTCCTTTCAGTAAAGGAATTACCAAATTGATGAGGAAAAAAAACACTAAAAAATGTGGAAGTTTGCATGACAGCAAAAAAAAAAAAAAAAAGAAGAATAGTAAATGAGTTTTCTTTTATAAAATAAATTTAAATTTAACATATATAATGCAAATATATATAAATTAATTATTTTCAGGTTATCTGTCATAAACCAAGAAAAAGGCCTGTATGATGTAGGGAAAGGAAGCGTTACAGTAATTGCAGTTGTCAGATGCTATGCAGAGGGAGCACAAAGACTGACATGACATTGTAGAAGTGAGAGTTGTCAAATGAAATTATTAGAAACCACCTTTTATTAGCTTCTTTGTGCCTGGTACTATGTAATGGTACCATTACATATGCCTGATTCTCACATGTTTATAATATGCCTGATTCTCACAGCAACCCTATGAATTAGGCATCATTATCTCCATTTAGATGTAGAGACTGAGGATCACGGAAATTGAGTACATCAACCAAAGTCAATGTGGCACATAAGTGATTAAGCCAGGATTTTAATCTAGTGATGTCTTCTTCCATAGCCTGTACAGACTCAGAAAGACAGTAGGAAGTGCAGGAGGGGAAAAAAGTGGAAAGATAGATAGATAGAAATAGGGGGATAGATAGAAGATAGAAAGACAGACAGATAGACAGACAGACTTCCCTACATCTATGTCTACTCATCTCCTCATAAGGTTCCCACACCCAGAATACACTCACTTTGCTTCTTGCACCTCAGAAAGAGAAAAGGTACTAGGTAATCCCCTGAAACAGTACGCTTATGGAGAGTTCCATGGTGGGAGGGAGAATACTCAGAGAAAATATGACCTAAGCCTGTCAAGTAATAAAGGATAAAAGTAAAAATGCTTTCAGTATTTTTGTGCACGTACTATGTATCAAGTCTGTACCAGAAATTTATACATGTTATTTCCATGGAATCATCATCAAGCCTCTTTTGTTACCCTCTGTTGAATCAGTGAGGAGTCTGAGGCTTTGGAAGAGTTTATTACCTTGCCCCTTCCCCAAATCAAGCATTCAGAAAAAAACAAAGCAGAAATATAAACTATGGAGATCCTTTTACTTCACTAAGGAGTAAGGCTAAAAAAAAAAAAAAAAAAAAAAAAAAAAAAGAATGTATAGTGTATTATTCCTAAAAGGAATCACTGGATAAAAATGGGTTCCAGAATAATTTATATAAATTCATAGACCAGAAGCCCATGAAGAATTATTAAATGAGGTTAAGAAATCCAGGCATATTCATAATCTTCTAAGTTTAACTTCTTACCAGATCAGGGAAATGATAAAATTTTATCCTAAACTATTATAGGACAATGATAAAATTCTGCTGATAAAATGATAAAAGCACCTCTCATTCGGTGCTTTTGTAAACTATAATACTAGATCAGTAAGCTCAGGTCTACTCTGGAAGACAATTCTTACAGAAATAGAACCATTCAGCCAGAGGTGTGAGAATCAGGCTCTAGCCCAGTTCTCCTGCTAAAAGACCATGGTGAGATCCAAGTCTGATTAGTGACATCTCTGGACCTCACATGAAGGCCTGGAATGTTTGAACTTTAAGCTCCATTCCAGTTCAGCATTCTATGGAATCCTCAAATCCTGAAAGGGGCTGACTGGCCTAACTCTCCCATCTCCCAACCCACATCCACCGTTTAGGGGTGCTTCCATTGACTGTTGAAAAGGCCAATTAAAAACATCATGATTGCAGATAATTTTAATTATTCTATACAGCAAAAAAATCAAATCTCAGATCTGCATCTCCAGCCCAGCACGGCTCTCAGCCACATCCAGATGTCCTGGGCCACCAGCCAGCCATGACTCTGTGGGTGCTCCATGGAGTCTTACCCAATTAAAAAAGTGAATCTGCCGGAACAATAACAATAGCAGCAATGAATGTCAAAGCTAAGGAGAAAATATTTTTAGATTTGCTATCTTAGATTATCTGCATTGCTGCTCACATCCACATGTCCTCAAGAAAAATGTCAACAAAGGGAAATCTGAGGACAGAAATGCCTAGAGACTGTGGGTAATTTCTCTTCTGCAGAAGGTGGGAGATATGAAAAGAAGGGTAAGATGTGTCTCCTGAGGGAAGGATGTTTTGGAAAAGGTATAAATAAGGACAACTATATAGTGGATAAGACTATGGACTATTGGGGGCTAGATTGCTTGGGTATAAATCTGGCTATACTGTTACTTAGCTACATGATGTTTCATTTCCTTAGGCCTCAATTTCCTCATCTATAACATGGGTATGGAGAGAGTCCACTTACCTTATTGCGCTGTCACTAAAAATAAGTAAATTAAATTTGCAAAGTCCTTGTGAGCATTGCCTGGCCGTCTCTTAAATGTTAGCTGTTATAGCTGATGTTATTCATCACTCGGAAGAGTAAGAACATCTGCCCTCTCCCTGGGGGAGGAAGGTGGCTTAGGCAGGCTTTGTGGTGTTTTTTCTCTCTCTGTAACTTCTCCTGCTAGGGTAGAGTTGGATTTGAATCACTGAAGCTTTGAAAGTATCTGTTCTCCCTCCCTCTCCCAGAGAAAAGACTCTGAAACATACATTCCTAGAATTTGTGACAATCCTCCTAAAAACTCTAAGAGCAGAAACACCCCTTAGTCTCTTTTCCATTTAATTAGCGCCTTTGACTTGCTTTAGAGCACCTTGATTTTTTTAATTTTATTGTGTAATTGACAAATAATTACACATTTTTATGGGGAACTTAGTGATGTTTTGATACATATAATGTATAGTGATACGGTATATCCATCATCTCAAGCATGTATCATTTCTTTGTGTTGCGAACATTCAATATCCTCCTTCCAACTATTTGAAACTATATAAAATTGTTAATCACAGTCATCCTCCAGTGCTATAGAACATAAGAAATTCTATTTAGCTGTAATTTTGTATCCTTTAACAAAGGATCTGTCCCTAGCCCCCTTCCCCCTACCATTCCCAGCCCCTACTATCCTCTGTCCTGCTTTTTACTTCTTCTGAGATCAACTTGTTTTAACTTCCACACGAGTGTTTTTAAAACAGGATGTACCTTGAGCTGCTAGGTATTGGTGCCATCAGTGGGACTTGCTTGTCATCTACATTTCTGTGTGGTATGAACCTGGAGGAAGAACTGGAATGTTTCTGTGTTTTTTTTTTTTTCTTCTGTATTCCCCTGTGCTCATCACACTTCTCTAAGGAGATGAAGAGGAAGAAGTAGAGAACAGAGCAGAGGCGGAGAGAAGAGAGCTGTCCTGGCACTTCAGGAATCCTCCAAGAAAGCCAGGCCTCTCTCTCATGTTCACAGCAAACAACAATTGGCGAAGAGGAGGCACTTAACACAGGTTTGTTACATTTGCTCAACAGCATGAAGGGTGGCCAAAAACTGAAAAGTGAATGATCTAAAACAGATGGGAAATGAATCCACCTCCCTCAGACCTACCCAAAACCCAACCCTACTCTTCCATTAGAAGACTGAAAACATCCATTTGAAAGTGCTGCCCTCAGATAGGATGAGGAAGAGCACAGAGTGACACAGAGAAATAAAAACCCTTAGAATTCTCCTCTCAAAAAGAGGTATTTTGCAGGGCATGGTGGCTCACACCTGTAATCCCAGCACTTTAGGAGGCCAAGGCAGATGGATGGTTGAGCTCAGTAGTTTGAGATCAGCCTAGGCAAGAGGGTGAAACCCCATCATGTTAGCTGGGCATGGTGGTATGTGTCTGTAGTCCCAGCTACTCAGGAGACTGGAGTGGGAGGATTTCTTTAGCTGGGGGGTTTGAGGCTGCAGTGAGCCATCATGGTGCCATTGCACTCCAGCCTGGGCAGCAGTCTGAGACCTTGTCTCAAAAAAAAAAAAAAAAAAAGTATTAGCAAAAGCTCAACTCTTTGCATTCCTTCCAGTTCTTTCCTGTTGCACTTTGACCCAGCTTTATTGCTCTTTTACTCTAGGATATAACAACTATGAAGAAATTCCACTTCCAACACTGATTAACAGTGATTTTAAGAGCAAATAGTTGAGCTTACACTTAAAATTAAAAATTAATAAAAGAGAGATCTCATTAATATCGATTGGAAAAATTAAACCTCCTCCTCCAGCTTGCATGGCCTCAAATCTCTTTCCACCTCCTGGTTCTTCCATCCCAAAGGATGATGAGAAATGCAGCTGACCTGCACACTGTCACTGTTTTCCAAATGTTACTTGCAAATGAGTCACCGTATAATGCTTAGAATGAAACGGTGTTCTGATGGCAAATTTGGAATGCACTGCTAACTAAAAGTCAAGTTAGAACAAATACATGTCACCTTTTCTCGTGTTGACAAAGCATTAATAAAAATGTTAGGGACATGTTGTTCCTGATGCACCCAGGGAAGCCCTCCCACAAAGCATGTCCTGCTGCCTTAGTGCCTGCCCCAGAGCCTGGCACATATCTGGGTCTTTACTTAAAACTAAATAAATATGGATTGTCTTGACCTGAGTGACCTTTTTTCAGGACCTGGGTCATAGAAAGTTCTGGATTCAGCCTCAGAATGCAGATTCTGTTCCTAACTTCCTGTGAGCAATACGTCCTTCAACAATCCCCTTTCCCCCCAACCCGAACTTTATTTTCCTTCTTAAAATTATGAAGTTACATGAGATGATCCCTAAGGCCCTCACCTGCATTATGTTTTTGTGATTCTATGATACACCACAGAAGGCAACTTAGAAATGACAGAACAGGGCAGGCCGGAGGAGACAGAAGCGAGAACTAAAGACATTTCCTGCCATGGGGGTCTCAAGACTGCAGCAGACACAATACTCACAGCCCTATAGGACCCACAAAATAATAACTGGACTATAGAGGCACATGAGCTAAAATCCAGGCTTCTTTTGAAAGAGCACGTTGAGAAGGCAGCTATAGGAATTCTTGTCCAGAAGGCAGCAAAAACTGCACTCTTTTTCCGAACAAGTCAGTAAGACTTCTTTGTGAGGAGGACTGGGGGTGGTGGGCTGGGAATGGACCCATGAACTGTTGCGACCTCTCTGCAGCCACCATTCCTGGTCCAGCCGCTACCTTCCACCCGACTCCCCCTCCACGCGCAGGGCCAGAGCATGCGTACCCTCCTGTGCCTCTCTCTTACAGGTGCCTGTGGGCGGGCTCGTTCATGGACAGCCCCAGCAATGCCACCGTGCCCTGCGGCTTTCTCCTTCAAGGCTTCTCCGAGTTCCCGCACCTGAGACCCGTGCTCTTCCTTTTGCTGCTGGGGGTGCACCTGGCCACCCTGGGCGGGAACCTGCTCATCCTAGTGGCCGTGGCCTCAATGCCAAGCCGGCAGCCCATGCTGCTTTTCTTGTGCCAGCTGTCAGCCATCGAGCTGTGCTACACGCTGGTGGTGGTGCCCCGCTCCCTGGTCGACCTGAGCACGCCAGGCCACCGCAGGGGCAGCCCTATCTCCTTCCTGAGCTGCGCCTTTCAGATGCAGATGTTTGTGGCTCTGGGCGGGGCCGAGTGCTTCCTGCTGGCCGCCATGGCCTATGACCGCTACGTGGCCATCTGCCACCCGCTGCGCTACGCGGCCGTGGTGACCCCCGGGCTGTGCGCGCGACTGGCTCTGGCCTGCTGCCTCGGGGGACTGGCGGTGTCCGTGGGGCTCACGGTGGCCATCTTCCACCTGCCTTTCTGCGGCTCCCGCCTGCTGCTGCATTTCTTCTGCGACATCACGGCGCTGCTGCACCTGGCCTGCACGCGGAGCTACGCTGACGAGCTGCCCCTGCTGGGCGCCTGCCTGGTGCTGCTGCTGCTGCCCTCGGTGCTCATCCTGGCCTCCTACGGCGCCATCGCCGCCGCCCTGCGCCGCGTGCGCTGCCCCAAAGGCCGGAGCAAGGCCGCCTCCACCTGCGCCTTGCACCTGGCAGTCACCTTCCTGCACTACGGCTGCGCCACCTTCATGTACGTGCGGCCCAGGGCCAGCTACTCCCCGCGCGTGGACCGCACCCTGGCGCTGGTCTACACCAACGTCACGCCGCTGCTGTACCCGCTCATCTACAGCCTGCGCAACCGCGAGATCACCGCCGCCCTGAGCAGGGTGCTGGGGCGCCGGCGGCCAGGCCAAGCTCCAGGCGGGGATCTGCGCGAGCTCTGATGGCAGGCCGGGACCAGGCAGAGGGGGCAGCTCCGCTCCGTAGAGTTTTCCCCATCATGAGGGGTCTGCATGGGGAAAGCCAACAAGGGGACTCAAGGACTGCATCTAGGAAAGAGAAAGCCTCCCAGAGGTTGCCCCATCCTCCACTCTTCCCTTGAATTGCCAAGACACTGTGGAATAGAGCCCTAGACACTGCGTTTAGTCGCTCCCTAAATACTTGTTGCGTTTCTTCCCGTGTGTTGGAGCCCGTGCAAGGTGCGGGGCTAGGGGTGATAAAGAAAGCACAGCTCATGGCCTCATGAGGCTCTTAGACCCATAGGTGAGAAGGCCAGATGTGAGGAGTAAACCAGAGATGGTGGAGTGGCTCATAAGACGCATTACCCATGCTAGACTTTTTGAGGGCTGAGAGGAGTCACGGAAAGCATTTTGGGGAGAAAGACAGCTACGTGGAGAACTGTAAGACAAGTAGGGGTTAACCAGGTGAAGAGAAGGACGCAGAATGCTCCAAGCAAAAGTGCTTCACGGGAGCTGGGGCACTTTGGCAAGGACCTTGGAAACAGCTGAGGAATCTGAATTCAGGGAGGGCTGTGATGGCCTGCCTCCACTGCATGGTCACTGAGGCTGCAGGGTGCCACATGGACTGGAGAGCTGAAGATCTGTTTAGGAAACTGTTGGCATAGTCTGAGAGAGGTGGTGGAACCTGGACCAGGGTGTCAGCACTGGGCATCAAGCCACATGGAAAGAGTCCAGAGATGTGCTGGAAGTGGACCCTACGGGCCCTTGATTGGAAGGGGGGTGAGGAAGAAAGAGGAGTTAAGGATCACTTCTAATCTAGGTTATTCGGTGGATGATGGTGCCATTGCTGAGAATATAGAAGCAGGAGCAAGTGAGAAGAAAGGGGGTGGTGGTGGGGTTCTGTTTTGAATATGTCCAGTTGAAATGCTGCTAAGACAAAGCAGTGAAGATGCTGCTTGAGGAGGCAGACACACCCATCCAGAGCTCAGGAGACAGATTAAAGAGGGGGTATAGATTTGGAATTATAGTTGGCTGCTGAGACCATAAAGGTGGGCAATATCACCTGGGAAATTGTATACAGGGACAAGAAAAGAGGTCCCAGCCAGATCTCAGAGGAAGGCTAGCAGGAAAGGGAGTAGAGGAAAGGAGACTCCACGAGGCTTGAGAGCTGCTGAGGTCCATGGCCTTGGGCCATTCCTTCCTTTGCCTCTCCAACCTCAGTGACCTCAATTGTAAAATGAGGGCAAGACTCTATGATCTGTAAGGTTCCTTCCTGCTCTCTGACCTCTTAAGAGGGAGAATGCAAGGATACATAGGATCACTGAAAAGGGTACAAGAGGAAATAAGTGTCAATAATCTAGTGCCAACTGAATGCATGAAGAATGACAAATGGGGAATTGACACAGGTGGCATTAATTGGGAAGGTTTGCTGGATGAGGCTAGGTTATCTGAAATGACTTGGAGACAGTGGTTGATTTGCCTTGACTTAAATCATCTGGAAGTCAACTGAAAGGCCTACTCACTAATTTGACTCTGGGTAATTAATGTCTGAATGCAGAAAGTCAGATGATAGAGGGTCTGGGCCACAGGCTTGTCTAGACCCTCTCTCCCATAAAGAGCCACTTTTCTCGGACGTGACGTGAAAGATGCTTTGTAGAGGTAATAAGCATATAAACTTGCTATTAGAATGACTGATGCTTTTTCTCAGGTAACTGAGATGGCAACACTAATGGGCAGTGACTTTGGGAAGATAAGCAGAGGACCTTGAATTGCATTTTGGCTTTCTTTCTCTTGGTTTGGGGGAAAGAAGCATAATACTAACAGAGTGATACACTAGGAAGGTGAACTGACAATAACACTGGAAAACAGAGTAAAAATGATGGGGCTGGTAAGGGATTGTGGCAAAAGTCCACAGATGACAATGCAAGGTCATCTCAGCCGCAGGTGTGTCTGGGATGCAGAAGGGAAAGGTGGAATGAGGCAGGATGTGATGAAGACATTAGCACAAACCAAGTGGGAAGGAAAAAATCGTGATTTAGAATAAACTTGAGCATTCACCTTAAGCTATGCACCAAAGTAAATGTCATCTGCATCAAACATTTAAATGTAAAATATAAAACCATTTTTAAAATCTTGAAACATATATATTAAAAATAAAAATATAACTTGTCTCCGAATGAGAAGAGGTGATCTAAGCACAAAGGCAAAGGAGTTACAGAAAAAAAAAAATAGTCTCATGGGTTTGATTGCAGAAAAATTTAATTATTGTGTTTATTAAAAAGTATATGTTGGCCAGGCACGTTGGCTCACACCTGTAATCCCAACACTTTGGGAGTCCGAGGCAGGCAGATCATGAGATCAGGAGTTCAATACCAGCCTAGCCAACATTATGAAACCAGTCTCTACTAAAAACACAAAAATTAGCTGGGTGTGGTGGTGGGCGCCTGTAATCCCAGCTACTTGGGAGGTTGAGGCAGAAGAATTGCTTGAAACCAGGAGACAGATGTTGCAGTGAGCCGAGATCATGCCACTGCACTCCAGCCTAGGTGACAGAGCAAGACTCCATCTCAGAAAAAAAAAAGATATGTTTCCAGGCATGATGGCACATGCCTATAGTTCCAGCTACTCAGGAGGCTGTGTAAGAAAATTGCATGAGGCCAGGATTAACACCCTGTCTCAAAAAAAAAAAGGATATATGATGTGTGTGTGTATGTGTGTGTATATATATATATATATGTATGTGTATATATATAGATGTACATGTATATATATATAATCAAGGTCCTGTAGTGTCCATATATATATAGTAAAGGCAAGTGAAAAGCTAGAGATATGTAATTCCAACAAATATAACAATAAAATGGCTAATGTAACTATTCTTACCAAACAAAAGAAAAGAAAACATGAACATCACAATTTTAAAAATGGGTAAGAGAGATGAACAAACCATTTACATGATGACTTTATAAAATATTTTTTATTTCAACTTCATTAGTAACAAAAAATTGAGACAATAAAATATAATTTGGTTCCTATCAAACTTACAAAGAATTCCTCAAACAATTTTCAGTGTCAGCAAAGTTAGGATGTGAAGAGCACTCTTAGATGGCCAGTATAAGAGAGTCTTTGAGGAGCTCCATTTCTTCTTTTAAATCATGGTCCTTACTAAGAATTGTCCTCTCAGATCCACTAATTCCATTTCTTGAAGCTTATACTGAGAAAATAATCAGAGATATGGATAAATATTTTTGTAAGGGACATGTATTAGTCTGTTCTCATGCTGCTAATAAAGTCATACCCAAGACTGGGTAATTTATAAAGGTTTAATTAATTCACAGTTCCACATGGCTGGGGAGGCCTTACAGTCATGGCGGAAGGCAAATGAGAAGCAAAGTCACGTCTTACATAGCGACAGGCAAGGAGAATGAGAGCCAAGGGAAAGGGAAAACCCATTATAAAACCATCAGAACTCATGAGACTTATTCACTACTATGAGAACAGTATGGGGGAAACTGCCCCCATGATTCAATGATCTCCCACTTGGTCCCTCTCACAGCACGTGGGAATTATGGGAGCTACAATACAAGATGAGATTTGGGTGGGGACACAGCCTACCCATATCAGGACATTAATTGCAGTATCCTAATATTCCTTAAAAATGCAAAGCAATGTACAGGTTCAATATTGGGATAATAATTAAATAAATATAATGGAACACTTAAAATCTATGCAGAAAAGGTTTCTCATGATGTATTTTTCACCTGGTAAAATATCCATGATGTAGTGCTGAATGAAATTTTCAAGAGATAGAACTAATGACCCCCAAAAAACAAGTACATGTATGTACACAATATACACAAATATATAAAAGACTGGATTTTTAAAAACACCAAAACGTTAATAATTTTCATCTCTATGTGATAATATTATGGGTAATTTTTATTTTCTTTAGTGTAAATTTTCCAAATTTTGCATAATTATTTTCAAAGTATATTACTTTTATATGTTTTTAAAAATTATTATTATTCATTGGAGCCCTGTCAATGAATCAGAGACTTCTTATCCCCAGGATACAGGTCTGAATCCCACTTTCCTGAAAACTGTCTTCTCACCAATAGCTCTGGACTTATGTGAAGGGGAACTAGAGCAAGCTTTAGAGAACTGGCTTGAGGGCTATATGTGATTTAAGAATAGCATTACACTGGCTGGGTGCGGTGGCTCACGTCTGTAATCCCAGCACTTTGGGAGGCCGAGGCGGATGGATCACCTGAGGTCAGGAGTTCGAGACCAGCCTGACCAACATAATGAAACCCCATCTCTACTAAAAATACAAAAATTAGCTGGGCGTGGTGGCGGGCGCCTGTAATCCCAGCTACTCGGGAGGCTGAGGCACGAGAATCGCTTGAACCCAGGAGATGGAGGTTGCAGTGAGCCAAGATTGCGCCACTGCACACTCCAGCCTTGACAACAAGGGTGAAACTTCCCCCCGCCTCCAAAAAAGAGAATAGCATTACACAAAGTGTTTTAATCCCCTGGTAGCTTGAAGGAAACCTTACTGTCATTGATAAAGTAAAGAGACATTAAGAGGAAGAATAACAATCCACATTGTCTTGTAAAAATTAATGAGCAAATAAATTCACTTGACGTAACTGTTTCTAAACAATGTTACACTAACATATGCGAGTATGTCAAAGAGCACAAATTGGCACAAAACTTAAGTACAAATGTAAGTTATACTAGGAAAATTCCAGAATTTATTTGTTCATTCGTATTTGCAATAAATACATGTTGATTGAATTCCATGCCAAGAACTAGACAGTTAAGAATTCAACAGTGATCAAGATGCCACTGTATTCCTAGCACCTATACAAATTATTGGTAGTGATGAGGTGGTTGGGAGAGATGCTGTGTGTGTTGCAAATATTAAGAGGTTGTGCTAGAGGAACAAATAGAAACCAGATCTTGCAAGCCTTGTAAGGGATGACAGATAGGTTTCTGTCCTGGAAAAGATGACAGATTGGGCTCACTGAGATGGAGAGCACAAGGAAAGCAACCAGTGTGAGGGAAGAACAAGCTGCAGGGGATGAGTTCACTGTTGATCATGTTGACAAGGGGTAGCACAGTCAGCAGTCTATGTGATGTGCGTCAGGAGAATCTGGGTAGAGAAATGCCCATGTTAAAGACTGGCATGGCTGATAGATTTCACCAGCATGTTAGAGATTGGCATGGCTGGTAGAAGTCACCAGCATGTTAAAAACTGGCATAGCTGGTAGAAGTCACCAGCATATCTGAGATTTGCATGGCTGAGATCTCCCAGAATGAGTAAGTGCAGTTAGAAGAGCAGCTTCAAGATAAGACCCTGAGGAGAATTAACACTAAAAAAATGAACTGACTTTCTAAGCATAACACAAAACATGAAGTTTATTATGTAAAAAATAACCCAAAGCTTTCTCCATGGGACGCCGCTTTAAGCAAACCAAAAAGAGAAAAGAGAAACTTGGAAATTCACATGTAATGAATGAAAGAGGTTCATTTCATTAATACATAAAGAGCTCTTAACAATTAATAAGAAAAAGATAACTCCAAAAAGTGGGCAAAGTTATGAATAGACTGTTTATAGAAAAGGAAATGTAAATAGCCCTTACACAGCGGAAAGGTTTCAATCTCATTCATAAGAGAAAGCAAAATAAAATTATGAAGTTGTCAAATTAACAACACTGAAAGATGACTATCACAGAGCAGGAAGGTGAAACAGGCTCTCTTGCATGTTACTAATGAGAGTATAAATTTATACAATTTCTATACAGGGAAAGTGGATGATATTAATTAAAATAGATGGTATGTATTGTTTGTTTCAATTTACTTCCAGGGTTTGACTCTACAAATTTATTTGCTTTGTGGGAAAATATGAATGTTCAAAAATATTCATGTCAGCATTACTTGGATTATCAAAAATTTAGTAATTTCTTAAATATCAATCAATATGTGAACAAGTAAATGCATTTTGGTTTATCCCTGTGATGGAATTCTATGCAGCTGCTGAGAAGAATGAAACAGTTTTATCTATGGCAGGTGTGGAACCAGGTCTCATAAAAGTTGTTAAATAAAAAAAGCAAAGCATGTGATTATATGTATTAAGGAGTCATCCCTCATTCTACTCTTTTCTTCTGGCACATCTCACCTTTTCCCTTGTTATTTCCACTCCTGGAATGCTCTTCCCCTAGATCTTCCCAACCTGGATTTTGTCATTCAGATGCTGTCTCAACTCAAATATTGACTCCTCAAAGAGGCCTTCGTTGAACACCCCATGTAATGTTGCCTCTCCACCCCCTCTCACATTATCATGCTTTAATGTCTAATCATCTGTCATTATTGGAAATTATCTTACTTGCATTTATACTGCTAATTGCCCATTCCTTCAACATAAACTCTGTGAGAGGCCATCTGCTTCACTCACCATGGTATTCCCAGTTCCTATCAGCATCTGGCATGGAATAGAGTCTTAAAAAATTGTTGAATGAATGAGTAAATAAATCAAGGTTTATGGTATGCTAGCATTTATGAGCAAAAATATTTAATTGTAGCTGGGCGCAGTGGCTCATGCCTGTAATCCCAGCACTTTGGGAGGCCACGGCAGGCCAATCACCTGAGGTCGGGAGTTCAAGACCAGCCTCACCAACATGGAGAAACCCCGTCTCTACTAAAAATACAAAATTAGCCAGGTGTGGTAGCACATGCCTGTAATCCCAGCTACTTGGGAGGCTGAGGCACGATAATCGCTTGAACCCAGGAGGTGGAGGTTGCGGTGAGCAGAGATTGCACCATTGCACTCCAGCCTGGGCAACAAGAGCGAAACTCCATCTCAAACATATATATATATATATATATATATATATATATATACACACACACATATATATACACACACACATATATACATAATTGTATGTGTCCGTATATTTCCTATGTGTTTTCTACGTGTGCATATACACACACAGACAAAGACACGCATATTTCTGCCAAAGTAAAAGTCTGGAGACTGGGGGATACAGGTGGGATAAACCTATGTTTTTCATTGAATACCTTCCTTACATACATGTATGTGTCAGTTATTCAATAAATGCTTTTCAAATAAAAATACAGGATAGGCAGAGGAAGAGGAATGCCCAACAGAGTTTTTTTAAAAGAGCAATCAGAGAAGTAGAAGAAAATCAAACATATTGTGGTGTCATGGAAACCAAGAAAGGGAATTTCAAGGATGGAGTAATCAACAGTGCCAACATGATACTATGATTTCTAGAATAGTATGACTGGAGCCAAAGATGGCTTTTAAGATGCCTACTCCAACCCAGAAAGTACTGAATTCACCTGTACAAACCTCAACGGTGCATGTGCAAAGGTCTACTGACCAAACAACAAAACACACATACAGAAATGCTGTCTAGCCAGAGATCATATAATGACTGCCACACTCCATCCAGTGTTAAAAGAACACAGAGAACCCATTCAAATCTGTGTAATCAACTGCTGGAATGGGAAATAACATTGTCTTTCATTTTAAATGCTGAAATATTTAACACTGTTTCAAGATTTGTACCCAGATTTGTTTTAATCAGGTAGGGTAAAGTGACAGACACAGAAACAGCTGCCTTTGAAAGAAGAGTTTATTACTCACAGTTCCTAAGAGGCGGAGGCAAGCTGTGTCATGCAGGGCCACGTGGAGAGGCATACTGTCTCTTTCTGTTAGGAGATAGAAAGAGAAAGGGAAGACCATGCCTGAGAGACATGATTGTGGTTTCTATGGGAAGAAATGAGTGAGTGGAGTAGAAAGCTTAAGGAAGTCTAAGATAGGATAGTTTGAATAATTTCATCAGGCTCTGGATGACATGCGTGGTATCTAGTAGTCCAAGACCTTACCCTGGGGTGATTAGGGTGGGGAAAATGTTGACTTGGCATGTGAGAGTTAGATAAAGGAGGTGAGTGAGTATATGAGCTCTGGATTGGTTGGTTTGCATCTTAATGACATTCTCACAGGGGACACATTTGCCCCTTCTTCTAAATTTCCACTTGTCCAGTTACTCCAAAGCCTGGGAAAGTATTCATTTACCAGGAACTGCAAACTCTTGGTGATCTAGCCACTTTCCCTTGAGCTGAAAGTTGCCACTTCATAGGGACAGAATCTATGCAATTAAAACAATGGGAACTTTCCCATCTTAAAGATGTTTGCATACCTAGGAACTAGTTAGCACTGACAGGAGCAGTCTCTCCCAGGCCAACAAGGCCTCCAAGATGTTGAAGCATCATAAAACATAGAAAATAAAAAACATAATTAATGCACACAGTCCCAAAATGATACCTAAGACAGTGTGCATGGAATAAATTTTTTCTGTAACCCTTCAACTGGGTCCCATCATTGATTCGAGCTGTCTTTCTATAACAAATCCCATCATGGATCTGAAAACAATGCCTCACCAAATCCTCTCTTCACCACAGCCTCTTACTTCCCAGCTCTCATTTATTTGCTCTGAGACCGTCCCTTGTCACCTTCATCAACAGCTTCAATCCTTTAGCCCAGATGTTCTCTCCACCTGTCTGCCACCAAAAGGAAGCTCCTTCACTTTCTTTCAAAATCAAGATCTCTTGGACTAATGTTTAATTATTTGACCCAACACTCTCAACTCCATTGTCTATGTTCTACACACCCCTCATTTACAAACCTCAATCCTATTTTCTGACATCTCTAATACAAATCTGTGAGCGCTCAATACTACTGAAGACAAATCTCATTACTCTTTATAGCAGGGCCACTATAATTCTGTAGGATCCAAACTCAGATGGGCCTTATCCTCTGCTGCCCTGCTATACTACTATATCAGTGGGCTCCTTCCTTGGCTGCACACTGGAATCACCCAAAGACCTTTAAAAATACTAATGTCTGGGCCTGGCACCAGAGATTCTGATTTGCTTGGTATATTATTCCATTTTCATACTGCTATAAAGAGCTGCCCAAGACTGGGTAATTTGCCAAAAAAAAAAAAAAAAAGAGGTTTATTTGACTCACAGTCCAGCATGGGTAGAGAGGCCTCAGGAAACTTGCAATCACGGTGGACGGTGAAGGGGAAGCAGCAGGCACCTTCTTCATAAGGTGGCAGGAAGAAGTGCCGAGAGAAGAGGAAAGAGCCCCTTATGAAACCATCAGATCTTGTGAGAACACACTCACTATCACGAGAACAGCATGGGGAAACTGCCCCCATGGTTCAATTATCTCCATCTGATCTCTCCCTCGGAGAGATTATGCAGATTTGGGGGATTACAATTCAAGATGAGATTTGGGTGGGGACACAAAGCCTAATTATATCACTTGGTCTTGGTGTAAGTCAGGCATTGGGGTTTTCAACAACTCCCTTTAGGTGATTCTAAGGTGCAGTCAAGGTTGAGAGTCACTGCCCTCTAATCATTACTCCAGTCCTTCACAGTGGAAGAGGCTACCCTGCTTCTGCTTAAATTTAACCCTCCTTGAGTTCCAGATCTCATCTTCACCTACCTCCTCAGAGAGCTCATACATTACTTACCACTACTATCTCCCATGCTTAGAACCCAGGTATATGAACATCTTTAAGGTGGGAAAGTTCCAATTATTCTAATTGTACAGGTTCTTTTCCTTGACATAGCAACTTTCAACTGAGGGGAAGTGGCTAGATCACCAAGTTTGCAGTTCCCAGTCAATGAATACTTCCTACAGAAGGTGGGTAACCGGACAAGTGGACAGTTAAAAAGGAGCTGTAGGGAGGGAACTAGAACACCACTATCCAGAAGGAAAAAAGAAAAGGTGAAGTAAATGTGGAAAAATACTTATTAAAACTTTAATGAAATTTCTCTTCATATAAGACCATTTCCCACATCTAAGCTAAGGCTCACTTAGAGAAGTAATATTTGTGTAGCCCTTTGAGGGGCAACATTTCTCCAAGATATTTGAGTTGTAGGAAACAGCTAAGCCTTTATATTAAGCCTATTAATGACTTAAGTCTTTGCCTAGAGCTTCTGAAGTACCAGTCCCACATAGTGGAGATTAAGATTTTCTATGATCCTCCTGACAATGGACAAATGTACCTCCTTCATCTTACAATGGGAGGGGAGGCCTCCTAACCACACAATATCCCTTAATCCAGCAGTTGGATCCCTCAGCTGCTCCTGGTGGCCATCTTCCCTGCAGTGTCTGCCTCCTCCCCTGGCTGGGCCTGATTGATGGGTCTTACTGACTCACCATGGAGGTCCATGTTATCTCCAGCCTTCAGCTGCTCCCTAAAGCAGTTGCTGCCTTCTGGGAAACAATCATGAAAGTGAATTTAATCCATCTTGTCTCATTATCATTAAAGCACACATCACAAAGGGAAAAGTAAAGTGCTTCACCTGAACTTTGCTGGAGCACAGCGCCTGTAGAGGCAGGGCTGGGCCTCGGAGAGAAAAGTGGCAGTGCCGTAGTACAGGGGCATTGAGCCAGGCTACCTGGATCTGGATTCTGACCCCTCAAGTTCCTGACTGTGACCTTGGACAAGTTCCTCTAACCTCTCTGGGCCTCTGAGTCTTCAGTGGATAAGCTGGAGTTGACATTAGCACCTGCCTTACAGGGTTGTGATAATCACAGCTAATATAGGAAATATGCTTAGAACAGTGCCTGCCACTGTTAGCTATTATTAGTAGTGCATTATTAATGGTAGATGTTTTCTAGTAGGCAGGATCAGTGCAGAAGTCCCGGAGCTGTTCTAAGCAAAGAAAATCACTAGCTTTATACTGCAGGCCCCATACCTTGAAAGGACACACCTTTGAAGAAAAATGGGTATATATTTGGTAGGGCCTGGGCAAGGGGCTTGCTGGTTGGAACAGCAGGAAAAGAAGAAACCAGGTTTCCAGTCTACCTTTTCCACCTCTGCTTGTGTGGGTTCTGGGCAGGTTTCTCTCCAAGATCTTGTATCTTTGCTACTGTTGTTGTCCCTGGACAAATTGGGGATCCTGAGGTGGTTGTGATTTTGTTTTGCTGAACTGCCCTCTGGCTCTCTTTCCTGTACATTGGGAAATTCTGAGATGGGAAGACTAGTAAAGTACTTGGAAAGGTTAAGAACTGGCTTAGAAGTAAAGTTGAAGTTAACAGGGTAGACCAGTGAGAATTTTGGTGGCATTTTTAAAACTTACATCCCTTCAGAGTTATTTAAACAGAAAAAAATCATTTATTAGGGAAAGACCCACAGAATCTGTAGGAGGGCAATAGAGTTGGGCAAGGATGAAGCCAGGAACCAATGCACAGCACATAGCGGGACTGCTCTAGTGAAGACGTCACAGTTCCGCTGCTAGTGACCAACCACATATCATGTTGGGGAGTCGGATACCAGACCCTTAGCCCTGAGAAGCTGAGTGCTCCATCATGTCCTTCTCTCCATAAGATGCCTGCCTCAACACATGACCCTGTCCAGGAGCAGAATCATGTGTGGGCATCTAACTGAGGAAGCCTGAGTTACTGGGAAGGAGTCAGCTGTAATGGGGAAAGGGATTTCAGGACATCAAAGACGTCTGGGTGATTTTTAGGAAGGCTTGCAATGTGGTGTGGGAGGAGCCCTCCCTCTCTCACCCCTCAACCTCCACATCAAAATCAATTACCCGTCATTGCACTGGGACTTATGGCCCATGAAGGATGCAGTTATATCCTGGCCACAAGGCTAGGGAAGGAAGTCTAAGGAGGTTCAGTCATAATGTGATTATGTTCGCAAAATATAGGCCTATTTTCAGCTTTACCTAATGTCACTATTAAACTTGAAAGTCATTTGTCTTTGGCAAAATATTTTGCTGCATGAGTAGTTGAAATTAAAAGCTTCAGCAAAAGAAATTTACTCCCAAATTATTTAAACCATTTTACCCAGAATATTCCTAGAAAACTATGTTATCAAATAGTACCACATGATATAGTTCATTGTATTTTCCTGTAAGGACAATTTGATAGAAGGTTGGTTTTCTGACTAAAACTTACCATTAAATTAATCCTCTATATGGCCAAAAATACACCAAAATAAAAGTATTATCAATCTTTGAAATAAAGTAGTGAAATAAGTCTAATTCTTTAATAAAATAAGCAGTACTATTCTTAATGCAAGTATCCCAATCATAAAAAGCACATATAGATCCTAAAAAATTTAACTTGATATTATAAACTTAACTATTTCTATAATAGGTTAGATTTAGTAATCTTTTATAAAGTCTAGATTGTTTTTCATAGAGAGAACTTTAGAATAAATGTTTAGACAGCCTAGATATCTTAAAATTGTTTGTTAAAGATGTTTGAAATAGATGTTTTCTTTTTTTTTTTTTTTTTTGAGATGGAGTCTCACTTTGTCAACCAGTCTGGGGTACAGTGGTGTGATCTCAGCTCACTGCAACATCTGCCTCTTGGGTTCAAGTGATCCTCCTGCCTCAGGCTGCCAATCAGCTAGGACTACAGGTGTGTGCCACCACACCTGGCTAATTTTTGTACTTTTAGTAGAGAGGGGATTTCACCACGTTGGCCAGGCTGGTCTCAAACTCCTGACCTCAGGTGATACACCCGCCTCAGCCTCCTAAAGTGCTGGGATTACAGGTGTGAGCCACCACACCCAGCCTTCTTCTTCTTTAAACATTTCTTTGATAAGCAGAAACCTTCAAAATCATTCTACTGATCTTAATGCTACCTCAAACTAGCAGAGCGGAATTTTAAATCTATGTTTCATGGTGGCTATATTAATAATGATTATAGTGCTTCTCCCACCACAACTCAAAAAACTAAAAAACTCTAAAATCTAACCAGTATCATACATAAAGCTTAGAGTCAGACCTCTGGCTCCATTTAGGAAATACTTGACATTGGGCCAGGCTTGTGTGGCCTAACTCAGCCTCAGTTCTCTCCTTCCTCAAATGAAATAATATCTATGAAATTTCTTGAAATCAAGCACTGTACAAACATAAATTTTTTTCTTTTCATGGAAAAAGGAGAAGTGGCACACTCTCCTAGCAAGATGAGAGCTGGAGAGTCATCTTTATTAAGGGAGCTGGGAGAATTTCATTGGATTCCTTTTCATTTGACTTAGAGGTAGATGGAGAGAGGAAGGAGGTATGTAAGGCAGTTTCTCAGTCAGCACCCCTCACTTTCCTGCTCCATCTTTAAGACAGTTGCTGTATATTCACTATCAACAGGAACAAAGGCAAGATGAAAAAGGGCTCCTGTGCTTCTGAATAGCTTCTGGACCTCAATTTACTGTTGGATAATCATTTCCAGCCCCTACACTCACTACCCTCTTTTGGCCTCCCTCTGGCTCCAGTGTGCCCACGTCCACCCTACCTGGCCAGAAGATGGCTTCCTGAACTGGACTCTGTCATCACCTTTGTAGAGGGCTTAACCCAGTAGCCCTCTACAGGCTACAGTCAGCTTCCAGGATGCGAGGGAGCACTGAAACTTTCTGCATTTATCGCAAAGCTTGAGGAATAGTTTCAACTAACAGAGCTTCTAAAAAGGTGCTTCCAAAATATCTCTCACAACCTACCAAGGATGGCATAAAACACTTCAGGTTTGAGGCAGAGAACTGTTGGAACAGTTTGTATTTTGCAAAGGAGAAAAATATGAAAATGTTCAGTTTACAAGGCACAGCAGGATAGAAGTAAATGTGTGAGGAAATAAAAATTAATCTCTGTTTCTAGCATTGGCTTGACTAGCAACTTTCTTCTAAACTCTTCAAAGCATTTCAACACAAAAATATCTACTATTCACTGAGGGCTTATCATGGACTGGACACTGTGCTAAGTGCTCTGCATAGATCGTCTCATTTAATCTTCACAAAAGCCCATGAGTCAGGTATTACCATCCTCCCCATTTTACATCAGAAGAAACTGAGGCAGTAGAGACTTTAACTTGCTCATTGCTGCAAATGCACAAGGTAGGAACCAAGATTCAGACTTGCACATTCAGGGTCTAGAACCTACACCTTTAGCCACCAGGCTATGCAGCCTCCAGAGGGGTCTTGGTGGGCTAAGTAGATGAAACAACCTCCATTACACACATTGCATCTGATACTGAAAAAGATTTGAAAATCTTGCGAAAATGTCACAGCCAGGATGGAATTTCCAGGTCCCAGACCACAAGATCTCAAATCTATTGTAGAAACTAAGGGGAACTGGTTTATTGAACAAGCTGAATTCACAAACTGTAATCAGAAAAGAGCTGTGTTCTTTCTCATCTCCATACACTCAAACCTGCACTATGGGGCTAGTCCTTCTCCATGCCTTGGACTAAATCCATAACAAGTAGCATGAATGTTCTGGTTCCTCCCAAAAAATCAAAACGTTTTCATTCACCTTAAGTCCCCAAAACATTCTCACTGCAGTCTTAAAAATATCCAGCCCAAGGTAAAATCAAAACTCTAAACCTTGTTTTAAGATAAAGCTTCTTCTGACTCCCAACCCCAAAAGCTTAAAGTGAGGAATGTTGGCTTCTTCTCTCTTCTCTAACCTTCCTAGCTTCCTCACCTCCCTCCCCTGCCTGGCCCCCACTAGACTGCTTCTGACTCCTCATGGGTTACAGCAGGGGACAGAGACAGGTAAGAAGCAGAAATGTTCTTGTTGATGTGCAGTGGGGGAAGCACTTGGAGAGCAAGAAGGAGATCAGACTCAAGAAGACAAGAGAAAGTATAGAGAACAAAGCAGGAGGATCTTTAATCATGAATTAACCCCAGGGCAACCTGAGATGGGAGTAAGAAAAGAGATTAGAATCTGTGTTAGTTTCCCATTGCTGCTATAACAAATTGCCACATATTTGTGGCTTAAAACAACATAAATTTATTCTCTCACAGTTCTGGAAGTCAGAAGTTCAAAATCAATTTTACTGGGCTAGAGTCAAGGCATTGGCTGGGCTTGTTCCTTCTGGCAGCTTCAAAGGAAAACTCATTTCCTTGCCTTTTTCAGCTTTTAGTGGCTGCCGGCATTCCTGGGCTTGTGACCTCTTCCTCAGGTCATTCTAACTTCTTGCTTCTATCTTCACATCTCTTGGCCTTTGGCGTGGGCTGCCAGTCATCCTGTTCCATTCAGCTCTTTCATGGATACAGCCGACTGGGGCTGTGGATGTACGTGGGCAGGGGAGGGAATGAAGAAATGCAGCCAGGATAGGGCACACCGCAGCACCAAGCAGCTACAACATAATCAGATTGTGAGCATTAAACAGAAGGTATGTGGAGTAGTTTTCTAAAGCAGTCTGTTTGATTCTTTGTAAAAGGCCCTTCACAGTTTTCCCAGCTTGATATGGGCTTGGCCCTAAAGAGGAGACGGAGGCAGAAAGATCTGATGCTGGTGTTCCTGCCTCTCTCTCTAAAGACCCTTGTGATTATATTGGGCAAACCTGGCTAACCCAGGATAATCTCCCCATCTCAAAATACTTAATCACCCCTGCAAAAATCCATTTTACCATAGAAGATAACAGTCATAGACTTGGGAGATTAGGACAGAAGGTGGACACATGGGCAGGGCCATTATTCAGCCTATCACCAGGTCCAAAATGTTAGGGAAAAATTGAGGCAAATGCTTAGGCCTGGAGGGGAGCCAGAAGGCTCTAGAAATAAAAACGAGTCAGCTTCCTTAACTCAAGGCCAGGAAGCAAACTCTATCTAAAGAGCAGGAAACACCCAGCCAGAACTCCTTTCTCTGCTCCTTTTGAGTATTAAGACATGTCATTTTGCTTAATTCAGTCATGGAAAAGATCTTGACAGCAGAAAGACACTGCTTCTGCTTTTGCAAACCTCTGTGTGGAATTCCACAATGCCAGAGCATGAAGAGACCTTCACCCTCTTCCATTGCAACCACTTTTTTTTTTTTTTTTTTTTTTGAGATGGAGTCTCACTCTGTCTCCCAGGCTGGAGTGCAGTGGCATGATCTCAGGTCACTGCAACCTCCACCTCCTGGGTTCAAGTGATTCTCCTGCCTCAGCCTCCCAAGTAGCTGGGACTACAGCAGGTTCGTGCCTCCACACCCAACTAATTTTTTGTATTTTTAGTAGAGATGGGGTTTCACCGTGTTAGCCAGGATGGTCTCTACCTCCTGACCTCGTGATCTGCCCACCTTGGCCTCCCAAAGTGCTGGGATTACAGGCGTGAGCCACTGCACCTGGCCGTTTGCAACCACTTTCTTTTAGAAAGCAATGTGAGAGGCAGCATGGTCTAGTGAAAAATGCCCAATATTTGAAATTTGACATCAGGCATATCCCAATATTCATCTTGGCTGGCTCTTTACCAGTTGTCTACCTCTGGCCCAGTCTGTGTCCACCTTGTAGAACTGTTCTGAATGTGACAGAATAACATTTTCTTTTCCTCACTCCTGAGACATGACACAGATTCTGTCCCATCTTTACAGCCGAGCCCGTATCAGGCTGGGGAAACTGAGAAGGGCCTTTCGAAAAGAATCAAATAGGCTGCTTTAGAAAAATATTCCACATCGGCCAGGTGCGGTGGCTCAAGCCTGTAATCCTAGCACTTTGGGAGGCCAAGGTGGGCCGATCACCTGAGGTCAGGAGTTCAAGACCAGCATGGCCAACATGATGAAACCCCATCCCTACCAAATATACAAAAATTATTCAGGCATGGTGGCGGGTGCCTGTAGTCCCAACTACTTGAGAGGCTGAGGCAGGAAAATCACTTGAACCCAGGAGGTGGAGGCTGCGGTGAGCCAAGATTGCATCACTGCATTCCAGCCTGGTTGACAGAGTAAGAGTCTGTCTCAAAAAAAAAAAGAAAAAAAAGAAAAGAAAAGGAAAATATTCCATGTGCCTTGTGTTTAGTGCTCAGAATCTGATTACCTTGTAGCTGCTTGGTGCTGCGGTGTGCCCTGTCTTGGCTGCGTTTCAGCAGGACGAGCTGAATAACGAAGAGAAGAGATGCCCAATTCTCTGTCCAAGATGGACACCACATGGAGAATTATAGGCACAAGGATAACACTTAGAGAAAAACAGATCAATCTATATTTTCTTTATTAATTCCAAATTTCTGAAGCCCTGAGTCACCTACATCAAAACCCACAACCTTTGGATTTGAACACTGAGATTTTGATAAACTAGGGAACTCAGGATATGACATAAGGGAAATCTTCCATTTATTAGGGGGCAAAACCTTCTCTTTCTGCCACAGACTTGGGAATAAATAAAGGAAGAGGAAAGTAGAAGAAGCAGACAATCAAATATATGTGTTCTAACCAGCCCTCCAAGGGACTGAGGCCCTGAGGATGAAGAGATAGGATAAGAAGAGGCCAAAGGTGGAAATACTTTCCTGATCCCCATTCAGAGCCCTACCAAGAGACTGTTGTTCAGGGTGACCCAGAAACTCCACAGATGTTGAGGGACGATAGAAAAGCAGCAGTGAAGGAGGGTGGCAGGCAAGCCAATCTGAGCATGCTCCTGGCTCCCTAGAATATGGAATTCATCCCTCAAGTTCCTGTTTGTCTCGAATGGGAGGTACAGATACAGGAAGCAGCTGGGAGCTCAACCAAAGAACATGCCAGAGGGGATCAGCTTGGTGCAGAAAATGGGCCCATATCACTGAGGGCTACAGAATGGACTTCCCAACTCAGGGCTCCAGAAGAAATCAGTCATGTCTGGGAGGTGATATGTGTGTGTTTGGGGGAATCACAGCATCGGAAAACCAGAAGTGGGACCATTTCAACAAGAAGATTGCCACCAAGCCTTGACAAAGCCAAGAAAACAAACAGTCCTATGGGTTCCTTGGCCACAGCCTCCAACAGTGGATGACACAGGTTGGATCCACATAAACTATGTCTCAACAGAAACCTGCCACATGAATATGCAAAGATAAGAGTAGTTGTCCAGCTGCAGAAGCCAGCACCAGGACCAGCACAAAACAAGAGTGATTCTACACATCCATTCAAAGCCCCATGAGTCAGTACTATCAGGTTTTGTCTTATACCCAGAAGCCCTGTTGATAAAGAAGAAAAAGAAATATACCACTCCGATATAAGGTAGAACTTCAAATTAATTAAATATTTACCTGGAAAGATCATTTTAAGTTAACAGAGACCACTTATACTGTAAAAAAAACTAAGATACTTTTAATTGTTATATTATATTGTTTGCTTTTTGTCTTCTTTCTACAGTACCCAACAGAATGGAGACTCAAGAAAATAAGATCGTTATAGAAAACAAAATAGCTATGTCTTCAGGGAACATCAGTAAAGAGTATTCAAATTCATCATCCTAGCATATAGACAAGTTGATCTTGAAGTAAAAATTGTCCTGGACTTCATGTTTGCACTTGTAATTTATTAAGGAAAGACTTCTTTTCTAGAAATGGAATGTATAGTGCCCATTCAATGTTGATACATAATAAGGAAATTATGTAAAGTTTCAATGAGATGATTCTTATAAAGCTTTTAGTATTCATTGAATTTTAGTTACTCACCCCCATTAAGTGTTTTCCCCTAAGTCATTTATAAGAAAAGACCAAAGCATAGAAATGCCACTTTAAATTTTTCCTACATGTAGAGATAGGAAACAGAACAGTATTCTAACCCAGTCATGGCAGAGCTAATTCATGATGAGTTGTATCCGAGGCTGTTGAAGCTGCCATCAAGCATAGCAGTCATCAGTTCCAGTCAAATGCTTCCCAGAAGGTACCTTTTACATTCACTGGGAAAGATGAAGAAACGTTAATTCTGGTAAAAATGGAATGGAAAGAACTGAATGGAAAGGTTAGTAACTGAGAACCAGAAATAGTAGTTCCCTGGGAGTGAACTAAACTATTGCTAGTAACAGGAAAGTCTTGTGGCAAGGAGATACTGGGGTGGGGAAGGAGAGAGTAGGAAAGTGGGTAGTGGTGGGGCAGTTCCAAAGGAGTGAAAGAGGGGAAAGACCCAGGTAAGCAGAAGGCCTGGGCCCACACAGATATCACAGGAAATCAATTATGTCCAAGGCTGTGGGTCTTTCATTGCCTTCTTCAATGAAACTCCTCGTATTGGTCAATCTCAAAGGAAATAATTCTTCCCGTCTCCTTAAGTCCAGTTTGGAACTCATTATGGAATGACTTTAGTCTCAGACCTCAGAATCTAGTACCTAGAATGAAAGGAAAATGTTGTAATGCACACACTGAAAAACACAGACTTCGAAAACTGCAGGACCTTTAGGTCCAATCCAACCATTTTGTTTTACAAACAAAGAAACTAAGACCCAGGGAGATTAGACGACTTGTCAAAAGTCATAGAGCAATTTGTACCAAAGCCGGAGTAAAACCCATTGTCCTGCCTCTAGTCCAGGGTGTTTGCCACCATAGAATATTTCCAGATTTATCTTTTATGGTATAAGTAGTCCAAAACCTATAGTTATATCTACTTTGCTGAGATACAATTTTAATTGTATCTTTCTTTGAATGCTCACTTATGTTGCCCAAAGGCTATTCAGTAGTGCCAGGCAATAAGACAGCAAGTTGATTTCCTAATATCACTATCTCAATGCGATATGTCTATATCAGATATGTGAATTTTTAAAATTTCCTTTGGATTCCTATGAGAGAAAAAATATGTGTTTATTATAAACATTTAAAAATATTTGAAATAGTTTGTTCTCTCATTGTTATAAAGAACTACGTGAGACTGGGTAATTTATTAAGAAAAGAGGTTTAATTGACTCACAGTTCCACAGACTGTTCAGGAAGCATGGAGAGGAGGCCTCAGGAAACTTATAATCATGGTGGAAGGCGAAGTGGAAGCAAGCACATCTTACACGGCCAGAGCAGGAGGAAGAGAGAGAGCGGGGAGATGCCATACACTTTCAAATAACCAGATCTTGTGAGAACTTAACTCACTATTGGAAAACAACAAGAGGGAAATCTGCCCCCATGATCCAATCACCTCCCACCAGGTCCCTCCTCCAACACTGGGGATTACAGTTTGACATGAGATTTGGGCGGGGACACAAATTCAAGCCATATCAATATTGATAAGCTAAAAATAAGAAAAAAAAATATCTATAATCCTATCACCCAGAGATTAACCCACTGACATTTTATGGTCATCCTGCCTGTTCTTTTTCTACTTTTTCAATCTTTATATACATCCAACTGTATACATATTATTTTTCCTACTATTTTCTAACCTACTTTGTAAAAAAAAAAAAAATCTAGTTACATATTTTCTGTAACCTTAGTGCTTGGAAAAGTAAGAAGGATGCATTTTTCTTTTTTACCAGCAGGGAAACATTTTTATTAGATGAGAGTAGGAGGTAGTGCGGAGGATGGTTCCCAACAGTTCTTTTCGTTTACACTGGAGTCACCTGTGTCAGCTCATACCGAGTCTGCCTTTGAAGTGCATCAGGAGTCCCACCTCTCAGGTGTCCTTCTCTTCTTCTTCCCCCTCATGGTGCCCTTGGTTTTCTTTTTACTGCTACTCTCCTTCTTAACCTTTGGCTACAACTCTCAGTCAGAAGTTCTAGCAGTTTTCTCCATCCACAGACCTTGAGGTGGGGAAAGCTTCAGGCCCTGTGAGGTCCTGAGCTTACCTGGGCAGTGGAAGCAGCAGAGATAAACCCAAGATTCTTCAGGTCTCGCCCAAAGGGGAAGAGCATGAAGTTAAACAACAGTTCCCTAGTCCATTGTCATTACAATGACAAACCTTCCAGGTAAGTAAACCTTTATCTTGCAATATTGGCCAATTGTTATAAAAAAATTTAATGGGTTACACACTGATGTCTCTCTTTTTTCTCCCCATTTTACCAAAGACCCATGTTCTATTACCATAGAAATAAATAGTTAAATATTGGGAATAAAACCTCATCCTGACCCATTGTTTCCTATGCTCCTTCTAGTAATTCCAGTGAAGAAATTAAAACTTTGTGGAAGATGGCCAAGAACCAGGAGATCAGTATTAGGAAAGCTGATAAAGAAAAAACTTCTAGTAATATGAAAATATGCAAAGGAAACACAACAGGAATGTGATGTAGGAGACCATCAAGGAACCTGCAGAACTATTTTAATGACTGTGAACTTGAGACTTCTCAATGGCTCCCAGGCCATGGATGTGATGATTCTAATGTGCGATGCATCCTCACCACTCTAAAACTAGATGTCACTGTCACTAAAACTAGGTGTGTGGGAGAAGGGGCGAAGGTGCTTTCATTTTCTTCCTTTAGGAAGGAGACCAGTTCTAAAATTTTAGTTTCTCTTTCCTATCTCAATTACTTTCAGTCCCTTCCCACCAGCTCAGAAAAGTAAATGTTTCTGACCCCCGACTTCTACCAAAAGTCCTCAGTGATGCCACAGCATTGAAGAGCAGTAAAAGATACAAAAGAGTCACAGAAGGGCTCATTATGCTAGGAACTAGAAGGACAATTAAAAGTTGAAATAAAATGTTTTTAGAATATGTATTCCACAGGGAACTTAGCAGAGGAGGGAGCTGTGGTTGCAGAGAAGTATCTGTGGGGAAGAATGAGTAAGAAACACACCAAGAGCAAGTAATTGCCCTCTGGGGATGCCTAAATTCTGAAAAGTTATTAGCTAATACTGACAAAGTAAAACTTGCATCCACAAGAAGAGGATGAACAACTGTATCAAGGACTTTCTAAGAGACGTACATCTCCACACTCAATATGTCCTGTGCATGAAGTGAGCACTCAGCCTTGGTGAGTCATCCACAAGGAAGGCTAAGAGGAGGTGGTAGGAGGATAAAGCCCAAATTCCTGGGAGCACCCGGGACTGTTTTGTGATCCTCCACTGTGTTTTTCTCACTGGTTGTAGTTGGAGGCTCTTTGAATTCCTCCCATGACCTAGATGATGCAAATCAGTGTTTTCAAGCCACTTGATAGAGTCCTAGTTCTTGTCAGTCATCAAATCAACAGCATAAACTGAAGTGCTCAGTATATGTAGATATACATTTTAAAAACTAAAGAATGGAAGTCAAAAGGGAGATGACTCTTTTCTTGGCCTTGAGGCATTTCTATTCAGTTGGAGATAAGAAGGAATGGAGAAGGGCTGGGATTGGTATAAGAACCAAAGACAGACAAAGACCTTCATCTTTTCTTGATAAAGAAGATTGTGAGAAGTGTCTGTTCATATCCTTCGCCCACTTTTTGATGGGATTGTTTGTTTTTTTCTTGTAAATTTGTTTGAATTCATTATAGATTCTGGATATTAGCCCTTTGTCAGATGAGTAGATTGCAAAAATTTTCTCCCATTCTGTAGGTTGTCTGTTCACTCTGATGGTAGTTTCTTTTGCTGTGCTTTGGAAGGAGGCTTATGTATCAGAAGGCTACTAGCCTTTCAGCCTTGGCCCAAGTAGTTTTGCCATTTCTACTGGTGTAGTCCTCTTCCCCATTTCCTTAGTCTCTGGTTTTGAGTCAATTAGTCCTGTTCATTGACACCTCCCCAATCAGCTATGTGTGCGATCTGAATCCTTTGAACCCAAAACCCACTAACTCATATCTCATTGCCTATAGTCCCACTAGCTATGCATGCTTAGAGCAATCAAAGACCAAAGGATCTACTTTTCCCTTCTATACTACTTTAAACCACAGATTATGTGTATTCACTTATCACAAATCTTTAGAGCTGGAAGAAATCTTAACATACCTAATCTAACTTGCTCATTCTGTAGATGAAGAAACTGTGGCTTTAAAATGTAGCAATGTACCCAATGGATACGTAGATGGTTTACTGCTACAACTTGAAGCCCAGGCCTCCTTATATGAATCTTAGCATACCTTAAACCTCATCTACTTTTTCAAGAGGCAAGAGCACTATTTCTTTTTGTTTTTGTTTTATTTTGTTTTTTGTTTCTACTTTATTATTTCTACAGATCTGTTGAGCTGATTACATAGCCAGACTCTATGTCTCCTCTTACCAGATGTCTTCATCAAGCTTCCTTTGAAAACTCCTCTGATAAGGTCATGATGACTCACTCTTTCTATTCTCCCTGCAGGCTGAGTTCCTAAGCGGGAGACCAGACCGATTGATTTGTTATCCCAATACCTTCCACTAGACCAGGCGCTGATCAGTGCTCAGTACATGTTTACCAAGGTGAGAAAAGTGGAATAAAATTCTCTGTCCCAAAAAGCTAAGAACAAGGCCATCTATGAATAAAAATAGTTTTTCATCATCTAAAAACATCACCAAAATGTATTGGAATAAAATAGTACTGAGCTCACACTGTGTGCAGAGCATGTACTACCTACTCACTGAGTACAGGTGAACCCTCTACTTTGATTCTTCACTATATTTAACAGGGTCTCTGTACTTAGGTGGTTTAAGCAATATAATTTATTTCAAGGGGCTTTATGACCCACATTCTGTTAACTTTCTGACATTTATAGCACATATTCTATTGTTTCTTGTCCCCATGGCACTGGGTAGACTTTACCTCCATAATTTGGACTTGTTGAGCTTAGTAACAGCCACTTATGCTTACTTATACTTTACAAAGCACATTCATATTCATTTGTTCATCTGATCTTACTTAAAATGTTGTGAGATAAGTATTATTATTATTCATGCATTTCAAATGAAGAAACTGAGGCTCAGAGAGGTCTAGTAAGTTGCACATAGCAGACTAATGGAAGAGGCAAACTCAAACTCAGACCCCTTGACTTCTCATTTAAAGCTTTATCCCCACACCACATGTCTTTCTCTTCAAGGATAGATGGCTGTCCTGAGCTTCCTGTCTGAGGTTCCTCAGGTGCCTCCCTTCCTAGACTACAGCTTTTCAGAGCTCCTTCCCACCCTTCACTCATGGGCTTGGGGAGAGCTAGATGTGCAGGGCAGCCTTGACACTTGTTCCAGCTTAGTCTCCAGGTAGATCTGAGACCTGGGCAAATCACCTTAGCCCTATTCCTTGGTTTCCTAGTTTATAAAATGAAAGGAATGAAACACTTAGCCTCTATATTTCTTTTCATTTTAAACAGTTGTGGTTACCTTCTGGAGGGTATCTCAATCCTTGAGGCCAACTCTGAAGGTGAAGATTCTGTCTATAGTAACAAGCAGCATACCGATCATAGTAGGTCAGCATTGAGTTACTTCTGCTGATACAAGGGAACCATCTCCCTAGGGCAGTAGTCAAAATTCCAGCTCCTGGCTCTGACCCTAGAACCTGATCTCCAACCTTGAGAAACCAAGGCCAGTTTCTATTCTTAGCAGTTTCTACAGTGAGACCTTCTGGCCACTGCAGGGCCAGGGCTGAATAGAGACAAGATGCCAGCTCCATCCAGGTCCTCTCTGCTCTCTCCCTCCACCAATGTTTCCAGCCAGAAGAAACATAAATTGAATTATGTATTTCAGCTTTCTTGCATTTTATTCTGTGTTTCTGCTCTTGCTTTCTTAATGCAGATGTATGGCATTTGTCCTCTGGCTGTAGTGGCTTGCACAAACATGCTCTCATTAGATTCTCAGATTTGACCAAAATCCATTTTTTTAAATTTATTATTTGATCCTCTGGCACTGCTGATTTTCTAAACACAAATCCCTAACATTGAAAGGTGGAATTTCCTAGAGGTTGGTTGAAAGTATAGTGCCTGATATACTCAATAATGTTTTAATAAATGAATCAGTTTGTTAATTAAATTTTTTAAGAGCAGGAAATACATCTGGAGATTATATTTCTATTAAGAAAAAGTGATGCCACTTAATTTTATTTTTCAAGAGGACCAGTCAGCATGGTAGAAGGGAGATGACCTGGTACAACCTTGGCTGACAAGGGAGAATTCACTCTGTTTGAAAAGATTCAGTGGGTTTCCATCACCTCATACTCAGTAGTAATACATGAGTATCATTGGTTTTCAAACGCTTGCATCACAACATTACTTTGTTAATCATTTGTTTAAACATCTAAATAAATGCCTGAAACTCACTATATAAATTGCATGTTATTAAGGAGTAAGGCATAACTACTATCATAATTTAATTACAAAGCTCCAAATTTAATTAGCCAAATACTAACCTTGTTCTTCTCCTTCATAGCACTTAGCACAATTATACTTAATTAATTATTTGTAATTATTGATGTAATCTCTGTGTTCCTAGATAAATTATAAGAACCAAGAAAGCAAGGGCCCATGTTTCTATCTTTCTTATTTACAGGCAGGTAACCAATGCCTGGCACAGACCCTGGCACACCAGCAGGGGATTAGTAGATATTGGTTTCAAGGACTTCCATTTTAAACAGTTTATACTTTTCCTCTTCCATATACTTATGCCTCTTCCATTAGTCTGCTATGTGCAACTTACTAGACCTCTCTGAGCCTCAGTTTCTTCATTTGAAATGCATGAATAATAATAATACTTATCTGACAACATTTTAAGTAAGATCAGATGAACAAATGAATATGAATGTGCTTTGTAAAGTATAAAAGCTTTATCTGGACTTGTGGGAGAAATGAAAAGGATGTGAGAGGATTCCTGTCTGGACTTGGTGGACCCTAGAAGAAGCAGGAAGAGCAGCTCAATCCAGAATTAAGAAATGAGCTGAGAAACCCTAGGACATCCCTACGGTTCTCAAGTTCCCACTGCTTCCCCACAGTGAAGAATCCTTCCTTTCTTTCCTATCTTCCACATTCCTACCCTCCTTTTCCATTTCCCTATTGTCTTTCCTTAGTTTTTCTTTGCTTCTCTCATCCTTTCTTCTCTATCATTCCTTCTACATTGATAGATTACCTCCTACACAACTGTAACTGTGCTCGGTCCTAGATGTGAAAGGATGGCCAAAACAGGGACTTTGTCCTTCAGAACCTCTCAGAGTTTGATTTAGTGTCAGAAACCAAATGTCCTTTTCTCCAAGACCTTTGCATTCCCTCCTAACCACCTAGATTGAAGAAATGAGGTTCAATGTCCCAACTGGGAAGGGACAACATAACCTGGGTGAGTGAGTTCATCCTAATGGGTCTCTCCAGTGACAGGCAGATCCAGGCTGGACTCTTTGTCTTATTTGGGGCTGCCTACCTGCTGACCCTGCTGGGCAATGGGCTCATCCTGCTCCTGATCTGGCTGGACGTGAGACTCCACCTGCCCATGTATTTCTTCCTCTGCAACCTCTCACTCGTGGACATCTGCTACACCTCCGGCGGGGTCCCTCAGATGCTGGTGCACTTCCTCCTGGAGAAGAAGACCATCTCCTTTGCCCAGTGTGGGACCCAGCTCTTTTTCTCCCTGGCCCTCGCAGGGACTAAGTTTTTGCTGCTGGCCACAATGGCCTATGACCGCTGCGAGGCTGTTTGCAACCCTCTGTGTTACATAGCAGTGATGAGCCCAAGGCTCTGCATGGCACTGGCAGCTGTCTCTTGGCTAGTGGGCCTGGCTAATTCTGCTATGGAGACGGCTCTGACCCTGCACCTGCCCACCTGTGGGCACAACGTGCTGAACCATGTGGCCTGTGAGACACTGGCACTGGTCAGGTTGGCCTGTGTGGACATCACCTTCAATCAGGTGGTCATAGTAGCCTGCAGTGTGGTGGTGCTGCTGGTGCCCTGCTGCCTCGTCTCGCTGTCCTACACGCTCATTGTAGTTGCCGTCCTGCGGATCCACTCCACCCAGGGGCGCCACAAGGCCTTTGGGACCTGTGCCTCCCACCTCACTGTGGTCTCCATATCCTATGGGATGGCCCCTTTTTACCTACATGCAGCCTTGCTCCATGGCCTCAGCTGAGCAGGAAAAGGTGGTGGTACTCTTTTATGCTGTGGTGACCCCCATGTTGAATCCTCTCATCTACAGTCTGCGGAACAAGGATGTAAAGGCAGCTCTGAGTCGAGTTCTGATGAGGAGCTCTGAATTAAAACATTAGAGAGTGGTTTGAGTAACAAGAGGGCCTCACTCTGAAAACAGTGGGCATTGGACTGTGCTCTCCAGTATAACGTGTGTACGCATGTGTGTGTATGTGTATGCATCTGTGTGTGTGTGCATGTGTATGTGTGTGTGTAAGGGAACAGGTGGGAGGACCACAATCTGTACTACTCTCTTTTGAGGTAATAGAAAAATGGATTTTATCCGGACTTTATCTTTGGCCCACGCCTTATTCCCAATGTGAATTACAACAACTTAAAAATACACGCACCCTACAGAAAGTTAAATGAAATATATTCATTTTCTCAAATGAAAGAAAGGGGGAGGGAGAAGAAAAGATATACCAGTGTATATGAATTAGGAAGAAAGATTAAATTAGAAGTCAGGGCAGTGCACAAAATGTCTTCCAAGAAAGTCTATTTCTTGGTAAAAATATTTAAATATATGTTTCTGTAGTAAGTGAGAAAAGGAGGGAAGAAAGCTTTAAGTTACAAAATTCACTGTGCCCATAGGATCAAACAGGCCTTAAGTCAGAGGTGCAAAGGCCACCCTAGTAACTCACACATGGTCCATCCAGCCCAGCTCACTAGGGTGGGGGATTCACCCATGGGTTTGGAGCCAAAGTCACAGTAATGATCTCTCAGCTCTGATGAGTGTGACTGGGCTGTGTGCCAGTCACGTGAGCATCCCTCTGCTTGTTTCCCTTTCAAATTTGCAGTGGTGGCAAATTGCTGGCCAGAAAGTCAGATATGCGGGACCTCAAACAAACATCTTGTACACAGTCAGGTCTAAGAATATCCCCTTGTGAACATCGAGGGCTGTGCTCAGAGCTCATCCTGACTGGGAGGCCATGCTATGCATGATTAGAGTGACCCATGGCATTCAGCAAAGAAAGAATCTTGCTTCCTCATTGGGGATAGTTTTGTTCCACTCTTTTAATACACACACTTTTGAGCTCTAAAATCCTAGATCATAAAGCAAAGCAGTGATGATTTTATTCTGAAAAATGTTTAAAATAATCTTTTAAAAATCAGACTAAAACATCTCCTTAACTAAACATTATGAATCTCTGGTTTGTCTTGACCACAAAAGAAAACAAACAAACCAAAACAAGCAAAGAAACAACAGCAACGGAAAAACATAAATTGAAAACAGTTCAAACTTTTACTCAATCTGTTGCAACAAAGCTAAAGGGTTGAAAAACAGGAAATGAAGAGCACCCTTTAAAACTGCTATTAAAACTTTTTAATTGAGGTAAAGCTCACATATCACATGATTCACAGTTTTTGCCATTTTAAAGTGGATAATTCATTGACATCTAGTCAATGAATCCACAGTGTTGTGCAACCTCATCTCTATCTGCCCCAAAACACGTTCAACACCCCAAAAGGATACCCCACACACTGTAAGCAGTCCTGACCACCATTAACCTGGTTTCTGTCTCTATGGATTTGCCAGTTTGGGACATTTCATATAAAGGGAATCAATCATGCAGTATGTGGCCTTTTGTGTCTAACTTCTCACTTAGCATAATGTTTTTGAGGTCTTTCCATATTGTAGTTATGTAGTAGTGCTTCGCTTCTTTTTATGGTTGAATAATATTCCATTGTATGGATATAACACATTTGTTTATTCAATCATCAGATAGCGGACATTGGAATTGTTTCTACATTTTTGCTATTGTGAATAGTGCTACTATGAACATTCATGTACAAATTTTTGTTTGAATACCTGTTTTCAATTCTTTCGAATATTTACCCAGGAGTGGAAGCACTTGGTCATATGATAATTGTAAGTTCAACTTTTTTAAGAAACTGCCAAACTGTTCTCCACCACAGCTGAACCATTTTACACTCCCACCAGCAAAGAACCAGCAATGAACAAGGATTCCAATTTCTTCACAGCCTCACCAATACTTACTATTTCAGTTCTGTTGATTGTAGCTGGTCTTTCTCATGCTATTCTCATGGTAGTTAATAAGTCTCACAAGATCTGATGGGTATATCAGGGGTTTCTGCTTTTACTTCTTGCTCATTTTTTGCTGCTGCCATGTAAGAAGTGCCTTTCGCCTCCTGCCATGATTCTGAGGCTTCCCCAGCCATGTGGAACTGTAGGTCCAATTAAACCTGTTTTTCTTCCCAGTCTTGGGTATGTCTTTATCAGCAGCGTGAAAATGAACTAATACACCCCCAAAAGTCAATTTCACTGTACGTTAATTTAAAGGGCACTTACCAATCAATAGGAAAATGGAGAACATGCAAACAGAAAAATGGAGAAATAAAATAAATACAAAGGTAGAACTTGTTCTATAACATTTAGCATATGAAAAAATATTTAGTCCCAACAACAAAGAAATACAAACTAAAATAATAAACTATATTAAGCTATTTAATTCACAAAGAAAATATTGACAGTGGATACTTTAATTATACTTATCAAAAGCCTCAGACTAGCTTGAACACCATAGCGCCATAGCAAGACCCTGTCTCTAAAAATAAAAATTTTAAAAATTAGCCTGCTGGGAGGCTGAGGTGGATGGATTATGAGGTCAAGAGATCGAGACCATCCTGGCCAACATGGTGAAACCCCATCTCTACTAAAAATACAAAAATTAGCTGGGTGTGGTGGCACGTGCTTGTGGTCCCAGCTCCTCAAGAGGCTGAGGCATGAGAATGACTTGAACCCAGGAGGCAGAGATTGCAGTGACCTGAGATTGCGCCATTGCACTCCAGCCTGGCGACACAGCGAGACTTAGTAAAAAAAAAAAAAAAAAAAAAAAAAAAATTAGCCGGGTGTGGTGGTGCACTTGCAGTCCCAGCTACTCAGGAGACTGAGAAGGAGGACTGCCTGACTCGGGAGTTCAAACTACAGTCAGCTGCGGTCATGCCACTGAGCTTGAGCCAGGGCTGCATAGCTAGACCCTGACTCAAAAATAATCTTAAAAAGATATTCATGCTCTGACTTTTAGTTAAAATGTCATCTGATCCCCCAGAAAGATCTTAACTCTAATACAAGCTATGTGATAACACCAAGAAAGATAAACACTTGTAAAAATGTTTAAAATATAATCATCCAGTGAATTACTATATCCTGAGAGGACTTTTTCCTAATATCCAAATAATTCACAGAAACCCAAGGATACTACTAATCAAAGAACATAACACTTGTCCTTCTGCTTTGGACTTCTGCTTTTTAAGGCAGCTGAGACATTGCTCTGCAGACTGTATCCCATAAACAACTGGAGAAAGCAATTCTCAAGAGACTAAAAGGGCAGTCAAGAATAAGAGAAGAGGGGTGATACTATAACATGGTGCTTTTAATTATTCTGAGAAAGATCATACTACCAGAAGGTAGAAGAGGCAAGAGTTGGTCTTGGGTATTTCTTTCTTTTTTTTTTTTTTTTGAGACAGAGTCTCACTCTGTCACCCAGGCTAGAGCGCAGTGGCTAGATCTCGGCTCACTGCAAGCTCCGCCTCCCAAGTTCACGCCATTCTCCTGCCTCAGCCTTCTGAGTAGCTGGGATTCAGCCTCCTGAGTAGCCGGGACTCAGCCTCCTGAGTAGCCGCCTGCCACTGCACCTGGCTAATTTTTTGTATTTTTAGTAGAGACGGGGTTTCACCATGTTGGCCAGGATGGTCTCAATCTCCTGACCTTGTGATCCACCTGCCTCAGCCTCCCAAAGTGCTGGGATTACAGGCGTGAGCCACCGCGCCCGGCTAAACAGGACGTTCTTATTGCTGAAATCTTTTTTAAAAAATCAGTAAGATGGTTGAAAGATAAAGTGAAAGAACTCTCTAAGAATATAGAATAATCGATTTTGAAAAATAATACAGGCCTTCTACTCCCAGATGTGAAGAAGTAACAGGACAGAATTACCCAGCTACCACAAGCAACTAGAAAACTGGAAAACAGTTTAAAAACATTGTTTTCAGATATGAAAAAAACAGCACAAAACTGTGATTCCTGTGAGAAGGAAAAATAATGAGGTGATTCTTACAATCACCCAGACTTTCTGCCAGGAGGCAATATCCAGATTGTAGCACAAAGAGAGAGAATTTAAACAGACCTGGAAATCTTACTCAGTGAAGGATGCAGAGATTAGAGGGAAAAATAAGCTACACAGGAAAATGGTTCCAGAAATCAGTCTTTGAGTCCTTGGCTAAACACCAATCCGTATGTGAGTAGTGTGAAACCCTATAAGACTGAGAAAAAAACAACCTCCAAAGAAAGAAAAATTGCTGGAGTGCTATAAAACAAACAATTCCCAGAACTCCTACGGGGCCAGGATTCATTTTAGCACTCTTTGGCCAGAGTGAAGAAACGTTACTGAATATACAAAGCACTCCATATGAGTTGCAAAGATGCTACGTCTTAGAAGTTGAGCAAAATTAGTAGCCCTAGAAAAAGACTGCCATAGACCTACCCTAAATTCGCTTTTAAAAAAATCAAAAGCATCAAACTAATTTACAAGTAACTGTCAGAAAAAGTCTAAAATGCTTCAATAGAATACAACAAAACCAAGTATTAAATAACTTAAGATTTCTAATTTACAACATTCAATAAAAAAATTACTAGACCATAAAAAAACAGGAAAATAAGATTCATAACCTGGAACAGATTGGTCAACAAATACAGGCCTAGAAACAGAAGTAACTAAATAAGACTTGTAAAGATGAAAAATAAAATACATAAAATTTAAATTTCACTAGATGGAATTAACAATAGTTTAGGCACTGTAAAATAAAATAATAGTAAGCTTGACCTCCTGAATGTATAAGCATCCAACAGCAGAGCTTCAAAATATATGCAGCAAAAAAAGGACAAAAATTTAAAAAGGTATCAGACCAGGCCCAATGGCTCATGCCTGTTATCCCAGCACTTTGGGAGGCCAAAGCAGGTGGATCTCTTGAGCTTAAGAGTTTGAAACCAGCCTGGGCAACATAGTGAGACACTGCCTCTACAAAATATTAAAAAATTAGCCCGGCATGGTGATGCATGCCTGTGGTCCCAGCTACTGCAAAGGCTGAGGTGGGAGGATTGCTTGAGCCTGGGAGGCAGAGGTTGCAGTGAGCTGTGATTGCGCCACTGCACCATAGCCTGCATGTCAGAGCCAGATTCTGTCTAAAATTAAAAATAAAAAAATACACAATTCGAGTAGAATAATTCAACACTTGCCTCTCAGTAAATGAACAAGTAGACAGAAAATCCGTAAGGATACAGAGGTTATAGAAGACTTGAACAATGCTATCAACCAACTGGACCTAGCTGACATTTATAGAACACTCCATCCAACGTCAGCAGAACACACATCCATTTCAAGTGCACATGGAGCATTCATCAGGACTGATAATCCACTGGGCCATGAAGCAAATCTCAAGAAATTTTAAAAGACTGAAATCATGCAGACTATGTCTCTAATCACAATAGAATTAAATTTGAAATTAATGCCAGAAAGATAACTGGAAGATCTCACAAATATTTAGATATTAAACACTACTTGTTTGGTTAACCCATTGGCCAAAGCAAAAATGAAAAGGGAAATTGGAAAATCTTTTGAACTAAATAAAAATGAAAACACAATACTGTCTATCAAAATTTGTGGTATGTCTTTTCAACAAACAGTGCTAAAACATTTGTATATACATAAATGGGGAAAATGAACCTCAATCCTTACCTCACTTCATATACAAAATTAACATGAAATGGATAAAAAACCTAAATGTAAGAGGTAAAACCATAAAGCTTCTAGAAAAACAACAAGAAAATCTTTGTGATCTTAGGATGGCAAAGATTTCTTGGGGTAGACATAAAATCATGAACCATAAAAGAAAAAAATTGTATACAATCCCATAAAGTATATTTCAATATATGGATGATTGTACTATATATTACCAACCTAATATTAACATTGATTACTTCTGGTAAAATATATAATGGAGAGAAGAATGAAGAAGGATGGAGGCATTTTATTTTCCTTAAATTTTTGTGTGCTGTTTATAATTTTTTTAACCAAGATTCTACTACTTTCATAAAAATAAGAATAAACTTTTAAAATACAGGTTCTGTAGAATGTGCTGGCTCACACTTCTTTCAGAATGAGATCTCAGCACAAAGGAATACAAACCCTGGGAACAGATAAGGTGGGGGCCAATAAGGGAAAGGATTTTCTGAGGATTCCCACCCCTGTTTCCCTCACAAATTATAGTTCTTTGGCTTCCTCCACCACCTAGATGAGAGGGTGAATTTTAAGAAGCCACTACTCAGTGTGATGTTCAGTCAGTCAGTTAGTCCCCCAACTCTAGATATCAGGCTCAGTTTAGAAACTAGAAAAGCATCCAATAAAAAGAGAAAATGCCCTCTCTACCTTTCAGTTAGTTTGTTAGAAGTGAGAAAAGAGAAGCAAAGGAGTCTGACTTGGTAGAGATTTTTTTCCAGCTCTACCTCCTGGCTGCAGAAAAAGTAGAAAGTCCAGGTGTGTGAGATTCATACCCTTACTAAAACCATGGGGTGGGTGCTTCCCTTTTGCAGATAAAACTAAAAGAGGAAAACTGATTTGGTGAACTGGACCTCCAGGCCACTGGCCGTTGCCAAGCACTCTTCAACCTGGTTTCCCACAAAGTCTGGTGTCAGTCCAAGGCCTCCCACTGGACCTCCTGGAATGACATCCCAAACACTAAGCCTTTGTTGGCATCCTCCTCCTCACCTATAAGTTAAACTTGTCCTGTGCTTCCCTCACTAGCCACTGTAACACATTCCCCATGCCCATGAGTGATCACCCAGTGGGATGTCGCAGGAAGAAAATGGGTCTTGTGATCCTCGGATTCCAGATCAGTTCCAGTCCTGCTCCTAACTAGCCAATAACCCTGAGTCAATCACCCTTGCTCTCTGAGCCTCAGTTTCCTCATTTCTTGAGGAAGATGACAAGGTTGAAATGATAATCCTAAAAGTTCCATCCAGGTTTTATTCTTTCCTATGATTCTCTTTTGCATTTTACTCCTTTCAGTTGTGAAAATATCAGGAGCACTCACGAGTCACCAAAGCTTGGTTCTTGACAGTGCTGACAAAAGAAACAGGCTCTGTGGAAAGCCATGGGCTCCCAGGTGCAGAGCTCAGGAACTCAGCAGCTAGGTAGGTACCAGAGCCAGCTTCTGTTCTTGGCAATTTCTACAGTGACTTCTTCTGGCCACAGAAGAAATGAAAGAAAGAGAAGAGTAGGGTTCCAACCAGAGAGCCAGAGGATGGCATCCAACTGCTCTGCCCTGCAGTCACAATCTCCCAAACCTATTAGAAAGACTTGGGTTAAGTTGTTGTCATGTGTGTTTCATTAGATTCTGTTTTCCATCTCTCATCCTTCATACAAAGCTTTTTCATTTAGATAATGTGTTTACAAAGGGTTTTTTTACACATTACCTCATTTGATACTCACTAATGCTTACAATGTTCTTACCTTTGGTCTAAGATATATTAAAACATCATTTTTGGACCAGACTGAAAATAACTGCCCACCACCAGCCAAGGGAATCAGTGAGTGATTGTGTGATTCCGGGAAACCACACTTCTCCCATGGATCTTTGCAACACATGGATCAGGAGGCCCCCTCATGGGCCCATGCCATCTGGGCCTTGGTTCCAAACACAGAGCTGTGTGAAGTCTCTGCAGAGCAGCTGCTCAGACACATACAGAGACCCAAGAGCTTTACATACTCCTGCCCTGGGATCCCTGACAAGGGTGTCTGCAGCTCAGGCAAGGCCAGAGACCAGTGCATACCCCTAGAAAGGGGGCTGAATCCAGGGAGCTGAGCAGCATCGGTCTGTAAGCCTCACTTCCACAGCACCTCATAAGTTAATACCCACAGGCTTGGAATTCCAGCCAACCACCAGCAACAGGGTAGTGCCTGCCTGAGATGGGATGGAGGATCCAGGAGAGGGGTAAGCCATCATCTCTGCTGTTTGATCAACTCAGCCATTCCAGCCTGTGGGCTTTGGAGAGCCAAAATGATCCAGGAGGAAGGGTTCCCCCAGCACACACAGCTGCTTTGCCAGAAGGTGGCCAGGCTGCTTCTTTAGGTGGGACCCTGATCCATTCCTCCATGCTGGGGAGGACTTCCCTGCTGGGGCCTCCAGCCACTCCCACCTAGGACTCCAGCCAACCCTCCTACCCATATTCTATGGACAGAGCTCTGCTGTCTCCCTAAGACAGAGCCCCCAGGGGGAAGGGAGAGCCACCATCTTTGCTGTTTGGAAGACTCAGACTCCAGCCTGCAGGCTTTGGAGAGTCCAAGCTGACAGGGACAGAGGTGGTTCTTCACACCACACACTGTTTTGTTGAGGTGTGGCCAGATTGCTTCTTTATGCAGAATCCCAATCCATTTCTCTCCACTGGGGGAGACCTCCTAGCTGAAGCCTTCAGCCACTCTTACCCATATTCTATAGCTGACAGAGTTCTAATTTCTCCCTGGGATGGAGTGCCCAGGGGTTGGGGCAGGCCTCCACCTTGGCTTTTGGGCGTCTCAACCAGTCCAGCCTGTGGGCCTTGGAGAGCCCAAACCAACCGGGGGCTGAAGGGATCCCCAACACAACACAGCTGCTGTACCAAAAAGCAGCCAGACTGCTTAAGTGGGTCCCTGATCCTCTTCATTGTGACTGAGTGACCTCCCAACTGCAATCTCCAGCCACCTCCTACAGGTGCGTTCAGGGCCTGCAACAGGTCAGTACTCCACTGGGATGGAGTTTCCAGAGAGGAGAGGGCAGGCTACCATCTTTGATGTTTCACAGGTGATACCTCCAGGTACGAGAAAAGTTAAGGTGACCAGCAGCTAGAACAGACCCCCAGCAAACCACAGCAGCCTTGCAAAAGAGTGGCCAAATTGTTAAAACAAGCAAACGGAAAGCAATAACAACAAAGAAAACCCACAAAAACCCATCCAAATGTCAGCAACCTCAAAGATTGAATGTAGATATGCCCAGCAAGATGAGAAATAATCAACACAAAAATGCTGAAAACTCAAAAAGCCAGAGCAGCCCTTTTCCTCCAAATGACTGCAACACCTCTCCAGCAAGGGTTCAGAACTAGGCTGAGGCTGAGATGGCTGAAATGACAGAAGTAAGCTTCAGGATGTGGATAAAAATGAACTTCGCTGAGCTAAAGGAGCACGTTGTAACCCAATGCAAAGAAGCTGAGAACCAAGATAAAACAATGCAAGAGCTGACAGTCAAAATAGCCAGTTTAGAGAGAATATAATTCACCTGTTAGAGCTGAAAAACACCCTACAATAACTTCACAATTCAATCACAAGTATTAATAGCAGAATAGACCAAGCAGAGGAAAGAATCTCAGAGCTTGAAGACTGGCTTTCTGAATTAAGACAGGCAGACAAGAATAGAGAAAAAAGAATGAAAAGAAATGAATAAAACCCCTGAAAATATGAGATTATGTAAAGACACTGAATCTGTGACAGATTAGAGTACCTGAAAGAGATGGGAAGAACAGAAACATACTTCAGGATATCATCCAGGAGAACTTTTTCAACCTAGCAAGACAGGCCAACATTCAAATTCAGGAAATTCTGAGAACCGCAGTAAGACACTCTACAAAAAGATCATCCCCAAGACACATAATCATCATCAGATTCTCCAAGATCAAAATGAAAGAAAAAATATATATTAAGAGAAGACAGAGAGAAAAGCCAGGTCACCTACAAAGGGAAGCCCATCAGACTAACCATGGACCTCTCAGTGGAAGCCCTACTAGAAAGAAAATATTGGGGGCCAATATTCAATGTTACTAAAGAAAAGAATTTTCAATGCAGAATTTCATATCTAATCAAACTAAGCCTCATAAGTGAAGGAGAAATAAGATCCTTTACAGACAAGCAAATGCTGAGGGAATTCATGACCACCAGACCTGCCTTACAAGAGCTCCTGAAAGAACCACTAAATATGGAGAGGAAACACCATTTCCAGCCACTACAAAAACACACTGAAGTATACAAAAAAGTGACACTATAAAGCAACCACATAAACAAGTCTACAAAATAACCATCTAGCATCATGATGACAGGATCAAATCCACACATAACAATACTAACTTTAAATGTAAATGGACCAAATGCCCCAATTAAAAGACACAGAATAGCAAGCTGGATAAAGAATCAAAACCCATCAATATGCTGCCCCCAAGAGACTCATTTCATATGCAAAGACACACATACGCTCAAAATAATGGGATGGAGGAAAATTTACCAAGCAAATGGGAAACAGAAAAAAGCAGGGGTTGCAATCCTAGTTTCTGATAAAACAGACTTTAAGTCAACAAAGATCAAAAAAGGCAAAGAAGGGCATTACATAATGGTAGAGGGTTTGATTCAACAAGAAGAGCTAACTATCCTAAATATATATGCCCCCAAAATATAAAGATTCATAAAGCAAGTACCTAGAGACCTAAAAAGAGACTTATAAACTCCCACACAATAATAGTAGGAGACCTTAACACCCCACAGACAATATTAGATAGATCATCAAGACAGAACATTAGCAAAGATATTCAAGATCTGAACTCAGCTATGGATCAAGCGGACCTGACAGATATCTACAAAGCTCTCTGCCCAAAAACTACAGAATATGCATTCTCCTCATTGCCACATGGCACTTACTCTAAAATTGATCACATAGTTGGAAGTAAAACACTCCTCCAGCAAATGCAAAAGAACTGAGGTCATAACAAACATTCTCTCATACCACAGTGCAATCAAATTAGAACTCAAGATTAAGAAATTCACTCAAAACCATACAACTACGTGGAAATTGAACAACCTGCTCCTGAATGACTTTTGGGTAAATAATAAAATTAGGGCAGAAATCAAGAAGTTTTTTGAAACAAATGAAAACAAAGATATAACATATCAGAATCTCTTGGATGCAGCTAAAGCAGTGTTAAGAGGTGAATTTATAGCACTAAATGCCCACATCATAAAGCTGGAAAGATCTAAAGTTAACAACCTAACATCACTACTAAAATAACTAGAAAACCAAGAGCAAACAAACCCTAAAACCAACAGAAAACAAGAAATAACCAAGATCAGAGATAAACTGAAGGAGACACACAAAAAGCCCTTCAAAAAATCAGCTAATTCAGAAGCTGGTTTTCTTAAAAAAATAATAAAATAGGCCACTAGGTAGACTAATAAAGAAGAAAAGAGAGAAGAATCAAATAGACCCAATCAGAAATGATAAAGAGGATATCACCCCGACCTCACAGAAATACAAACAACCATCAGAGAATACTATAAACACCTCTATGCACATACACTAGATAATCCAGAAGAAACTGATAAATTCCTGGACACATACACCCACTGAAGACTGAACTAGGAAGAAATTGAATTCCTGACTAGATCAATGAGTTCTGAAATTGAGGTTGTAATAAATAGCCTACCAACCAAAAAAAAGCCCAGAACCAGACAGAGTCACGGCTGAATTCTACCAGAGATACCAAGAAGAGGTGGTGCCATTCCTACTGAAAGTATTCCAAAAAATTGAAAAGAAGGGACTCCTCCCTAACTCATCCTATGAGGCCAATATCATCCTCATACCAAAACCTGGCAGAAATTCAACAAAAAAAGAAAACTTTAGGCCAATACACTTAATGAACATTGATGCAAAAATTCTCAACAAAATACTGGAAAACCAAATCCAGCAGCACATCAAAAAGCTTATCCACCATGATCAAGTAGGCTTCATCCCCAGGATGCAAGGCTGGTTCAACATACCCAAATCAAGGAATGTGATTTATCACATAAACAGAACTAAAGACAAAAACCACATGATTATCTCAATAAATGCAAAAAAAAAAGCCTCTGGTAAAATTCAACATCGCTTCATGTTAAAAACTCTCAATAAACTAGGTATTGAAATAACATACCTCAAAATAATAAGAGCCATAGATGACAAACCCACAACCAATATCACACTGAATGAACAAAAACTAGAAGCATTCCCCTTGAAAACCAGCACAAGACGAGGCTGTCCTCTCTCACCATTCCTATTCAATGTAGTATTGGAAGTTCTTGCCAGGGCAGTCAGGCAAGAGAAAGAAATAAAAGATATTGTATTGGCACCTTTTTATGCTGCTAATAAAGACATACCCAAGACTGGGTAATGTATACAGGAAAGAGGTTTAATGGACTCACAGTTCCACATGACTGGGGAGGCCTCACAATCATGGTGGAAGGCAAGGAGAAGCAAGTCATGTCTTACTGGATGGTAGCAGGGAAAAGAGAGCTTGTGCAGGGAAACTTCTGCTTATAAAACCATCAGATCTTGTAAGACTCATTCCCTATCATAAGAGCAGCATGGGAAAGACCCACTCCCATGACTCAATTACCTCCCACCAGGTCACTCCCACAACACATGAGAATTGTGGGAGCTACAATTCAAGATGAGATTTGGGTGGAGACACAGCCAAACCATATCAGTATTAAAATAGGAAGAGACGAAGTCAAACTACCTTTTTTTGCAGATTACATGGTCCTATATCTAGAAAACCCCCTTGTCTTAGCCCAAAAGCTTCTGAAAGGTAAATAACTTCAGCAAAGTCTCAAGATACAAAATCAACATGGAAAAATCACCAGCATTCTTACACACCAACAACAGGCAAACTGAGAGCCAAATCATGAATGAACTCCCATTCACCACTGCCACAAAAAGAATAAAATACATAGGAATGCAGCTAATAAGAGAAGCAAACGACCTCTTAAAGAAGAACTACAAACCACTGCTCAAATAAATCAGAAATGACCCAAACAAATAGAAAAACATTCCATTCTCATGGATAGGAAGAAGCAATATGTTGGAAATGGCCATACTTCCCAAAGCAATTTATAGATTCAATGCTATTCCCATTAAACTACCATTGACACTTTTCACAGAATTAGAAAAAAAAAATTTAAATTCATATGGAACTAAAAAAATAGCCAGAATAGCAAAGCCAACTCTAAGCAAAAAGAACAAAGGTGAAGGCATCACACTACCTGACCTCAAACTATACTACAGGGCTACAGTAACCAAAACAGCATGGTACTGGTACAAGAACAGACACATAGACCAATTAAGCAAAATAGAGAACCCAGAAATAAGGCCACATACCTACAACCATCTGATCTTTGACAAACCTGACAAAAATAAGCAGTGGGGAAAGAATTCCCTGTTTAATAAATGGTGCGGGGAGAACTGGCTAGCCATATGCAGAAAATTGAAACTGGATTCCTTCTTTACACCGTATACAAATATCAACTCAAGATAGATTAAATACTTCAATGTAAAACCCAAAACTATACAAACCCTAGAAGAAAACCTAGGCAATGTCATTCAGGACATAGGCATGTGAAAAGATTTCCTGACAAAGACACCAAAAGCAATCACAACAAAAACAAAAATTGATAAATGGGATCTAACAAAACTGAAAAGCTTCTACACAGCAAAAGAAGCTATCAACAGAGTAAACAGACAACCTACAGAATGGGAGAAAATTTTTGCAGTCTATCCATCTGACAAAGGTCTAATATCCAGCATCTTTAAGGAACTTAAATTCACAAGAAAAAAATCCAATTTCACTAAAAAGTGGGCAAAGGACACAAACAGACACTTCTCAAAAGAAGACATACATCCAGCTTAAAAATATATATATATACATATAAAAGCTCAACATCACTGATGATTAGAGAAATGCAAATCAAAACCACAAAACCACATTCTTAATACCATTAAGAATGACTATTACTAAAAAGTCAAAAAACAACAGATGCTGGTGAGGTTGTAGAGAAAAATGTATGATTTCACAATATTGATAGGAGTGTAAATTAGTTCAACCCTTGTGGAAGATAGTGTGGCAATTCCTCAGAGACCTAGAGGCAGAAATACCATTTGACCCAGCAATCCCATTACTGGGTATATACCCAAAGTATATAAATCATTTTATTATAAATATACATGCATGCATCTGTTCATTGCAGCACTATTCACAATAGTGAAAACATGGAATCAATCTAAATGCCCATCAATGATAAACTGGATAAAGGAAATGTGGTACATATACATCATGGAATACCATGCAGCCATAAAAAGGAATGTGATCATATCCTTTGCAGGGCACTATTCACATTAGCAAAAACATGGAATCAATCTAACTGTCCATCAAAGATAAACTGGATAAAGAAAATGTGGTACATATACACCATGGAATACTATGCAGCCATAAAAAGGAACACGATCATGTCCTTTGCAGGGACATGGATGGAGCTGGAGGCCATTATCCTTGGCAAACTAATGCAGGAGCAGAAAACCAAATACCACATGTTCTCACTTATAAGTGGGAGTTGGATGATGAGAACACGTGGACACATGGTAGGGAACAACACATGCTGGGGCCTGTTGGAGGGTAGAGGGTAGGAGGAGGGACAGCCTTAGGAAGAATACCTAATGGATGCTGAACTTAATACCTGGGTGATGGGATGATCTGTGTGGCAAACCACCATGGCACACATTTACCTGTGTAAGAAACCTGCACATCCTGCACATATCCCAATGAACTTAAAATAAAAGTTGAAAAAAAAAATTTTTAAGTAACTAAGGCTAAGAGGTTCCCAGCACATGAAGGCAAGATATCCAGAATAATTTTTTTCACCGATTCACAGCGTAATTTGAGGCAGATTATTTAAATTCTCTTGCCCTCAACTTTTTCAAATGAAGAATAAGGAGTTCAGTCAAAAAGATCATTCCTTCTCAAAGACTCTTCTAGCTTTATCTCAACACATATTCCTCTCTCAAAAAACCATGTCTTAAGTCTTCAAAAATAAGTTTAAGTGTTCCCTCAAAAGCAGTGATTCTCTCCACACCAGAAAGCATGAGGCTGCTTAAAAAATTGAAAGATTAAAATAAAGCAGTGATCCTCTAACTTGGCTTCGCATCGTAATTGCCTGAGAAACATTAAAAGTTACGAATATACTAATATCTGGGTTTTACCCACCTGAGATGGTGGCTTAATGTCTCTGGACTTTAATCTGGGAATCTAAAATTTTCAAAGCCTCCCAGGTGATTTTAACATGCAGCCAATGCTGAAAGCTCTGACCTGGTATCCACATTGGGTCCTGTGGGATTTTCAGAGGCAATCCTAATTCCTGGAGTTTTTTTTTTCCTTCTCTCTCAATCCTCCCGTAATGAGCATCCAAATGGGCTGTATCACCTGTCAGACTCTTCTCTGCATCACTGTGGTCTCTCTTTATTCTCATAATAATCATCAGCACTACCTTCTCACACCATGTTGCAAAGAAACAAGGTGAATACTGAAATGGGGCTAGAGGAACTTGCTATTCTTAAAGAAATAAAAACTATAAAATTTCTTAGCACATGAAAAGAAAATGACATCTGCATCTTTTGAGAGGGGCTGCAGACAAGCAAAGTAAACAGGGAGGTGCTCCAAAGGCAAACATGTCTTTGCTGTGACAGAAGGGTTTACCCAGAACAAAGCTCAAAGGATTGCACAGGCACTCTCTTACTGACTTCATCTGTGGGCACCATCAGTTTCCAAGTGTTGTCACTGCAAATAAGTGATGTGTGCATTCATCTTTTATTAATTACTTACTTTAACATTTAAACAAATGCCAACATTTCACCAAGGAAACAGCATTATCTTAAGAAGTTGGGACATAATTATAGATGATATAATGTTCTACAATGAGGTCCTGATCTTATCAACCTAAAACTAAACCTGATTAATCAGTATACTGAGAACCAAGTGAGCAATTCTCTCTATCACTGGCCCAACCTGGATTATGGGAGAAGCAGGAAGAGCCACCGGCCCCAGCCTGAGTAATAAGAACAAGGGCGAATCCCCGACACACATTTACATATTGGGATCAGAGAATAATCCTCAAAAACACTTTAAACATTTATATTTATGGACCCAACAAACATTATTTGTGAAACACTTGTTAGGAATCTTCACATTTTAAAAATCAGAAAAGATCTCTGACTTCAAGAAGCTCACAATCCAATTGATACAGTATACAAGTACTCGCAGTCCTCTTTACAGTCCTTTGTTCAGTGCTAGACTGTGAATTCTGATTCTGATTAGGCCTCTCTAACCCACCTTTTTCCCTAGCAGCCTGACCCACCTGCTCCATGGGAAGAAACAAGGTGACGTGGGTAAATGAGTTCACACTAATGGGTCTCTCCAATGACAGGCAGACTCAAGCTGGACTCTGTCTTATCTGGGGCCACCTATCTGCTGACCCTACTGGGAAATGGGCTCATCTTGCTCCTGATCTGGCTGGATGTGCAGCTCCACCTACCCATGTACGTCTTCCTCTGCAACCTCTCACTCATGGACATCTGCTACACCTCCAGCAGGGTCCCTCAGAGTTGGTGTACTTCCTCCTAAAGAAGAAGACCATCTTTGCCCAGTGTGGGACCCAGCTCCTCTTCTCCCTGGCCTTTGGGGGTGCCAAGTTCCTGCTGCTTGCCTCAGTGGTCTATGACCACTACGTGGCTGTCTGTGACCCCCTGTGTTACTTGGCAGTGATGAGCCCAAGGTTACACATGGCACTGGCGGCTGTCTCTTAGCTAGTGAGCCTGGCTAATTCTGCTATAGAGACGGCAGTCACCATGCACCTGCCCACCTGCAGCCACAACGTGCAGAACTACATAGCCTGTGAGCATGTCATGCTCATCAGGTTGTCATGGTGGGTTCCAGTGTAGTAGTGGCTGCTTGTGCCCTGAGCTGAATGCTGGGTAATAATTCAGTTTTAGAAGGAGAAAAATACATAAGAACTCAGAAGTGAAAAGAAAAGGTTTTCCCTTTGTAGTACATAGCAGTACATTGAAAAATGTACTAAGGGATAAAGTGTTTGTGCAAGTGTATGTCTCTGTGCATGTGTGTGTGTGTGTGTGTCTGTTTCTTTGTGTGTGTTGGAAAGATGTACTCTTTGCTTTTGAAGGCATTAATAAATAATGTCTTAGACTTTGTTTTATGATTCTGGAATCTTCTTGGTAGCACCAGCCTCGTTCCAACAACATTCAATAGCAATCTACACCTATCAGAAATTTTAAGTATTTGTTGACCGAGTGAACATAAGCATGTTTATCATAACCATTGTTATCATTGTCCTAAGTATCAATGTCATCATCTGAAATCAATCAAATACCACATTTAATGAACATTTTTTTCTATACTCAACGCTGTTTCCCATTATCTCCGGTGTCAACTTCCTTATTCCTAAGTACTGAAAGCATCATAGAGGCTGGGACATCATGCGGATCTTGGAAAGAAGTAACAATCAGTAAACAAATTGTGTCAAGTCCCATGAAGCAACACACTGTGACAGGTGCTGCAAGAGACACAAGACATCTAATAGGAGATCCTTCCCCACAACCAAGAGATTATTTGGAAAGATAAGAGATAAATATCAAAAACTGAAAAAAAAATAAATTATGACATACTCCAACAATGCAAAACAGTACAGCGTTTGCAAAATTTGATTAATCTCCAAATATGAAACAGATTAGAAACCCTATTGAATTCATAGAATTATCCTACCGAGGGGAGAAATCAATACGGTTTGCAAAGGAATTAAAGGGGAAGAAAAAAATTAAATCAGGTCTTTAAAAATGGTAAAATTTGGATAGGTGAGAGAGTAGAGAGAAATAATTCATTCTTGGTAAGTGGGGGAATGACATAACCCAGGAAAGCAAACCAGTTTGGTTAGAGCAAAGATTTTATTTTGAGGCATTATGAAAATGAGCTGTCTGGAAAGAGGGCTTTGAAAACAAAGCCAAGGAAGCTGCAATGGCAAGAGAGCGGGGTTTTTTATACGGGGAATAGCACATTGAATACAGTGTTCTAGAAGCTATCCTCTTTCTCTCTACCAGGCCTATTAGACTAATTGAGACAAAAATTAACTATTTCATGCTTAAGTGGAAGGAGTAATTCATATTTATAATGCAGCTTTCCGTAATTAAGGCAGACTTTGTAGACCTGGCAGAGTTTAAGGCAGGGTTCAAAGCCTAAAGAGCTGGAAGCCAGAGTATCTACAAGGGAAGTTATTTAGAACATGGAGAAATGTTAGAAGTAAAAATTAATGAACAAATATTGAGGTTGAGAATTGGACAAAGGGTGTAACTGTAGACAAAGTGCCTTTTACTTTCCCGTTTCATTTTTTGTTGCTGTTATTTTAAGGGAAGAGGATGCCATGCCATCTGAGTAACACTCTGAAAACTCCTCAAAAATAAACTGAGTTTACTTGGTGTGTTCTGTAAGTGTCATCTATGATATCAACCCATGTCTGATCTCTTGCCACATCTCAAAAGGCAAACCCCTGGTTAGACAGGTCCCATTCTGGTTAGGGAGGGACTCTGAGTTGGCTTTTCTGATATTGAATCATAAAACAAAGTCTAAACCTCACCAAAGGCACTAGCCTGGGAAAGCCTTCAAACCTTTTTTATTTTTAAATGAAGAATAAATCAATGCATGATACCCCTGAGAGCAAAACTCAGGGTCCAAGTTCACACAGTGAGTAATAATGGCTCTGTCTTCTGAAGAATAAAGGAAGGGAAGGGAGGGAGTAGGAAGTAGAATTAGGAGAGTGGCTCTAGAATCTTAGAGACGAGGCAGAAAGCAAATGGGTATGACAAAACCGTGTCCCATGGCCATTCTGAACATGCCTGGGAATTCACATGTAGGGGCTCCCTGACAGCAGGACCCAACTGCTCCTCGAGAAGAGCAGGAGAGCATCAACCCCACCTCTTCTATCCAAAGCAAAATCTCCCCACACAGCACACTGTGTTCCACATAAATCACAGGACCAAAAAATGTCAATACAGAGAGCAGGGATTCTTGGCCTAAAGGTATTCATAGGTTTCAGCATATGGATTATGGGAATTATGTTTTAAAATATTACCTCATCTACAGTTTCACCACTTCGTAAGGGAATCCGACTCTGATGTTGTCCTCACTCCAAGTTTCTGCCAAATAACGCCATTGCTCCCTGTTATACACACTGATAGACCCTGGTGTTTACCCTTCATAGACTTTTCCCAGTTTGTAACAATAGGCTTATTGGTATGACTAGATGCATTATCCCTGACTCCCCACAAGACTGCAAACTCCAGGAGGGTCGAGGCTGTGCCTGTGATGCTCACCGCTTTATTTCCAGTATAGAGAATTGCCCTCACATAATCACTCAAAAACCCACCAGCAACCTGGATGGAGCTGGACAGCATTATTCTAAATGATGTAACTCAGGAATGGAAAATCAAATATTGTATGTTCTCACTTATAAGTGGGAGCTGAACTATAAGGATGCAAAGACATAAGAATGAGACAATGGACTTTGGGGACTTAAGGGGAAGGGTAGGTGGGAGGGGAGGGATAAAAGACTACACATTGGGTACAGTGTACACTGCTTGGGTGATGGGTGCACCAAAATCTCAGAAATCACCACTGAAGAACTTATCCATGTAGCCAAACACTGCCTGTTCCCCAAAACCCTATTGAAACTCTTTTTTAAATGTATTGTTAACTTAACTTAATCAATTCTCAAACAATCTGTGGTGAACACCTTCTGATTTACAAATTGGTCTGTATGAATATGTTTTTTACATTGTATAACATGTCTTTTTGAAAACCTTTAGTAGTCAACTGTGATCTTTGATGCTGACTGATAAGACAGGTGTTTTAGGTAAGCTTTCCAGACACCCAGGAACTGGTCTTGCCATTAGGCAACTCTACCACAAGAGGGCAGTGGAACTTCTAGCCCATGGTCAGGGGACCATCAGTAAACCTGATTTACCATTGATCTAATGTGATTTCCAATGCATTCTTAGTCTTTTCATTTCTTTCCTAAATATAACCATTCAATATAGCAAACTCACACAACATGATAGAGAATAAAGTTTAAAGATAATAGCTAGGTGAAATTTAATAACTCTCGTAATATTCCTATAATTTCCTCCTTTCCCCTTCCTTCAAAGAAAAAAAAAAACAAAACAAAAAACACCACCTTGGCTCTTTTCTCTCACATCCATCAGCTGATATAAAAATGTGACTTAAGTGAATTACTCTCTTAGAACCACACCCTTGAGTAAACCTCTAGTGAGCTCCGGGTTGATTTCAGTGTCAGAATTCCTGCCCAGTGATTACTCATCCATCATGAGTGGTTTTTGTTTATTTATCTCAGTCACATATAGCATATTTGCCCTGTTTGACAACTGAAAAAAACTGGAAAATGCTGAAAAAATTGGGGAAAAAACATATCAGAGAAAGAAAAAGTAAAAGAATAACTAGTCTTTGCTAGCCTAGTCTAGAATAACTAGAAAAGTTATTGCCTAACTGTGGTTTCTTTGCTCCCTCCATACTGATGCAGATATGGAAAATAATAATAATAATTTTGAGTTATAATTACTATTAAAAAGCTATAATGAATACTACTTATGTGTCATGTACATATATTATTTATTTCATCCTCACAGCTGCTACTCCACTTAACATATCAGGAAACTGAGACATGATGTATATGTATAAGGATACACATTACAAGATCTACATTTTTAAAGAATTAAAACCTACTGAAAGTAATAAAAAAAGAAATCTGAAAAAATGGAAAGGCAGACCAGTTCTTACATAGGAAGAGTCAACATAATGGAGCTACACAACTCCTTATGTTAAATTGCACATTTAACAGGATCCCAATTAATTTTTTAAAAGAAATTCATGTTTGAGACCACACAAAATTATTCTAAAAATAATAACCAAGAAATTTCTGAAAAAGATTAACGAAGAAGGACTAGTTTACCAGATATTTCCAACATATTTTAAAACTAAAACAATTAAAATGCTAGAGTCAAAGCACATGCTTACACCAAGGCAGGGAAACAGAATAGACAGTCTAGAAATAAGCCAAAATAAGCAATAATTTAATAAATCATAAAAAGTAGCACTTTAAATCAGTGGAGAAAAAATGTTCAATAAATAGCATTAAGACAACAAGCTAATAATCTGAAAAAAATGAAATTTATAAAAAATATATACCTTATATCAGGATTTAAAATATTTAAGTGTAAGAATGAAAATGTAAAAGTACAAGAAGAAAATAAAAGAGAATATTTATGATAACAACATGAGGATTGCCTGCTAATTATGAGGCAAAATCCCAGAAGTCATTAAACTTTTTTGGATGAAATCAGAAAAAATTTCTGTATATCACAAGCCATTACTGTAAAAGTAAAAACCAACAAAAATATAGATGGTGTGTTAGTCTGTTTTCACACTATTATAAAGAACTACTTGACACTGGGTAATTTATAAAGGAAAGGGGTTTAATTGACGCACAGTTCCACATGGCCGGGAGGCCTCAGGAAACTTATACAATCATGGCAGAAGGTGAAGGGAAAGCAAGTACCTTCTTCACATGGTGGCAGGAAAGAGAGAGTGGGTGAAGAAGGAAGTGCAACACTTTTAAACCATCAGATCTTATGAGAACTCACTCACTATTATGAGAACAGCATGGGGAAACCACCCCCATGATTCAATCACCTCCCACCAGGTCCCTTCCTTTGACATATGGGGATTACAATTTGAGATGAGATTTGGGTGGGAACACAGAGCCAAACCATATCATTCCACTTCTGGCCCTTCCCAAATCTCATGTCCCTTTCACATTTCAAAACCAATCACACCTTTGCAACAGTCCCCCAAAGTCTTAACTCATTATAGCATTAACTAAAAAGTCCAAGTCCAAAGTCTCATCTGAGACAAGGCAAGTCCCTTCTGCCTATGAGCCTGTAAATTCAAAAACAAGTGAGTTACTTCCAAGATACAGAGTGGGTACAGGCATTGGGTACATGTTCCCATTCCAGGTGAAATTTTCCAAAACAAATGAGCCACAGGCCCCATGCAAGTCCAAAGCACAGCAGGCAGTCATTAAATCTTAAAATTCCAAAATGATTTCCTTTGACTCCATGTCTCACATCCAGGCATGCTGATGCAAGGGGTGGGCTCCCATAGCCTTGGGCAGATCCACCCATGTGGCTCTGCAGGGTACAGGCCCTGTGGCTGATTTCACTGGCTGGCATCAAGTGCCTATAGCTTTTCCAGGCCCATAGCACAAGCTGTTGGTTGATCTACCATTCTGGAGTCTGGAGGACAGTGGCCCTCTTGTCACAGCTCCACTAGGCAGTGGCCCAGTGGGGACTCTCTGTGGGGGCTCCAATCCCACGTTTCCCCTTTGCACTCCCCTAGTAGAGGCTCTCCTTGAGGGCTCCATCCATGCAGCAGACCTATGCCTGGACATCCAGTTGTTTTCATACATCTTCTGAAATCTAGACAAAGGTTCTCAATCCTCAATTATTGCTTTCTGTGCACCTACAGACCCAACACCATGTGGAAGCTGACAAGGTTTGGGGCTTGCACTCTCTGAAGTAACAGCCCAAGCTGTACCTTGGCTCCTTTTAGCCATGGCTGGAACTGGGGCAGCTGGGATGCAGGGCACCAAGTCCTGAGGCTGCACAGAGCAGCAGCAGGGCCCTAGGGCTGGCCCATGAAACCATATCATCCTACTAGGCCTCCAGGCCTATGATGGGAAGGGCTGCCTGAAAGATCTCTGACATGCCCTGGAGACATTTTCCCTATTGTTTTGGATATTAACATTCAGCTCCTCATTACTTATGCAAATTTCTGCAGCCAGCTTGAATTTCTCCCAGAAAATGGATTTTTCTTTTTTACCTCATGATCAGGCTGCAAATTTTCCAAACTTTTATGCTTGTTTCCCTTTTAAATAAAAGTTTCAGTTTAAGATACTCTCCATGAATGCATATGACTAAATGCTTTCAGAATCAGCCAGGTCACCTCTTGAATGCTTTGCTGCTTAGAAATTTCTTCCAGCATATACCCTAAATTATCTCCCTCAAGTTCAAAGTTCCACAGATCTCTAGGGCAAGGCCAAAATACCACCAGACTCTTTGCTAAAGCATAGCATGAGTGACCTTTACTCTACTTCCCAATAATTTCCTCATCTCCATCTGAGACCATCTCGGCCTGGACTTCATTGTCCATATCACTATTAGCATTTTAGTTAAGACCATTCAACAAGTCTCTAGAAAGTTCCAAATTCTCCCACATCTTCCTGTCTTCTTCCAAGCCCTCCAAACTGTTTCAGCCTCTGCCTGTTACCCAGCTCCAAAGTCATTTCCAAATTTTCAGGTTATCTTTAGAGCAGTACCCCATTCCTGGTACCAATTATCTATATTAGTCCATCTTCACACTGCTGTAAAGAACTACCCGAGACTGGGTAATTTATAAAGGAAAGAGGTTTAATTGACTCACAGTTCCATATGGCTGGGAAGCCTCAGGAAACTTACAGTCATGGCAGAAGGTGAAGGGGAGGAAAGTACCTTCTTCACGTGGCAGCAGGAATGGGTGAGCAAAGAAGGAAGTACCACAGTTTTAAACCATCAGATCTTGTGAGAATTCACAGTATCATGAGAACAGCATGGGGGAAACAACCCTCATGATTCAATCACCTTCCATCAGGTCCCTCTCTGAATGCATGGGGATTACAATTTGAGATGAAATTTGGGTGAGGACACAGAGCCAAACCATATCATATGGTAAAGGAAGTAGGTACAAATGCAAACAGGTAGCATGAAAGAGTTCTTTTATGTTGATGGAATAGTTTCGTATCTTGATTATAATTACACAGATCTCTAACTAGGATAAAATTGAATAAAACTACACACACAAACACACAAATGTAAGTTTTTAAAATAGTAAAAATTGAATAAGTTCTGTAGACTAACAGTAATGTAGCAATGTCAATTTTCTAGTTTTGTTATCATATTACAGCTATATAAAATGTCACCACTGGGGGAAGCTGGATGAAGATTTATGCTATTTTTGCAACTTCATGTGTGTCTATCATTATTTCAAAATAAAAGAGCTTTTAAAACTAACATTAGAATTAAGAAAAAATAAAATAAAAAACACTGGGAGTAGGGAATTGCTTTGCTGCTTATATCACAAATAAAGAGCTAATTCCTCTAAGATATAAATGGTTCCTCAAAACCAATAAGAAAAAGGCCAAAAGCCAAATCCAAAAAAGATATAGACTGTCCACAGTAAATAAACATAAATGGCTCTAAACATATAAAATAATTATAAAGACTCACTAATAGTAAGAGTCATGAAAATGACAGCTAGTTTTTTTTAACCTAACAGGTTGGCAAAATCAGAAAGTGTGAAAAAAGTTTTCTAATAAATTGCTGGTGGGAAAGTAAATTGATGCAAACCAATAAAGGGTGATATCTGTCAAAATCAGAAATGCACATTCCATTCAACTCAGTAATTCCATTTCATGAGACTTATCCTGTAGTTAGTTGGCACATGTGGAAAATTACATAAGCAGAAGATTATTCATTATAGCATTCTTATAACAACAAAAAACAGGAAGTAACCTAAATGACCACAAACACATGGCTAGTTAAAGAAATTGTGGTCATCAGTGCAAAAAATTTTACAAGTGAGGAAATACTATGCATATCCACACACATAGCTCTCCAAGATAAAGAGTAAAAAGAGTGAAAAGGTGAAAAGAGCAAGGGGCAGGACAATGTGTGTATTCTGCAACCATTTTATGGAAAGATGGAGACATTATAAGTTATTTGATTGGTAGCTAGTTAGGTACTAGTATAAAATATACCAGTGCATAAGTTAGTTGACTGGTTCATTAGGTATTAGTGGCTTTCTGATAGAATAAAATATCTCTACAAGGATAGACATAAAACTGGTAAGAATACCTCAGGATGGAACAGATAAGAGGGAGATTTTCTATACATACTCTTCAATAGGTTTTGAATTTTCAGCCATCAAAATATATTAGGTATTTTTTAAAATAAATGCTTAAATTAAAAATGTAGAGCCATGTGCCCAAAGATTATTGTTCATGAGTGTTCATCCACTCATTGGTACATCCCCTAATCAAAGTCTTCACTCTTAGAGGAAATTACAATTTCTCCCTATCAGGGATTCAGCTGCAAGCTAGTCTCTGAAATTTGCACATTGATGCCCTTTAGCAAAAATGTTTAAGCTATCTTAGAGGCACTCATCTCTAAATAAAATTTTTTCCAAAAGTATTTCTAAAATCATTTCCATAGTAATTGGAGCAAGTTATTTTTAAACAGTATTTAAACGTAAAATTTTGAACAGCGTGGTTCTTTTAAAACAATATTTAAGTAGTTTTTAGACACAAACTAATGAATTTTTTTTAAGACAGGGTCTCACTCTGTTGCCCAGGCTGGAGTACAGTGGTGTGATCACAGCTCACCACAGCCTCTATCTCCTGAGCTCAAGTGATCCTCCCACCTCAGACTCACGAGTAGCTGGGACCACAGGGGCACACCACCACACCTGGCTGATTTTTTTGAATTTTTAGTAGAGAGGAGGTCTCACTCTCTTGCCCAGGCTGCTCTTGAACTCCTGAGCTCAAGCAGTCTGCCTGCCTCAGCTTCCCAAAGTGTTGGGATTACGGACATCACCACTCCCAGTCTAATGAAATTTCTGAGTCTGTTTTTCAGATTGAAAAGTACGTGTTTATTCAATGCAGATGTGACTCTGTGACATATGCTTGAGGAAGAAAAGGAAGTCACAATGTGTCTTTTTCTAAAGGAATGATAAACAAGAAAAAAGTCTGGCTACTACTCAGACTTCAGAGAAGAGAAAATTTAAGTCAGAAATGTTAGTGAGAAAAGAAACTGGGTGGTGTAAAGAAACCTTCCAGTAAACTTAATAAAATTAAAACCAGATTATCCAAGTTTGTGTGGAGACAAAGTATCTTCATGCAGTAAAGGGCAATCAGAACTCACAGCCCAGGCCACTGCCTGCCACAACTGCCTGTCCCTTGGGGCTCTCGTAGTAACCGACATTTGTCCTCAAGAAGGCTGTCGCTTCACTATCCACATCTCAGTTCAGCCATACAGACAAATATTTGCTCTTAACTTTCTGAAAGGCAGTGGAGATGCGACGGCACAGTTAATCAACACTTTTAATCTAAGCCTTCCAGATAACAAAGGGGTACAAACATAAAGAGTAGCACGATATCGTATTAACATATTCTGAACTTCTGGGCAATACTGGCTCTCTGGGATCCATGAGACTGCATCTTAATAATATTCCAGAGAAGGGAAGCATGCTCAGAGAGTTCCCAGATTTCCTTGTCTCCTCCGCTTCCCAGAGGAGGAACCCCATAGCAGGACCCAGTATTCATCTACCTATGAAAACACCTCCATGTCGGTTGGCCACAGCTCTGCCATCCTCACCTTTCTTTTCCGGGGGTCTAGATAAGGAGACCATGCCATCTAGGCCACCCAGAAGCCCCTTGCCAACAGCAGGAGCTTCCAGAACACGCTTCGAAGCTTGAGGTTGCTGAAGATGAGGATGAAGGGATGGACAGATACGCCCAGGTAGACTGCAGTTTGCCATGGCCAGTAAAAGTCATTCTGCATGGAGATAAATTTTGTGGCATCAATGATCAGGGACAGAAAGGACAGAACATAAAGAATGAGGAAGGAGATGAGGGACTTCGGAGCTCTGGTGTGAGCCTGGGTGCTGGGGTCCTGCAGGCTGTGGCCATTGTGCTGCATTCTCCAAGTATGCCTCCTCAGAGAATTAATTAACAGCATAATTGAGACCAGAAAAACAGAACAAGGAATTGACCAGATGACCAGTTTCAGGGACGGGAGATAGTACATTTCTATCCTTGTATTCCACTCATAGGTCATGTTCCCAGAAAATTTTCTAATTAAAAATTCTTGATATACAGGGTAGTTCACCCAAAACAACAGCAAGGTTATGATGAAGGAGATCAGGACAGAGCCCAACAGGAGCCAGGGCACCCACCCTGGGAACCTCCACTTCAGCCACAGGAAGGTGGGGTGCGTGATGTTAGCAATCTTCACACAGAAAAGGACACTGAGCCAGCTGCAAAATCAGAAGGTGGCTAAGTTCAGGAAGTGCCAGTGTAGATGGAAGAACTGTCGGCTGAGACCCCCAGAGTACTCGACCTTGTGGGCAGAGTAGTAGAAGTTGTACACCGTCCCGACCAACTGCAGGCAGAAGCGGGAGACACCCAAGCTAATAAGGATCATGTCCAAGGGGAGCAACCTGCCATATTGCAGCCACTCCCTGCCCAGCACCAGCACAATGAAGCCATTTGCTGCAATCCCCAGAAGACTCAGCAGGCTAAAGAACAACATGAAGAAGGCCGTCAGTGCTGCTTGCATTCTGACCCCTCCTGCAGTCCCCACTTGAGTGCCTTGGTCCCTGGCCTCCTCCCTGCCCCTAGCCACAGTCCTGCTTTTAATCTTTCCTAGGAGTGCTAAAGAGTGGTCAGGCTCTGCATCTGAACCAGAGCTCACTTAGAGAGGAGGATGCTCAGGCTAAAGAGGAGAGGTATGCTCTTGGCTCAGACAGGATGCAAATTTATCCTAGTGTCAGTTACCACTAGGCCTGCAAATTACCCTAATTTGCCTTGTCCAGTTTTGCCTGCATGCTGCCATGGTTAGTATCAATGTCTATGATTTTTCCGGGTCTCTGTGACTGAGTTCCATCCTCAGGCCATACGAACACTCCTCTTATCAGAACATTCTTAAGACTTTAAATATAGAGACAAGTATAGGAGATACATAGGAAAAATAGTGACATCGAAGAATTCTGTCTCAGTACTTCCCTGTTACACATCCACGCTTACCTTACTGCCTTTGCCCACAAATCCCTTCAAAATCAAACACTTCATCTACCTCTCCATCCAGATCTCTACTTAGATCCTCCGTGAATCCTGAGATGTAAATGATAATGGTTTAAATGGGTTTTGTATTTCCAGTGAGAGAATTCATTATCATGTGGTTGAGGGGCCTTCCGAAGCAGAACTGAGAGCCCCTGTTTCTTGCTGGGTGTTGGTGGGAGGCTGCTCTCTGGTCCTAGAGGCCTCTCACAGTCTCTGCCAGGTGAGCTGTTTCAGCATGGCCACTCACGTCAAGTCAGCAGTCTCTAAAGGGAGTCTGCTAACAAGATGGGGTCTTAAATAACATAACACAATCATTGGAGTGACAGCCTATCACCTTTGCCATAGTCTGTTGGCTAGAAGCAAGTCACAGTCACCAACAACACTCAAAAGAAGGAGGTTACACAAAGGCCCAACACCAGGGTTGAGGGACAGGCAGGGCCACTTTACAGTCTGTCTGCCACCCTGAGATACCCAAGGCATATGTGAGTCCTGTCTAACACCAACATCAAAAAGAGGTCCCTATGAGACCATGTTGAAAGTAAAAATATTTTCTTTTAGAATATATCTATCACCTCACATAATTCCTGTTTTCAATTTCTTCATGTGTAGTGAGAACACTTAAGATCTACCCTCTCATGAAAGTTCAAGTATACAATGCAGTATTGTTTACTATACTCATACTACCATACCTTAGGTTTCCAAAGCATGTTCACTTAGCATAACTGAAACTTCATACCCCTTGACCAATATCTCCTCATTTCCCCTTCCAGAATGCTGGCAACCACCAATCTACTTTCTACTTCTGTGGGTTTGTTTTTTCAGATTCCACATGTAAGTGAGATCATACAATATATATATTTCTGTGTCTGGAGTATTTCACATAGCATAATGTCCTCCAGTTCCACCTATGTTGTTGCAAATGGCAGAATCGCCTTTTCTAAGACTGAATCATATTCCATTGTGTATGCACACCACATTTTCTTTGTTCATTCATCTGTTAATGGGCTTTTAGATTGTTTCCATGTCTTGGCTATTGTGAATAATTTTCAACGAACGTGGGAGTGCAGATATCTCTTCAAAATACTAGTTTCATTTCCTTTGCATATACACCTAAAAGTGGAATTACTGGATCATAAGGTAGGTCTGTTTTTAATTTTCTGAGAAATCTTTATAGTGTTTTCCATAATTTATATTCCTGTCAACAGAGTGAAAGAGTTACTTTTCTCTGTATTTTTGCCAACACTTGTTATCCTTCATCTTTGTGGTAACAGCCATTCTAACACATGTAAGGTGATATCTCATTATGGTTTTGATTTGCATTTCTCAGGTGATTTGTGATATTAAACATATTTTCATATGATTTTTGTCTTCTTTTGAGAGATGTTATTCAGGCCCTTTGCCCATTTTAAAATCAGATTATTTAGGTTTTTTGTTTATTTTTGCACTACAGTTGAATAAGTTCCTTGTATTTTTGTTATTCGTATTTATTTATTTCAGACAGGGTCTCACTCTGTCACCCAGGCTGGAGTGCAGTGGCACCATTACAGCTCACTGGAGCCTCAAGGTAGGAAGGATGATCCAGTCTTCCCCACCTCAGCCTTCCAGGTAGCTGGGACTAAAGGTATGCACTGCCACACCCGGTTAATTTTTTTTATTTTTTGTACAGACAGAGTCTCACTATGTTGCCCAGGCTAGTCTCAAACTACTGGGCTCATGCAATCTTTCTGCCTTGGCCTCCCAAAATGTCGAGATTATAGGCGTGAGCCAGGGCACCCAGCCAAAGTTCCTTATATATTTTGGAAATTAACACTTATTAGATATGTTGTTTACAAATATTTTCTCCCAATTTCCATTCTGCTGGTTGTTTTCTTTGCTTTGCAGCTTTTTATTTTGATGCAATCCCATTTGTCTATTTTTATTTAGCTGAATTTTTGCCTGTGCTTTAGGTGTAATTTTCTATAAGTCATTACCTAAACCAGTGTCAAGAAGCTCTTTTCCTATGTGTCCTTCTAAGAGTTTTATGAGTTCAGGTCTTGCATTTAAATATTTAATCTATTTTGATTTAACTTTGCCTGTGGTGTAAGAAGAGGATCAAATTTCATTCTTCTGCATGTGGATACCCAGTTTTCCCAACCTCATTTATTGAGGAGACTATCTTTTCCCCATTGTGTATTCTCGGCACTTTGTCAAAAATCAATTGACCACAGATGTGTAGTTTTATATACGGGCTTTCAATCCTACTCCATTGGTCAATGTGTCTGTTTTTTTGCCAGAACCATGCTGTTTTGATTACTATCATTTTGTAATATATTTTGAAATACAGTAGTGTGATACATACAGCTGTATTCTTTTTGGTCAAGATGGCTTTAGTTATTCAGGGTCTTTTGTGATTCCACATGAATTTTAGGATTTTTTTTTAATTTCTGTGAAGAGTGACATTGGAATTTTTATAGGAGTTACATGAAATCTGTAGATTACTTTGGATAGTTTGGATATTTTGACAATATTTTTCCATTCCATGAACATAAGATATCTTTCCATTTATTTGTGTCCTCTTCAATTTCTTTCATCAGTGTTTTATGTTTCAGTACACAGATCTTTCACTTCCCTGGTTAACTTTACTCCTAAGTATTTTATTTTTTACATTATTATAGATAGGATTTTTTCTTAATTTCTTTTTCAAACAGTTTATTGCTAGTGCATAGAAATGCTTCTGATTTTTGTAAGCTAATTTCATATCCTGCAACTTTACTAAATTCATTCCATTTTAATAGTTTTTGGTGGTGTCTGCAGGATTTTTCATATGTAAGATTATATCATCAGCAAACAGAGAAAATTTCACTTCATCCATTCCTATTTCAATGCCTTTTATTTTTCTCTAGTCTAATTGATCTGGTTAGGGTATCCACTACCATGTGGAACAAAGATGGTAAGAGAAGACATTCATGTCTTGTTCCTGATATAAGAAGAAAAGTCTTCAACTTTTCACAGTTGAGTATGATGTTAGTAGTGGGCTTATCATATATGGCCTTTATTGTGTTGAGGAGCATTCCTTCTTTTTTTTTTTTTTGAGACAGCGTCTCGCTCTGCCACCCAGGCTGGAGGGCAGTGGTGCGATCTCTGCTCACTGCAAGCTCCACCCCCCGGGTTCATGCCATTCTCCTGCCTCAGCCTGCCGAGTAGCTGGGACTACTGGCACCTGCCACCATGCCCGGCTAACTAGCCGGGCATGGGAGCATTCCTTCTAAACCTAATTTGTTGACAGTTTTTACCATGAAAGGATGTTAAATTTTATCAAATGCTTCGTCTGACTCACTGTTGAAATAATCATCAGGTTTTTATCCTTCATTGTATTAATATGGTGAATTACATGTATTGATTTCTGTATGTTGAACCAACCATACATCCCAAGGATAAATCCCACTTGATCATGGTGAATAATCCTTGGAATATGCTGTTGAATATGATTAGCTAGTATTTTTTGAGAATTTTTGCATCTACATTCATTAGTGATATTGGACTGCAGTTTTTTTGTATTGTCTTGTCTAGTTTTGGTACTAGGATAATACTGGCCTTGCAAAGGGAATTTGGAAGTATTTCCTCCTCTTCAATTTTTTAAATAAGCTTGAGAAGGATTGTTATTAGCTCTCCTTAAATGTTTGGTAGAATTCTGCTGTGAAGCCATATGGTCCTGGGCTTTTGTTTGACAGGACACTTTTAATAATGACTCAATCTTCTTACTCATTATTGGCCTGTTCAAATTTCCAATTTATTTATGACTCAGTCTTGTTATGTCATATGTTTCTAGGAATTTATCCATTTCTTCTAGGTTGTTCAATTCATTGGCATACATTGTTTATAGTAGTCTTTTATGATCCTTTGTATTTCTATGTTATTAATGGTGATGACTCTTATTCCTGCTTTTATTTATTTGACTCTTTTCTCTTTTTTTCTCAGTCTAGAGAAGGGTTTGTAAATTTTTTTTTTTTTTTTTTTTGAGATGAAGTCTCACTCTGTCACCCAGGCTGGAGTGCCGTGGTGCAATCTTGGTTCACTGCAACCTCTGTCTCCTGGGTTCAAGCGATTCTCCTGCCTCAGCCTCCCAAGTAGCTGAGACTACAGGCACATGCTGCCATGCCTAGCTAATTCTTGTATTTTTAGTAGAGACAGGGTTTCACCATGTTGGCCAGGCTGGTCTCATACTCCTGACGTCAAGTAATCCGCCCACCTTGGCCTCCCAAAGTTCTGGGATTACAGGCATGAGCCACCACACCCAGCTGTTTACCTTTTTTTAAAAAAACAATTCTTAGTTCCATTGATCTTTTCTATTCTCTATTTATTTATTTCTGCTCTGGTCTTTGTTATTTTCTTTCCTTCACTCTGCTAACTTTAGGCTTTGTTTGTTATTATTTTTTTAGTTCCTTGAGGTGTAACATTAGGTTGTGGATATGCTATGGCTCTGTGCCCCCACCCAAATCTCATCTCAAATTGTAATCCCCACATGTCAGGGGAGGGGCCTGATGGGAGGCGATTGAATCATCAAACCCGGGCCCCCCACCTTGCTGTTCTCATGATAGTGAGTGAGTTCTCATGATATCTAGTTGTTTGAAAGTGTGCGGCACTTCCTTCGCTTTCTCTCTCTCTCCTACTCTATCATGGTAAGATGTGCTTGCTTACCCTTCACCTTCTGCCATGATTGTAATTTCCCTGAGGCTTCTCAGTCATATTTCCTGTTAAGCCTGTGGAAGTGTGAGTCAACTAAACCTCTTTTCTTCATAAATTACCCAGTCTCAGATAGTTCTTTATAGCAGTGTGAAAATGGACTAATAAAGTTGTTTATTTGACATCTTTCTTTTTTTTTTTTTTTTGAGTTGGAGTCTGGCTATGTTGTTTATGCTAGTCTCAAACTCCTGGACTCAAGCAATGCTCCCACCCATGCCTCTACAGTGACTAGGATGATAAGCACATATCATCAGCACCTGGCTCTTTTTTCTTTTTTGATGTAGGCATTTATTGCTATAAAGTTTCCTCTTAGAATTGCTTTTTCTGCATTCCATAAATTTTGGTATGTTGTGTTTCCATTTTTATTTCTCTCAAGTTATTTTTTAATTTCCCCTTTAATTTATTCTTTGACCCAATAATTATTCAGGAGCACATTGTTTTATTTCCACATATTTGTTAATTTTCCATGATTTTTCTTGTTATTGATTTCTAGCTTCATACCATTGTGGTAAGAAAAGATACCCGATAAAATTTCAATCTTCTTAAGCGCTATTCTGCTGTTGAACTCCTCTACTGGAAATTTTCAGTTTAGTTACACTGTTCTTCAGCTCTATGATTTCTGTTTGATTCTTTTTAATAATTTTTATCTCTTTGTTAAAATTCTCAGTTTGTTCTTATATTGCTCTCTTGATCTTGGTGAGTATTTTTGTGACCATTATTTTGAATTTCCTGTTGAGTAAATCACTTATTTCCCTTCCTTTATTGTCAGTTTCTGGAGATTTATTTTGTTCTTTTATTTGGAATATATTTCCTTGTTTCTTCATTTTCAATGACTCTCTGTGTTGGTTTCTATGCATTAGATAAGATAACTACCTCTCCAAGTCTTGTCAGAAGTATCTTGTATAGAAGTATCACAAAGGCCTTGTGTAGAAGTATCACAAAGGCCTTGTGTAGAAGTACCACACCAATCCAACTGGAGAAATATTTTAAGCTATTTCTTAAATCTTAGTGTTTGGTAGGCCTCTGGGGCTTAGAATGAACCACATCCTGTTTTACCCCGAGACCAGTAGAGTAGGAGCCAAACTCTCTAGATGTAGCTGGAAAAGTTGGGCTGTTGGGTGTGTGTTTCAGTTCTTTCTATCTTCACGGTGAAGCTAAGCACAGGCATTTATCTCCCACTCTTTCTGCAGTAAGTCAAGGACAGAATCTGTGGCAAATGCCGGTACTCAAATTCAAGCTGCACCCTCCGATCCTGGGAAGACAGCTGCTGAAAAGAGGTCCGTCGTATGTATGTCCACTTCCTTGTTTTCTGTGGTCTAATGTCACTCAGAAATGCAAAGCTCCATCAAATTCCAAAGCGAGGTTGTTAAAAAGATGATCCCTTAGGTGAGAACTATATAAGTTGTGGCACTCAGTGCAAGACCAAACTTCTTCCAGGAAGAATGTGTAAGCCGATTTATTACTGGGGTGCATAAGCCAGAGAGAAGCCTGTGAAGTTCTGGCTCCAGCTGCAGGAGGGCTATTTTTAGTGCTTCTTGTTACTTCCTCAATACAAATTTTTTAGAAGCTAGCCTATCATATAGCCACTGGAAATGTGTTTCATAAGCCCCTTCCAGGGAGAAAATGAAAGCTGCACATTCCTGCCCCTTTTCTGCATTGTTCCAAGGAGGCATAGCTCCTGGAAGTGTTTGTATGTCTGTTTAAAGCCACCTCTGTTTTGTAATCTAGGGATACTCATATATGCCTAGTCCCTTCTTCTCCCAGAGCTAAGAGGTTTAGGATGCAATCCCTTGGTTAGAAGCTGTAAAAGTTGGGGTGTTCAATGTATGGACAAACTCCTTCCAGAAGACATCAACAGACCTGGAGTTATCACTTGGATGACCTGTAGGAAGTACCAGTCTGCTTCTCAGACTGCCAGAAGAGTAACATTTGGCTCCTCTTTAACTCCCCAGTGCAGGATAGTTAGAAGCCAGGCCAGCAAGTAGCCACTGAAAGACTGTCATAAGCCCCTTCCAAGGAGAAATGGGGCTGCATTTTTCAAGCCTCTTCTCTGCACTGCTCCTGAGGAAAGAAGCACCTATAAGTGCTTGTGCACCCACATAAAATTGCCACTTTTTTCCTGTGGTCTAGACAAACATGTATATGACCATCTCCTCTGCTCCCAGAGCTAGGAATGTAGTCCCTTGGATGGAATCTGTAAAAGCTGGGACATTCAATGTGTGGACAGACTTCTTTCAGGAAGGACTAATAGACCTGGAGTTATCACTGACGTGAGCCAGGAGAGAAGACTCTGGAAGGAAGTACGTATCTACTTCTCAGGTCGGCAGCAGTGGGTTAATATTTGTCTCCCTTTTTAACTCCCCAGGGCAAGTTAGTTAAGAGCCAAGCCAACAAGTAGCCACTGGAAGAATGTGTTGTAAACCACTTCTAACAAGAAACGGAAAGCTGCGTTTTTTAAAGCCCAGTCTCTGCACTGTTCCCAGGAAGTAAAGCCCCTGGAAAAGCTTGAGTATCCATATCAAATCAAGGCATGCTTAGAGAGACTCACATGTGTCTAATACCCTCTGCTCACACAGTTGGTTAATTAAGAATCAAACCACAGAGAACTTTAGAGTTAAGTGTCATATATGAAGTCTAAACCCTTCTCTGCACAGAGAGTAGCTGGGTATTGGGGATTCCTTTCTTGATTTTATGGCACAATGCCTGGTTGGGGTCCATGTTCAAATGTACCACAGCTTTTCTATCTGTTCAATATGAATGTTTTCTCAGTTGTCCAGTGGACAGAAGTCACTCAACTGGTGTCTGATTTTCTCTCAGAGGAAACTGATCTATGGGTAGAAGTGTATTTGGTGCATCCAGGGTGGAGGGAGAGTCAGGAGCTTTCTGTCCCACCATGATGGTAATGCAACTCCACCATCCTTTTCATTTCTGATGAATTGTTGTAATGTCTCCTCCTTCATTTCTGATTTTATTCATTTGAATCCTCTCTCTTTTTTGAGGTAGTCTAGGTAAGGGCTTACCAATTGTGTTTTTCTTTTTAAAACACCTGACAATCAGTTTTATTTAGTTTTTCTATTGTTTTTTATCTCTACACCATTTATTTTTATTCTAGTCTTTATTATTTCCTTCTTTCTGGTAACTTTGGGCTTAGTTTGCTCTTTTCCTACTTTCTTGAGGTGTAAAATTAGGTTGTTTATTTGAGATCTTTCTTCCTTTAATATATTTATCACTACAAATTTCCCTCTAGTACTGCATTCCTATAAGTGCTGGTATGTTGTGTTTTTGTTTTCATTTGTCTTGAAATCCTTCTCAAATTACCTTTTGATTCTCTCTTTGATTCAATGATAATTCAAAATGTGTTTAGTTTCCATGTATTTCTGAGTGTTTTTGTTGTCTTACTGTTAATGACTTCTAGTTTAATTTTTGTGGTCAGACCAGATAGTTGGAATAATTTCAATCTTCTTAAATGTGTTAAGGCTTATTTTGTGACCTGGGATGGGATCTATCCTGGAGAATGTCGCATGTGCCCTTGACAAGAATGGGTGTTCTGCTGTTATTGGGTGAAAAGGTCCACTTAGTCTGTAGTGTTGTTCGAGTAAACTGCTTATTCATTTTTGTCTGAATGTTCTATTCATTATGTTAAGTCAGTTATTGAAGTCTCCCACTATTATTGTATTGCTGTCAATATTGTCTGAACTGTCAATATTTGTTTTATATATTTATATATTCTCAAGTTGGGCACGTATATTTTTATCATTGTCTTATCTTCCTGTTGAGTTGGCCCTTTTATTATTATGTAATGACTTATTTGTCTTTAGAGACAGTTTTTTAGTTAAATTCTATTTTGTTGGGTATAAGTATAACTACTCCTGATTTCTTTTGGTTACTGTTTACATGAAATATATTTTATATCCCTTCAGTTTCATCTTATGTGTGCCTTAAAGTGACCTCTTATAGACAGCATATCTTTGGATCTTGTTGTTTTTAATTCATTTGCCACTCTTTGCCTTTTGATTGGGTAGTTTAATCCATTTTTATTTAAAGTAATTATTGACAGCTGAGGACCCTTTTGCAATAATATCAAATATAGCAATAATTGTTATTTGTTTTGCAGTTGTTTTGTTCCTCTCTTCCTCTTTTGCTGTCTTGCTTTGTCATTTGATGATTTTTGTAGTGATTTGCTTTAACTCTTCATTTTTTATGTTCCCTTTATATTTGTGTATCTTTTATAGGTTTTTTTTCTTTGTGGGTAACTCGAGGTTTACATAAAATACCTTGTAGATATAATTATCTATTTTATGTTAACAACTTAACTTCAATTGCATATTAAAATTCTACATTTTTACTTTCCCCCACCCATACTTTGTGCTTTTGTAGTCAGTTTGCTTCTTTTTATATTGTGTATCCATTAACAAATTTTTATCTTTTAACTATTATATTAGAATTAAAAGTAATTTCTATACCATTATTACAGTGTTACGTTATTCTGTATTTGTCTACATATTTGCCCTTACTGGTGCTATCTATGCTTTCATATTTTTTTCATTGCTGTTTAGCACATTTTTATTTCAATTTGAAGAACTCCTTTAAGCATTTATTGTAAGGCAGATCCGGTGATGATGAACCTTTGCAGTTTGTATTTGTCTGAGAAAGACTTTACCTCTTCTTCATTTAAAAAAAACAAAATAGTCTTGTGGGATGTAGTACTCTTAGTTGGAATTTTTCTCCAGTGTATGGAACATATCATCCAACTCTCTTCTGGCTTGCAAGACCTTTGCTAAGAAAATTGTTGATAGTTTTATGGGTGTACTGTTAAGTATGATAGCTTTTCTCTTGCTGCTTTCAAAATTCTCTTTGTCTTTGACTTTTAACAATTTGATTATAATTTGTCTTCATGTAGTCTTCTTTGGGTGGAAATTTTTTAGTGTTCTTTGAGTTTTGTGAATCCAGATGTCTATTTCCCTCCCAAGACTTGGGGTGTTTTCAGCCATTATTTACTTAAATATGTTTTCTGTCACCTTTCTCTTTCTCTCTATTTTCCTACCAAGACTACCATTGTGTATATATTTGTTTACCTGATGGTGTTCCATAAATCTCATAGGTTTTCTTTACTCTTTTTCATTCCTTTTTTCTATTTTCTTCTATGATTGGATAATTTCAAATGATCTATCTTCCAATTTGCAGATTTCTGCTTGATTAAGTGTTGGGGAAACCAGCCCCACACTACCCAGAGGGTACCCCGAGTCCGGCAGAGACAAAGGAGTTAGAAAGAGACAGAATAAACGTTTAAAAGATGGGTCCAGGGGACTGGAGCGCTGGAGGCTTGCTCACGGCCTAGATCTCTCAGGCTCCACCCAATTTATTGGTTTACAAGCTCTTTGTTCTTAGGGCAGATGGGAGGGGGAGGAAGGGATGAGGAAAAGGATTAATCAGTGAAGGAGAACTTGTGAGTCATTCGATAAGATGTATAGCAGTGGCAGTTTCTGTGAATTTCCTTGAGCAAAGGCGTGTGTCTAAACTACTTAAGATCTTTAACTTATCAGGACTGAAATGGGTGGGAGCAGGTTTCAGGAGGAGCCAAGATGTTTGATTATACTCCACTGCTTCAAGGGAGTGTTATCTCCCTGAGCAACCTGTGGAATGCCGCTGAGCAGTTATGCTCTCGGGGCACAAAGACATGAAGGCAATAAGGAGACTTTTCTCGGGCAGCCCATGGGTGTCTCATACATGGGAGACCAACTCAACTGGCACCCCAGAAACTCTCTTTCCCACAATTAAGTCTTCTGTTGAGGCTGTCCATTGCATTTTTCATTTCATTAATTATATTCTTCAGCTCTAGAATTCTTGTATGGTTCTTTTTTTATGATTCCTGGATCTTTTTTGAACTTGTTTATGTGTTATTTTCCTGATATTGTTGCATTGTCTGTGTTATCTTGTGGCTCACTGAGCTTCTCTCAAATAATTATTTTGAATTCTCTGTCAGGTAGGTTGTATCCAATTATTTGAGGTTGGTTACTGGAAATTTATTGTGTTTCTTTTGTGATGGCATGTTTCCTTGGTTTTTTATGTTCCTTTTAGCCTCAGGTTGATGACTGCACACTTGAAGGAGCAGTAACCTTTTCTAAACTCTAAAAACTGGCTTTGGTGGAGAAAGAACTTTATATATGGGTGGGTTTGAGGGTGCTGGCAGGGTGGCATGCAGCAGCTCCCACACTGGGGTAGGAGAAATGGTAGCTCCAACTTCAAGGTAGTATGGTAAATTTGGGCCCCGTGTGAGAGAGGAGTATCACATGGTATGGACTCCAGATAGCTCTATGAGCTGGAATCATCATTGGCAAAAACTGCAAGGGTCCTTAGTGGGAAAAGCTGCAGGTGTCTGTGGTTACAACAAAGGCTACTGGAGTCCTCAGTGTTGAAGGCTGCTGAGATCCTCCTGCCCTCCTTTACCCCAATGGGGAAAGAGTGCAGCTAAATGTATCCCTTTTGGCACTGAGCTGTGCCAAGCAGTGGAAAGGACTGACAAGGTAAAATGATTCCTATGCTTTTCTATGTAGCCATCCTAGTCGTTTATGCTCCATTGGGTTGCTGCATTTTCTTCACAGTATTCCAGAGCTCTCCTATCTTCATCAGTGGATAGTTGTTAAATTGTTGTTTCATGGGGAGACAAAAGTTGGGACTCCCAGTTGACCATCTTGCTCTAAAAATATTTTCTTGAATAAAAATACATTCAAGTTGATCCATATTTAAATGTTTTCTATTTAATACTTCAAATATCTTCTTTCTCCATATTTGTTTAAAACTATTTTAAGGTTAATGTATCCTTTTGAACTGTGCCTTTGTTATAAAAGACTCAACTGAGAAAACTAGTCATACAAATAATGTGAAAGTTGTTACTACCACAGCAGAAATGCATAGTCATATTAAAATTAATAATACATAGTAAAAATAAAAAAGAGAGATCTCATTGACGTTGAGTGTACATGCATTTTTCTCACTTCAGGTGTATGTTTCTTTTACTGTTTTCATTCATTCACTCATTCATTCATTCATCAAATATTTATTGAGCATTTATATTAGCTGGACACTATTCTAGTTACTAGGCAGACAGGATCCCAGCTTTTATGGAACTTGCAGTCCGATAGGTAAGTGACAATAAGCAACAACAAAAGCAAGATACTTTCAGATAATAATCAATTCTATGAAGACAATAGAAGGGTTAGATTTCTGGAGACTGGCTGGAGAAGAAAATGTTGCCACCATACACCTGAGGGCTGAAAGCAGCTTTCTCAGGAGGTGACATGTGGGTTGAGGAGCCCAAGCAATTAGAGCCTTTGCCTTGTATGTATTTCCCTGATAATATTATCAAATCATAATTTTATTCATTCTCTTCCACCATTCCTTCAAACTTTATTCACAGGGGAAACTGCTTAGGCTAAAGAATAAGAATTCCAGCAGGATGGGTGACCTTTTTTCACTCTTATCAAATAGATTGTTACAAGATTACTTCAAATCACAAGATCACGTCAAGTAACAAAACAGCCTCAAATCAGAAATTAGAGATTCCAGTCCAGTTTATGAATACAAAATAACAAGATAACAGTAGCTTCAACCACTCTGAGATTGGCTGATGCATAAGGAGATTGGAAAAGGGGCAGGAAAGGTCTCACTTGGATTAGTCCAAAAAGAATCTGGCTTTGTGCTTTCTGGGCCTGGCAATTATTTAGTGCTGACTTTCTCCCTCATGTGAAATTTTCAGAGCTCTGGATGTTTCCTACTGGGCACTCTCTCCTGCAGTTCTGTTCGTTAGAGAGAAAGCATCTCTATTTGGGGTGATCCTTTGTGACTCCTTTCTCAGCCCCTAGGCATATGCCACGAAATTTTGGCTGCTGGAGCTTTCACAGTCCACGGGGCGCTTCTATCAGTCAAGTCTCAAGACAGCCTCACACACATGCTCTCTCCCTGCCTTTGTCTATTTGTGCTTCTGTGACAAAATATCTGAGACTGGGTAATTTATAAGGAACAGAAATGTATTTTTCTCACAGTTCTGGAGGCTGGGGAATCCAAGATTATAGTGCCAACAGATTTGGCTTCTGTTGAGGGCTACTCTCTGCTTCAAAGATGATGCTCTTTGCTGCAGACTTACATTGTAGAAGGCAGAAGGGCAAAAAGGGTTCTATCTAGTTTTCTCCAGCCCTTTTATACATGATTAATGTCACCTAACAAGGTGGAGCCCTTGTGACCTAATCAACTCCTAAATGCCCCATCTCTTAGTACTGTCACATTGATGATTAAGTTTCAGTACATTAATTTGGGTGGATATTCAGATCATAGCACCCTCTGATGGCCCACAGCTGGTCTCCTAGCCTTGCTCCAACAGTCCTAATGTAGCCACATTCTTTTGCCTCTTCCCAAAAGTTAGCTAGTCAGTCTGCCTTTCATCCTCTACATCTGCCAGGAAGAAGCAAGACCCCAGTTTGCTATGCCTCTCAACTAAAGAAATAGCATGGTGAGCTTTGTGAGTGGCCTCATGGAAGCTCCTGAGGTGAGGGTAAAGAAATTTCTCATCCTTCTCAATGGAGTATCAGATAGGACTCACAGCATGAATTTTTCTAAATATTTACTCTCATAAAATTCTCTTTCCTCAACTGTCTAAACTCTTTCATTTTATCAAAGAGTTTCAAAAGTTATATAACAGGGTTATGTCCATTTCCTTTGAAAATCTGAATATAGTGAACTGGCAGCTCACTTGGAAATCTCGTATCATTAAATAGCTGTACCTAGTTAAAAAAAAAAAATCTCAACTTTTACCACCTGTTACTTAAAGGGAACGATCAACAAAGTCACGTTGGTCATGGTAAGAAATTTGGATATTCTGGGCCGGGCGCAATGGCTCACGCCTGTAATCTCAGCACTTTGGGAGGCCGAGGCAGGTGGATCACGAGGTCAGGAGTTCAAAACTAGCCTAGCCAAGATGGTGAAACCCCATCTCTACTAAAAATACAAAAAAAAAAAAAAATTAGCCAGGCGTGGTGGCGGGCCCAGCTACTCGGGAGGCTGAAGCAGAGAATTAATTGCTTGAACCTGGGAGGTGGAGGTTGCAGTGAGCCGAGATCACACTGCTGCACTCTGGCATGGGCAACAGATTAAGACTCTGTCTCAAAAAAAAAAAAAGAAAGAAACTTGGATATTATTCTAGTATAATGGAAAGTATTGGAGGGTTTTTTGTTGTTGTTTTTGGGGTGTTTTGTTTAGTTTTATTTTGTTTGAAACAGAGTTTCACACTGTCACCCGGGCTGGAGTGCAATGGCGTGATCTCGGCTCACTGCAACCTCCACCTCCCAGGTTCACGCAATTCTCCTGCCTCAGCCTCCCAAGTAGCTGGAATTACAGGCACACACCACCACACCTGGCTAATTATTTGTATTTTTAGTAGAGATGGGGTTTCACTATGTTGGCCAGACTGGTCTCGAACTCCTGACCTCATGATCCGCTCACCTCTGTCTCCCAAAGTGCTGGGATTACAGGCATGAGCCACTGTAAGGGAGTAACATGATTTAATTTATGGTTTTAAACAGATCTTCTATTGTCTATATAGAGAATAGAACTGGGGAGAGGTAAAGGTGGAAGAGAACAGTAGAGTCTCCTGCATTAGACCATCTACAAGTAGATGGTAACTTGTCCTCAGGTGGAAACACTAAAGGTCATGGAAAGTGATAAGATGCTGACATATTTTGAAAGTGAATTCAATAGAATTTGCATGATAAAGAGAGGTGAGAGGAAGAGGAATCAAGGACAGATTCTACCTTTTTAATTTCAGTAAACTGAAGAATTTTATGGAGCCATTTACTGAGATGAGGAAGACTGACAGAGGAATATATTGATGGGGGAAATCTGTTTTGGTCATATTAAGTTTGAGATGTCTATCAGATTTCTAAGTTGAGACATGAAGTAGACAACTGAAATGTAAATCTGGATTCCAATGAAGAGTTAAAGCTGGAGGAACAGGTTTGGGAGTCATCTATACTTACATGGTATTTAAAGCCATTAAACTAGATGAGATCATCTAGGGAAAGAATATAGATGGAGACTGCAAAAAGGCTGAGAGCAAGTCTTGCACCTTCAACTTTTGGGGGGTTGAAAGCCAAGAGACCCTCCCTGCAAAGGAGATTTGGCTGAGACTGATATTAGAGAGTAATTCCATTCCCTGAGCTCATACTCAGGGACAAGGGGAAGAGGAAGTAAAAAGGTAAGCATGGAAACACTGGAATGAAAAACACACTGAAAAAATTCTAGATCTCCAGGATGATCTGCACGCAGGAGTTGTGTGCTATGCTCACTAGGGAAATTACACACCATTAACATGTTCTAATGTTTGAGAGATCCTTGGGTTGCAACCCAAATTTAGCACAGTAGCATATCAGCATTAAGATTGGCATCTGCCCTGTGCTTACCACTGCTTGCCTCAGCAAAGAAGGCCTATTCATCACCCATTCATTCAACAAAACCTACTTACCATATATAACACTATCTGACAGACATTAGATCAAGCACATAGGTACAAAGATTAAAATAGTGTCTTGAGGAAGAAAGACAAGTAGACGTATAATGACAACTTAGTGTAATAAATGATAAAATAATAACTAATATATACTCAGTGTTGCTATGCATCCTCGTGTGTTATTCTAAGTGCTTTAAATGTGTTAATATTGTTATTCTCACAAAAAAATGAATTTCAAAGGTGATTCTGGGACAATTAGATATCCACATACAAAATAATGAAGTTGTTTCCTCACAACATACATAAAAATTAAAGTGGATCATAAACCTAAATTTAAGAGCTAAAATTCTAAAACTCTTAGAATAAATCATAGTAATAAATCTTCATAATCTTGGATTAGACAAAGCCTTCCTAGATATGATACCAAAAGTACAAGTTACTAAAGGAAAAAAATAGACAAATTGGACTTCATAAAAATTAAAAATGTGCATCAAAGGACACTATTAATAAAGTGAAAACCACATCGTGAGAGAAAATATTTACAAATTACATATCTGATAAGGAATTTGCATCCAAAAATATAAAGAACACTTACAATTCAAAACAAAAAGGAAAGTAACCCAATTAAGAAATAGGCAAAGGATTTGAATAGATATTTATCCAAAGATGCTATAGAAAACACCCAATAAGCACCTGAAAAATGTTCCAGATTATTTGTCATTAAGAAAATGCAAATAAAAACCACAAGATACCATTTCACACCCACTATCGTAGTTAAAACCAAAAAGACAGATACTTACAAGAGTTGGCAAGGATGGGAGAAATCAGATCCCTAACAGACTGTTGGTGGGATTATGGAATGGTGCTGCTGCTCTGGAAAGCTGTTTGGGTGCAGCTCCTTCAAATGTCAAACAGAGTTACTGCAATTCAAAAATTCCATTTGTAGATATACACATAAGAAAAATGAAAACCTATGCCCACATAGAAACTTGTACATTGGGCCTGGCGTGGTGGCTCACACTTGTAATCCCAGCACTTTGGGAGGCTGAGGCGGGCAGATCATGAGGTCAAGAGATGGAGACCATCCTGGCTAATACAGTGAAACCCCGTCTCTACTAAAACATATAAAAAAAAAATTAGCCGGGCGTGGTGGCGGGTGCCTGCAGTCCCAGCTACTCAGGAAGCTGAGGCATGAGAATGGCGTGAACCCGGGAGGCAGAGTTTGCAGTGAGCCAAGATTGTGCCACTGCACTCCAGCCTGGGAGATTGAGCGAGACTCCATCTCAAAAAAAAAAAAAAAAAAAAAAAGAAAAAAAGAAACTTGTACATTGATGTTCACAGAAGCATTATTCACAATATCCCCAAAGTGGAAACAATGCACATCTTCATCAACTGATGAACAGACAAACAAAAGGTGGTACATTCATGTAATAGAATATTATTTGGCAATAAAAAGAAATGAAATGCTGATGGAAACATTGCATTACATGTAAGTTATATCTCAATAAAACTGTTATAAAAAGCTGATGGGCATATTTCAAAGACACAGGGAGCCTGCCTACTGCTCAAATTTGGGGAAAATTGAGCACTGAAATGTAAAATAATGCATATAAAAGAAATCAAGTGGGGTAGGTACTGTTCCGGTCCTCATTTTACAAATAAGGAAACACAGGTAAGTGAGAAGTAACTTTTCATAGTCACACCTATAATAAATGGCAGAACTAGAATTTCAATTCAGGCACTCTAGCTACAAAGCCTGTATTTTTCCACCATTGCAATATCCTGTCTTACCTCTGAAAGCATTTTTAAAAATGCACAAAATCTGGTAGGATGTGGAGGGGAAAGGGTAAGAGAAGGTGGATGTTGGTGAGGTCTTGCAGGAACGTATAATGCTTCACGTGAATCTTGAATTTCGCATATTTAGCAAGGCAACTGAGGATGGAAAGGAGAGGAGGTAAGCTAAGGGAAAAGGATCATGATAGGAAAAAGCGCAGAGAGGGAGAGATATCAAGGTAGTTCAGAATGACAGGAGGTGAATTATATGAAAATGGAGAAGAAGGGAGCAGATGTCAAGGGGTGATGCTAGAGAGGTAGGCAGGGGCCAGATCGCAAAACTCCTGGCATGCTGTTATCACATGTTTGAAGTTTACAGAAAATCATTTTTGGAAACATGATCAATCAAAGGAAGAAAATTTTGACTTGAAGCCAACTCTTTGCATTTGTAACTCTCCCAGCACAGTCAAGGGAAGGGTAGTTTGGGGTCCAGTTGAACAGGGTCATTTTGCTACAGCTGCACAGAGCCAGCATTGCTCTAGTATCCTGGGAACTGGTGATACAGGTACATTGCGACACAGCCCCTGTGATATGGATGCTGGTGGTCTCACAAGCAGATGTCCCATAGGGACAGCTCCCCTTTAGGGAGCTCATGGACTTGGATATCAACCAGAGAGACAGATGTGGAGAGGAAGAATATACCATAAGGTACCTGTTGCATGAAAACATGAAATATAGATGATTGGAACCACCTCTACCCACCACCATTACAAAAGTAACTGGGGAAATAGTTTACAGAGGAGAGAGAGCAGGAGCACTGAGGACCAGAAATTAAGGATGGCTGCATTAGCCATTATAATTTGGGCATTAATAGTTAATGACAGTTTATTTTATAGTCATACATTTGCCAACTCTAGACCTACTAGTTATGTTTATAATTTCCAAGACTATTCCAACCAGGATGGATCCATCATTTGTAGGAATGGAAATAATTTCTACTTCAGAAAGGCCACTATCATATTGATGGTTCCCACCCTGATAATCTCCTCACAACAAGTACCCAATTTGAGTTCCAAGATTACAGCATTCTGCTTTGCCTTTGGGAAACTCACCACCCCTCCAACTGGTTTTGAGAATTCTACCACTATGCCCCACTCTCCAATCATAACTCTGGCTATGCAATGACCCAGGCTGGCCAATCAGAATATTTTAGCCCCAGGGCAGAGATACTGGATCAGGAATGGGCATCTATTCCATACTGGGCCAATCTAGAGCTTCCCTATAATTTGCTATATTAGTCCTGCTGAGAGAGAAGTTTTCTTTCCCTTTGGGAATGTGAATTCTAGCTGCCAGCTACCATCTTCCCTAGCCCCATGGAAGAATGCATCTGCAAGATGCGTTTGACAAAAGCCAAACACAAAGAAAAGGCAAGGGCAAAGCCCTGAAGATGCTGTGTGAACCACTAGATACTGTCATGTTCATAACAGAATGACATGTCTAGATTTCCAATCTATGAACGTCCAAAAATTCCCTTGCTTTCTTGAGGTAAAATTCTTTTGCCACTTGTATCTAAAAGAGCTCTGGCTAATACCCAAGGAAAAAAAATATTTTCTCTAAATTTACCCAGAGATAAACAGTAGAACACATGAAAAAAAAAGACTAAGATTATGCTTCTACAGTAAACCGAATTCTAAGATGACCCCAAGATTTCTGGCTCCTGGTTTGCACACACCTTCTCTCAGTTATTCAATCAAGCACAAATCTAGGTAATGCTGTGAAGGAATTTTGCAGATGTAATCAAATGTCCAAATCAATTGACCTTAAAATAGGATTATCAAGGTGGCATGGCTTAATCACACTTGCCTTTTAAAAGCAGAGAATCTTCTCCAGCTGTTGGCAGAAGAGGAAGTAAGAAAGACACACTCAGTCTGCCCTGGAATAAAGCAAGCGTTTATGTTGTAACTTGCCCATGAGAGCCAAGTTACAGGGAATTGAGGGTGGCTTCTAAAGGCTTAGAGCAATTTCTGTCCAACAGCTATCAAAAAATGGAGACCTTGGTCTCACAAATGAGGAAATAAATTCTTCCAATAATCAGTGAGATTGGAAGACGACCACAAGTCTCAAATAAGAATCAAATTCCCAGCCAATATTACTAATAAGTGAAAAAAAAAAAAAAAAAAAGCAGATGTTGGCAAGGTTGTGAAGCAAAGGGAACACTCATTCACTGCTGGTGGGAATGTAAATTAGTTCAGCTGCCATGGGAGCAGTTTAGAGATTTTTCAAAGAACTTACGACAGACTACCATTCAACCTAGAAATCCCATTGCTGGGTATATAACCAAAGGAATAAAAATTGTTCTACCATAAAGACACATGCATGCATATGTTCATCACAGCACTTTTCACAATAGCAAATATATGAGATCAACCTAGATGCCCATCAATGGTGGACTGGATAAAGAAAATGTGGTATATATACACCATGGGATACTATGCAGCCATAAAAACAGAATGCAATTATGTTCTTTGCAGCAACATGGATGCAGCTGGAGGCCATTATCCTAAGCAAATTAACACAGGAACAGAAAACCAAATACCACATGTTCTCACTTATAAGTGGGAGGTAAATATTGAGTAGACACAAAGAGGGAACAATAGATCCTGGGGCTTACTTGAGGGTGGAAGGTGGGTAAGGATTGAAAAACTACCTATCAGGTACTATGCTCATTACCTGAGTGACAAAATCAATTGTACACCAAACCTCAGCAACACACAATTTATCCATGTAGCAAACTTACACATGTGCCCCCAGAAACTAAAATAAAAGATGAAAAATAAAATAAAATTCCTTGGAAAAAAAAAACAAAAACATAATTCCAGCCAACACTTTAATTTCAACCCAGAGAGACCCTACAGCAGGGCTTCCAGTCAAGCAGGACCTGAACTTCTGACTGACAGAAATATGAGCTAATAATATGAGTGCTATTTAAGCCATTAAATTTGTAGAAATTTGTTATACAGCAATAGAAGACTAATACAGTCTCCTTACCAGGTTCTCTGAAGCCAATTGCAACCACTCTTGCAAAGATTATGACAGAGACAGAAGTCTAGCATGGCTGACTCCGTCTTGCTTCTAGCCTCACAAGCTGGCTGTCCTGGCTCATTCCTGAGTGTAAGCCAAGCTAACCATGGCAGGAATTTTGTTTACTGTTTAACTTTGAAGTAAGGATGATAATTGTCCCTCCCTAAAAGGTGGTCCCCTCCTTGCTCAGGGACCAAAACAACATTTGTAAAACTAATTAAAGGCCACGAGATTAGAACTACGGGAGGGGACCTGAGTTCTGCTAAGATATAGGCATAGTTTTTATAACCCCTCACAGCTCAGGGGTCACATGGCCAGAGGTCACAAGATTTGTGACTTGCCCAATTGCTGCTGTAGATAGCATCTCTACTGTGGAGCCTAAGATTGGCCTTTTGAGATGTTTTATTTTTTCAGACTTTTGCATTCTGGCCACTGACTGACACCTCTAGGAATGACTAATGACTCAACTGGTCCTGTGGCCCCTATCCAGAGGTGGGCTCAAGACATGAGGACTGTTTTCCACACCTCTGTGATTTCATCTCTAACCAATCAGCAGCACCCATTCCCTAGCCCCCTGCCCACCAGATTATTCATAAATCCCCAGCCTCTGAGTTCTCAGGGAGGCTGATTTGAGTAACAAACTCCTGTCCTTTCATTTGGCTAGCTCTATGTTAATTAAACTTCCTCTACTGAAAAAAATCTGCTGTTCTTAATGCACTGGCTTTTCTGGGAAGTGGGCAAGATTAACCCATTGCAGAATTACACTACAGTCCTTAATTTTATCCCTGATTGGTTCTAAGAATGTACAAAAAAAATAGAGTATATTGGTTGCCTATCTGTTGCCCCCAATATTTAGATTAAAATTTAGGTAAATTTTGCAAATATTTTTATTTAGATGCTTTGATAGGGTATTGACACAGGTATACCTTAATTTGGAAATCTCATCGTCTAGAGTCTAATAATAAATAAAGTGCTTATCATATCAATCAAGCACTATGCTAAGCATCTCATCTCCACCATCACATTTTATTCTCACAACCAAGAGCAAAATAAGAATTATCATAATTATGTAAGAGAAAATGTATGCTTAGAGTTTAAGTAACTTATTCAAGATTGCATGAGGAAGATTTTCTGAATAAGATGTTATTCTGAGTCCTGTGTTCTGTCCTCTACACATCAATATTGATACAAGAGGTAGACAGAAATTATTTAAGCAGATAGTGAGGGTAAAAGAGTCCTCAGCAGAGCTTCCCCTTTAACAAAAAGCAGCCCAAGAAATTATTTTTTTCCAACAAAGGGCAACCTGAAAAATCGAACTACAAATATACATAAGCAAGCTGGAAGCTTGCATGGGGGAATGCCAACAGCTATGCCCAGAGAAAAGGGCTACCTGGGGGCCAGGCCTGTCCAATATGGAGGCTCTATCTTCCCTTTTCTTTGTTACCATGTGTACAATAAAGAAACAGGCAACATGATGCCAGCCAGGCAGCCTTAACCAGTTTTTTGTGCCCTGTGAAAATGGCACAACAGGTCTGACCAATCTTTTGTGCCCTATATAAATCAGACACCACCTCCTCAAGCTCATCTATAAAGCCCCCTACATTTCACTGCGGGACTGACAACCCATTTTTGGGGACCCATTTCTGCAGCAGAGAGCACTTCTCTTTCTTTGGCCTATTAAATTTCCACTCTGAACCTCACTCTTTGTGTGTCCACGTCCTAGTTTTCCGTGGCTGTGATACAACAAACCTCAGGTATTACCCCAGATGAATGATGCCATTTCAATCTCATGTAATCTGCCACCACAGTGAGTGTGTGTGTGTGTGTGTGTGTGTGTGTGTGTGAGAGAGAGAGAGAGAGAAACCACTGAAACTATGCAAAACTATGCAAAATAAAATGGTTATAATAAATTTCCCCAAAGTAACTAAGAATCAACGAATATCGTGCCTGAGACAGTCTTACATAATATAAAATTTGTCCATAGTAGTTAAAAATAGTAAACGTAAAAAGCCAATATATTGAAAGCATGCTCCTTGGAAGGTAATGTTATAATGCAGAATAGTATTACTGAGAACCTTGGATAGGACTGGCCTATGATTTCTGCCTTGAACAGAAAAGAATGGAATGTTTACAACAACAGTTGTCACGACATAGATAGGAAAACAATGAGCAAAGACATAAAGATTTTGCCAGAAATAAAATGTTCAGATTCTATCCCTGTCCAGACTATCCTGCTGGACCTAGGAGAGGGGAACATCATCATGGTAGAATAATTCTGAAACAACATTACCAAATCTATTTTATCCTGGTCCATTTAAAATTGCTGTGAAGGACCTAGAATAAAATTCTGCTTAGTAACTAATTTAATCAAATATTTTACTCCTAAGGTTTATGTTTTTTTGTTCTATTTCATATTTTTCTATATTTGGGTATTCTAGAAGTTTGCAATCTGTGAAAACTAATGATGATTTCTCATGTGATATGGTAAGAATTCCTTTGCTTATTCATCATTTTACATTGTTCATGCTTTTTCATCTATTTTTTGTTTCAAAGTCTCCTTTTATACTTTGGAAAGGCCTTGTGTCTATCATTATAGATAAAGGAAATAGTCACAATATATGAAAAAAATATAAATTTAGTATTCTAATTTTGTAAAAGTATGTTTTTATGATTGATATATTGGCATTGTATGTTTTTGTACAATGAGCATAATTCAGGGTGAGAAAATACATCTGGAAGGAGTTATGAATGCCAACTATGATTATCTCTGTATAGTGAATGTGAGGGATTTTGAACTTTTTAATAATAGTCTGTTTTCCATATTTTCTGCAATAATCATGTATTACCAAAAATAATATTTAAGTTTTAAAACTAATGAATGCTTTGTGATATTGCTGTGGTTTAAATGTGCCCCTCAAAATTCACATGTTGAAACCTAATTGCCAATGCAATCACATTAAGAGACTGGGCCTTTGGGGAAGTGATTAAGTCGATTTTATAAGAGCACTAGTACATTCTTGAGGGTGGAGCCTCATGAACAGATCAGTGCACTTACAAAAGAAATTGAAGGGAGTGCCCACATGCCTTTTGCCCTTTTGCCTTTTGCCTTTTTGCTCTTACATCGCTTTTGCCAGGTGAGAATGGCACCAAGACAGGATGCCATCGATAGAGCAGTTCCTCACCAGACACTGAATCTGCCAGTGCCTTGATCCTAGACTTCCCAGGCTCAGAACTATGAAAAAATAAATTACTGTTGTTTATAAGTAACTCAGTCTCAGGTATTTTGTCATAACAGCAAGAACAGACTAAGACAGGTGTTGTTAAGGAACTCTAAATAACTCTATCTCCACATTAGCCTTAACCTGCAAGACTAGATTTGAGGCTATTAAGAACTGATTTATCTGGCTTGGAGGATATCTGGATGGAGGAAGGGCAGAGCAAGACAGAACCGGTCACAGTATTTAAAGTCTCACCATTACACAGAGTTGTATATTAATCTTCTAAAGACGTAATTACTGCTGTCTTCTGGAGAATCGTCTATATAAATATTGAGTGTTTGACTGATTGATCCAATTAAACCTTTCAGCACGTCTGCCCTGCCTTTTCCTGCAAACACATGTTGCCACTACTAGTACCAGCAGGACCATCTTGCCACCACCATCATAACCTGAGGAATTCAGCCCCCATTCCCATCCTACAGACATAAAAAATGAGGCCCTGTAAGGGTAATGACTTCTCAAAGCCACAAAATTAGAGGCAGAAGAGAATGAACACTTAAACTTAGGTCTTGACTCCAAGACACTAACACATTCTTTAAGAGTCATTGTGTCATCTGGTTTAGCTCTTTTCATCACCAATTTCATGCCTTGGAAGCCTTTTAATTGCAAAGATAAAGGCCAAAATTAGAACCCTGACAGCCTCCTTTTCCCAAATCTCTGCTAGTGTAGGACAAGGAGGAGGGTGCCTACAGTAGAATGCCAGGGGTGGTGCAAGAAAGTGTTTGACCCTCATTTGGTCTTGGGAATAAGTGATTAGAAGGGCATCTGGCTGTGATTAGGGCACTCGACTGACTTATTCCAAATTTCTGGGTTCTGACTCAGGATTCTCTAAGTTGAGGAAAGCCATTTACAAATTTCAAGTCAAGGCAAAAGAAAGGAAGTTTCTTTGAGGCTTTTGCAATTTTACTTCTCAGAGCTGGGTTACTACCGGTTGCTGCAGGACTGGGCTGGTCTGGAGAAAATGGAATCGAAACCATGCTAGTTCATAAAGTATGATGATGTCAAAAACAAGCACAGACCAATGTAGATCAATACTGCAAGTCAAGGAGGGAGTCAAAGACAACAATCATAGGGCTAGACCAAGCTGTAGCAAACAGGCCAGGAGCAGAGTCCTCTTTGGGAAACCAGTTCACTTTTCAGATTATCTATAAGACAGCAGACCTTAAGCAGAATTTAGAGTCCAAAGTTTAAACTCAGCAAAGAAATGTGAATGGAGAGTATAGGAAAGCAGAGGAAAATATCTCAAGATTTAATTATTTTTTACTCGAATGAGAATGCTGTTGATTTTAGGACAGGGACTGCACTCTGTCACCCAGACTGGAGTGCAGTGGTGTGATCACAGCTCACTGCAGCCTTGACCTCCCCGGGCTCAAGCAATCCTCCCATCTCAGCCTCCTGAGCAGCTGGGACCACAGGCGCATGTGACCACACCTGGCTAATTGTACTTTTTGTAGAGACGGGGTTTTGCTATGTTGCCCAGGCTAGCCTGGAACTCCTGGACTCAAGCTATCTGCCTGCATCAGCCTCTCAAAGTGCTGGGATTATAGGCATGAGCCATTGCTCCAGAATTTAAGGTCCTTCTTGATGTGAGAGAGCCAGAGCTTCTGCCATGTGGACCCTCCAGAAGAGAACAGGGTTCATGGACATGCTGTTGAGTGCATGTACCTGCAACTGCAGCAAGGCACATGGCTCTGCCTCTGGGTCATTCTGTAGTTCTAAAATGTTCCACAAGCAACTACTGAGCTGCTCCTTGTATCTGAAGGACTATACATTCTTTATAGCCAATACTATGCAATATTTCTCTCTTTCACTGCTCTAGTAAAAATGTTTAAGAATTTCTAAAGTTTATGATTCTTTCACTCATCAGCACCTGTGCCTCATTGATTCTTCCTCACAAAGTGTTCATGATCATTCATCTTCTGATTCTCAAAAGGATTTGCTCAAAGAATGTTTGCTGAACACAGTATAAGGTCTTAATCATTTAAATACATGCTTTAATTTCAGACACTTCTCTTTGTTTTACAGGGAGACTCACGTTGTTCTCTCAATGGACAAGGATCTTCTTCAACCCCTGCATCCCCCACATAGTGACCCAAAGGAAATATTTGTTGAATGAATGAGGTTAGTTGCTTTTCCTTTTTAAAGTAGTCTTGATGTGTCACTACATATTTTGGTACAGATGCTTTCAATATTTGGTTATTCAAGGAGACTGAGTTGGCAAAACTTTAAATAGATGCTATGATAGAAGCAGTAAAGCTTGCATTTAGCTTGGAAATGTTGAGAAGAAACGTATACATTTTCATCTTCATGATCCTCCTCACCTAAAGCCATGGGCTATTGGAATGACTGCAGAGTATGTTATACATACAAAGACATTTTCACTCTTACTTGTTGGAACCCCTGAATATATCTGGTCCCATCACCACAGGTTGGTGGTGACATTTTTCAAAACTAAAATTAAAAAATAATGGATCAGTAAAAATGCACCATAAGAATACCTGTAATAAAAATTCCCAAACACAGATAATGGAAACTGTAATGTTATTGACTCAGACAAATATAAGCCATTGGCTTTAACTTGAGAAATGCAGCTTTTCCCCCAACTTTCTTACAGATTCCTCAATTATAGTATAGAGGAGTTAAAATTTAAATGCTTCCCAATTCTAAAGTAGCTGGTCCAATTTGGACCAATTAGGATCAGCTACTTTTCTTCTCCATTTGAAACTTTCTAACAATAAAGACAATAGTCTTCTTGTACTTGATCCCTACAGAATTAAACAGATGCTGCTTTTGGTGTGGACCCAAATCATAGCCCCTCAAGGAGTTTGTCAGCAGAGTTGGAAGTCACCAACTTTTGCAAGTAAAGTCCTAATCCCTTATTTTATGAAAATTATAGTGCCACTAGAGGCAGAAATCTATCTTGTCCTCAAAAACTATTGCACTTGGTTGGGCACGGTGGTTCATGCCTATAATCTCAGTACTTTGAGAGATAGAGGCAGGTGGATCACTTCAGACCAGGAGTTTGAGACAGCCTGCGCAACAGGGCAAAACTACATCTCTATTAAAAAAAATGAAAAATAATTAGTAGGGCGTGGTGGTATGCGCCTATAGTCTCAGCTATTCAAGGAGGCTGAGGTGGGAGGATCCTTTGAGCCCAGGAGTTTGAAGCTGCAGTAAGCCATGATTGCACCACTATGCTCAGCCTGGGGAACACAGCGAGACCTTGTCTCAAAATCAGACAAACAAACTATTGCAATTTAGTTTTGATGTAAAAGGTATAACAATCTGAGGACATACGAGCAGTTTCATATTGAAAAAAATCACCTTGAGCAAAATAGATAATGAAAGTATTATGTAAATAGTGTATTTCAATAGTTTATTCAACCTCTTTTTAAAAATTGTTTGACTTACTGAAAGAAAAATAAAAGTTTTCAAAAAGAACTGTCCCCACACACAGTCCCCTAGCTCCAACTAGCCTTCGATTTCCATCACTATAGTCCAGAACAAGTATTATTTATAGTTAAAAGATGCATCAGTCAGCTCAGCTAACTAAAGTTCCAAATGCATTCAGCTGCCTACTGCTAAAGCTCAGTTTTGAAAGCTTTTATCTGTCACCAAGGCCAGCCATCCAAACCATTGAAACTCAGATTCATTACAAACCTGTGACAGGGGCCAACCCCATGAGCAGAAGTTCCCTCTCTGCCTCGCAATTCTGATTTCACTTCAAAGATCCAGTTTCCCTCACAACCCTCCTCCTACCTGATGTCTTGTTCTTGTGACTTTTTTAATCTCAAGATTACCCCCATTCACTTGAGTGACTCACAATAGAGTGGCCAGCGATACGGGCCTAAGTATACAAGAGTTCAGAAAAGGAGGCCATACGTGACTTTAAGAAATATCAAACCTAATAGATTACTATCAAAGATAAACAGAAACCCCAATATCAAGTATTTGAAAAGTACAAAATTTGCAGCAAAATATTACAAATAAGTAATACTAAATAATGGACTGTATCCGATTAGTTTCCATTTTATAATTCTCCCGGTACTAGGGTCAAATATGAACTATTATACTTCATTAGTGGTCACTTTAGCTCTTCACTGCTTCGTACTCCTTTAACTGGTGTATATATGTTGCATGGTAAATTTCTTGAATGTTAAGATCCTACTTTTATAACCCCATTGCACTTAGCAGGGATGTACACCTAGACCTCCATATCAAGGTGATCAATAAATGCTTGTTAAGATGTATATGAACATGGAAGCAATTACTCCTCTCTAACAAAAACTGTAAAAAATGTGGAGGCTCAGTGTTGTATCAGTGAACCAGCAAAATCACCAAAGTTTCTGAATGTATAAGAGAATATCAATTAATGATCCAGCTTCTAGCAGCCACGCCCATTTCTACAAGCATAGAAATGATGACCTGTTGCATAACAATAGTAGTCTAATTAATTATAATAGAATAATGTATGCATGTGTTCAGCAAATATTTATTGAGTGCCTACAATTTGCCAGTAAAAACAAAACAGACACAAATCCCTGTCTTCGAGAAGCTTACATTGGAATGGGGGAAATAAACCATAAAAAATATAAATAAGTAAAAGAGATAGAGGTAATACTAAGGAGAAAAAAACAGGACAGGGAATAGTAGTACGGGGTATTGCAATTTAGATAGAGTAGCAATGACAATTCCTGAAATAAGTGAGGGAGTGAGCCATGCTAATATCTGGGAATAGCATTCCAAGCACAGAGAATGCAAAGACTTTGGACAAATTCAAGGAACATCAAGAAAGCCAAAGGAATGAGCTCAGTGTGAGAGGAGGGTAGAACAGCAACAGATGACTTCAGAAACGTGAGATGGGAGACATAGATTATAGAGGGCATTTTAGTTCATTATGAAGATTTAAGCTTTCACTCTAGGATGAAAAGCAAATCCAGAATTATGAAAGAGATGTGACATGATATGATTTATATTTTTCAGGGATCCTGCTGGCTGTTGTACTGGAAATAGACCAAAGGCAAACAAGAACAGAAGCTGCAAAACCAGTTAGGAAGCCATTGCAATAATCCAAGCTAGAGTTATAGTGGCTTGCACCAGAGCAGTAGCAATGGAGGTGGTGATAAGCAGTAGAGTTATAGATTCATTTTGAAGGTTGAGTTAACAACCTCAACTCTAACCCTGACTTTTTCAAACCCTTGTATCAAGGTCTGGCTTTCAAAAGACTGGAGTGAAAGGACAGCTTTCTCCATATGAAACCACAACCCAGAAGCAGGTCATCTACCAATGCTTTAGCTCTAGGTTAAATGGTCTAGCATCAGGGTTGCTGAATGATTGTTCATGGAATGCAAAAGGTTTTGTCCAGAGAAACTAGAAGAATGGAGTGGCAGAAACAGAAAAAATAGTGAGAGAAGCATGTTGGAGTGGGAGGTCAGAGAATATCAGGAGTTCAGTTTTAGATATAAGTTTTAAATCAGACATGTATGTACACATGTGAAGAAGGGATATACAAGTGTGAATCACAGAGATATAGCCTGAAAATCAGACCAGGATTACACTTTTTAATTATTTTTTAATTTAATTTTTAATTTTAATTTTTGTGTGTGTGAGTGGTCTTTTGCTTTGCATGCCTGTTAGCCTCCAGCAGAGGTTCAAGTGAGACTATGTAAATCTCTGTATGTGTCTCTTATTTTAATTTCAATTTTTATTTTAGATTCAGGGAGTAAATGTGCAGGTTTGTTATGAGGGTATAATGTATGATGCTGAGGTTTGGGCTCCTGTTGATTCTGTCACCCAGATAGTGAACATAGTACCCAACAGGAAGTTTTTCAGCCCTTGCCCCCACTCCTTCCCTCCTTTTGAAGTCCCTAGCGTCCATTGTTCCCATCTTTATGTCTGAGATCACACTTTTCAGAAGCAAAGTCTGAGATGGAGATTCTTGTGCAAGTTATATTTTGAGTAGTTGTTTTCAGGAAAAAAAAAAAAACTATAGGAAAATAAGATACACAGGATAGAAGAAGAGAAGAAACTAAATTTTTTAAGTAGTTTCTAGATCAATATACAGTCACTTTGATCCCATGGGGAGATTTGGAGTATAGTTTGACCCCAAAGTTTGCCCCATTGAAGGATGTGGAGCTGTTATAAGCCTGCATTACACAGTCATTAGCCAAGAACTGCAGAAAGAGGGGAATGGAACAATCAGACTTCTTTGGGTGAAGTGGCTTCCATCAATCAAAAGCAATCCTTGGGAACCATTAGCAGTCATTAGCAGCCAACATCTGGCAGGTGACAATGGGTATATCAATCCTGTAAATTCAGTAGATTCGGTTAGAGGGAGGGTGCACCAAGAGTATCTATTGTAATCTACCCCTTGTACCACTCATTTTTAGCATACACCAGTTAACGTAATGTTAACTAACCTAACCTACTCTCACATTAGGTTCACTCCACCTGGTCAAACCTTCTCTAGGATTCTGGCCAGCTGAAATTTCTGGAGAAACTGACAGAGAGAGATTTAGTGATGCAAACTATATACAGCCCCAACTGCTGCAGCTGATCATGAGGCCATGACTAATACACATCACTGTCTTCATCTACTACCCACTCCAAATATCTTTTACTCTTGGCTAGCATATAATGCAGTGTAAGGGGCTGTCCTGATGAGGAGTCTCAAACCCTTATCTCTGAGAGATCTAAGTCCTGACTGCCATGTCCTTATCAGCAGTGCTTGCTGTACCTGCCTATTGTAGAAGAATTGGCCAAGGAAGTGCTAAGAGATGACCTAATGGTCACATGAGTGCTTCACATACTCTTCCTAGCCCCTATTTCCACATTATGATCATAGTCAATTACTCCTGCCAGTTGGTAACTCTTTTCCTAGCCTCCTGGTCTTGTGGGATCGGGAGCTCAAAATGACCAGGTGGCAACTATTATTTTACTAGGACTTTTATTGTGTCCCCTTTTGAAAATGCTCCCCACTCTGGGAACCAACCTCTATACATACAAAGCATAAAGCTAAAAGCACAAAGCATAAAGCTAAAAGCACGGGAAGCACAAATCCTCCAAGAGGGTCTCCAGGAGATATGGTGAGCAGGGACACTTCTACTTCCACTCCTTGAGTCCTAGACCCATGTGGTCTGTGTGTTGGAGACACAGTACAAAATAATGGCCATTCATTTACAGTATATTCCACATTTTAAGGGCAACAACTCGCCTCCACAAAAAATGTCATCTCGAAGTTGGTGCCTCAGCTGCACATTCCAAAGGTCATTCCAGCTCTTTCAGAACAGGCCGTTTCCAACTGGTATGGCTGGTACCTGCAAGTATGCTAGTAGAGAATGTGGCACAGAGAAAATGGTGGTGCAGGGCTTGGAATTCCCAGCTCAAGATCCAGCAAAGAACCAGAAAATTTCTATGACTGTGACAAAAAAATCCCTTTTCACTTCTGATTGTGGAGCTGAGATTTCTGAAAAACAAACCTAAAATCTGTTCTGTGGGTGGATGAATTACAATGTCACATGAGCTTCCAACCTTGCAGGGTCTCTTGAAAAAGTTAGGATATTCATCAGCTAGGGGTCTGGCCCAGAAAACTGGGGTGGAGAGAAATGGGCAGATTCCAGTAAAACTAGAAACATGAACTCCTAAATTCTGCCAAATCTTCTTTACCAATAGAAGCAGCCCTTCCTACTTTATCTGAGGAGATAGATCATTCTTTCCTCCAGAAGGCCTGTAAGGGACTTACTTCAAGTAGTTTCTTTGCAAGGTACTATGGATCCTGAAATGATCACACTCCCACCCCACATTCTTTCTAGACCTATGACCAGTCTCATGTCCCAGCTGGTCCAAGAGAGTGAGGCCAAATTGTGACCCACGTGGAGGGTGTTCTATGCACCATAATCCCAAGGAGGGTGGCTGGATCCAAGGGTGCATGCATTAGTAAATTTGATGTGTATTGCTAAATTTCCCTCCAAAGAGAGTATACAAATTTATGCTTCCATCAGCAACGTGGAAAAGAACATGTTTCTCCAATAACTTCGCAAAAGAGCATGTTTTCAGTTTTGCCAAGTGGATAGTTTAAACATTGTAGCCCAATATAGTTTTAATTTGTATTTCTCTTATTGTAAATCAAGTTGAGTATCTTTTCTGTGTTTAAGGAGCCATTTGTATTTCCTTTTCTGTGAAGTTCATATTCATATTTATTGCCTTTTCTCTTTCTTTTGAATTGTTGATCCTTTACTTATCATTTCTAAGAGCTCTTTATATATTGGAAATTAAATTTTTATTATAATATGGGTTGCAAGTATTTTCCCAGCTTGTTTTTTTTTGTAATTTTCTTATAAATTCTTGCCATGCAGAATTTTTAAAATTAAAATTAATCTTTTTCTTTTTTTTAAATTTATTATTATTATACTTTAGGTTTTAGGGTACATGTGCGCAATGTGCAGGTTAGTTACATATGTATACATGTGCCATGCTGGTGCACTGCACCCACTAACGCGTCATCTAGCATTAGGTATATCTCCCAATGCCATCCCTCTGCCCTCCCCCCACCCCACAACAGTCCCCAGAGTGTGATGATCCCCTTCCTGTGTCCATGTGTTCTCATTGTTCAATTCCCACCTATATGGGTGAGAATATGCGGTGTTTGGTTTTTTGTTCTTGCGATAGTTTACTGAGAATGATGATTTCCAATTTCATCCATGTCCCTACAAAGGACATGAACTCATCATTTTTTATGGCTGCATAGTATTCCATGGTGTATATGTGCCACATTTTCTTAATCCAGTCTATCATTGTTGGACATTTGGGTTGGTTCCAAGTCTTTGCTATTGTGAATAATGCTGCAATAAACATACGTGTGCATGTGTCTTTATAGCAGCATGATTTATAGTCCTTTGGGTATATACCCAGTAATGGGATGGCTGGGTCAAATGGCATTAGGCAGGAAAAGGAAATAAAGGGTATTCAATTAGGAAAAGAGGAAGTCAAATTGTCCCTGTTTGCAGACGACATGATTGTGTATCTAGAAAACCCCATCGTCTCAGCCCAAAATCTCCTTAAGCTGATAAGCAACTTCAGCAAAGTCTCAGGATACAAAATCAATGTACAAAAATCACAAGCATTCTTAATCTTTTTCTTTATGAGTTTAAAAGACTTTCCACATCCCAAGATATTAAAAGAATCCCTCTCCTCCCATTTATTCCTAGCAATTGTGTTGTTTCATTTTAACATTTAACGTTGATATATTTGGACTTTATCCTGGCATAGGATTTGAGGTACGGCAACATTTTTTTAGATGACTATTGTTATCTCAACATCAGTTATTGAATTTTTCTCTGATATGAAATATTACTTTTATCTATAGTGAATTTATATTAAATTACCATATGTATATGAATTCATTTTCTGGACTATCTATTCTACGGTGTATATTCACACACATATTTAAATTTTGAGGCTCATGCTATATTTTAAGACATAATAGAGCCTGCCTACCTTTTTTGACTTCTTTCAATTTCTATAAGCTTAAACAATATTAGTCTTATTTTTATAGGTTTAAAAAGAGGAAAAGAGTACTTTGTAGGTCTTATACTAAATTAACAAATTAACTTAAGAATAATTAACATCTTGCCGGGCACCACGGCTCACATCTGTAATCCCAGCACTTTGGGAGACCGAGGCAGAGGGGTCACTTGAGGCCAGGGTTTCGAGACCAGCCTGGCCAACATGGTGAAACCTTGTCTCTACTAAAAATACAAAAATTAGCTGGGCGTGGTGGTCCATGCCTGCAGTCCCAGCTACTTGGGACGCTGAGACGTGAGAATCAGTTGAACCTGGGAGGCAGAGGTTGCAGTGAGCCAAGAATATGCCACTGCACTCCAGCCTAGGCAACAGAGAAAGATGAAGGGAAGGGAAGGGAAGGGAAGAGAAGGGGAGGGGAGGGGAGGGGAGGGGAGGGGAGGGAAGGGAAGGGAAAGGAAGGGAAGGGAAGGGAAAGGAAGGAAGGAAGGAGAGAAAGAGAGAAAGAAAGGAAGAAAGGAAGAGAGGAAAGAATACTTAACATCTTTATGGTACCAAATCTTCTTATCTAAGAAGACAATGTAGGATTCCATTAGTTCATGTCGACTTTCATGTCTTTCTGAGTATCTTTAGGTTTCCTTCAGGTTGGTCTTATACACTTTTTGTAAAATTTAATTCTAGTATTTTATCTTTTTTGTTCTTATTGCAATAAAATCTTTTCTTTCACTCTATTCTAACTGGTGGTTTCTTTTGTATATTAGAAAATATTCATTTCTGTATCTTTGTTTTGCATCCCACCACCTTGCTAAGTTCATATCGGTCTGTAGTAGCTCTTATGTTGATGTTAATTGTTTGGATTTTCCAACTAAACAAGAATATATATAGCTCCCCTTTCCAATGTCTAGAACTATAATTTATTTCTCTTAATTAAATCAAATGTTTTCACCATTAAGATACAAATTGTGGTGATAATGCTCATTCCTTTCATATTTTTGAGTTGTATAAGAATGTCTCTGGATGCATTATATAGGTTGCAAGTTTTTGGGTACGGTGGATATATTTTTTCATGTTATTAAATATTTATGTTATTGAGCATTTTATCAAAACTTAGTATTAAATTTTTTAATTGCCTTTTAACATCTTTGGAATATCAATATGTTTTGTTAATGACTTTTCTAATATTGAATCATCATTAAATTCCTAAATTAAATTCTACTTGGAAATGATATAATGTGTAATGCACTGTTGGACTGTGTTTTCTAATATTTTATTTAGGATTTTCTATGCATAAGTGAGATTCGATTGTAGTTTTCCCTTTTATGCAGTTTTCATTTTCTCAGTTTTCATGACTATTTCATTGATATTTGCAAAGAGGTTGTATTTTCGGGGCATGTGCAGAGTTTAATAACTATCAATAAAAGCTAACTTATTTGTCTATACAGCAGGTCCTTGAATAATGTCGTTTTGTTATAACATTGATGAGAAAAAAAAATATTGATCCCCGGCAGGGCCACCAGTTGTAGGGTTTGCAAGTTCTCCCAATGTCTGCATGGGTGTTCCCTGGGTGCTCGGGTGCAAGTGATTCTCCTGCCTCAGCCTCTGCAGTAGCTGGGACTACAGGTGGGTGCCACCACGCCTGGCTAATTTTTGTGTTTTTTGTGGAGACAGGGTTTCACCATGTTGCCCAGGTGATGGGGTTTCACCATGTTGCTCAAACTCCCGGGCTTAAGAGATCTGCCCACCTTGGCCTCCCAAACTGCGGGGATTATGGGCATGAGCTACTCCTGGCCTTTTTTTTTTTTTTTTTTTTGTTATTGCTGGGTGTAGGAAGACGTACATGTTAACTTTCGGTGGGTATTACCAAATTGTCCTCTGAAAAGATGTTGGTCCAGTTTATGCTGATGTCAGCAATATATGAGAATGAATGCTTATTTTCTCACCTCCTCCAGCTGGGAGACAGAGCAAGACCCTGTCTCAAAAAAATTTAAAAATAAGTAAATAAAATTTTTAAAAAAGATTATCTATCTGGAATTTATGATGAAATGTTAGCTCTAACTTTATGGTTTTCCAATTGGAGTACCAGTATACCACAACACTAAATGGCCATCTTTTCCTCACTGAGTTAAAATGCTTTAGTTATCATATATGTAATTTTTCATGTAACTATTGTCTGGGCTATCTGTTGATGTGTTTGTCTATTCACTTCTTTGATTATATTCTATTACCTTGTTGTCTACATCAGTACCACACCGTTTTAAATACTACAGCACTAAAGTATCCCAAATTCTACCACTGACTGCCCATGGGACCTCAGCAAACCTCTGTAAGTCTCATTTTTTTTACATTGTTGTTTTAAGAAACCATACATAAAAGACTAAGAAATTAGTGCTCTAGTCCTGTTCCTCACACAAAATAGACGTTCAATAAATAATTGTTATTATAATTCATAATTATATAATGAAGGTAGTAACGAATTATATTATAATTCATAATTATATAACACAGGTAATAATTAGTTATATTATAATTCATAATTTTTATTACAACTCATAATTCATGATGAGATTAGGCTATGGACAAAAATTTATGATAATAAGTTACCAAATATTTTAAAAATACAACTACCCTTGCTTCTCTGTTACTTCTCCCTGTGTGTTTAAGCTCCAAGGGAACTTGTCCCTGTGGGGAGATCATTCAGATTCTGGAATATGCTCTGTTCTCCTAGGCTAATGGTGTGAACAGCAGAAGGAACAAAGAGTAGCTTATGTAGGACGCTATGGAAAGGGAGATTGGGTCAGTAACAAAGAGGAGAGCTGGCACTCCACTAAGTTTCCCATAGGAAGGACTGAAAGCCTGCTGTTCACAGTTGCTTAGCAACAGGCAAATGTACAAGAAAGATGTCAAAGACATCATAAAATCAGGGAAATTTTACTCTCTCACTCACCCATTTATTGTTTCTACATTGTGCATAAGTCAAAGTGGGACTTCCAAAAGATAAGCCAGCCAGACAGTAAAGGGAATGCAGCTCAAACATAGGCATAAAAATATAGTAGGTACCCCAGAGATAAATGTACAGATAAAAGTACATGTGCTTGTAGCTGGATTCCAGCTTATAGAACCATTCTGCTCAGCGCAAGTACTTGTAAGTGCTTCAGAGGATGCATGGAAGAGCATGAGGCAGCCCATGCCGTTAAGAAGTTTAAGATCTTCTAGGGTGGAAGAGACAACTATGCAAACAACAGCGTCACAGGCAGGACTAATGTCACAACTGAGGAAGAGATTAAGCCTTGGGGAGCATCCAGAAAAGCTTCACTGAAGAGACACCATTTGAATTAATAAAAGTTAAACAGAAAAAAAAAATGTTAAGTAGGGTTTTTGACAGGTACGTGGGGGAATAGGGAGTGCTTTTCAGGATATCAGGGAGGAAGTTTTAGGCATGCTCAGAATAATAATCCAAATTTGCTGCAAAATAGGATCTACTAGAATGGCAGTGAAAGATAAAGTTGTTGCCAGACTGTGGAGGTTCTTGAATGCCACAGTTAGGGGGCCTGAGCTTCATTTAATAGGCACTGAGAGGCTGGGTGTGGTGGCTCATGCCTGTAATCCCAGCACTTTGAGACGCTGAGGCAGGCAGGTCATTTGAGGTTAGGAGTTCAAGCCCAGCCTGACCAACATGGCAAAACCCTGTCTCTACTAAAAATACAAAAATTAGCTGGACATGATGGTATGCACTGTAATTCCAGCTACTCAGGAGGCTGAGGCAAGAGAATCACTTGAACCCAGGAGGTGGAGGTTGCAGTGAACCAAAATTAGGTTGCAGTGAGCCAAGATCAAGCCACTGCACTCCAGCCTGGGTGACAGAGCAAGACTCTGTCTCAAAAAAAAAAAAGAAAAGAAAAAAGAAAAAAGGCACTGAGCGATGATTCGGGTGGTACACCTTCAGGAGATTAATCTGGAAATGATAGTTCTGACTGGGGTGGTAGCGAACCATGAAATGAAGCAAGTAGTAAAGAAGAAATCTCAGCAGTGCAGGTGGGAGAGGAAGATAGTCTAATCTCAACAAAGATCAAGAATGGGAAGAAGGAGACAGATGATGGAGACATCACAGAGGTAAAATTTGAAAATGGTTACCTATTAGGTACAAGGGCTCAGTAGAGAGAAGGGGGTGAAAATTAACTCAGAGGTTGATAGCCTGATTTACTGAATAGCTGTAATAGATGAATAGATTCATCTAAGCAGGGGACGGGCTGGTGGGAAGAGGAGGGAGGGAAAAGAAGAAGAGGAAGAGGAGGAAATAAAGAAGAAGGAAATACTTTGAAATTGCTAAATTTGCTCATGGTACTATCAGGTGGTAATGTCCAATAAGTGGAAGAAAATATAGGATTGGAGTTTAGAGAAAGGTCAAGGCTTTGGTAATTATCGACATGAAGGGCATAACTGAAGCTATGTGAATAGATTTAAACACAAAGGAAAGAGATTAGATATCATCTCAAAGGAAGAAGAGGGCTGGCTAAGGACAGAACCAAGGGGCAGGAGGATGAGTGGTTAGTGAAGGGGACACGAAAAGAAGTGATGGGAACTGGAAGGAGATCCTAGCATCCGTCGCCAAGAGAACAACTTTTAGAAAGATGTGCAGATGGGTAATTATGGGTGATGTTTAGTTTCCCTTTTAAAAAAACCTTTCACCAAGATCAGCAGTACTTTTGTAAAAATATTTTTCATCAGTTTATTTTAAGGAAATCATTTGTTATCAACAGAGGCAGATACCACAGAGACATGGGAGGATAAGGGCTGGGGACAATATCACATTTAGTGACAAAGAGATCGTGTGTGCCCCTGTAGAAACAAACATGTTTCAACAGAACAGGGAAGCAGGAGAGGATTGGAAGGCACACAGGAGGACCCTGCAAGTGACTCATTGGCAGCACAGGGGTATAGGGAGGGGGGAGGAGCGAGACAGATAAGGGGATTGTTTTCAGGAAAAAATTTAGAGGCACATTTGTTGAAGAAGGGAAGGACAATAAAGAGGGAAAGTTGGAAGATTTGTGTAGAAGTAGAAATCCTTGACCTAGCAGCAGAGAGAAAATGGGCAGGAGCAGGTGGGCTAGGAGCACAGATGTCAGCCTTGAAAAGCCAAAAACAGAGACCAGTCCTCTAATGTACAGGAGTGTGGTGGAGGTAAAAACTAGGAAAGGAGGGGGAGAGATTTTAAAGTGAATGGAGGAAAGTTGAGGGTTGTCCCGTTTGAATGATTCAAGGAGTAACTGAACTTAAAGAACGTTTGAGAGGAGCTTGGACTGAACTTAAAGAACGTTTGAGAGGAGCTTGGAAAAGCAGAAAGGCAGTCTGAACATGGTTCACCAAACACAAAGGCTTTTTCTTCTTAAATGTTAGGTCTTAGACAGATATAGATAAACTTCCCCATGTCAGTAGGGGAATTACAATAGGTCCCAATATCAATCAAAAGAAGTTACATCTGAACCCAGAGACCTTAACAAATACAGAAGAGAGTAACAAGCTGGGCTATTATAGAGAACATGAATCACATACAAATCATAGACCCCTAGCACTCGGAGGGATCTCCAAAGGTCATCGGAGAATACACACATCCCTGACAACACACACTGCCACACACATGCACCAATTACACTATGCTCTGTGTAGAGAGTTTAGACACCAGAAACTCTTCCAGGGAAAGAAGGAGAGAGGCACCACATTAGATGGCCAGAAAACTGAATTGATGAGAAGGGAAAGGTGGTTCACAGGACAAAGCCTGCGAAAACTGCAGTTCCATAAGCATGCCCGAGTTCGATTCAACAGATAAAATATTGCATGAAGTTTGAGGATCTTTGCAACCAGTTCCCAGAACGATTATTTTAAACACCAAGAGATCGATCACAGGAAAAATAAAGGCTTCTGGATTCTTTGACCACATCAAGTCCCACAGGAACCATGGCCACGTGAACTATGCACTTCCTGAGTACATTAAAGTGACACTAGCCCATATTTCAGGACCTTTACTCTCACCTTGTATCCTATTTCGTTGAAGTTATTTTTCTAATCATTAACTGCAGCAACAGGAAGAGAACATTCAATGTGGCAAAGAGAGAAGCTATGTCCCTTTGAGTCCATGCCTTCTCCACAAGAATCTCCTTGAAGCTTTTCATCAGCTGTGGTTCAAGGTGTCCCACACCTTGAGGAACGGCACCTCTTCAGCACAGCTCTCAGCCTGCGGTTGCTGAAGAGTAGAATGATGGGGTGAACTGCTGCACACAGATAAATCACTGACTCCCACACCCAGAATTTAAAGTCCAGAGGTGGAAAAATACCTGCAGCACTGAACACCCAGAATTTAAAGTCCAGAGGTGGAAAAATACCTGCAGCACTGAACACCAGTGACAGGAAATACGAGATGAAGAGCATGGCAAAAGAGAGGAGAGCCAGCATAGCCTTTATGTGTGCCTGCACACTGGGCTCTCGGAATCCTGAGTTTGTAAGGAGAGCCTTCTTCATGTGTCTTCCCAGAGATGTGATGAGCAAAATCATGCAAATGAAAAAGACAGCAGTGGGCATTGTCCAAGTAATCATTTTTAGAGGGAAGAGATAGAATTTCTCACAGTAGCTCCATATGCTATTGCCAGTGACATTCCAAGGTTGTAGATGGTTCCTTAAATAGCTCTGATATACTCTATGGTTGCCTATGAAAAATAGAATGGTGGTGAAGCTGGAGAGCCCTACAGAGCTGAAGAGCATCCAAGGTACCCACTCAGACAACTTGTGCTTTAGCCAGAGGAAGACAGGGTGGGTGAAGGTAGCAATTTTCACACAATAGAAGACACTAAGCCAGGTAGAGAACCATAAGGTGGCAGCATTCAGCAAGTCCCACTGGAAAGCTAGAAACCGCAGTACAGGGTTGTATGGGAAGGCCGTCGGATACAAGAAAACATAAGTGGTCTTACCCATTACCACCCACTGAGGACAAAAGCGAGAGGCCCCTAGGCTAACCAATAATTTATCACAAGGCAACAACATTCTCTGTAGCACCCACTCCATGCCCAGAGCAGCAGTGATGAAGCAATTGCCTGCCATTGCTACCAGGCATAAAAGGAGTAAAATGATAGCCAAGATGATGGCCTTCTCATCAGTCATCGAAGATCCTAGAACCATGTGGTCTCCATTCATCTCTCTGATGGACAAGATTGGTCCCAAAGCTTCAAGGGCTATTTCTGTTGGGTTGCTCTGGAAGGTCCTGTAGGATAAGTTTGTCCTTCCAGCTGCCCCAAGTGCAGAGGCTAGGCCAGAGTAGAGGATGCAGGCTATCAGAGGAGGGTAAGAGGTTTTTTCTTCTCAGAGTAGATGCAAATATTGTCAAGGCTCAATTTTCAAAGTCCCCATACCTGCCCAAAAATTTGCCTGCTCTTCTGCCTATTCTCTGCGCATGTCAACATCAAAGTGGATAATATATCAGGCCCTGGCATTTAGTGTCCTTACACAGGAGGTTATACTTCTCTAAGCGGACACCTACGACAGGACCATGCACCTGCTGGCTCAGTAGTATCATCCGTGGGGCATACCCGCTACTGAGACAGTGCTCACATCCACAGAGTGGGGGGGTGATTGTTGTGTTGCAGGCATTGTTCTGAGTGCTCTGCTTAGGTCTCACAACAACTCTACGAGGGGAGTGGTATGGCAATACCCCTTTAAATGAGACAGAGAAAACTAAGCAAACCTTTATAGAGAAAGATTAATTCAAGTCTTATTACTCACAGTGACCATCATCATAAAAAAAGAACACAGGAGACAATTATACATAATGAGGCAGTCAACTTTTTTCAAAATTTAAAAATATATATTTTATAACTGGTAGCCTCTAAAATAGCACTTCACAGAGGAACCCCCAGTAGTGATAAGCCAATGGGATATGGCAGAATGAGCCCTGTGCTAGGAGTCGAGACAGCCTTTAGTCCAAGCTTCACCCCTTATTGTGAGTCGTTGGATATGTCAGCCTCTCTGCACCTCATTTTGTCCATCTGTAAAATATGAAAAGTATCCTATGTTCTAATTCACAAAGATGTCTTAGAATCTAGGCTTAGAACAAAAGAAGACACGAAAGATAATCTTACAGATAAAAGAAATAAGGCCCCAAATTATATATTAAGACTCCCACCTAAAGTCACAGTTATGCAGAGGAGAGACCAAAATCGAAACTGATTCCAGGACCAGGAATCTCTGCCATGGTTAGCAATACATGTTACACCTCCATCTTCTTCATCCCCAGCTGAACTCGGAAGCCCAACTTTTGAGTCTTGTCACAATCACTACGGATCCTCAAGCAGTTAACCTCTCTGAACGCCCCCCTTTCTTCACCTACAAAAAATATGGATCACAAATAAATATGACCATAAATATGGTAAATATATTGGAAATTATAAACCTCTGCATATGGACAAGCAGCGATGATGGTGATGATGACAATGACTTTATTAGAATGGCTATCTTCTATTCCATCCATCCTGTGGCATAATAAGTAGCATAAGGAGAATTCAGGAGAGCATCAGGGATGCAACAGAAGTTCAGGGCACCAAATGTCAGACCATTGACATCAACCAGAGAAGGACAGAGTAAAAAAAAGACCACATTCTTTATAGAAATTAGCTTCAAAGAGTCAAAAAAATCAGCAATCAACACCCAGGTGAGTGTAAGTAGGTTAACGTGTCACAGGGAGATGGGAAAGCAGAAATTGTTCTGGGTCAAATACAGCAATATTGAAGGCTCAGGATCAAGTAACATGACAGTAAGGGGATTTGTAATAGAATACACATCTTCTGACACCACAACCTACCAGTTCCATATATAGGACCCCCACAAAAAGGGAATAGAACACATGTCAGCATCTCTTCCCAGTTCCCAGTCTACTTCCCAGTAGTCCACTTCCAGGTGGAATTGTTTCTTTAACACATAGGCCAACCATAGTGGACATAGTTCTTCTGAGTAAAGGAAAGAAGATGAACTAAGGTAATTCACTCTGCCTTTCTGTGAAGATGCAAATTTCCAGGAGATAGAGTTCCCAACTGCTCTCTTCCTTGCCCTTGTTCTTCTGGCTGACATTTGGCTGTTTTCTACTGGAACTTGGAGAAATGGGGCAAACTTTGGGCTTATAGCTCTGGAGTATGGCCACCTACAAACCGCCCAATATGGAAAACTTGAATCTTTTTCATCCACCTCCCACACCTTCAATGACAAAGATGTGCATTTAACCTTCAATTCATTTAATAATAATTTATTAAGCATATCCTATATGCCATGATAACCCTTTGAAAGACATTGGGCTACAACAATGAATTAGATATCTGCCCTCAAAGCACTTTCACGGGCTAAACATAAACCACAAAGATTTACTGGATGTATACTATGTGCAGAGTAAGTTAATCCAAAAGAGGGAATAATCATTTGAATTTAAATATGCAATGTGTTTCGTGGTGATTCTTCTGTTTTTTGTTGTTTGTTTGTTTGTTGCATTTGGCTTTCTCATGTCTAGATTTATCTTCTTAGGTAAAAGCCAAGTCTGAGAGTTTTTAACTTTTCATAACCAGTCTTTATAAATGTAATCATGAGGGTAGTAGGACAGGGATCCTGAGTTAGCTCTCTATATGGAAAACCTTCAACTCAGTACTCTCAACAAGTGACTCCCAGTCTGTGGCTCTATGTGTTAGGGATCTTGCTATTCCCATCCCAAGATTTCTCAGAAGAGTTGAGCAGTAACAGCCCCATAATTGTGAGACAACAAAGATGCTGTCTTGCATGTTGGAAGGAAAAAGATGAGGCATCAGTAAAGGAGGGGGATACATGACTACATCCAGAACAATTAGATACATTTAGCTACAACAGAGGACTTACATAGAGAGATGACATATCAAGCAAAAAAGGTAGGCTGGAGAGAGGTCACAGAAAATTTTGGAAGCCTTGATGAGATGTTAGATTGTATCTTTAGTCAAGACAGAGCCACCAAGTGTTTTGGGGCTTTTATGAGCTAGAGTTTTAAAAAGGAGATTGAGAACATCGATTAATCAGGAACTCCTGAGACAAGTCCACTTAACCTGTATCACTCGAAGGGCTGTGAAGATGGAGCAGAATGTGAGAGTTGAATCACCACCCACTCCCCACCCAAACACCTTCAGTAAACTTCTGGAGCTCAGCCCTAGGGAAGAGCAGTCTTCCAGGTGCTCATAGAAGAGTAGAAGGGATAGAAGAGAAAGATCTCCCCACTCCTGCCATGCTCCTGTCTTCCCCGCCTCCAACCAATTTGTGGCTTGAGCCCCAAGGCTCAGTCTCATAATTTATTGTTAATCTACCTGTAGGAAGTCATTAGCTCGCTCATGTTGCTACAAAGAAAAAGAAAAATTCTTCGTGATTGATGATGAGGATAATACATGTTCTCTAGGTGGGATAATTCACAGACTTTAGGTGTCTATTTAATTTAAAGCCCGACCACAGTGCCAGCTTCCCACAGGTTCCTCCATCCTGCCTCACCCTCGCTCTACCCTCTAACCAGCAACTTGAGAATCTCCTCTTTTAAACCTTTAACCATCCTCTTGCAAGAGAAAATTCCTGATCTTGTTATCTTGCCTCTGGTCATCCCTCTCTCTTCTCTTGCTATCCTTGCCTCCAGCTAGCATTGTAGCATAATGTTTTGGGGCCTCAGCTTCCCAGTATTATTGGACATTTGACGTTACATGCATTTATCTATTTGAAAATTCTTTGTAACCTCTGTTCTGTCCTGTTATTTACTGCTTCTATTTTGACTAGTTCGAACATATGAATCTCTCTTAACCATGTGCAGTGTTTTTCCCAATCTCTTTTAGTCTATCAGTCTCCATACTTTTTTATCATGAATTCCATCGGTAAAATATATATATATGAACATGCAACCCACCAGCTATGAATTGAATGTTTGTGTCCTCCCAAAATGCATACACTGAAACCTTAACCCTCAATGTGATAACATTTAGAGATAACGCTTTCAGGAGGTAATTAGTTCATAAGGGTGAAGCCCTCATGAATGGGATTAGTGTCCTTATAAGAAGAAACACAAGAAAGATAAATCTCTCTGCCACGTGAGAACACAACAATAAGGTATCTGTCTGCAACCCAGAGAGGGCCCTCACCAGAACCCAACCATGCTGGCACCCTCAGTTTCAGGCTCCAGAACTGTGAGAAATAAATATCTGCTGCATAAACACCCAGTTTATGGTATTCTGTCACAGCAGCCTAGGCTGACTAAGATACTACCATGTGCATATTTATTTTTAATTATATGCATGTACATTTTACTAATATGTTATATGCATCATAAAATAACCCAAAAAAAGGGATTAAAAGGAAAAGATAAAAATAAATGGAAACTGAAATTGCTACAGGCCTAGTGGATCATCTTGCACAAGCTCTGGGATGCAGACATCCCAATCTGGAGATTCCCATCCTCAGCAGCAGCCTCTGGGATCCACCTCCTGGGTGAGCAGACAGGAAGAGTAGGATCATCAAAATTAAGAACTGTAGGACATTTCCTTTGTTTTCCATCTGTCTTCTGTTGGCCAAAACCTAAAAGCATTTTTACATCAGACAATTCCTATTCATTCGACATGAGCACATGAAGTTATGGATGTGACATACAGTGGCACCAAACTCCTGTGTGTCCTTAGCCTTCTGTGAGATCAGGCTGGAAAAGCTCCCTGGGTGGAATCAGTCTTAAGCAGAACACAAAGGAAGGAAATGATGGAGACTGGCAGAGAAAGGAAAGAAGGAAGTACTGGGTGGGCCCAAGAAGCACATGAAGAAGAAAAGGACTTGGGGGAAGAAGGGAAGAAGATTTATTGGGCTGAAGTGGAGAGACGAGGCCAAGAGCACAGGTGTGGAGCAGAAGGGCAGGCGATGTCAAGTGAATGGTGCTGCACAATCTATGTCACTATAAAAAAATAAGCTTCAAGGTGGGGTGTGGTGGCTCACGTCTGTAATCCCACAGGTGTGTGGATCACTTGAGGTGAGGAGATTGAGACCAGCCTGGCCAACATGGTGAAACTCCATCTCTACTAAAAATACAAAAATTAGCCAGGCGTGGTGGCACACGCCTGTAGTCCCAGCTACTCGGGAGGCTGAGGCAGGAGAATTGCTTGAATACGGGAGGTGGAGGCCGCAGTGAACTGAGATCACACCACTGCACTCCAGCCTGGGCAACACAGCAAGATTCCATCTTAAAAGTAAAATAAAATATATGAAAAATAAGCTTCAGTTTGCCCACAGAGACAACTGACGACAGTTACGTTCTCTATAAAGGGCATACAGACCAAAATGATGCTTGGCAAATATTAGGGTTGCTTACCTATAGATTCTTGGGGCCCCATGAGGAAATGAGGCCACCAGCAAAGGTCAAGGTGATTGACGGCTAGGACTAGAGACTCACAGCAGTGGAGGGGATGGTAAGAACACAGAGAGCAAGATGGAAAAGGGATTCTGAGGCATGGACAGAGGGGGAGAGAAAGAAGAAACTGGAAAGAGAAAGACAGTACCCAAACCTTATACATTCCTGCCAGGATCATTCATCCCAGGACTGGTTATTGACATGGATAACTCAGGAGCAGAACCACCCTATGGCCAGCACCTTCCAAAGCCCTGTGAGCCAGCAGCACATGGGCACTGGAGCTGAGGCCATGTCTTCAGGCCCTTTTTCAGTTTGGGGCTCCTCAGCACCAGGACAGTAGAGTGCAGACAGATGTTGGCATAGATTAGCACTTCCCAGGCCCAGTGCCAGTGATTCTGAAAGTTTATGATTTTCAAAGCAGAAACAAACAAGGACAGGAAGTGCAATGTACAGAAGATGAGGGAAAAGGTGAGTGACTTTAAAGCCATGGTGTAAGCCTGGGTGCTGGGATCACAGGGGCCAGGCCTGAGGTCCCTCATCTGCCTCAAGTGCCAGCACAGCGAGACTATGAGCAAGACGGTGGACACTAAGAACAGGAGGAACGGAATCAATAACACAAACCCTTCATGAAAGAAAAAGTAGCGCTGAAATGAAGCCTGCACTCTATAAACTAGAGTTTCGTTTCCATAGGAACTCAGGAAGACCTTCCTCTGACCAAACAGTATGTTCCCAGTGGCTGATGAGATGACTTGCAGGCCACAGATGATCAGGGAGCCCTTGATCAGCTTGGGCACTAACCGAGAGATCCTCCACTTCAGCCAGGCGAAGGTGGGGTGGGAGAAAGATGAGATCTTCACACAGTAGAAAGCAGCAAGCAAGGCAGTAAACCACAAAGTGAGGGCACTGAAAAGGTCCCAGAAGATGTTCATATAAGGAACTGCACGCCAAAAATCTAGGGAGGCCAGGAGGTTGTTCGCCATGGCTACCCCATGCAGGCAGAACCGGGAGGCAGCGACACAGGCCACAATCATGTCACTTGTGGACAGCATCCGGCACCTTACCCACTCCCTGCCCAGCATTGTGACCAAGAAGCCATTCTGCAGCATTGCAGCCAATGACTCCAGGCAAAAGATGGCTATGAAGATCAACGTGGGCAAGGAGGGCATCTTCTCCAGGGAGGTTCTGCTAAGTCTCGGCTCCTACTGCAGAGGGCTGGGACACATCTGCAGGGAAAAACAGCCTCTCTGGCTGAGTCAAGCCACCCTGTTGACACCAGAGACTCAGAAGCCCTTGTCCCTGGATTCATAGAAAATCTCAGCCACCAGCAAACACCCCCAGTCCCCAGAATTTGAAAGGATAATTTCTGCAATCTCCTTTGGCATGCAAATCACTCCCAGCTCAATGACACCATCTCCATTTGCATAACCTGTATTTGCCTATCCTTTCTCAGAGCCAGATGCAGAGAAACGTTAACAGAATAGAGGCTGCTGGGGTGACTGAAAATACCCACATTTTGTACGTGATATCTTAACTGTACTATTTCTTTCCTAACTCTTCTTTAAAAGACGTTGTTACTCTTATTGCCCTCCCCAAACCACAAACCTTCCCTTCGCATCCTGCCTCAATATTTTATTCAGTAGCCTCTATACACGGCCTTAGCTCACCTCCTGAATGGGTGGAACAGAAAAATCATTCACATGCACAAGGCTTCACATTGCTGCCTAAAATTTCACTGTCATGCTCCATATTGGAGTTCATGGAATCTCCAGTTAAAATGTGGATATCTCTGATGTGTTACCATCAAATCTGTTAACCGTTATCCCCTTGGTTCCAGAGTGCTTGATCAACCAAAAGTAATCAGTTCCTAAGAAGCCTCTGAGGAAATGAGACAGAGTAGATAAGTTATAATGAGAAGACGAGAAAGACAGAGAAGGGAAACTGACCCAGAGAGGACATCACCATAGGAGCCGGGGGAAGCAAGAGTTGGTGGAATGACAAGAGGAGCTCAGGGCAAAGCTGAGCCACAGGGAAGTTCTGCTTTATGTGGAGTGAGCCCTGTCCCATAACAATACTGAATATATAATAGTAAAAACCACCCCGCTGAAACACCTTGTCTTTTTTTTTTTTGACAGTCTCACTCTGTCGCCAGGCTGGAGAGCAGTGACGTGATCTCGGCTCACTGCAACCTCCGCCTCCCGGGTTCAAGCAACTCTCCTGCCTCAGCCTCCCGAGTAGCTGGGACTACAGGCATGCGCCACCATGCCTGGCTAATTTTTGTATTTTTAGTAGAGATGGGGTTTCATCATGTTGGCCGGGATGATCTCGATCTCTTGACCTTGTGATCTGCCCGCCTTGGCCTCCCAAAGTGCTGGGATTACAGGTGTGAGCCACCGCATAGGGCCCCACCTTGTCATTTTTAAAGTGACTTCACACATGTTACATTTTGCCTTTACCACCAACCACACAAAATGACACTGGTTCAGATCAGCCAACCCAGGCTCAGGGAGCCATGAGGACAGGTTCAACTGAGGAAAGAATGCCTATGAATGTGGAAAAAGTAAAAACAAAAGGGTTAAGAGAGAAGAGAGAGAAGGAGGGTAGAAGAAAGCAGAGGTGTGGATAGAAAAACAGGGAAGGGAATCCCCCGGCAAATGTCTCAGATCTTGGAGTCAGGGCTCTCCACCAAGCTGAGTCATAGAAAATAGCCTTGCCTACTTCCCATGGTCTTACTCAAGATTCTACAGGTGAGAGAGGCCTGTGTGTGAAAGATTAAAGAGAAATAAAAACAAGGACAAACATTTATAGTGGCAACTTCAAGAAAAAGAGGTTCAGCTCTCGAATATAGCAATTGCTTGAAGAGCTGCTTGTTTGTTTGTTTGTTTGTTTGTTTTGAGAAGGAGTCTCGCTCTGTCGCCCAGGCTGGAGTGCAGTGGTTTGATCTTGGCTCACTGCAAGCTCCACCTCCCGGGTTCACGCCATTCTCCTGCCTCAGCCTCCCGAGTAGCTGGGACTACAGGCGCCTGCCACCATGCCCGGCTAATTGAAGAGCTGCTAGTTTTTATTGAACTCTCAAAATATTGTTAGAGAGCGGATAATTCAACCTGATCAACTGTTTTGTAACACAGCTTCAGTGTCTTTATTTAATTCTTTGCATGTCTTCCTCTGGCTTCTTGAAGACAACAGCAATGAGTGGCTTCTGCATGCTCCACAGCATTTTGGCTCGTCTCAAAATCCTTTGGCCAGAGCTCAGATTCATGATGTCATCAAGAAGCGAGCTGAGGCCATGGTACACCAAGTAGACATTTAATGTTTGCAGGCAACCTGCATGTTCTCTGCAGAGGTGCCAAAGCATGCACTTTGCCAGAACAAGTCTTCCCCAGGACTTTTCCTTTCTACAGTTGATAGCTCTAGAAAGTAAACATTTTCTCCTGTTTCAATACTCTTCTATAAGAAGGCTAAAAGAGTACCTTTCCCGCAGGCACCTGTTTATCCATCTCTCAATGCTTCACTAGATATATCTTATGGGGGTCCCATGTCCCATTCATAGTCTGCCACCAAAAGAGACCATAAGCAAGATGATGTTTTAGGTTTTTTCCGTTTTTCAAGAGTCCTTCGAGTATGAAATAGCAATCAAAATACAAGGTGTTTCTCACAAAAGTTTGGGTCACATTTCTCTTTTTTAAAGGTGTCTCATTCCTGCAGCTGAAGCTAACGAATTATTTTCTGCAGCATGACTGGAGATATTTTTTTAGGATGAAGTCTGAGTCTTCTGTGAAATGGTAGTAATGGTAAACAGGTAACAGCAGAAGACTGGATTAAAATGGAAGATTCTGCAAAGAGCTACACGCACTTCCCTCACGTTAGTCCTCTACACTAGTAAAGTGCTTTTTGGTTTCTGTTGATTTGTTTGTTTTTTGTTTTTATTTTCTTTTTCTTATCACATTCAAGAATACATTGGTTCATCTTAGAGACATACAAAAATACATTTCATTTGACAAGGTTTCTCAATCTTGGCGCCCATTCCCAACTGGACCTTTGAGTGATGTGCATTGCATAAATACTTCCACATATTTCCATGGCTTTATCAGGTAACTGATGGCCCACTCCAGGGAACGGTGGAGGAAAAAGGAAATAACAATGTTTTGAATGGCTAGACTGCACATAAATGTTAAGCTAAACTATGCACAAATTTAATAATGATTTCCCTGCAAGATAAGCCCTAAATATTTTTTCTCACCCTGAAGACTTCCTCTGACTCTTATATTTAAGTAAGTAATTTAGAATAAACATTGGCTCTAATAGCAATCCAGCATAATAGAGAATTTTAGCTTTCTGAAAGTAAATTTGGGGATTTCTAACATCTTCCATTATCAAAATGTGAATGTACAGTTGAATACCATTTAATATTCAGGTAAATCTACAGACTTTCTTCTCAAATAAAAAATAGCATTTGATAGTTATTTTTGTAATTATAAAGTTAGCCTGCATGGAAGTTGAGTCCAATTCTATTTCAACTAAAAGATTTTTAGAATGAATCTTTCTCTTTGCCTTGCTCCATTCGAGCATTTAGAAGCAATAAAATTAATCTCTAAAGGAATAAATCAAATGTTATTCCCATAATGCCATGAACTTCACTCAATGTCTAACATCTACAGGAGGGATAAGTTATGTTCAGTAATTTCTAAATCAGTGGTTTACAAATTATGCTTTCCAGGGAGTTCTCGTGGTAGGGAAAGGGTAAGAGGAGAACTGAGAAAGTAGAACCATAAACTCTCATTTCCTTTTCAAACAGAGCAGTCCTGCTTATATGTATTTTATATACTGAGCTTCTACATACTATTTCAAAGAAAGAACTCCATTGCAAGAAACAAATTTAAACCGCTGCCATAGATAGATCCAAAGTCAACAAGAGAGGTAAGGACAGATTGCATCAACCCACCTTCTTTCCTTTGCTCCCCAAAACTCTTCTAAATTAACTGTGAAAGATTTTTGAGGCCACGTGCAGTGGCTCACCCCTGTAATCCCAACACTTTGGGAGGCCAAGGCTGGTGGATCACACGGTCAGGCGTTCAAGACCAGCCTGGCCAACATGGTGAAATCCCATCTCTACTAAAAATACAAAAAAAAATCAGCTGGGCGTGATGGCGTGTGCCTGTAATTCCAGCTACTTGGGAGGCTGAGGCAGGAGAATTGCTTGAACTGGAACCCGGGAGGCGGAGGTTGCAGTGAGCTGAGATCACGCCACTGCATTCCAGCCTGGCCTACAGAGAGAGACTCCATCTCAAAAAAAAAAAAAAAAAAAAAAAAAAAAAAAAAAAAAAATTGAAATTAAGGCATAAATCCAAATAAAATAGATGGAAGAGTGATCAAAGACACAACAGCCCTAAGAAAACAGAATCCTATCGAAGCAGAAGGAAAAGTCAAGAATGAACCTGACTTTTACCCAAGATTTGCCATACCAGGTTCCTCTAAAGAAAAATTAGTTAAAAGTCAGTTTAAGATTCAGATTCCTAAATCACTGTTCCCATTTTGTATACCTGGGCAACCACCACTCTCTCACCCTAGTATTGTCTGGAAAGGATAAAACAGGATCACTGAGCTGGATATATCTATAGCACAGTTGAGACAAGGGTACTATACTGAAACAGGGACATTAGGTGAACAAATGCTCTCCTCTCACATGGTTTTTAGAACTCCGGAAACCAGGCTTTTATCCTACAGGCAGATGAGTATCGTCTTTTCCAAGAACTCAAACATTCTAAAAGGAAGACATAAAGACAATATCAGATATTCTTCAAATTATTAGTCCAGACAATCACTTTACAGTGAAGCCCATAATTAACAAGTCCCATTCAAGAGTTCAGAGTTTCCAATCAGCCTTTCCATCTCTTTTGCAACAGCAGCAGACAACGAGGAGCTTGGGACACCTGAGAATGGCACCTAGCATGGAAAATAAGACCAAAACAAAACAGGTATTTGGAGGAAGAAAACAATGCAAGGAGAAGAAAGCTTTCCCAAAATGATATCAGTATTCTCAGAGTTATGAGAATATAATAATAACATACAAAACAACAGGTTACTGTTTAAAAGAAATACTCAAAATTTTTTAAAAGAAAATTCTTGGAATTAAAATGACAATATCTGAGATTAAATGTCAATAGAAGAGTTGAAAGCTAAAATTTATTAAATACCTCAGAAAAGAGAAGAAATAAACCCATAGGTTAAAAACAAAAGAGAATGCCAATCCGGGATGTCTAATAACCAAGAAATAGGAGTTCTAAACAGAGAGATGTCATAAATGGCGGGAAAAAAATCAACAAAATAGAAGAAAAGTTCCCAAAGCTAAATGATGCGACTCTTCATATTAGAAAGACTCACCAAGTATCTGTCTCATTTCATACACTTTTAGAAAACTGAGAACAAAGAGAAGTTCCTACAAGCTTTTAGAGAGGAAAAGGAGAGGAAAAATACTAAATTCAAAATATAATATTACGAATTTTATTTTAGACTTTTCCATAGTAATTTTGGAAGCTAGAAGGCAACAGAGCAATGTCTTCAATATACAGAAGGAAAATTATCTCTACCTTGGAATTCTCTATCTGGATACTCAAGAACAAGGACAAAATAAAGCCTTTTCAGACAAGCAAAGTCTCCAGATAAAGTTAATTTTTTATGTTCTCTTTTTCTGGAGGATACTGGAGAATGTGTCCCTCCAAAGCGGGAGAGTAGGCATGATAAACGGAGACATGAGTCCAGGCAACATGAGGTGAGAGGTGAGAGACAGGCAGAGGAGGCCACCAGGAGGACTGTAAAGGCAGACCCAGGATGGAGGGAGGGCATAAGGCCTGAGCATAAGTCCAGACTGGAGCAGGATATGAAGCCCCAGGAGAAATTTTCTCAGGCAAATAAAATTTGAGGATACTTGATGATGGAATTGAGAACGAAAAGCAAACAAAACAAGGTAATTGTTAAATCAATGGAAACAAAAATGTGTACAGGAAAGAAAAATTAATTGCAGTTTAATACATGGTTTCACCATGAATAGCATTTGCATTGGCATAATATTTTAAACACTAAATATTGATTTTACCATTACAATAAGACTATATTGAAAAGTGGGAGACAGAAGCGGCTTGCCAGGGGAATGAGGGTGAGGAAGAACTAAAGGTTAATATTCCATAGTGGAAAGCACACACACGCACACATGCACACACACGTGCACATGCACACACACACACACACACCAGGTAAAAGAGTTGAAAGTAGTCGCCTTGGGAAACAGGAATTGGAAGAGGATGGAAACGAAAGCCTCTATTTTTAAAAAAGCAAACAGAGAAATGTCTGGCCCTTTAAGTAGAAATACCTGGCTCTTTAGTCTAGATGCCTATATCACTTTGATAAAATCTTAAGAAAAAATGAGAAAAGTCAAGGAGAGGGGTACGAGTAAAAACAGTCAAATTGGCCCTCTTTGGTTTTTGTAAATGATGCTGCCTCCTAGAAGCAAAGATTCATTTTCCTCTCACAGTTAGGTACTTGACTGCTGTCCTCCATAAACAGGAATTAAAGTGATCTAATATTACTCATAATTTTATTAAAATCTTCCAAGTATGTGTTCTTCATAATTACTTAGAGGAAGAAAGGGCAGAAGACAATATGAGTCATGTTTCTAAAATGGCTTAATCATCTTGCAAAAAAAAAATTCTAATCCAAGGTTTCCATTTCTCAAATAATAATTTTTCTCCTGATTTTTTTTCTGTCCATCCCGTTCCATCTTATTTCCCCCTCCCATCCTCAGACAGCCCCCACCTGTCACTCAGCAGCCCAGCCCTTCCTTAAGGCACCGGCAGTGAGGGGAGTATTGGTGGCGTTAGATTGTGAAACACTTCTTAGGACAAGGCCAGAATGCGGCAATCTACATACTCACTCTTAGTGGTAGGACAGTACTGGGCATGGGAGGGTAAAATAAAGGGGTAAATGAAGAGGCATCTGCTATCTTCCCAAAATAATGGGAAAACTCACCCATTTCCTCTTAAACTCAATGGAGAAGGAGTTTTCAAAAGCATTCCCAATCTTTCAGCTCCTGACAACGCCCACAGAAATCCCTATCATTTTACTTGCCTGCACGTGCAGAAATGAAGAAGGTAAAAGAACTTCAGTATGGCTAAGGTGGTGGCGTTTCCAGCTGGGTAAAACTAGGAAGGGATTTCAGAGTGGTTGCAGGAGCACTAGGGAGTGAATGTGGAACCAACAGGAAATGAGCACCAGGCTCCCAGGTAAGTCAGTTGATAGATGAGTTCATTTTTTTCCTCCATCAGATAATGGGAACAAAAGTAAGAAAAAAAAAGTTTTTTAAAAAATCACAAGGCCAAGCACGGTGACTCAAGCCTGTAATCCCAGCAGTTTGGGAGGTAAGGCGGGTGGATCACCTGAGGTCAGGAGTTCGAGACCACCCTGGCCAACATGGTGAAACCCCATCTCTACTAAAAATACAAAAAAATTAGCCGGGTGTGGTGGCGGGTGCCTGTAATCCCAGCTACTTGGGAGGCTGAGGCAGGAGAATTGCTTGAACCCGGAAGGTAGAGGTTGCAGTGAGCAGAGATTGCACCATTGCACTCCAGCCTGGACAACAGAGCAAGTCTCTGTCTCAAAAAAAAAGAAAGAAAGAAAAGAAAAGAAATCAAAAACCACAAGATATTAAGAAGTTCTAGAAAAGAGATACAACCTCAAATTAAACTAACATTAATTAAAAATCTAATATGAAGCTGACATTGTGCTAAACACATTCACATCCATCATTTTTTCCTGTAATCTTGTTTAAGGATGTCGTACGCACTCCAGGTTTTGCTCTTTTTTATGAGATACACTGTCTATGCCTCTGTTTTTCTCAGAAAAATGTAGTGAAGCTGCTGCCATTCTACATTTGCCCCGGATGGAACTCCGTGATACCACCTCGCTTCACGATATTTCACATTGCCTGATGGAACCCAAAGAAACCAGCTTTATTTCTGTGCCATTTCTCTGTGATTAAACCTCAAACTTCAGAACCAAGATTGCTGTTTTGAATAATTAACAAGTGTTTTCTCACCTTCCGTGTTTCTCCTTTTTCCCATAATATTTCATATTTCTATCACCAGATGGCAATGAGTAAATATGCCCATGCAGGCAGATATTAAAAAGAATCAGAAAATAAGGTGACATTCCAAGCAAAGTTACAAAAATAAAATGCTCATCATGACATTCTACCATTTTAAATTAATTTAGCATTGGTCTGCTACAAAGTGCACATAATTTAGATTCAGAAGAATTGGGCTTCAGTTGTACTTTTGTCACTTTCTCAATATGTAACCTAAGATAAATCGCTCTCTCTTTTTCAAATTTGATGTGTACAAATGTAATAAGAAGTACTTGGCAACATCAGGAACATTCGATAAGGCAAGATATATAAAGACATCTGTGTAGCCAGGCACGGTGGCTCTTGTCTGTAATCCCAGCACTTTGGGAGGCCAACGTGGGTGGATCACCTGAGCTCAGGAGTTCAAGACCAGCCTGGCCAACGTGGTGAAACCCTATCTCTACTAAAAAAACAAAACGTAGCCAGGAACCGGGCGCAGTGGCTCACACCTGTAATCCCAGCACTTTGGGAGGCCGAGGCGGGCGGATCACGAGGTCAGGAGATCAAGACCACGGTGAAACTTCGTCTCTACTAAAAATACAAAAAATTAGCCAGGCATGGTGGCAGGTGCCTGTAGTCCCAGCTACTCGGGAGGCTGAGGCAGGAGAATGGTGTGAACCCAGGAGGCGGAGCTTGCAGTGAGCCAAGGTCGCGCCACTGCACTCCAGCCTGGGCGAGAGAGCGAGACTCCATCTCAAAAAAAAAGAAAAAGGTAGCCAGGCGTGGTGGCATGTGCTTGTAATCGCAGCTACTCGGGATGCTGAGGCAGGAGAATCACTTGAACCCAGGAGATGAAGGTTCCAGCGAGCCGAGATTGAGCCACTGCACTCCAGCCTAGGCGACAGAGTGAGAATCTGCCTCAAAAAATAAATAAATAAATAAATAAATAAATAAAAATAATTTTTAAAAAGGGGGGCCCGGGTGCAGTGGCTCACACCTGTAATTCCAGCACTTTGGGAGGCCAAGGCTGGGGGATAACTTGAAGTCAGGAGGAGTTCGAGGCCAGCCTGGCCAATGTGGCAAAACTCTGACCTTACTAAAAATAAAAAAAATAAAAAATAAAAAATTAGCCAGGTGTGGTGGTGTATGCCTAGAGTCTCAACTACTCGGGAGACTGAGAAGAATCGCTTGAACCCTGGAAGAAGAGGTTGCATGAGCTGAGATAGCACCACTGCACTCCAGCCTGGGTGACAGAGCAAGACTCCATCTCAAATAAAAATAAAAATAATAAAGAAGGAGGTATTTTTATTTCTTGCTAACAAACATATCTCAAATCTCGTAACAGCATCGTCTTAATATTTTGAATCCTGCAATGGGCATCAAACACCTTGAACTAGATATCTTCAAAGTTCCCTGCCAGCCTAAGATTCCGGGATTCTGACTTTCTCTTTCTCAGTACTTACCTCTTTCCTTTTCATCAGTCTCTCTGGGACGAAGTCCAACTTTACCATCACTTCAAGAAATGCCTTCAAGCTACTGACAATTTTAAATTAAGATACCTTGTTAATCAATGAATCTAATAATAATACCTTCTGCTTATTTTGTTCCTATTCTGAATCTGATCTTTGTCTAAGTAGTGGCGTCCCCACCAAAGGGCTGCCTTACCAGAGGTTAAATCTCACAATGTGTTTAGTTTACAAACAAGTCAGACTAGCTGAGGAGGGCCTTCTTGGAAGAGTAGGGTGAGCTCTTTGAAATCATGAGTGAAACACTGTTCTGAGAAGGCCCAGTAAGCGTGACCTCCCCTAAGGAAGGCTGGATTCCCAGAGATAAAAGAAAGGTCATAGCTCTGGGTTTTCTGAGTGAATTGGAATTTGCTCCAACCCAGGTCTGGAGGTCACATAGAGAAGAGAAACAGAAAATGAAACAGCCATCCTCTGGAGAAGTCACACTTCACGCACCCGCCTAGTGAGAGCACCTAAGTTGAAACAATATTCTTCCCTGAGGAATTGTTGCAACATGCGCACAAAAAGGCTTAGAGAAAAGTGCTCCTTGTGAAAACATCTAGAGAGGGGAGAAAGCATAAGCATTATCATTATGTCATTGGTTCTTAATGTGAATAGTGCTCCCTTCTAAAAGGTACTTAGGAAATTTATGTGAGTGTTTTTGGTGGTCACCGTCTTCAGGATTACTATTGACATTTATTGGTTGCAGCCAGGATGCACCCCAAAAAATGAAGAATTTTCCCCCATCCAGCAAGGACTTTGGGTGTCCTGCCAGGCATTCATGTGGGCGAAAAATATCTGAGCCAAGAATTTAACTACACTATATATAAAGTAATTTTTGCACACTTTTAATATACAGTGACTTTTCTAAAAATGAAACCATCAAATAAATGGAAAGACTCTGGAACTTTGTTTAATTTGAATCTTTACCATGAGTTATTTATCATCTCAGAAAAATCATGAAGTTGATGGCAACATCACACACGTTATTTAAATCAGTAACAAAACACACCTAAATTTGTCTGGATTTGGATCTGTCACATTCCCCTGTGTCTCCATATAGGGGCAAGCACCTGTCTATGTCATTATGTTATCTACTACAGTGCACCACTTACCTATCAAATGTGAACTATTTATATATCAAAATGCAAATTATTTTTATTATAAATTGCTTTCCTTTATATTCTTATATTCAATTAGCACATCATATTGATTTTTAGTCATTTTAGGTAAATTAATATAGTTTACGAATTTCAGTTCACCATATTATGGGGGTCATTCCCCCAATATTTTTGTAAAAGGAGGCATTGGTCCAGACACAGTATCTTTTTTTTTTTTTTTTTTGAGATGGAGTCTTGCTTTTTCACCCAGGCTGGAGTGCAGTGACACCATCTCAGCTCACTACAACCTCTGCCTCCCGGGTTCAAGCAATTCTCAAGCCTCTGCCTCCCGAGTAGCTGGGACTACAGGTGCCCACCACCATGCCCGGCTAATTTTTGTATTTTTAGTAGAGACTGGGTTTCACCGTGTTGGCCAGGCTGGTCTCGAACTCCTGACCTCAAGCCATCCACCTACCTCTGCCTCCCAAAGTGCCAGGATTACAGGTGTGAGCCACCACACGCAGCCCAGACATATTATGTTTAATTACATAAAATATGATACATTATACTGTGGAATACCCTGCCACAGTTAGAAGGATTAGCTAAATCTATACATACTGATATGGAGAAAGCTCCAAGACAGCTGAGTGAAGAAAGTTGTTTCAGAAAAATGTATATAGTGTGTACAGCTGATATCAATTATATAAAAATCTACACATATAAAAACATGCTATGTGTAATTATAGAAAGAGAGAGAGAGAGAAAGAAAAAGCATGGGGGGAAGTCTGAAAGTTTAAAAATAAACTGATACCCAGGGGACTGAATCAGGAATGGTAGTCGAGGTGAATTTCTGCTTTACATGTAATGCTGGAATGTGTACAAAGAGAACATATGCAGGTATTCATTACACAATTGAAAAAAAAATACTGGTGAAATAGAAATGTTGAAAAGAATTGCCAGGAAAAAAAAGCTGTGCCCAAGCTTTTGTGGTTGTCACCCAGTATTCCTGGGTGACGGAAACAGTTCCACTGTAGAGTAGCTTTCTATAGGAACAGGCTCTTGGCATAGTGTCCACCAGGAGATGCTGGGCTCAACATCTCCGGGTTACTGGAGGGAGCTCACCGAGCCTGGCATTCTTGAGCCTCTCTGAGCCCAGCCCACAGCACCCTGATGCCCCACAGCACTGGGCAGCCATATAAGACCCCTGCATCCTTCTGCACACTGCACTTTGACTTAAAACCCAGCCTAGTCCAGGTGGCGCCCTCCACTGAGTATAACCTTGGGGAAAGGGGGCAATCCAGTGCTGAGGTTAGCCAGGCCAGTGAGCAGCATGCTTTATCACCATTAGCCATAAAGGAGGCATGAAGCTTCACCCGGCTTTTGGGTTTTAAGGCAATTACTTTGCAGCCGTCAAACTGGGCTCCCACCCTCTTCTAGACCAAGACTCTAATAAGCATTAGGAGACCCAGAGACATAACAGGATGGGGATGGGAGTACCAGATGAGGGTTAGAGTGAACTCCTGGGTCTCCTGTCATTGCTGTAAGGTGGAGGGCTTGACGCACTCTGAGGAAGAAGGAGGCACCTCATCCTACGTGACTACATCATAGCCATCTCAGGGGTTATGGTCAGCAAAAAGCACCCCCTTACAGAAGCTCATGGGGCTCATTGTCAATATCAAGTATAACAGAAAAATTAGAACTCACCTTTTGGTAAGGCAGCTACAGCAACAGACCAGCACATTTCTCAAGCCCAGTTTGGAGGAAGAGGTTTTATACATAAAAGACCAATTTGTACAGTCATTTCCCCAGGTCCCCCCAGCCTGGGGGACAAATGACACATCACAATGGCACTAGGCCCTGTGCACCCTGCCAGCTTGGTCTGTGGGTCTCCAGACCCAGCCCTCTCATGGGCATCCAGCCCCTGCACAGCTGTCCCGGACTCTGCTCCCACAGCGGCTCTGCTGCCTGCTGTTGCTGTCCGTCTCCACTGCTGCTCGGCCTGCCCGTGACCTGCCACCAGCCTCCTGCAGCTCTCAGCCTTAGAGGAGAGGTCTTACCTCTGAGAACTGTGCTCTTTCCATCAGCTTTAGGTAGTCGAGTCTTTAAGGGATCACACAGACCTTTTTTCCCCATAGAACATACACTTTCATTGGGTATCTCAGAAAGCAGACACCCCGAGAAAACTTCCTGGATGGCAAGGCCAGTGTTGCATTTTTAGCTCACACATCTGCATTCTCTCCAACTCTGGATGCAAGTTCCCTACCTTCCAAGTATCCAATCAGGCAACATTCTTTAATGCCCCTTTACTTTGTACACCATCTAAACCCCAGAGTCTTCAGAACCTAGCCATCACTATCAAAGCCTTTGCATAAATAAGATTCCTGGTGTCTACACAGAGTAATGAGAGTTAAATGCAGCAATTGAGTGTGAGTTCTCGTGTCAGACCTTCTGAGTTTAAAGGTCACCTTGACTATTCCTAGCTGAATAACCTTGATTTCAGTTTATTTATCAGTAAAATGAGCAAACCACATGAGTTCTTATAAGATTGAATGGCAATGTATGTGAAGAGCTTGACACGGTGCTGGTTCACATAAGAACTGCAAAACAGCTATCAATGTTCTGTCCCAGAAGCACCTAGAGAGGCATGCAGATAAAGGCCCTGTTCTAACTTTTCCACACAGCAATGTGCATCCTAAAGGCTGTATTATGCCTTATATACGGCTTCATTTTAGTATTGCCTTCTTATCTCTGAACTCTTCTTCAGAGTAAGAATTCTAAAATTATATTGGATCTGGCCAGGTTTGGTGGCTCATGCCTGTAATCCCAGCACTTTGGGAGGCCAAGGCGGGTGGATCACCTGAGGTCGGGAATTCGAGACCAGCCTGACCAACATGGAGAAACCCCATCTCTACTAAAAATACAAAAGTAGCCGGGTGTGGTGGTGCACGCCTGTAATCCCAGCTACTCAGGAGGCTGAGGCAGCAGAATCACTTGAACCCAGGAGGCAGAGGTTGTGGTGAGCCAAGATTGTGCCATTGCACTCCAGCCTGGGCAACAAGAGTGAAACTCCATCTCAAAAAAAAAGAAAGAAAAGAAATTATATTGGATCAATTGTGACTTTGTTTCTGAGAACTTCAAGTAAATAGCTGATATGGTTTGGCTGTGTCCCCACTCAAATCTCGTCTTGAATTTCCATGTGTTGTGGGAGAGACCCAGTGGGAGGTAATTGAATCATGGGGGCAGGTCTTTCCCATGCTGTTCTCATGATAGCGAGTAAGTCTTGCAAGATCTGATGGTATTATAAGGGCAAGTTTCCCTGCACAAGCTCTCTGTGCCTGCTGCCATCCCTGTAAGATGTGACTTGCTCCTCCTTGCCCTTCACCTTCCACCATGATTGTGAGGCCTCCCCAGACACATGGAACTGTTAAGTCCAATAAACCTTTCTTTTGTAAATTGCCCAGTCTCGGGTATGTCTTTATCAGCAGTGTGAAAACAGACTAATACAATAGGATTCACAAAATTTTAGATCTTAATGCTAAAGGGCCCTTGGGAGATTATGTAGTCCTGCCCCTGACTTTAGATAAGATCTTATTATCCCCACTCAAAGCCAAACAAAATCAACAGAATTGCCTAAGATTGCATGGCTAGTAAAAGCTGAGGGATCAAAGCCAAAAGGCTTTGATTTACCCAAGAAAATTGGGACATTTGGTCATTTTCATTGCACGTGAGTGTCCATGGTTCTTGGTGATGGACTCTTAACTCCTTAAGTGCCATGAGAGTTTCTTAAAGTAGTTATGTTTGTCCATTGCTCTCTTCACCAGCCACTTACAATTAGGTGCTTCATAAAGACTTGGTGATAAAGGTAACACTAATTATGATAATAACAAGGGGCTATCTTTCTATTATCCTATTGTTTGTTTTATTTATGTATTTTAGTTCTGAAAGTTGCAAAAAGGCAGTGAGGGATGCATTTCAAGCTGGAAGAAGAGTGATGAAGAAAAACAGAACAAATCCTCATGAGGAAATAAAAGACCAGTAAAGAACTGAGTGAACTTCAGAGCCCCTTCTGAACAAATACAACCTTTTGGCAGAAGGCCAGGCCTTCAGGGAGGACAGCGGAAGGTGTCAGTGCTGCTGGATAGAACTGGAGAGCAAAGGCACCATCAGAAAGTGACTCTTATTTTTAATCCTGCTGGACTATTAGGAGATACAAAGTGAAATTCACGTCACAGAGCAGAAGCAGAGAGCAAAATAGGAGGATTAGAAGAACAGATAGCAGGAAGAGAACACATCAAACAGAGAAAAGGAAAGAAAAATATCAGGACCTAACTAAAATTTTCATTCATTTTGTTCTACCAGATGACAAGCAGCAGAGGAAAACAAAAAGACTGCCTTAGTCATGGGTAACTGTCCTTAGTCTTTGGTATCCCATCCTTCCAAGAAAATCAAGACTCTAAATCCAAAAGCACCACATGATGATATAGTTTTTACAGAAGGCATTGCTGGGGGACAGAGATGGAGGATGCATTCCATCCCACAGCTCACTGCAAATCTTCATAAATGCCCCTTCTGTATCTTGGCCGTTTTTAACCAACGCTCTCCTCCTGAGCATCTGAATGTCTCTGCCTGCTTTCTGACCTTTTCTCAACAATCCTCATCCAGGCTTTTCTGGTTCCCTGCCTCTCAGTCTCCATTGCCAACCCCATCACTCAAAGTCTCCCATCGGCCAAACAAAATCCTAATTCATCACCATTGTCTCTAAAGCATTTTCCCAGAGGTCAGAAATTTATTTCCAGCACCCCTACTTTCACACTGAGATAAGGTTTTTTTGAACCAAAAATATAACTACCAATCTGAATATGGGTATTGATTAATTTCCCTCACCTCCATGTCTAAGCAGCCAACATACCCTGTCATACTACAAGTGAAATGTCACTCATCGCCTCCCTCTATCCACTCATTGCCCAAGTTTGAGCCCTTACTGTTTCTTCCCTGGATCATTATCTCTCTGATTCCAGTCGCTGCCTCTTCCAGCTCTTCCCCCATTCAGCCACCAGAGCCCAAAATGCTCCTCTGAGCACGTGTCTCCCATACTCAAAACCTTTACTGGTTCCAGGTTAGATAGGGAAGAAAGTTCAGAGTCTAGTCTGGTCACTGAGGCTGACTCCAGCCTTAGCCCATCTCCCAGTCCCCCCTCTTTAGCCCAACTCAGCCAGTCACACCACCCTGCACGCCATTCCTTGGACAAAAGCCGTTTTCCCATTTCATACAGGTATCGAGCTGATGCTTGTGTGGGCCTGAAACATTTGTTGCACAGCTGACTCTCCCCAGCCCCTGCACAGTCCTGGACACCCCACTTCAAGCCCTCTCATCTCTTACTTAGACTAAGACAACGGCCTCCTAACCTACCCATGCTTCTGCCCTCAGCCCTCCCCTGCCTTGCCCCATCTGTGTTCTGCACGCTGGGCAGGTTGATCTCTTCAAAGGTAAGTCAGAGAATATGCATCTCCTTTCACTGGACTCCCTCTAATGGTTTCCATCTCACTCAAAGTCAAAGCAAAAATCTGTGAAATAGCCTGGGAGGCCTTAGGTGTGCTGCTCCCCATCCAACACCTATGACCATCTCCCTCCTAAAGCTCTGGCCTCCCTGTCCTTCCATTAACCCCATGCATGCCTGTCCTGGGCTTTAGGGCTGTTTCCTTGGCCTGGATTGCTCTTCTCTCCCATGAATTTTGTAGCTCATTCTTTCCCTCCTTCAATTCTTTGCTCAAAAGTTACCATATCTGTACAATAGAGCCCTCCTTATGTAATTCCTATTCCCTTAACCCTGTTTTAATTTTTCTCCCAGTATGTCTCACCATCTGAAGAATGTATTTTGTTGTTTTTTTATGTACTGTCTGGCTCCTCCCCTTAGAATGTACGCTCAGGGAGGGTGGGGTTTGGGTTGTTTTTTTTTTTTCTATTTTGTTGTTTGCTGGTATATCCCCAGCACTTAGAACAGTGTCTGACTCATAATAAGATCTCAATAAATTTTTGTTGAATGAATGAATAAAAACTGCCTACTGAAGTCATTCTACTAGGCTCAACACAAAGGCCACCTTTTCCCATACTGTTCCTGTCAAAATTAGCCTCCTGTATTCCCTTGACCACTTGCTTCTGCCTCCACCTTAGGGCTTACCCCTTTCACATGGTGCATCCCCCTCCCACAGAGGTGCTCCTGGAAGGTAAATGAGTCCATTTGCATGTGAAGAAGCTCAGTCTCAGAGAGGTTAAGAGAAATGTCCAAGGCCTTACACATAGGAGGCAGAAAGCTAGGAGTCTACAGAATCCAAAGGCTACTAAATACCCATTCCATTAACTCCTAGTGCTTCTCAAAAACAAACAAGAACTTTCTAAGCAAACACTCAGTACCGTGGGTATCAGGTTTTAATTTTGGTCTAATATTTAGTACTTCCCCAGAACTGTTGAAACAAAGAAGAAAGGAAGGAAGAAAGGAAGGGAGGGAGGGAGGGGAAAAGCTTCAGTCACTTCTTAATTGAAGCTCTGTTCAGACAACACAGCAGCTTCAGTGTAAGAAGACTTAATCAGAGCCAGGTGCGGTGGCTCACACCTGTAATCCCAGCACTTTGGGAGGCCGAGGCGGGTGGATCACCTGAGGTCGGGAGTTCATAGACCAGCCTGACCAGACCAGCCTGACCAACATGGAGAAACCCTGTCTCTACTAAAAATACAAAAAGGTAGCCAGGCATGGTGGCACATGCCTGTGATCCCAGCTACTTGGGAGGCTGAGGCAGGAGAATCGCTTGAACCTGGGACGTGGAAGTTTCGGTGAGCCGAGATGGTGCCATTGCACTCCGGCCTGGGCAACAAGAGTGAAACTCCGTCTCAAAAAAAAAAAAAAAAAAAAGGATTGCTTAAAGCCAGGAGTTCAAGACCAGTCTGCCAACATAGTGAGAGCTCATCTCTTAAGAAAAAAAAAGGGAGGGAGGAAGTAAGGGAAGAGGAGAGGAAGGGGAGCCAGAGCAACTACCCAGACAGAGGTGGTGAATGGGCTTGTGGTGACCCCCGCCCCCCACCCCATCCTCCCTTCCCACCAGACCCCCAACCCCCATCCCCAGTTCGAGCCGCCGCCCGAAAGGCCGGGCCCTCGTCTTAGGAGGAGTCGCCGCCGCCACCTCCGCCATGGAGCTGATCACCATCCTCGAGAAGACCGTGTCTCCCGATCGGCTGGAGCTGGAAGCGGCCCAGAAGTTCCTGGAGCGTGGGGCCGTGGAGAACCTGCCCACTTTCCTTGTGGAACTGTCCAGAGTGCTGGCAAATCCAGGACACAGGTTGCCAGAGTTGCAGCTGGTCTACAAATCAAGAACTCTTTGACATCTAAAGATCCAGATATCAAGGCACAATATCAGCAGAGGTGGCTTGCTATTGATGCTAATGCTCGACGAGAAGTCAAGAACTATGTTTTGCAGACATTGGGCACAGAAACTTACCGGCCTAGTTCTGCCTCACAGTGTGTGGCTGGTATTGCTTGTGCAGAGATCCCAGTAAACCAGTGGCCAGAACTCATTCTTCAGCTGGTGGCCAATGTCAAAAACCCCAACAGCACAGAGCACATGAAGGAGTCGACATTAGAAGCCATCGGTTATATTTGCCAAGATATAGACCCAGAGCAGCTACAAGATAAATCCAATGAGATTCTGACTGCCATAATCCAGGGGATGAGGAAAGAAGAGCCTAGTAATAATGTGAAGCTAGCTGCTACTAATGCACTCCTGAACTCATTGGAGTTCACCAAAGCAAACTTTGATAAAGAGTCTGAAAGGCACTTTATTATGCAGGTGGTCTGTGAAGCCACACAGTGTCCAGATACGAGGAGGGTACGAGTGGCTGCTTTACAGAATCTGGTGAAGATAATGTCCTTATATTATCAGTACATGGAGACATATATGGGTCCTGCTCTTTTTGCAATCACAATCGAAGCAATGAAAAGTGACATTGATGAGGTGGCTCTACAAGGGATAGAATTCTGGTCCAATGTCTGTGATGAGGAAATGGATTTGGCAGCAGAACAAGGACGGCCCCCTGAGCACACCAGCAAGTTTTATGCCAAGGGAGCACTACAGTATCTGGTTCCAATCCTCACACAGACACTAACTAAACAGGATGAAAATGATGATGACGATGACTGGAACCCCTGCAAAGCAGCAGGGGTGTGCCTCATGCTTCTGGCCACCTGCTGTGAAGATGACATTGTCCCACATGTCCTCCCCTTCATTAAAGAACACATCAAGAACCCAGACTGGCGGTACCGGGATGCAGCAGTGATGGCTTTTGGTTGTATCTTGGAACGACCAGAGCCCAGTTAGCTCAAACCACTAGTTATACAGGCTATGCCCACCCTAATAGAATTAATGAAAGACCCCAGTGTAGTTGTTCGAGATACAGCTGCATGGACTGTAGGCAGAATTTGTGAGCTGCTTCCTGAAGCTGCCATCAATGATGTCTACTTGGCTCTCCTGCTACAGTGTCTGATTGAGGGTCTCAGTGCTGAACCCAGAGTGGCTTCAAATGTGTGCTGGGCTTTCTCCAGTCTGGCTGAAGCTGCTTATGAAGCTGCAGACATTGCTGATGATCAGGAAGAACCAGCTACTTACTGCTTGTCTTCTTCATTTGAACTTATAGTCCAGAAGCTCCTAGAGACTACAGACAGACCTGATGGACATCAGAACAACCTGAGGAGTTCTGCATATGCATCTCTGATGGAAATTGTGAAAAACAGTGCCAAGGATTGTTATCCTGCTGTCCAGAAAACGACTTTGGTCATCATGGAACGACTGCAACAGGTTCTTCAGATGGAGTCACATATCCAGAGCACATCCGATAGAATCCAGTTCAATGACCTTCAGTCTTTACTCTGTGCAACTCTTCAGAATGTTCTTCGGAAAGTGCAACATCAAGATGCTTTGCAGATCTCTGATGTGGTTATGGCCTCCCTGTTAAGGATGTTCCAAAGCACAGCTGGGTCTGGGGGAGTACAAGAAGATGCCCTGATGGCAGTTAGCACACTGGTGGAAGTGTTGGGTGGTGAATTCCTCAAGTACATGGAGGCCTTTAAACCCTTCCTGGGCATTGGATTAAGAAATTATGCTCAGTACCAGGTTTGTTTGGCAGCTGTGGGCTTAGTGGGAGACTTGTGCCGTGCCCTGCAATCCAACATCATACCTTTCTGTGACGAGGTGATGCAGCTGCTTCTGGAAAATTTGGGGAATGAGAACGTCCACAGGTCTGTGAAGCCGCAGATTCTGTCAGTGTTTGGTGATATTGCCCTTGCTATTGGTGGAGAGTTTAAAAAATACTTAGAGGTTGTATTGAATACTCTTCAGCAGGCCTCCCAAGCCCAGGTGGACAAGTCAGACTATGACATCATGGATTATCTGAATGAGCTAAGGGAAAGCTGCTTGGAAGCCTATACCGGAATCGTCCAGGGATTAAAGGGGGATCGGGAGAACGTACACCCGGATGTGATGCTGGTACAACCCAGAGTAGAATTTATTCTCTTTCGTTGACCACATTGCTGGAGATGAGGACCATACAGATGGAGTAGTAGCTTGTGCTGCTGGACTAATAGGGGACTTATGTACAGCATTTGGGAAGGATGTACTGAAATTAGTAGAAGCTAGGCCAATGATCCATGAATTGTTAACTGAAGGGCGGAGATCGAAGACTAACAAAGCAAAAACCCTTGCTACATGGGCAACAAAAGAACTGAGGAAACTGAAGAACCAAGCTTGATCTGTTACCATTGGGATGATAACCTGAGGACCCCCACTGGAAATCTCCAATCTTTTGAAAAACCTGGAAGTGAGGAGTGTGCATGGATGCTGAATGTTTGGGAATGAGAGGATGAGTGAGTGAGTGAGGCTTGAAAACACACCACATTGAAAATCCTGCCACAGCAGCAGCCGCAGCCGCCAACAGCAGCGCTGTTAGTGAGCTAAGTAAGCACTGACTTCGTAGAAAACCATAACATCGGCCATCTTGGAAAAGAGAAAAACAATGGAGTTACTTATTAAAAAAAAAAGAAAGAAAGAAAGAAAGCTATCTCTTCCCAGGGGAGGCTAGAAGTAGCTTTTCTGTCTTTTGGCCGGTGCCGAGTGGAATGCCTGGTTTGGGGGAGGAGGAGGGACTGGGTTCAGCTGTGGTGCTTTGTTGTAAAAGGCAGCCTGGCCTTTGCTACTGAGGAGAAAGATGGAGCCTGGGTCTCAAGCCAACCTTCGCTGTACCTTTGCCACATGGTACTGTATGCTTGCCAGCTAGAAGGAGGGTGAGGGATTTTTTACAGTCTGAGAATGAGTGTGTGTGAGTGAGGCAGTATCCACATTCTCAACTTCAAGTCATTGCAGTTTCTTTTTCCCAGAAAACAAGGGGTTAGATGTTGCATTTCATAAAACTAACCGAAGTTCTGTCTACTGATGCAACGCAAGAGATGTTAAAAAAAAAAAAATACACAGAGGAAAGACGCTCTTTAGGTTTTGTTTTGTTTTGTTTTGATTTTTTTTGGTTTTGTTTTTTGTTTTTTTTACTCTAGGGAAAACACTGACGAATGGTCAGAGCTCCTATCCTGATCTTTTCATCAAGGTGCCTTTCCTGATAATATGGTTCAACTGTGAATGTAGAAGTGGGGGGGAAGGGGGGAGAAAAAGAAAACTCTGGCGTTAGAGGATATAGAAAAATATAAGTACAATTGTTACAAATAACGCAGACTTCAAAAACAAAAAAGTCACAACCCAAACAAACCAAAATTTAAATGATCAGAATTGGCAGCACAAAGAAAACGCCCTCTCCTGACTTGTATTGTGGCAGTCTGAACGCCCCCAGAAAATTGTGCCAAAGAGTTTAGAAAAATAAATATACAATAAAAGTAAACACGTACACACAAAACAGCAAACTTCAGGTAACTATTTTGGATTGCAAACAGGATAAATTAAATGTTCAAACAATCTGATAAAATAAAAAAAAGTTAATCAGAGTGTAAGCATCTCTCTCTAGCTTACAACTTAACAGACACACTACAAACAGTGGGCACCATTTTTTTCCCAGCCAGCACCTCCTAGGTGACTTGGTTTCTGGTTTTTTTGTACGTATCCAAAGCAGAAAGCCCAAAAGTGAGACAACATGGTGGCACACCCCTCCCTCCCTTCCTCACCTGGTCAAAAGTCTATCATCACTGTGATGACTAGGTCAAGTTAAGAAAGCTACTTTCTAGCCTAAGAGCCTACCATCTTTATAATAATAGGAATATATAAAAATCGCTGTCACTTTCATATCGTGTTGATAAATATTCCCATGGTATTCTAAGATTTTATAAACAGAAATTATCTGTGGTTCTCACACCCGGAATTTGAAGATACAGGTGCAATTATCAAATTTTCCCACTAGGTGGCTCTCATATTTTATGACCCATGGCCTGGGTCTCCTAAACTCGGGGATAGATTTGGAAATGTGTACATTGATTTCTTAACAGAGGTGGTTGTTATCTATATGTTCAAATGTGTCTGTGTCTGGGTAAGTAGATTTATAATACTTTCTAACTAGAACTTGTTAGAAAAAGATATAAATTACCCTATTACGGTCCCTTTATAAATAAATTCTTCAAAGCAAAATGTAAAAGAAATCCAATCTGTGCCCAATTAAGAGGTCCCATACTTATCAAATACTTCTTTTATAAGACAACAATATAATATTACCTCCTGACAACAAAACCAGTAACTTCAAATAGTAAGCATGGGTTATGCCGATCTTCTTCCCAACCCTCTGTAGAAGTTACAAGAACTCCTAACCTAGCTAGAAGTAAAACTGAATGTTTTTCAAATAAATGATGCTTGCTTAATGCAGAAGACAAAGCCGATAGTTTATTTCAGCCCTCTCTTCTCGCAGGCTAGCTAAACTAAAATGGACTTCAAGACATGGCTGATTTGTCACTTTCTCTTTCCCTCCTGAGCTCCAACCAGTACACTTTTTGACACAGACCAAGCTATCGCTGTGCTCCCGGGGGATTCCGGTATTTAACACTTGTCTCAACCTGTTCTTATTAAATTTCTCTCATGCCCCAGTTCACTGAGACACATTTGTTCTCTTCCTTTCCCTCCCTCACTTCTGCCTGCCCAAGCATTGAGGCAGCATATTAACTTCTCAGGTTAGCAACACTATCTTCTCAGGCAGTCAAGCAAACAAGTTCAGGTGGAAACACAATGATTTCTCATGAGACACGCACAAATATCATCGTAAGATATTTGAGTCACAGCCACTTCACATGACTAACCCCTCCACATTTTCATTTCATGACTCAAGAAATCAAATGAAATATTAGAACAATTGGGAATGGTTTTATTTGTACTTTGGTATGAAATATGTGCAGAATGGGGGTAAGGAAGGTATTGAGATAAAGGCTTGTATCCGAATACACACTTGGATATAATGCACAACCCTGTGTGAATTCCCGTTTGACTCCCTTTTTGTCTCCCATCAGCTCCAGAAACAAGCCCATCTCACTCCCTGCGGCTACTACCATCCACCCTTCAACTTCAGCTTCCCCTTCCGTGTGTCCCACCACTAGAATGCAATGCAGGTTCACAGCTTCTCAACTACCTTCTTGTCTCTAAAACAAAGAGAATGATTTAGAGGATGTTAATATTGCAGAGATAGATTTTTTTTAAAAAATCAGCGCACGGAGAATTGCCATATGTCCTGAAAATGTTAGAGTGGTATTTATTTTCATATTGCATCATAATGTAAATGGGTCGAAAGTGATCTCTCTTAGCATTTTTTTTCTTTTTTTTTTTTTTTTTTTTGAGACAGAGTTTTGCTCTTGTTGCCCAGGCTGGAGTGCAGTGGCACGATCTCGGCTCACTGCAACCTCCGCCTCCCGGGTTCAAGCAATTCTCCTGCCTCAGCCTCCTGAGTAGCTGGGATTATAGGCGCCCGCCACCACATCCGGCTCTCTTACCTTTTTCTTTAGTTTTCTCTTGCCTCTTCTTGAGATTGAAGCTTCATCCAAACATCCCTTTTAATCCAGGTGTTGGTTCTACTTTCAGCAGACTTTATCCTTAATTCCCTCAAAACCATCTTGCAAATAAACCTGTACGGGAGGACACAAAAATAAAAAACATGTATCCTTAAATTGCATAGTGCCACCAGAAGCTTTTGCTTGTACACTTTCTCATATTTGTACTTTCCTCATATACTATGACCAACAATATTATCATCATGTCCCCCATTTTGCAGATGAGGAAGCGGAGGCTCAAAACAGCTAGGTGATTTGCCCAAGATCACTTGGCTATGAAGTGACAATATTAAAATCTTCTAAAATATAACTTTGCTTTTGACACTTCAGAGAAAACTTCCAACCGCCTCTATCTCAAAATAGTTCTATTTCTAGCAAGAAGACAGCTTCCTAAACAACATCGGGTGTCTTCCTCTTAGCAAACTGACTGGAAGAAGGGAGAACATGCAGGGTTTAAGTGGGGAGGGGGGGGTGTATAATTGGGACCTGTGGCACTGCTCACAGAACGCCTCTGCATACTTTTAATCAATTAAAGAGTTGTTAGGAGGCTGGGTGTCATGGCTCACTCCTGTAATTTCAGCACTTTGGGAGGCCAAGGCGGGCAGATTACTTGAGATCAGGAGTTTGAGACCAGCCTGGCCAACATGGTGAAACCCCATCTCTACTAAAAATACAAAAATTAGCCAGGCATGGTGGCAGGTACCTGTAATCCCACCTGCTCAGGAGGCTGAAGCAGGAGAATCACTTGAACCTGGGAGGCAGAGGTTGCAGTGAGCCGAGATCGTGCCACTGCACTTCAGCCTAGGCAACAGAGTGAGATTCCATCTCAAAAAAGAAAAAAAAAAAAAGAGAGAGAGTCATTTGGGTTAGCAAAAGTCTACTCTAAAAAAGGAAGTACGGCCAGGCGCGGTGGCTCACGCCTGTAATCCCAGCACTTTGGGAGGCCGAGGCGGGCGGATCACGAGGTCAGGAGATCGAGACCATCCTGGCTAACACGGTGAAACCCTGTCTGTACTAAAAATACAAAAAATTAGCCGGGCGTGGTGGTGGGCGCCTGTAGTCCCAGCTACTCGGGAGGCTGAGGCAGGAGAATGGCATGAACTGGGGAGGCGGAGCTTGTAGTGAGCCGTGATCGCGCCACTGCACTCCAGCCTGGGCGACAGCTCAAGACTCCGCCTCAAAAAAAAAAAAAAAAAGGAAGTACGTTTTGTTTGGAAAGATTAAACCTCTCAGAGACACACAGATAAGCCGGATAAACCATGGAAGTCGCCCAATGTAGCAATTCAAGGGTAGAACCTGAACCTGTTTAATCACAGGTCAAGAAGTTTTTAAAAATAAGGTGTTCTTTATACAGTGGGATACCATACAGCAATGAGAATGAATCCACACACAATCAAGGAATACATCTTCCAAACGTAATGGTAAATGAAAGAACTCGGACACCAAAGGATGCATATCAGATGATTCCATTTTATAAAGTTTAAAAACAGGCAAATCCACTCCATGGTGTTTTAAGTCAGGATATTACTCTCAGGTTGGGGGCGGGGTAGTAAAACAAAAGTGAAGTGTTTGCTAACATCTCTGCTTCTTGAAACCCCGAATAGAGGTTAGGCCACAGGACTGGGAGTCAGACAGAACTAGATTTAAATCCTGGTTCTGCAGTTGAGTGACTTTGAACTACTTTAATTCCCGGTGTCTCAGATTTTTCCACCTATAAAATGAGACTAATGATACCTTCCTCTGAGGGTTGGTGTGAGAAGTCAATGAAACGATGTATGTGAAATGCGGCAGCTGCGTAGGTGCTGTAATAAGTGGTAACTATTATTATCCCCGCCCCTGTTGCCTGGTGGTAAATGGGGATCAGAGAACAGATAGGTAAGAGCACAGACAAGAAGGAAAGGGAAGGACCTAACTAGGCTTATGATTAAAGATGTGCAGAATCCACCAGAAGGCTGTACTGGCAAGTGCCGTTTCCTCCCTCCCACAGCCCACACAGTCTCCTGGATTTTGCTGCCTGCAAGTTTGGGCTGGCCCAACACAGCCAACCAAAGTCGTTTGGGTCCCATCCATGCGGGCCCTTGCTAGGGGACCTGATACTGTTACAGGAAAAAAGTCTGGATCAAGATCCCAAGAGAGGGTTCTTGGATCTCATGCAACAAAGAATTCAGGGTGAGTCCATAGAGTAAAGTAAAAGCAAGTTTATTAGGAAAATAAAGGAATAAAGAATGGCTGCTCCATAAACAGAGCAGCCCTGAGGGCTGCTGGTTGCCCATTTTTATGGTTATTTATTGATTACATGCTAAACAAGGGGTGGATTATTCACGTCTCTCCTTTTTAGACCATATAGGGTAACTTCCTCACGTTGCCATGGCATTTGTAAATTGTCATCGGTGCTGGGGAGAGTGTAGCAGTGAAGACGACCCCAGGACCCTCTCGTGGCCATCTTGGTTTTGGTGGGTTTTGGCCAGCTTCTTTACCGCAACCTGTTTTATCAGCAAGGTTTTTATGACCTGTAACTTGTGCCGACCTCTTATCTCATCCTGTGACTTAGAATGCCTTAACTGTCTGGGAATGCAGCCCAGTAGATCTCAGCCTCATTTCACCCAGCCCCTGCTCAAGATGGAGTTGCTCTGGTTCACATGCCTCTGACAATACTAGTCAAAAAAATTAATTTGTACTAATTCTCTCAGTAGTTGCTAGCAACATCCTGGGTCACCCTGCTGGTGATGTTGGTTGCATTTTGACCAGAGCCTATGGATATACAAGACCATGACCTAGGCTGGGTGTAATTTCACCTTATCCTCAGTCAGAAAGGAGCTGGGTAGGAAGTAGAAGGGGAATAATATGAACAGGGTAGTGTTAAGGTCAAGTTTGCAAGAACAAGCCACAGCCTGGGCTGCAGGGACTCTGCAGGCTTTCCTTTCTGACTGCAGAATGAGAACAGGGCCAGACGTCAGAAGGGAAAAGAGGTGTCCCTCTGGGAGGCCCTGTCTGCTACGAGGCCTATGGTTCCTAGGGGAACAAAAGGAGGAGTTTTGGGGTTTGATTTTTTACTATTAAATGATGTCTTAGGGCATCTCTATAGGGAATACTGCCCAGCATCGAAAAAGAGAAACTGCTGATGGACACAACCAGAAAGATGGATCTTAGAAGGATGAGTCTTAGAAGGATGAATCTTGGGAGCATCGTACTAAAGAGAAAGACCCAGAGTCCAGAGACTGCATAAAATTCTGGAAAGGATAAAACTTACCCAAATGGACAGAAACCCTAAGGCTGGAGGTGGGATTGATTCACAGGAGCACCAGGGAATGTTTTTAGATGGTGAAAGTGCTCTGCATCTTGACTGAGGTGGTGGTGCATATACATTTGTGAGAGCCCGTTGAACCATACACTTGGAATGGCTGCAATTTATTTTATGCAAGTTGTCCCTCAATAAAGTTGATTTTGGAATGGAAAAATAATGATGTCTTAGTCATCATTGCTCTGGGAGCAAGCTGGGAGGCCTGCTGGAGAACTCCAGCAATTCCTAGCCTCCACCATTCTCCTAGCCAATTAATGTTTGCTCAGTACCTTACAGTTAATAAAGCACTTTCTCCTCTTTTGATCATTACACCGGCTCTGTGGGGTGGACATGATTAATCTCATTTTATAGCTAAGGAAACTGAGGCACATTATGGCTAAGGGAACTGGCCAAAGTCTCCTGACTTAAAATCCTGCTAGCTTTTTATTTTCTGAGACCACTCCTGAATATAGCCTCAGAAATCATCCAGGTCTAGGGAAACTGAAACCATGGTCCAGAGAACATAAATAATTTGACAAAAGTTGTACTGCTAGTTAAGAACAGAGACTAAACTTGAAGATGTGCCTCCTCTTATGACAAACTAACCAGAAAATGTCAAATCAAGATAATCCTGAAAGGAGACAGAAAGTGGACATTCATTCCCCATACGCAGAGACGTTCAGACCAGGATAAAGAGCCTATCCTAAAACAAAAAGCAAGACTTTTTTTTCCAGGGCTCTAGACTCCATGTCTCACTGCATGGAACAGTCTCCCCCACTCCACCCACCCACCCACCCCCCACCCCCCACCCCCCACCCCTCACCCCCTGGAGTCCCAAGGGTCTTGTAACTTTAACAAACTGCAGCAGCAAGCACACGCATTACCTCACCACAGTCTGGCTTATGTCCTAGCAGCAATTGTCCAAAGCTTGCTCCATTTCCCCCCTTCTGTTGGCTTTGCACCCTTCGCCCATTCCTCCCTGCTGAAATCACAAAGCTCTGACCCCCGCCAGCCAGCGTGAGCCTCCTCCTCCTTCCTGGAGTCCTTAACATTAGAAAAGAGGCCTCTGGTGCAGAGCAATGTGTGTCAGATGGCCCCTCTGTATACACATTTTAAAAGCATATAAGTGTGGGAGTACAGGGAGAGAGGGAGGGAAAAATACACGATGGTGTGTACACAGCAAGGAAGTAATCCTGGGAGGACTTACAAGAAACAGTTGATGGTGGTTAACTTGGGGAACAGAAATTAGAGTGTTGGAGGGCAGAGGTTTCTACTTTCCATTTTGTTTCTGTATGTTCAACATGAATTTCCTAACCAATGTACATGAATTACATTTATTTATGCAAATAAGGATAGTCTGAGCCAAGAACTGATGGGCTGTGTTTGTCATATACATATCTGCATAAGAAAGCAAAAAAAAAAAAAAACCTGAGAAGCATTAAATTTTGAAAATGAGAAAAAGCACCTATAATCCACCACCTCCCTTCATTCACAGTACCGAAATGTGCAACAATGTAAATGATAGAAAAATTATGAACAATTTACCCAAATGGGATGGAGCCAAGGAGGGGTGAAAGAAGGAGGGGCCAGGAGTGGACCCCCAGCCTCTTTAGTAAATGCATCACTTCCCTTTGGGCCACCGTGACCCTTGTGTGTACCTTGCCTGGGGTCCACTCCTGCGCGCCATTTCAACCATCTGTGCAATTATTTATGACTCAACCCCCAGCATCCCCAAAGTAATAGCTTATATAGGGCAAGACATTGTCCTTCTGTTCTTAGGTGCTTCTAGAGCTTCCTGCATGCATAGTAGAAATTGAACAAACATTTACTGAATAGAATATCAGAAAGTCTCGGCAGAGCGCAGTAACTCAGGCCTGTAATTCCACGACTTTGGGAGGCAGAGGCAAGGAGATCACTTGAGATCAGGAGGGATCACTTGAGGTCAGGAGTTCGAGACCAGCCTGGCCAACATGGTGAAACCCCGTCTCTACTAAAAATAGAAAAATTAGCTGGGTGTGGTGGTGCACGCTTGACGCTTGTAATCCTAGTTACTCGGGAGGCTGAGGCAGGAGGATCATTTGAACCTGGGAGGCGGAGGTTGCAGTGAGCCAAGATCGCACCACTGCACTCCAGCCTGGGCCACAGAGCGAGACTCCATCTCAAAAAAGAAAAAGAATATAAGGAAGTCTGCAAGAAAGTGAGAGGGCACGTGGCTTGACACCACTAAGACGGGTTAAAATACCCTTCCCTGCCACCTGTGGCTGGAACCTTAACCAGATATTCATATCTGCTGTGTAAGCACATGTCAAGGTTCAAACTCCTTTTCTTGTTTACCCAGCCCTGGCCCGCACCTGCCTTTCTGCCCTGATTCCCAAGACAAATCCTGCGCCCCAGCAGTCAAACTGGTCCATTCACCACTCCCTGGGCGCACCTTGAGGCTCCCTGCCTTCAGGCCCTTGCTGCTGCCTTTCCCAATCTCTGCCACTGAAAACCCAGGTCACACCAGCTCTCCCTGAAGACTCAACTAATGTGCCCCGATGACTGGGCTTTCTTCCTCTTCTAACCTCCAGATGCTTCACTGCGGGTTGTACCCCACCTGGCATTGCGGTCATCTAAGCCTCCCCTGCTAAAGGGTGAAGATACGACTCCTACCCCTGCCTTCCCCGGTCCTATTACCCAGCTGTGGGGCCTGCACAAAGAGAGAAAGAGGAATATAGGAGTGTAACTCAAGTCAGAGGTAGAATTAGGTTAAAAGCTGGATCAAGATTGGGTTGAGTTTAGGATTAGAATTGGGAAAAGGTTCGTCAATTCTTAATCCCACCTACTAGGCGGCGCCCGCAGTCTCATTCGGGTCAAGACGCCTCCGGTTCTTGAATTTGATTACCAGTCTAGCAAGTTCTTTCCTGCCCTACTGTCCCTTTAAGAAGGTGAACCAGGTGAGGCCGGGACTCCGCCCCCGGCGCTGGCCCCGCCCCCCGCCCCCGCCCGGCCCGCCCGGCTCGCCCAGTCCCTTGCAACCTGGCCCTGCCATCCGGGCCACTGTCCCAGGTCCCGGCCCGGAGCCATGGAGCGGCGCTGGCCCCTGGGGCTAGGGCTGGTGCTGCTGCTCTGCGCCCCGCTGCCCCCGGGGGCGCGCGCCAAGGAAGGTACCGACCCCCGCCCCCGCGCCCCCAACCCCCGCGCCCCCGCCTCTTCCCTGGGCCCGGCCAGCACCCCCTTGCAGAAGCCGGCATTCCTCGGGAGGCCATGTTCCCCGCGACCCTCGCCAGCTCTCGCGCTGTGCCCCACCGCCAGGCTATCGACTGGCCAGGCCCATCTTTGGTCTTTAACCCCAAGCGGCTGCTCTCCCGGGTCAGTCACCCCCACTCCCGCAGGCCAGCAATCTGCGCCTGGGAATGGGGAGGGAATTCCGGACCCTTGCCAGGAAGCAGCACCTGCACCCGCACCCCTGCCTGCATTCCCAGACAGTCCCAGCTTCAGGTGCCCACCCCAGAGATCTGAGCCCTTGGAAGTTGAAGGTGGGAAGTCGCCTCCTGCCAACCTAGGCCAGGGACAGAGGGACCTGCCTCCGGGAGAAGGGTTAGGACTGACGCCACAGGGGTTCCCAGTTGTCCGAGTCGAATATTCCATGTCAAAGTTGGAACACCCTCTCCGACCCTACTCCCCACCACTTCCCAGGCAGGCAGCTGTGCCTCTTATCCCCACTCCACGGCTCTGATCACTGGCCAGGTCAGGCCAAAGCAGGCTGCGGACAGTGGAGGTGAGCCTCCCTACCCACGAAACCCCTTCCGAGGTCCCCGGTCCACCCTGCCCACTCCTGGCTAGCAGAGGTGAGCTCCTCCTGCCCTCCACGCGTTCCAGTCCTGCAGCTGATGGGTGTCCCAGGCCGCAGCAGCCTGGGTAACTGAGCGTCTTGTGGGGCTGCTCTTCTTGCATTGACTTTGGTCAAAGATCCTGCGCCCCAACACTTGTCCCACTCTGCCTGCCTTCCTTCACACACAGAAAGAAGAGTGAAATCCCTGGAGCTCTTCACTCCTCAGTCCTGAGCCCTTTTTCTCCCCTAAGCCTCAGGAAGTCATAGCTTTTAGGAACAGGATGTTGCAGCCTGGGGCTGGGGCCCCAGAATGATTAATGTGAGCTGCAGGGGCACCTCCTCCCCCAGAGGTGACAGACTTCTTTTCTCCCCACTTTCAGTTACTCTGATGGACACAAGCAAGGCACAGGGAGAGCTGGGCTGGCTGCTGGATCCCCCAAAAGATGGGGTAAGTGTCAGAAGAGGGAAGGATCTTGGAAAACTCCTGAAGGCCAGTGGGAAATGGGGTGGAGAGGTGGGTGGAGGAACAGAGAAAAGAGCAGGAAGAACTGGAAGTGTCTCCTCAGGGAGGGGGAGAGGAGGCTGAGTCAGAGCCTCCTCAATGGGACAAGGGGTGGGGGGGTCAGACTTCACCCCAAGATGAACACTTGAATGGCCTGGCTCCTCCAGTGAATACTTGGGAATATTGTGAATACAAGCTGATACTTGTGAGGGGGAGAGGAGCTCACATACCCGGGGAGAGAATGCACCATGCTGGGGATTTTTGAAGGCTGAGACCAGTCCTTTGCTTGGGGAGGGACAGAAAAGGCAGAAAAGCATCCTCAATCTGAGATCCGTTCATCCCAATGAAGTTGCATTGATAGGTTTCAGGGGGTGGGGAAACCCCAGGAAAGTGTACTCTAAATTCTGTATATGTAAGCGGGCATTTTTTTTTCTAGAGAGACCAGCCAAAGCTTTCATCAAATTCTTCAAAGGGTCTTTGACTCCTCCAAAGTTAAAAGCTGCTCCCCTAAAGGTTTCTGAGCCCTTAGCTCATCCTCCACACCTCCTCAGGCTGACTGCATGCACACCATGCATTCCAGCTGTTTGAAAGTGTCAGAGCTTGTTCCAATTCCCTTCCTTCCTTGGATGTTCCTAAGACTCAGAGAACAGGTTGTGAGGTGAGTCTGAGAGAGCATATTCAGACTCAAATGCAGAGAGCACCTCTTATGATGTACAAAAAACCAAACTCAGTTTTTTCCTACTGCACTCTCAACACAAATCACTTTGGTGACCTGTGGTCACCAAAATGCGTGTAGGGACTCCTCCCGCCTGCAGTCAGTTCTCTCTGACAGATTCTTCACTGGAGAATAGCTGAGTGTCCTCTAATCTTATTCAGTTCTTACACTGTCTACCTGGAGATAGCCTCAGGTTGAGGGCTCAGCCCCACAAGACTGCCCTCCTATAGACAACAATCACAAGTAACAGGTTGTCACCTATACTTCTGTTCCATTGGCTGTAATCAGTTTACCTGACCCTCTTCTTCGGGTTCAATTAGTTTGCTAGGATGGCTCACAGAACTCAGGGAAACACTGACTTACATTTATCGGCTTATTATAACGGATATTACAAATGATACCATGAACACCAGATGGAATAGCTGCATGGGGCAAGGTATATGTGAAGGAGGCGAGCCACCCTGCAGGGACCTAATCATGTTTGGCGGTCCAGAAGCCCTCCAAACCCCGTCCTTCTGGGCTTTTATGGAGACTTCATTACATAGGTGTGATTGATTAGATCATTGGCCATTGGTTATCAGCTCAACCTTCAACCTCTCTACCTTCCCTGGAAGTTGGCGGGGCCGGGGAGGGGGGGAGGGCGGGGGCCAAAATTCCCAACTGCAATCACAAGGTTGCCTTCTGACACCCAGGCCTCCCCCACCCCAGTCTAGTTCCCATCCCCGTCAGTCAGCTCATTAGCATATAAAAAGACATTTGTCACTTCGGGGATTTTGAGGGCTTTAGGGGTTGTTTGCCAGGAAATGTGGACAAAGACCAAATATATATTTTACAATTCACAGCACCCTTTCTGCCAGCAGCACAGCTGGTCACAGAACCACAGGAGGCTGCCTAAGTTACTGGAGCATCTACACCTCTGGCTCTGGAACCCCTTCTCTCAGGGTTTCCTTCCTTACCTCAGTACTTGAGACTTCAATCCAGCACCTGTTTCTGGGGTCAGGGTTACTTGCTTTCTTTCCCACTGGGTCGTACAGTCCTGGCTCCATTCTCTGTTCTCCTACAGAGTAGCCTGTAATTAGAGCTAATAGACTAAACCATAGTAGATCCTCCAGGAGGGGCCGTTTGGAAGATCCAGCCCTAATAGGTGACTTATCTCATAAACCAGCTAATCACCCATGGTGATAGCTGCAGGTCAGTCTTCTGGCTCCCATGGGCCTTCCTTGGGCCCTTGACACCTCCACCCAAATAACTCTTCCCTAATTTGACTGGAATGGCAACAAGGCCACTTTCTCAGCTCAGGCAAAACAGTCCTGCATGCTAGGAGGGCAAGGAGACAGCCAGCAGTCATACACTCCCACTATCTACCTTGTCCCCCTCCTTCTCCCCATCTTTTCAAAACACACACACACACACACACACACACACGCACACGCAGGCATTCAGGTCCAGAATGCACCCATGTGGCAGACAGCAGCGCCTGAGTGATAAGCAAAAGGATCCTTACTGCTGATCCTGGACAGCAGGCATTCAGGTCCAGAATGCACCCATGTGGCAGACAGCAGCGCCTGAGTGATAAACAAAAGGATCCTTACTGCTGACCCTGGACAGCTGGCTCTCACCCATCTGTCACTGCTGGAACTGGGAAAGGCAAGTCGCAGCTGGGAACATCTGCTTCTCCTGGCTCCAGCTTCAGCCGCGGCAATCTGGCTAATGAGCTGCACATTAACCACCCACCTCCCTGCCCACCAGACCCCGCCAGTGCCTTCCACTTGGGCTTCCCCAGCACAGCCTTCCTTAGGAGCAGACTCTTGGTGCCTTTTTCATTCCAGCTTCCTTGCCTTTTAGACACCCCTTGCCCAATCTTTGAACTCCCTAACATAATGCAGAAATATGTGCCTCATAGCAGCTTCTATTTCTGCCCCACCTAACCCCAAATTTTTTATTAATGATTTTTTTTTGCCTTTTCCCAGAGCTGAGGATAGGGATGAGGGCCCCTGCATTATAATGGAGTAAAAACCTGGGGAAAGTGAACTTTCTAAGGGCCTCAATCTATTCTGCATTAAATTATGGGGTTGCAACAAAAATATCAATAGAATATAGAATTTGAGAGCTTTTGAAAATTCATCTGACAGAGGAAATAAGAATGGTTGAGAAGAGTTTTTGAAGAATGAAATGGGAGACTTGTCTGACAAGCAGATATCAGAACCATCAGCTATAACTAAAACATATGTCTTGCACAAGATCACTCAGGTTAATGGGACAGGATAGAAAGTCCAAAAACGAGCCTACATATATGAGATTTTAGTATGTGATAGCATCGGAATTGCAAATCAATATGGAAAGTAACAACTAGTCAATAAACTGATGGTTAGATATTCATAATTTTTTTAAAAAAATATAAAGATATATCTCTCCATAGCCAGGCACGGTGGCTCACGCCTGTAATGCCAGTACTTTGGGAGGCCGAGGCGGGCGGATCATGAGGTCAGGAGAGACCATCCTGGGTAACACAGTGAAACCCCATCTGTACTAAAAATACAAAAAAAATTAGCCAGGCATGGTGGCGGTGCCTGTAGTTCCAGCTACTTGGGAGGCTGAGGCAGGAGAATGGCGTGAACCCGGGAGGCAGAGCTTGCAGTGAGCCAAGATCGCGCCACTGCACTCCAGCCTGGGCATTAGAGCAAGACTCCGTCTCATAAAAAAAAAAAAAAAAAAAAAAAAAAAAGATATATCTCTCCGTTATACACAAAATTCATTCTAAGAAAACTAAAATCTAAACCTAAAAGCCAACCTACACAAATTTTAGGAGAAAATATAGATCATTATAATCTTGAGATAGGAAAACTTCCCAAGCCAAATATACAACCCAGAAATCATGAAGGGAAATACTGTAGATGTTATTATGTAAGAAATTTACAATGTATGTCCACATCAAAACATCATTAGCAAAGCTAAGTGGTGTGGCAAACAGGGAGAAAATATTTGAAACATACATTTGAAGGAAATGATTCGTGTCTATAATATGTTTAAAAAAGAAACTCATCCAACTGAGTAATCAAAAGATAATAGAATGTCATGCAAAGGTTATAGACAGATAATTGCACAAACATACAAATAGCCAATGAACAAAAGAGAAATATACAACTTCCTCCTCTAAGAAATGTAAATTAAAATGTTAAGAAGCTGTGTTTTGACCCTAGGATTGGCAAAAGGCAAAAAGGTTATTAGTATTCTATGTTGATGAAGTTTTGAGAAAATGAGCCCTCTTGTGTTGCTGGTGGAAGTGTAAATTGATAAACCTTTCTTGGAAGACAATTTGACAGTATCTTATAAAACTTGTAGTATGTCTACCCTTTGATATGGCAGTTCCATGGAAATCTTACATCAATCTGTACATGATTTCTTTAAAAAGAAAAAAAAACTAGAAGCTGTCTAAATGTCTAACAATAGGTGAATGACTAAATAAATTATGGCCTTCTCTACAATGGAGTATTACTTATGGATTGCTCAAAAAAAAAAAAAGTAAGAAAGCTCTATATACACTTTTGTGGCTATCTTTCAAAGACTTTTTTAAGAGGGAGTGTCTCTTTGTCGCCCATGCTGGAGTGCAGTGGCGAGATCTTGGCTCACTGCAACCTCCGCCTCCTGGGTTCAAGCCATTCTCCTGCCTCAGCCTCCCAAGTAGCTGGGATTACAGGCATGTGCCACCACACCCAGCTAATTTTTTTATATTTTTAGTAGAGACGGGAGGTTTCGCCTTGTTGGCCAGGCTGGTCTCGAACTCCTGACCTCAGGGAATCTGCCTGCCTTGGCCTCCCAAAGTGCTAGGATTACAGGCGTGAGCCACCACTCCCGGCCCTCAAATACTTATTATTTGTGAAAACAGAAAGTGGTTACAAAATAACACTTGTATGATCCCGTGTTGAAAGCAAAACTCAGAAACATTCAAGCAGTTCTCTGGAGGCATTGAAAATGGTCTGGAAAGTTTTGCTAAAAATTGCTGAGAGTGGCTGCCTTCGAGAATGAGAGTGGAAAGATGAGGGTGAGGGAATTAAACTTTATTCTGTGTAAGTCTTTACTTTTTGACTTTTCACAATAAGCACACAGAGGTATAGTGATTAAGAGCATGAATTCTGGAACCCGGAGTGTCTGGCTCATTTCCCAGCTCTGCCTCTCATAGCTGAGTACCTTGGCAAGTCACTCGACCTCCCTGTGCCTCAGTTTCCTCGTGGAAAGTGCTTAAACCGGTGACTGGGCCACGGTAAGCACTATGTTAGTGCTAGCCATTAATATTACTACTTTTAGAAGTTCTTCTCAGATAAAAGAAGCTAACAGCCTGGCCAACGTGGCAAAACCTTGTCTCTACTGAAAATACAAAAAATTAGCCGGGCGTGGTGGTGCATGCCTGTAATCCCAACTACTCAGGAGGCTGAAGTGGGAGAATCGCTTGAACCTGGGTGGCGGAGGTTATAGTGAGCCAAGATTGTGCCACTGCACTCTAGCTCCAGCCTGGGCGACAGAGTGAGACCTTTGCCTCAAACAAACAAACAAAAAGTTAAGGGGAGTAGACTAGATAGTATCAAGAAGTCCAGCCAAATCTGTCAATTGTTGATTTTGAGGATGGCTATAATTGAAATATTGGAGAGGATGAGAATCCCCTATACAGTTCTGTGCTTGTTCTTACCCTCCAAATCTAAGGGGTTTTAATAATTAAAAATAAATATTGGGCTGGGTGTGGTGGCTCACATGCTTTGGGAGCCCTAGTAGGAGGATCATCTGAGTCCAGGTGTTTGAGATCAGCCTGGACAGCATAGCAAGACCTCATCTCTACCAAAAAAAAGAAAAAAAAAAAAATAGCCCAGTGTGTTGGCAGGCACCTGTAGTCCCAGCTACTTGGGAGACTAAGCCCAGGAGTTTGAGGCTATGGTGAGCTTTGATTATACCACTGCGCTGCAGACAGAACGAGACCCTGTCTCTGAAAAACAAAAAATTCATCAATATCCTCTTGAACAAACAGAAGGGTTTTGTAAATGAGCTTTGCCTTGGGGGTACCTGACTGTTTTGCTGATGAAATAAGTGGACTAGACTAACTGAAGGGACCAGGATCAACTAGGGATGTTAAGGGACTATTGTCTTGCCCATCTTATATCCAAATAAATCCCCAACCCTAAACACTCAGTCTACTGTCCTGGAGCTGAGGGGTGGGGAGAGGCAGGACAAGTAGCATAAACCTGAGGGGCTCTGACACAGCTGCTTCTCCATCAGCTCTAAAAACCAAGGGTTTGGGGAGCAGGCAATGATCTGGTCCCTGACTCTGATTCCCTCCTTGCAGTGGAGTGAACAGCAACAGATACTGAATGGGACACCCCTGTACATGTACCAGGACTGCCCAATGCAAGGACGCAGAGACACTGACCACTGGCTTCGCTCCAATTGGATCTACCGCGGGGAGGAGGCTTCCCGTGTCCACGTGGAGCTGCAGTTCACCGTGCGGGACTGCAAGAGTTTCCCTGGGGGAGCCGGGCCTCTGGGTTGCAAGGAGACCTTCAACCTTCTGTACATGGAGAGTGATCAAGATGTGGGCATTCAGCTCCGACGGCCCTTGTTCCAGAAGGTGCTGCTTCCCTCCATGCCATCTGGGTCCTGGTGCAGATCCCTGCCTGGCTCCTTATTGGGTGCCAGAGAAGGTTGCAGGGACAGGAAGAGGGTGCAGAGGTAGAATCATGAAAAGAATTTGGCACTTGAAGGCTGGGCATGGTGGCTCGTGCCTGTAATTCCAGTGCTTTGGGAAACCAATGTGGGAAGATCACTTGAGGCCAGGAGCTTGAGACCAGCCTGGGCAACATAGCAAAACTTCATCTCTGCAAAAAATTAAAAATCACCTGGGCATGGTGGCCCATACCTGTAGTCCCAGCTACTAAGGAGGCTGAGGCAGGAGGATCACTTGAGCCCAGGAGTTTGAGGCTGCAGTGATCTATGATTGTGCCACCGCACACCAGTCTGGGCAACAGAGCAAGATCCTGTCTCTAAAGAAAAAAAGAACAATGTGGCATTGGAAATCAGAAGGGCTGGATTTGAGTACCTTTTCTGCTGTGCCGTGACTTTGGGGGTGTCATTTAACCTCTCCAGCTTTTGTTGCCTAGTCATAAAATAGTGACAATAATAGGGCCAGCTATATCTATTTTATAGGCTTTTATAAGCATCCACTGAGATCACAGGATACCATGGTGGAGGAGGGAAGTGTAGCACAGAGTTATTTAGACTTTTCCTATTGATACCCATGATGTTCATAAGCAACCCACTCCCATAGTATCACTGGAGTCATGTAGCAAGACAATTCCCTGCAGGCTGGTACTCTCTAACACATCCCTTTCTTTCCTACTCAAAAAACATCCTGGGATGCAGAAAGAGTAAGGAGCATTTTATGATAGCATATGCTCTTGTTTCTTTCCAAAGAGAAAATGTTGTAAAATTTGTTACTAGTAATAAATTGATAATGATATGCTCTGTAACTCATCATGTTATTGGCACTGAGTTTGGGAATGCCTCTGAATAGCAGAAATTTTATGGACTGTAGAGTCCCAATGCCTGGATTCCAGTCCTAGCCCCATGATGTGGTAGCTGTGTGATCTTATACAAGGTCTTTAACTTCTGTTAGCCTTGGTTTCCTCAACTGTTAAATAGAGACAATAAGCCATCCTACCTCATAAGAGGACTGCATGAGCTAAATAGCATAATGCACATAAAATGCTTAGCCTGGCACCTCACACATACAAGGCTCATTGTTCATGGTTGCGGAAAGTATTAAGCAAACGATTGTTTCTGTTATGTGGGAAAGAAGCAGGACTTTGCCATTGCTCCCCTTTCTTACCCACCCTCTACCCAGGTAACCACGGTGGCTGCAGACCAGAGCTTCACCATTCGAGACCTCGCATCTGGCTCCATGAAGCTGAATGTGGAGCGCTGCTCTCTGGGCCGCCTGACCCGCCGTGGCCTCTACCTCGCTTTCCACAACCCGGGTGCCTGTGTGGCCCTGGTGTCTGTCCGGGTCTTCTACCAGCGCTGTCCTGAGACCCTGAATGGCTTGGCCCAATTCCCAGACACTCTGCCTGGCCCCGCTGGGTTGGTGGAAGTGGCAGGGACCTGCTTGCCCCACGCGCGGGCCAGCCCCAGGCCCTCAGGTGCACCCCGCATGCACTGCAGCCCTGATGGCGAGTGGCTGGTGCCTGTAGGACGGTGCCACTGTGAGCCTGGCTATGAGGAAGGTGGCAGTGGCGAGGGATGTGTTGGTAAGAATGGAGGCGGTGAGAACCTGAGGAACCACTCGGGAGGATTGCAGGAGTACCCCGGCAGAGAAGGAGGCCAGTGCTCCGCCTCAGTGGGTTTTTAACCTGAGTGTCCCAGAGCAGCGGACACACACACGCAGAGATGTTTCCAGTAGAAGGGATTGGGGCAGGAAGGGGTGGTGGTGGTTCTGCCTGTAAAAACATTTTCAGAACCACTCTGCTCTGCTGCGTTCTCTCTCCAGCCTGCCCTAGCGGCTCCTACCGGATGGACATGGACACACCCCATTGTCTCACGTGCCCCCAGCACAGCACTGCTGAGTCTGAGGGGGCCACCATCTGTACCTGTGAGAGCGGCCATTACAGAGCTCCCGGGGAGGGCCCCCAGGTGGCATGCACAGGTGAGTCCAGGGGGTGGGGCGTGGCCATCTGGAGGGAGGGGCTGGATCTTTGCTGAGACTTTGTCAGGGTTGGATTTTTCCAGAGCTTGTCAGATATTGGAGATGGTCCAGGGTGTCAGGCACTTTTAGCCCCTGCCCTGGCACCCTGCTCTCCCTAGAAGAATGCAGAGATGTAGTCAAACCCAGGAGAAATCAAATCTCCCCAAGAGGACTTCAGAGGACATCGAGAATTGGGTGGTGGTGGAGGCCAGTGATCAGCAGCTCAGGTGACAGCGAGGTCGGCTTCTACTGATGGCTCCTCTTCTCCCACAGGTCCCCCCTCGGCCCCCCGAAACCTGAGCTTCTCTGCCTCAGGGACTCAGCTCTCCCTGCATTGGGAACCCCCAGCAGATACGGGGGGACGCCAGGATGTCAGATACAGTGTGAGGTGTTCCCAGTGTCAGGACACAGCACAGGACGGGGGGCCCTGCCAGCCCTGTGGGGTGGGCGTGCACTTCTTGCCGGGGGCCCAGGGGCTCACCACACCTGCAGTGCACGTCAATGGCCTTGAACCTTACGCCAACTACACCTTTAACGTGGAAGCCCAAAATGGAGTGTCAGGGCTGGGCAGCTCTGGCCATGCCAGCACCTCGGTCAGCATCAGCATGGGGCATGCAGGTGAGAGGCTGAGAGGGGCTGGGACAGGGACCTGGTGGAGACAGAAGGGCTTAAGACAACAGGACAAATTGATGGGCAGGAAGCCATAGAAAAGTTACTAAGGTTATTTCCTTTTTCCTTACATATCCAACCTTATCCCTCTGGACCCCCAGAGTCACTGTCAGGCCTGTCTCTGAGACTGGTGAAGAAAGAACCGAGGCAACTAGAGCTGACCTGGGCGGGGTCCCGGCCCCGAAGCCCTGGGGCGAACCTGAGCTATGAGCTGCATGTGCTGAACCAGGTCAGGATGCTACTGAGAGATGGTCTTCAGTGTCCACGCCCAGGCACACCCCAACATTCCTAGCCTGGGGTGTGGGGTGGGAGGAATCCACCCGAAGTCCACTGTGTGGCTTTCTCAGGACAAAAGTCTATGAAGAACCCTGTCCTAACCATTCTGCTCTCCAGCCCCTCCCCATGTGCTCTGATGCTGTCCATCACATCCACCCGGGCCTGGCTCAGCACTACCTGCTTAATTTAACTCCAACCCACAGGATGAAGAACGGTACCAGATGGTTCTAGAACCCAGGGTCTTGCTGACAGAGCTGCAGCCTGACACCACATACATCGTTAGAGTCCGAATGCTGACCCCACTGGGTCCTGGCCCTTTCTCCCCTGATCATGAGTTTCGGACCAGCCCACCAGGTGGGGTATCTTGTGCTCTTCCCCAACACACATACACCTGTTGCCCCACTGAGGCAACTCAGCTCCTGTTCCACGTAGCGACCCTTCCTCTTCCTCTACACACATGCACACACACTCCCTTCTTCCGGGGGTAGGGGACAGACACCGACCTGATGCACACTGAAAGATCTGACCCTACGGGTACCCAGGGCCCTGCCCTTTAACCCCCCTCATTCCTACAGACTGTGAGTCCCAACACTTCCTCATCCCTTTGTGCCTACAGTGTCCAGGGGCCTGACTGGAGGAGAGATTGTGGCCGTCATCTTTGGGCTGCTGCTTGGTGCAGCCTTGCTGCTTGGGATTCTCGTTTTCCGGTCCAGGTGCCAACTCCTGCCCCCTCCCCAACCACCAGTCCTGGGTCAGAAGCCCCTGACTGCAGCCCCAACAACCCTCCCATCCCCTAGTACCAAAGCTCAGTGAGTCCTCACACCCATCCTGCACTCCCACCCCGTTTCTGGGGAAGATTCAGCCAGAGTCCCTCGGACCCCTGAGGTGGTCCTGGGGCCCTGAAGGAGCTGGTCCCCAACCCCCGCAGGAGAACCCAGCGGCAGAGGCAGCAGAGGCAGTGTGACCACACCACCGATGTGGATCGGGGTGAGTCGGGTGCACCTGCGTGTGTCCCCACCTGCGTGTGCACACCTGTGTGTGCATGTGTGTGTGTGTGTGTTGGGAGGTGCCACTGGGAAGGGATCAAGGGACACATTTGCTAGGCCAACTCTGGGGGCACATGTGGGGTTTGTTGTCCCCAGGGCTCTTGTGTTTTGTTACCTAATTAACTTTGGTTAATTAACTTTGTACTGATAGCCCCCCAGTGGCTCTGGTGCAATTATCTGTGAGTGTCCATTCGCTGCTGGTGCCGCTGTCTTGTCACCTTGGGCTCTGGACAGCCCTCCCCATCCTGGAGGCCAGGCCTGTGGGCCGAGGCCAGGCAGGAGGAGGACTGACGTCCTCCAAGGCTTATGAGCTTCTTGCTTGTCACCTCATTAGGTGACCCACAAAGGGGAGAGTGAGTGGTCCATCCAGGCAGCCGGGGTGGGAGCCATGCACGGCTCTGTCTGGGAATGTGAACGAGGTGTGACTGACCAGAACAGTGTGGGGACTGGCCGCTGAGAAGATTGGGCAACTCAGGCAGCAAATGTGCTCTTCGGGTGTGGATCCTGGCCACCACCCTGGACCTTGTGGAGTGAGGACAGCAGAGCTTGGAGCATAGACAGGGAGAAGAGAGGCTTAGTTGCTAAATGGAGACTTTCTCCCACCTCAGCCCAAACAGGAGTCACCTTGGGAAACAGGGAGGTGTGGAGAAGTGTGTGGTCTGCTGCTGGCCCTTCTCCTGACCCCCATACTCCTGAGCCCTGATGTTGGTACTCCCCAACCTCATGTTCTGCCCATAGAGGACAAGCTGTGGCTGAAGCCCTATGTGGACCTCCAGGCATACGAGGACCCTGCACAGGGAGCCTTGGACTTTACCCAGGAGCTCGATCCAGCGTGGCTGATGGTGGACACTGTCATAGGAGAAGGTGAGTCCTGCTGTGCACCGCAGCAGGCCCCCCACCGTGTGGGGCAGCACAGAGCCACCAGCAGGCCCCTTCCTTCCAGCGCTTCCCTGGGGAGCCCAGCTGGCTTCTCTGGTCCCAGAGTTTCCAGATGTACTCACTCTCTGCTCTGCTCTGTATCCTCTTTGAACCATTGTGTTCTTGTTAAAAACCCCTCATCAGATGCCCTGGAGCAACCCCTGTCTCCTACACACTTGCTTCTGTGGTTTTGGAGTTTCTGATAAAGGGCATTAAATACATTGTTTTCATCCACAGAGGTGTTGCTGTGCTGAGGGTCCGGATGTTCTCTGATGATGCCCAAATGTAGGAGTCATTCCCTCCCTAGCCTGGCATTCCACCCCATCAGAGGCCCAGTGTCCTTGGGCTGCCCTGTTCCCTTGGGTCACCAGAGGAAATGGATCTCAGTGGAGAACAAAGCTTGGTGGTGTCCTTGCCAATTGTGCAGCTGAGCCAGGCAAGCTGGGACCAGAGGAGCTCACAGAAGAGAGGCGGCCATAGCCAGTGTCCCTGCCACTTGAGTACTAGCCCCGCACTGGCTTGCTCTTCATGAGCACAGCCCAGTCCCGCTCCACAGGGTTCATTCACCCTGCGGTTGCCGAGCGCTTATTGTGAGCCAAGAACTGTGCAAACACTGGGAGACAGTGGTGAATAGGTCACGGCATTGCACTCCAGCTCCAGACTCTGACCTTCCCCAGGAAGGACAGCCCACGCCCTGTCCCAGGAAGGGCATTCCATGCTTCTGATTCTCCAGAAAAGAAAAGGGCCGGAGGACTGGAGGGGTTGCTGCCTGTCCCCTGGAGGAGCCCTGCAGTGCATCCGGCCACAGCCTGTTTTCTTTCTACCCAGGAGAGTTTGGGGAAGTGTATCGAGGGACCCTGAGGCTCCCCAGCCAGGACTGCACGACTGTGGCCATTAAGACCTTAAAAGACACATCCCCAGGTGGCCAGTGGTGGAACTTCCTTCGAGAGGCAACTATCATGGGCCAGTTTAGCCACCCGCATATTCTGCATCTGGAAGGCGTTGTCACAAAGCGTATGACCAGTGGTCTCCCTCAGCTGGGGGCGGGAAATGCAGGAAAGAGGGGCGAAACCACTGTAAGTGGAGGGAGGATGTGTGGCCAAGGGCAGGAAGCCTGGTTCTGAGTGTGATATGTGTGTCTGTGTCTTAGGAAAGCCGATCATGATCATCACTGAATTTATGGAGAATGGAGCCCTGGATGCCTTCCTGAGGGTGAGGAGGGCAGAGGACTAGCTGGGGAGGGGGATGCACCATGGTGCCCTGGGCACTGGGAGGAGACCTGGCCCATCCTCTGACTCACCCACTGACCCTGCTGCAGGAGCGGGAGGACCAGCTGGTCCCTGGGCAGTTAGTGGCCATGCTGCAGGGCATAGCATCTGGCATGAACTACCTCAGTAATCACAATTATGTCCACCGGGACCTGGCTGCCAGAAACATCTTGGTGAATCAAAACCTGTGCTGCAAGGTGTCTGACTTTGGCCTGACTCGCCTCCTGGATGACTTTGATGGCACATACGAAACCCAGGTTAGAAACCGGTACAAACCCAGTGCACATTCACATTGCCCCATAACATGCCATTCATACAGTCACGTGTATATAAGCACAAAGACTTGGCCAGGCACGGTGGCTCACGCCTGTAATCCCAGCACTTTGGGAGGCCGATGCAGGTGGATCACGAGGTCAGGAGATCGAGACCAGCCTGGCGAACGTGGTGAAACCCCGTCTCTACTAAAAATACAAAAAATTAGCCGGGCATGGTGGCAGGTGCCTGTAGTCCCAGATACTCGGGAGGCTGAGGCAGGAGAATGGCGTGAACCCGGGAGGTGGAGGTTGCAGTGAGCCGAGATCACGCCACTGCACTGCAGCCTAGCAAGAGAGAGAGACTCCATCTCAAAAAAAATAAAATAAAAATACAATAAAAGAAGCACAAAGACTCGTGCTCAGGTGGACACCATAACTTTCCGTCCCTGACCCATGTGCCTTCTTAGGGAGGAAAGATCCCTATCCGTTGGACAGCCCCTGAAGCCATTGCCCATCGGATCTTCACCACGGCCAGTGATGTGTGGAGCTTTGGGATTGTGATGTGGGAGGTGCTGAGCTTTGGGGACAAGCCTTATGGGGAGATGAGCAATCAGGAGGTGAGCCCAGAATATTCTTCCTCATCTCATCTTCAACTCACACCTCTTATTCCCTCCCAAGGTCCTCCCGTGGCCTTTTCCTGCAGATATCTTCATTTATTCGTGACCCTCAGTTTTTCTGTACTCCTGGCTCCTCTGGTCCTTCACCTCATGCCCTGCTCTCTTTACTCCTCCCACCTCCTCCCATCCTGCCTAGGATCTCCACTGCAATTATCTTGTATGACCGTCGGTTTCTCATGGGCCTCCAGGTTAGCTCGCTACTCTACAGCATCCTCCTGTCCCACTGTGCAGGTTATGAAGAGCATTGAGGATGGGTACCGGTTGCCCCCTCCTGTGGACTGCCCTGCCCCTCTGTATGAGCTCATGAAGAACTGCTGGGCATATGACCGTGCCCGCCGGCCACACTTCCAGAAGCTTCAGGCACATCTGGAGCAACTGCTTGCCAACCCCCACTCCCTGCGGACCATTGCCAACTTTGACCCCAGGTAACCATGCAGGGGAAGGAATAGGGAACCCAGAGGCAGCGCTAGGAGAGTGGAAATAGGCATTCAGCCACATCCTCCGAGTGCTGGGCCTGGGGAGCTCTGGACCAAGTCCAGTGTATGAGGCAAGACGTGCCCTTGGGGAGAGTCCAAGAGGTCAGCTTTAGATTACGCATATTTGCAGAAAATCAGTTACTGCTGGGCCCCAGTTCCCTCACTTCACCTGGGCTCAGGGGTGGGGGGGCCCATCTTTTCCCTTCTCAGGCTGCCTCACCTAGGACACTCCTGGAGCCATCGTTGCCAATCCCACTGCGTTGTACTGTGGCCCATTCTTGGGATGCATCCCCTTCCCCACAGAAATATTTCTGCATATGAAGGAAAGGGTCATCCATTCATGAAGTTTTGGAGGACCTACTGGTGCAAGCTGTTTGCTGGACATTGGAGATACAGCTGCACTTATTACCTGGTACCTGCTCCAGGGAGCCTGGGCAGCCAGGCTGGGGTGGGGCAGGCAGGAGCAGCCTTGCAGGGTTTGGGAAGGCTCCTGGATCACATGGCTAGTCTGAGGGGAGCGGAGGGCTTGTAGGTTGCAGACAGTGCAGGATGACTGCAGCATCGTGTTTAGGAATAGCAGCCATGAGGCTGGAGAGACAACCAGTCAGCACAAAGAGGACCAGCCCTATTGAGAAGTTTGGACTTTACCACGAGTGCAGAGTTGTTTTTTTTTCCACCCCGAGACGGAGTCTTCCTCTGTCACCCAGGCTGGAGTAACTCGGCGCAATCTCAGCTCACTGCAACCTCCACCTCCAGGGTTCAAGTGATTCTCCTGTCTCGGCCTCCTGAGTAGCTGGGATTACAGGCACATACCACCATGCCCAGCTAATTTTTGTATTTTTAGTAGAAACGGGGTTTCACTACGTTGGCCAGGCTGGTCTCGAACTCCTGACCTCATGATCCGCCCACCTAGGCCTCCCAAAGTGCTGGGATTACAGGCGTGGGCCACCTCGCCTGGCCTGGAGAACCAATTCTTAAAAACTGTCCACAGGACGGGGGGGACGTGGTCAGAGCTGCATTTTACCAAAAATATGGCCTGAGTGTAGAGAATGAACTGATGGGGGTGTGGGGGAGCGCTCAGGTTGGGGAAGCAGGCAAGGCTGTTCTTCAAGTGCTTTATTGGGTAGCCAGCCTGGCCAACTGGCCTCTGTATCCAACCACCATATATAACCTTGTTTCTGGGAGAAAACACGCTCTAAGTTCCAACTTTTGAAACTATCTTTTGGAGCACAACTCCCTCATACACTGGAGACTGCATGTGCTAATCTTTCTGGAATGCTGGATATTTTTTCCCCCAGCAGATTTACTTTGCTAATGGTTTTTGGCTCTGGCGAGCTTTAGTACAGGAACGCTCATTGTATTGTGGGTGTCAGAGTGCAAGAATAACAGCCGAAGTTGAAGGTGATGAGGAAGGACTGCTCCCAGAACTCAAGCGGCCACTATGGAAAAAGGCAGGACCACGCCCAGGTGCCAGGCCTCTGTTCTCCTACTTTCAGCTTCCTCTCAGACAGGAGACTTCCATGTCCTAACCAGCCCTCAGTCAGGTGCCCAGAACCGGCCACTCCAGCAGGAGACCGGCTGGTGATCCCCTTCTGTTGGGGCTTCCCAGGACAGTCCCTTTCTATAGGCCTGTCGACATAGCAGGACTGTCAGCCAGTCCACTGTTGTGAGCACACCAGGAAACAGGCCAGGAAGTGGGCTCAGAGATAATGGTGGGGTCAATCCACAGTCTAGATGATCTCTGTGCCCAGACACCGAACTTCAGTGCTGGCTGCTGATGCTCAGAGGCTAAGGCCAACCAGATCAGCCCCTGTACCCACTGTGACTGACATGCCCATATCCCACAGGGTGACTCTCCGCCTGCCCAGCCTGAGCGGCTCAGATGGGATCCCATATCGAAGCGTCTCTGAGTGGCTGGAGTCCATACGCATGAAACGCTACATCCTGCACTTCCACTCGGCTGGGCTGGACACCATGGAGTGTGTGCTGGAGCTGACCGCTGAGTAAGGAGCTGGAGCTGTCTGGGCAGGGGAGGGCTGCGGGGGTGGAGCCTCCGGACTCATGCCCCCACCCTTCCTTGCCCACAGGGACCTGACGCAGATGGGAATCACACTGCCCGGGCACCAGAAGCGCATTCTTTGCAGTATTCAGGGATTCAAGGACTGAGCCCTCCTCTCATCCCATGCCCAATCAGGGAGCAAGGACGGGGCCAAGGTCGCTCGTGGTCACTCCTTGCGCCCCTTCCCACAACCTGCCAGACTAGGCTATTGGTGCTGCTTCTGCCCACTTTCAGGAGAACCCTGCTCTGCACCCCAGAAAACCTCTTTGTTTTAAAAGGGAGGTGGGGGTAGAAGTAAAAGGATGATCACGGGAGGGAGTTGAGGGGTTAATATATATACATACATATACATATATATTTTTGTAAATAAACAGGAACTGATTTTCTGCCTCCATCCCACCCATGAGGGCTGTAGGCACTACAAAAGAGCTGACTACTGAGAATTCTGGAAAACAAGGTGTTTTTTTTATTTGTAGCTATAGCTACAACCTGGCAGCATGGGGGAGGGTGGGAATGTCCTGGAGGGTCAGGGCGTCTCCCAGCCCTCCGCAAGCAGAGTACAAAGGCTGCTCGGGGGGCCGGCCGAGGGTGCGGGTGCAGCAGTGAAAGCAGCAGCACTAAACCTGGTGCCCCCCTCAGGTGGGGTGTCTGGAGGACGGTGGGCAATCCCTGCAGGATGGGCGAGGACTAGACTCCAGGGCGGGGGCCCTGCATCCCTAGACCATGTTGGGTCCTGGGTCAGGGCACCTGGGATGCTAGGGAGGGGCTGGGAATGGGAGGGGCTAGACATCAAAACAATAACTGAGGTGGGGGCAGGTGGTCTCAGTGTGGGTGGTCCACAATGGGGCATGGACTGCGGTCTGAAGAGGGCCTGTCCTCACTCAGGTCTGGGCTCTAGCAGTGTGGCACTTCCGACAGAGCACGTGACCGTCCAGGGGGAAGCAGCCATTGTCATCTGCCTCAATGGACAAGGGCTTCCCGCAGTCCTGGGAAGAAGGAAGGGTGAGGGGCACTGGACCGGAAGGCCCCTGCTCTGCTCCACCCTACCCCACCCCATGCAGCCCCATCTTGGAATTAGAAAGATGCTTCATGGCTCAGAGCTGGTGTCATCGCATTTTCCAGCCACATCCAACTCCCCATCCCTATCCTACTTCCAGTCACCCACTAGGACCTTCCTGCAAGAGGGCAAGCAGTGGGGAGAGCTGCTTCCAAGGTGCTTGCTGCCCTGCCCACCATCACTGTAATAAAATAGAGGTTGGCTCACCTCCATTCGAAGACCTCTTCTCTCAGCTCCTATCTCCCCATCCCCTACCACAGTAAAACACCATGCCCTTCCCTTCTATTGGCTTGTCCCGTTTCTTGGCTTATCCATGACTCAAAGTGACCTCAGAGGCCCCACAGCCCCATTTCCTGCAGTGGCAGGAAGCATTCTGGCAGGACAGATGGGGTGCCACCATGAGCCACCCTCAAAATCACAGCCCTGTTTCCTGAATGCTGGTGCTTTCCACCACCCAGTTAGTAAGCAGCATCTCCCGCCACCTCCTGGTCAGAACCTGCCCAAGGAGTCCAGAGGGATGGCTGACCTCACACTTGTAACACTTCATGTGGAAGTTCTTGTCCAGGGCGACCACTCGCACGGTCTCATCTCGGCCAGGCTCAGGCATGATGGGCTCAGAGCAGACGGAGCACCTCGGGGCGTACTGCCTGGAAGGGGCAGAAAGGGCCAGCCGAGTTAGCCAGGGCTTTCATCCCCGGTGTGCGCACGCATAAGCCAGCTTGTGCAGCAAGGAAGCAGACTTCTCTGCCCTGCATCTCTAGGTGGAGGAAGCTCACCAGAAGGGCCTAAGACTGAGCCACCATGACTGGCCCTCATCAAAGGGAATTTCCTGCCTCACCAGTCACTCTCCCAAAGCAAGGGAGTCTCCCACACACCTGCCACGGTGTTCTCTCCCACTCAATCCTTACTGTCCCATTCACACTGCAGCTCCTGCAGAAAGCCAGCACTGAGGTACCCCTCCCATCCCATCCTGGGTCCCTGACCCTCACCTTCCCCCAGTCCTCCCACCCCATGCACGGTGCCTCTGCCCTGACTGCCTGGCCCTGTGGAGGGATGTGAAGTTGTGGCCACCCCAGATGGAATCCTGAAAGTGTTTACCCAAACACTCTGTCAGAGGTGGGGGTCAGATTCTGCAGTTCCCACAGCTGCACTGAGGTTCTGCGGGTCAGCCTGAGAAAGTAGCCACCTTCTAAACACTATTTCTGGGGAGAAACCAGAAATCCATACAGCTGATCTCCAAAAGAACTTTTAGAACCCAGCCTGTGTGCGAGATGAAGTCGCTCCAGCACACTTCACGAAATGCTGACATACACCCACAATAAGCTTCAGTGATCAAGGGCGAGGGAAGGACCAGCCAGCAGCAGGACTCGATGCCCGGGCCTAAGGCCCCTGAACAGCTACATCCAGATGACTTGGTCCCTGCTGTCTACAGACAGGACGTGGGACCAGAAAACAACACCAGGGGTTTGGGGCTGTCCTGAGGCTAGGGTAGCAAGCAGCCGGGCTACCAGACCAAGCACGGCGGGAACCCAGAAGGCAGGTGGCAAGGTCCTCACTTGTGGTAGTCAGGGACACAGTGGGGCCGGTTGGCCTGGTCCACGATGAAGGAGGTGCCCTCCAGGGGGCGGGCGCAGACCACACAGGTGAAGCAGTGTGGGTGATAGGCCTTGCCCGTGGCCCTCAGCATGCGGTCGGTGATGGGCTCCCCGCAGGTGTTGCACTTCTCCAGGGTGTCCTGAGGAGGCAGCAGGAGGAGGTTGGCAGGGAACCGGCACCCCACAGCAAGCTTCCAGGGCCCGACTGCCCAGCACAGCGCTACTCACAGTGTAGCAGCCCTCGCAGTACGGCGCCCCCTCCAGGCTGTAGAACTGCTGGCCCTGGAGCTGCTGCGCGCACTGGTGGCAGGTGAAGCAGGCGATGTGGAACAGCTGCCCCAGAGCGCGGACGGCTGGCTGCGCCCGGGCCAGGGGTTGATGGCATCGGCCGCAGAGTTCTAGGAAGGCCGAAGAAGACAGCAGTAAATAGAAGGAAGTATGTAGGGCTGCAAGGGATCAGCCAGCTTGGATAGGGAGTGGAGCCACAGCCCTGGCCCCCACCATGATGTGGGGGCAGGGTGGGGGTGTCCCGGTGGGGTGGGCTCACCGTTGACGGCCACGTTCTGCCTCTGAGGATGCTCCATGTCCTGCATTAGCTGCTGGGTCAGCTGCTCCAGCTCCTCCACCTCCTTCAGAGTCAGGGGCCCTGGGGCCCCAGGGGAGCGCACCTGCAATCCCAACACTTTCCTCACACTCTAGAGGGCTGCTGCCTCCAAGAACCCTCCCAGGCCAGCCTACCCGGCTTCTTCCAATGAGGACTTAGCTCCCAGCTCGTGTCCCAGATGCTCAGGCTTGACCCTTAAAGCTTCTCCCTCGTCCCCCTACCCCCGCCATCCCCAGCACCACACAAATAACAGGGGTAGGGGACCTGAGCCTGGATCTCATACAGCAAGACATTTCCACCCGCTTTGCCCAAACCCCCTGAGCGGTCACAGACAGGCCAGAATGACTGGGCGGACGGAGGCCACGCACACAGCAGCTCAGGTCACTGAAGCACTGGACACTCCAGGGCCACGCATCAACTCCACAGAGCATGCTCAGACATCGCCCCCATGGGACGGGCACGCAACGGCGTGCACACACGCGCACACACACCTACCCGGCCTGCCTGCTGCTGAGCAGCCCCTGTCAGCGTGAGGATACAACACAGGCAGGAATTGCAGGTTAAACCCACTGAGCTGTCTGCAAGAACCCAGCCCCACCCCCACACAGAGACCCTGTCCCTCGAGTAAGGGGCTTCTGAACTACCTCACTCAGGTCCCTCCCCAGCAGCCTCAGAGAAGGTCCAAAGGCCACCCCCTAGGCCAGCCCAACCTTCCCATTTAGGGGATCCCGGGGACTGGGGCGGGGGGTGGATGTTAAGGACAGTGCTGCCAGTAACCCTGAGAGGTAACCCTGAGAACTCCGGGAAGGGCTGTCTGACCTGCATCAGCACTGCCAGGAGACACGCCCACAGGAGCAAGTGCACTGGGTGAGTCTTTTCCATGTCTGAAAAAGCCTACCCAGGACCGTGGCCCCATCACTGAGTGTGCTACCTGCAGATGCCTTCATTCCCATAACACCCGGAACTTCCAAAGCCCCCCTGCTACCTCCTCCCATAGCCCCTCTCCCCTCAGCCCTGGCTTCACTGGCCCTCACCCCGATCCCCATCTGTACCCACAGTTGCGTCCTTTCTGCCCAGTGAAGCATGCGTCCATATAAGTCCAACTCTCCAGATCTTAGCCATTTTCCCTTAAGATCCTACCGTCTCTTAACTGACTCATTCCCTGGAACACTCACTTCAACTTTGTCTCCTCCAATCTTCCCTTCCTGGCATCTTGGGGACAGAGTGAAGGGGCTCAGTCAGTCCTTGCTCTCCAGTGCCATTCTAAATGCCTGGCTCCTCCTTCAGAAGCACAGAATCCTCATCTGCATCACCTCCCATGGGTATCCCCGTTCATCAGGACACTCTATCCAGAACTGTCCCCTCTGCCAGCCTGCACCAATGCCACCGCTTCAAACCAAACTTCCATCCTTCTCAGTCATCGTCCATCATGGGACATCCTTGACCTCAGATTTACCTCCAAGTCTCTTGCCAGCGATTATCTGCCTCTCCTCTTCCCCATCCACACCTACTACGTGAACCCAGAAAAGCCTTAGTTTCCCCCGCCCGCAACCCACCTCTGGACTTTGTCCACCATGCCCCAGCCTGGTCCCATGACCATCTAACCCCTACAAGGTTCACTGTCCCTCCGGGCGCCTGCAGCCACCCGCAGCTATCCGGACCAGTCTCCAACCCCAAGTCACACCACCACCCGCTTCCTGTTTCTGCTTCCAAGCTGCAGAAAGCAGTGGAGAGATTGCTGAACACTGCAGAGTGAGCTCACAACACTGCAGCACCCGCACGACCTCCAGCCCGGCCTTCCCCACAGCAGCTGTTCCAGACCTCTCCATCTCCTGAGCCCCCACCTGCTTCGTCCCCTTGCTCGCACCACGACCTCACCTCCCACATGACTGAGGACATGGAAGCCAGCCAGCTTAAGCTCCCTCATCGTCCTTCCTATCCACGCTGCAACCACTCTGTCCTTGCTGTCTGGGATGCCTCTGGGGGAGGAGACATCACCAAGATCTCCTCCAGGGACCGAAGCAGCCTGCCCCTGCTCTCCCACAACACTCACCCTCCATCACCTGCTTCCCCGGGTTACACAGTACCTGAGCCCTTCTCCCCTAACTTGCAAAAACCACACACGCTACACCACAGACTCAAACACACACACCCTCACACATACCCACATACCAGTCACATGCACACACACATCAGACCACACACATACACCACTCACACACACTCACACATATGCCACACCACACGCACACACTCACACATATACCACACCACACACACACACTCACACATATACCACACCACACACACACGCCACTCACATTCAGATAATACCACACCAGGCCAGGCGCGGTGGCTCATGCCTGTAATCCCAACACTTTGGGAAGCTGAGGCAGGCAGATCACTTGAGGTCAGGAGTTCAAGACCAGCCTAGCCAACATGGTAAAACCCCATCTCTACTAAAAAATACAAAAATTAGCCAGGTGAGGTGGCACGTGCCTGTAATCCCAGCTACTTGGGAGGCTGAGACAGGAGAATCGCTTGAGCCAGGGAGGCGGAGGTTGTAGTGAGCATGGGCGACAGCCTGCACTCCGTCTCCAAAAAAAAAAAAAAGATATACCACACCACATGCTCACACACACCACTCACTAACATATATACACATACGCCACTTGTGTGTATATGTGTGAAAGTATGTACGTGCACATTCGCCTGCGCATACTTTCACACATATACCCACAATCACACACCATACACATCACAGACACACCACTCACACATGCACACACCTTCACTCACACATGCACACATGTACTCATATACACATACTTTCACACAATCACACTACACACATCACACACCACTCATACATTCATGCTAACACATGCACATACACTCACATACACCATACCCACACCCACACACTAACACACACACACGCCACTCATATATTCACATATGTATATACAAACACACACACACACCACACTCACACCACTGACACACAGTCCTTCCCTTAGTCCTTTTAAGACCAGGCTACACCAGCAGCCCCACTTCTCACCACCCACTCTCTCCTCAACTCCTCACGCTGTGTTCCCACCACAGGGCACAAACAGGCCATCCCAAGACCGTTGACGATTTCCCAACAGTCTAATCTCTAGCCTTGAGTCCTCACTCCCTCAAATACCCCGCTGAGGAGCTCAGCTCTCTTCTCCAAGTACGCCCTGACTCTCCTCCTGACTCTTCTTCCTGCTCCTCCTGGTCCCTGCTGTCTGCACTCCCTGGGAAGCTCCTCAGCTCCGACCCTGACCCTCCGGCATCACAGTGTCACTGTGCCCCACTACCATGCTAGACATCTCTGGCCCTCTCCTGAAAGCTGGCCCTGAATTTCTAGCTGAATGACGGCCCCAGCTGAAAGTCCTCCTGGGACCTGTTGCTCAAAACGTTGACAGCTGGACCCCTCCTCTTCCCGTCCAAACCATTTCCCCTTTTGGACTTCTCTATTTTGTCAGCAATCCTGTCATCCGCCCACACCCCAATCTCCAAATCGCGCTGGAGACTTTTTTTTTTCCTCTTCCCCTCACCCTTGTCTTCCAATTGCTCATCCCTTGCTAAGTCCTGGAGGCTGTGCCTTCCCGACAGCTCTAGCACACAGCTCTCACATGCGGGGCTTAATTTTCATTGCAGCTAACATTACTATTGTCCAAGAGTGAACTCACACCCATCACTGACTTCCCTCGAATACACATCTCTGCTGGCGAAACTTTCCAGAAAGCTTTCAAAAACACTGCTTTCACCAGCACTCCTGACCCACCCCACACCTACTCAAAAATCATGAATGCCTCTCCAGTGCTCAAGAGCTCCTTGGGTGAGCCACTTCACCTCCTACGCCCTCCAGCCCCGCTTGCCTCTCCAAGTATAGCTCTATCATTTTCCTACAGGAACCTTCCACTTTCTGTTCTCCAAACATCCCTCTCCTCTCTGGATTCTTACGTCCTGCCCATCCTTCGAAGCCTTTCCTAATTTGCCAGGCCCCGAGTTGACTCCCCGGTCTGAGTGCCTGTGACTCACAGGATTCTGCAAAGCTCACTGGCCCTTGGCATTTCTTCCTATGCTGTGTCTGAGTGTAGGCAGACATCATCACTATCAGTGGACTCTATGGATGCTTGGACTAGGTGACCATCAGGGTCATCTTCGTCACCAGAAATTGGACGATCTTATTTCCTGAACTAGAAGGCAAGAACCATTTTGTAATTATAGCTCTTCTATTTTGAGAGTTCCTGTGCTAGACACAGAACCCAACACTCTCTAGGTATTAGCTCACCTAATCTTCACAACCACTGTATGGAGTAGAGAATGTTAAAGATTGAGAAACTGAGGCTCAGGGTTCACCTAACTTGCCCAGTCTAAGGACTTGAGAGAAGCTGAGCCAAGAATTCTATTCCAGGTCCATCTGACAACTGAAGGCTGAGCTTCTTGCAGAGATCTCTTCCCTCCCATGTCCTACCCTCCTGGGCACAGAACACAGTGCCTGGCACGTGGTGGATGCTGGCTCAACCAGTGTTTACTGGGGCTGTCTCTTATCTCCAAGCCCTCAGGCAGAAAGAGTGCTCAGAGGAGCAGGGAGATTAACTCAAGACCCAGGAATGGGAAAAACCAAGGTGGAACTGGTGATCTCATCCCTCCCTTTAACTTTCTGGGGTAAAGGCACAAGGAAAGGTCCACCAGATCCTCCTAATTCAGAGCCTGTGCTCTCTGCGCCGTCCCAGCCAGGCCCCACCCAGCCCCACACCCAGCCAGGCCTCTCCTCCAGAGGAGCATGTTCTTACCATTGTTCCACCAGGCTAACCCCAGAGGATGAAAATTCCTATCCCGCCACCCCCGTGTCCACCCTGACTCTCCAATCACCTTATGCTTATGCTCTGGCTCCTGACCCAGCTCCGCCCCAGCGCCCTGGTCCCAAGCCTTGTGCCTCGTCCTATCACCATCCCTCACCTGGGTTTGGTTCTGAGCCGGTGAGGGCACGGGGTGCTGCTTCTCCTGCACTCGGGGCTTCTCCCTCTGCTGAGCATAGGTGAAGCTGGGAGGTTGAGGGGAGCCTGTGCCAGCGGAAGGAGCTTCAGGGTGCCCCAATTTTTGATTTGGCTGTGACCCGGATCCACCTGGCGCTCCAGGACTGAACTTGGAAGCCACAGGAGTAAACTTAGGAGTCACTGGAGAAAACTTAGGGGCTGGAGCCGGAGATGAGGCTGGGGGCCCTCGGGGCTGGGTGTTAGCCAAAGACACAGGCTGGGGCTGGGACTGGACATGGAGTTGGACCTGAGGCTTGGGCTGGGGCTGGGGCTGAACATGGAACTGTGTTTGGCTCGGAGCCGGAGCCGGAGCCGGAGCCGGAACCTGGGGCAGAGGCTGGGAGCTGGAAGGGGACTTCCAAGGAGGCAGGGGTGCTGTGCCCCCAGCTGCAGGCTTAGTACTGGACTTGGAACTGAATGGAGTGGCCACTGGTGGGGGCACATATCCAGATGACACCTGCAAGGGGTGGGAGAGGGAAGAGAAATGCAGTCAGGAGGACACCATCCTCCTTAGTTCTATACCCAGTCTCTCTGGCCCTGAGCCCTGCTATTCCTACTCTCCGGTCCCTTACCCGGGCTTTGAAAGGATCATTCTTGGTCATGTCATCCAGCAGTGAGGACAGAGAGTCGATCTCCAAATCAATACTGCTCACCTTCTCCCTGGGCTAGAGGGTCAGAGGTCAGAGCACCTATTCCATGCCTCTATCCCCCCACCCCCAAGGCAGAGGTGCAGGGGAGGTAAGAAGAAAGGGCCCTCTTCTCCTCTCCTTGGGGGTGTCCAGTGCAGCCGCCCCTCCCAGGCCTCCGTACCTGTGGTGGGGGCGGTATGGGGGCCTCAGGCCCTCCCTCCTCCTCCAAAGGAGGCGGCGGGGAAGGGAAGATCTCCTCCTCCAGAGGCGCAGGGGGAAATGATTCCTCGATCGGGGGAGGGGGCGGCGGGAAGGCACCTCCCAGAGCACCCTCTGCATCGTCGCCATCCCCAGCAAGGGGAGGTGGAGGCAGGGGAAAGTCTGGGGTAGGAAGGAGAAAGACGTCGGCCGGGGTCCCTCTACCCCTCACCCAAGCTCCCCTGAGTTTACCGCTCTAACCCCTAACCCAAGAACTCTCTCAGGGGTCCTAGAGCGTGTGGGGAAGCAAAGGAGGAGCACAGGGCGCCCTGGGAGTACCAGGTCAGGAAAGGCCGGGGGCACTGCCGAGGAGTGGTGCAGCTCCCGTTACACTTCGGAAAACGGACCCGGAGGGGAAGATTCGTGCCCCACATTCCCGCCTCCCACCCCCAGGCGGGGGACTTGGAACGGTCCCAGGAGCCCTGGCTCCCAGCCACGAGCTCCACGATGAGGTAAGAACATCTGCTCGGGACAGGGTGGCTGCGCCCAGCCCCCTCGGCAACAACCTTTCCAGACATCCCCAAATTCCCGAAACCACTGCCCCCCACCCCGGCTCCTGCCGGGATCCATTCCCCAAGCCCCGCCGCATACCTTCCGGGGGCGGCGGGGGAATCTCGCCCACCCGGCCCATCTGTGCGCGCTGGGCCCCGGGTGCCGGGGGAGGCTCGCTGTCCCCGGGCCGGAAGGGATTCACTTTGGGCTTTGGGGCCACCACAGGGCCGAACTTCTTCTGCGGGGCGTAAAAAGCCGGAGCCGAGACCGAAACGGAGATCGCGGGAGACGGGCGGGGGGCCGCCATGGCCGGGCCGGGCTGCTGGGGTGGGTCGCCGGGTTACGCAGCGCGGAGCCGGGCTCAGGAGCCCCGGGCGGTCCCAGCTCCCCTTGGCGACCCCCACTCGCCCCCTCCCGGCGCCCCGCGTCCCCTCCCCGTGGGGCCGCCCTGCCGCTCCCCGCGCCTCACCGCGGGCCGGAGCGTGCGCGCCGCGTCTCGGGTGGCCGCCTAGGCGCTGGGTCCGCCGACTCTGCGTCCCGGTCCGGAGCAGCCTCCAGCCGGGCGGGGAGGGACACACGGAAGGAGGAGGGAGGGAGAAGAGAGGGGGCGGGGAGAGAGCGGCGCCCAGACCATACAAGGAGCGGCCCGGAGAGGGGGCGGGGAGAGCGGGGAAGGGCGGACCAGGCAGGAAACTCCCCCAGGAAGGGGCCCTGATCCTGCCTCAGGCCAGAGGCTCCGCCGAGGTCCGCCCGCCCCCACCCCACTCACTGCCGCCCCCGCCGCCCCAGCCCGGCTCAGACCCCCGCTCCCTGAGCACAGGCCTCTGATGTCATTTCCTGACCTGCCTCCCCCTCCCCGCCCGACCCGCGGGTGCCCGAGATCTGACTCACCGTCCCCCTCCGGGCTTAGCCGGCGGAGGTGGGGCGGGTGCCGCCGAGGTAGCCACGCAGCCCCTATGCGCCTCCGGCCCGGCCCAGCGACCTCTCTCGGGCCTGCCGTTACTCGCTCACCTCCTGCCACCACCCGCTACCCGGCCACCTCCGAGTCCGCCTGGGGTGGCCGAACGTATGGAGCTGGGCTCCAGGGTGCACGGGGATGGGGGGTGAGGAGCGGGGCGTTCTCCCTCCCAGCACCCCCCAGCTGACTCTGTGCTCGGAGGGGTGTGTGAGCCGGAACCTCCAGCATTCTCGGGGATACGAACTTCCAACGCTGGGCAGCCTCTTAAGGCTTCTAGGAATTCGCATCCCCCGCGTCCCAGCCAGCAGATCGGTTGCGAGAGGGACCGTTCGGGCCCGCGGGGCGGGGAATGGAGGTGGGAGGGCGGGGCCGAGGCGGCGGCCGCCTGCGGACTGGAGACCCGGGAGGATAGACGCGGACGCGGGCTGCTTGTCTTTTACGGCTCTTCAGCGCCCACCACGACCCACTCCTCTAGGAGACCCTGGGCGACAGTGGGGCTCTTGGGCATTCTGAGACTGCGCTTGGTGGAGCCCCCTACTGGCCCGACCGGATTTCTCAGACTGCGACTCAGCCCCAGGCTACACGAAAGAAGCCGGACCTGGGTAATTCTTGTAGTCCTTTTTTTTTTTTAATTGCACTGGGAAACTTACCCAATCTCGGCCCCAGTTCTTTCTTCAAACTAAGGAGTCATGGCCTTTCGCCCGCTAGTCCAATATGCACTCCTAGGCGCTTCATTTTCTCTCTTGTCAGCTTTTACTGCCTCCTGAGGCCTTCCTCTTGTTCACACTGTGTCCCGTCCCTCCAAATCCGGCTACACTCTACTGGCAAGGAGCACCTGGACCATGTTTTAGAGATCATCCGAGGACTAACCCCAAAAGTTTATGAAGAGAAAGCAGAGGCCGAGCTGAAGAGATGGACCTGGGTCACACCCAGGTAAAGGCAGGATCTAAGCTGAAACTGGTGTCAGATCTGGTTGCCATGCACCCCTGATATCAGGTGAAGCAACACTGGGCAGGATAGAGCAGAGTGAGGTCAGAGTGTGAAGATTCAGCCTGATGCCCAAACTGACGCCTCTTCATTCTCCCCCGCTCCATCTGTAAAAGTCACGGTTAATCCATCTACTTTATTGCATTATATGGAGAAATAAATGAAATGTCATAGTTGTGTGCTCTATATGACTCAGTATTATTATTCAAATTCCAGTTCTGCCCAGAATGAAAATTCTGACCCGGTTACACTAAGGCGTTTTCCCCCATATGTCCCTTTCTGGGTTGCCAGGCAGATCTCTCAGGGGCCTCGGTATATGCAATGTCCTCTCTTTCCTTCAACCTTATTAAGTCTTTAATTATACCTAGGACGACATCTTAATCACTTTTGCAAACCCCACTGATCTTTTTCTCTGGCATCTCATTGTCTTTGTCACCACCAGTATTTCTCACAGCCACAGGCATGTGTGGCCATGTGTGATGGGAAGTACGCAGTGCACACCTCTCTGACACGCTCAAGCCAGCCCTGGGCCTGTCTCTGAAGACCTGTTAGAAATTTGATACTGGATTTCCTGTGCATGTTGGAAATTGTGTCTTGGGCTTCACAGACCAAAAGTCTCATCACAGATCCTTCAAAATATGGCCCCTTTGGGGAAAAAAAGATAGTTAAGAAGATGATTTCAAGATAACTTCATAGGAATAAAAGCCATCTACCCTCTAAATGTCTCCTTAAGTAATGTGCATGTGCAAAATAGAGTATGTGTAATTGTTAGGCAGCTGAACCTATTTATAAATCAGAAATAGAAGAGTGCGTAGGCAGGCATAGTTTTACTGACAACTAAGAGCATTCAGAATGCAGAATATTCAAGTGAAGACTTTTAAGCCAGCCATTCTAAATACAAGTAGAAACACCCAGAGTATCCCAGAAGAACAGAATCACTGCCTCAGATGTCTCAAGAGGAGCAGCAGAGTCAATGCTCTTAAAATGAAGACAATGGGCTGGGCACAGTGGCTCACGCCTGTAATCCCAGCACTTTGGAGGCCAAGGCAGGCAGATCACTTGAGGTCAGAAGTTTGAGACCAGCCTGACCAACATGGTGAAACCCAGTCTCTACTAAATATACAAAAATTAGCCTGGTGAGGTGGCGGGAGCCTGTAGTCCCAGCTACTGGGGAAGCTGAGTCAGGAGAATCGCTTGAACCCGGGAGGCGGAGGTTGCAGTGAGCCAAGATCACGCCACTGCCCTCCAGCCTGGGCGACAGTGTGAGACTCCCTCTCAAAAAAAAAAAAATGCAGGAAGTGAATAAGAGTGGCCTTAATGATTGTTGGGCATTTTTCTTAAGTAAGCAATTCTAATTGATATCCTTAGACAGTATGTGCGAAGTACAGCAAATAAGAAGATGTTCCTGAGTAAAGAATGCCCAACAGCTTAAGACCAGCCAGGGAGACAAAGTAAGAAAATGGCCACTGCCCTTTACTACCTAAAACGTCTCCATGCGCCTCCAAGGATTTATAACCATCAGGTACCAGAAAGTTTTCTTCAAGAGTGCACAGCAGAAAGTAGGAAGTTAAGAGCAGTCAGGGAAGGAAAAGGAAAAGACAGTGTCACAACAAAAGAATGATTTCTAAAATGGAAAGAGAAATGCGACCAGGAGGTTCTTTCCATATGCCAACTGCAGATAGATAGAGGTTCACTCACGGGCCAGGCACCACGTGAAGCATTCTGAAAACAGCAACAATAGCAGCCCCCTAATAACATCAACAGCTGTAATAGCAGCACACGCTGAGAGAATGCTTAGAATATTGTTTGAGGTGCAATGCTAAGCACTTTAAATATATTAGCCCCGGCCAGGCACAGTGGCTTACGCCTGTAATCCCAGCACTTTGGGAGGCCGAGGTGGGTGGATCACCTGAGGTCAGGAGTTCGAGACCAGCCTGGCCGACATATAGTGAAACTCCATCTCTACTAAAAATACAAAAATTAGCTGGGCCTGGTGGCACGTGCCTGTAGTCTCAGCTACTCAGGAGGCTAAGATGGGAGAATCACTTGAACCTGGGAGGCGGAGGTTGCAGTGAGCCAAAATCGCACCACTGCACATCAGCCTGGGTGACAGATCGAGACTCTGTCCAAAAAACAACAAACGAACACACATGTATGTGCGTTTGTTTATATATATATATATTAGCCCCTTCTAATCATCACTATAAACCTGTGAGGAATATGCATCATTATCCCATTTTTTAGTTAAGGAAACTGAGGCTAACTGGATGTCGGATTTTTCACCTCCTAGACTGCAAATTTTTTTTTGCAACACAAATATTAAGACTCACCTGCCCCATCCTTGCTTCCATCTTTGTATTCCATCAGTTCTCCTCAGGCCCTCCTACCTGGTCCATCAACAGCCCCTTTCAAGTCTGCCTTCACCCCAACACCCCTACTTTATACCTGTGGGCCACCATTTTCTCTTTCTGTCTCATGACACCATCAAATTCTGTCTGTCTGTTTATGTATCTGTCTACCTGCATGTGAACACATACACACATTTTGTATATGCAAGTTATATGTATACATGCTTTTGTAAAATAGAACATTTCCAGAAGATGTCAAGAATTGTTGACAACACAGCCAGGTGCAGTGGCTCGTGCCTGTAATCTCACCACCTTGGGAGGCTGAGGTGGGCGGATCACTTGAGGTCGGGAGTTCAAGACCAGGCATGGCCAACATGGAGAAACCCCGTCTCTAGAAAAATTACAAACATAAGCTGGGTTGGTGGTGTGCGCCTGTAATCCCAGCTACAAGAATTGCTTGAACCAGGAGGCGGAGGTTGCAGTGAGCTGAGATCATGCCACTGCACTCCATCCTGGGCAAAGGAATGCGACTGTGTGTCAAAAAAATAAATAAATAAAAAGGAATTGTTAACAGTAGTTAATGTTAGGGAGTAGATTGAGGAGGACAGAAGGCTTTTATACTTTTGTATTTTGTCCCTGTGAACATGTATTACTTTATAATCTGAGAAAAGAAAAGAAAGGAGAGAAATGAAAGAGCCGCTGTATCTTTTTCCTGATATCAGAGCACCTCCCTTGCGCTGAGTACTGTGTGCACTCGGCCTGCAGCTTCCCACTTGCTCCCAGATTTACTGTCCCCCTCATCCCACTGGCCTGCATGCCAGTACAAAAGAATCTCTCCCTGGGGGAACTGCAGACACTGTGGATGATGAACCATGGATGAGTTGGACGCGCATCAGGATGAGGTCAGGGTGAAGCACACAGCAAGACCCAGAGACCTTTGCAGTCAAGGCCAAGGTTGAGCAGCCTCCTGCCCTGTCCAAGGGCCACTCCCCCAAGAGAGGGGTGGGACTGACAACCACAAATGCCCACGTTTCCTTCTTTCTTCAGGGTCAGGCCAGGAGGCTGACATCAAAGCATCATCCCCTATACACTTTCCCTCCCATTCCCAACCTCAGTTCAGCCAACATTTACCAATTAATTTCTATATTCTAGGCACTCTGGATATAAAGAAAAATAAACTCAGTTTTGCCCTCAAGAAACCCTCCATCTAGGGGGGAAAATACTTAAGTAGATAGTTTTAGTATAATAAGTGTTAAGATTAGAAAAAACATTTTCTAATCACCCACCCAATAGAGCTGGCTTGGTGTGGCTACTAACTACAATGCCTGGGTGGCCTTCTCATCATGTAACCTCATTATTATCCCACCAGATCAGAAGCAGCAGTGAGGATTCCAGGACCAGGGAACCAGAATCTACATAAGGCATCCAGGGAGCAGAGGTCAGAGAAGCAGGAGAAGGCAGGAGTCCTCTTATCCCAAGTGCTGGGCCAGATGGGCACCCAAAGGCACTGCAAGCGTCAGCAGCCAGAAATGTGTGGTGGGTGGAAGGGGCAGAGCGAGGCAGATGGTCAGATGGCGAGGAGTCAGCAACCGAGGGAGCTGAGAAGGGCAGACAGGAAAAGAGACCCAAGGCACCAACAGCAGCACAGCCAGGTTGCTGGCACCGAGGCAGCCACTAGTGGAGCATCAGCTGCCTTCATTCTCTGTGCACCCAGAGGAAGCCAAAATCAGAGAGCCTGGCCTAGAAGCTGGAGTGTTTGTCACTGAAAATAGCTGACTAAGTCACTGGCGGGAGTAAACATTGCAGAGAGTGGAGGTTGAGTGTAGGTAGATAACCCATCTTGCTTGAGGTGACAAGTACTAGTTGTCTCTAGTTGCTCCCTCACCTCCACTTCCTTTAATAAGGTGGGCTTCAAATGAAGAAACCCACTAGGCTGAACTGACACAGGAAGTGGGTGCTTCTGAGTCACCCTTAGAGCTTGCTCAAGCTTCCTTAGGCTGCCCTTCCTGCCACCCGGTCTGTAGTTATTTATGCCACCCCCAGAGATGTGACTTATGTAGCCAATGGACACTGTCTCAGAAAAAGGGAACAGGTGGACCTACTCAGGTCTACCAACAGCAGACTCAGACTCTCAACATGCCTGAGCAAGCCAGTAGACAGGCCTTTGTACCCAAGCGTGAGATGCTACCAGAAGACAGTCGTCCCATTCAACTAGCTCCCTGGTTCCAGCAAAGTTGTTCCAGGGTGCCTAAGAATAGTGGAGTAGGGCAGGCCCAGCACAGTGCATTTGCTCTATACATTTGCTGACTGAAACTGAGTTCCAGAACCATTGAAAGCTCACTCTAGATCAAGGCAGGCCCTGTATTTGGTAAAGCTTAAGGACTTTTATTGCGTCACTAATTATTCATTCATTTATTCAGCAAACATTTATTGGGCGCCTACTTTGTGCAGGACACTTTGTTAGGTGCTGGGGACATAATAATGAGCAAAGACAGGCATGATCTCAGCCCTTGGTAAGTTCAGGCCTTTGGAGGGTCTCCTAGGAGAGATAAACACTAATTAAATAATGACAGACAAATGCGAAACTGCAACTGTTACAGGAACCTCAAGAGAAAGGAACAGGATGCATCCGGTAGAGCCTGTACGTGGGAGATGTGACCTGGTTGGGGAGCTCAGGAGAGGGAAGTCCAAGCAGAGATCTGAAAGGTAAGCAGAAGTTAAGTACGCAAAGTGGAAGGAGAGAAATATTCCATGCAAAAGGAGAAGTGTTTGCAAAGCCCTGTGACAGCTGTGGGCGCACTAGAGACCCCAAGGCAGGTAGGTGTGGCTGGAGTATCAAGAGAGAGATTCCTCACCGGAGACACAGGGTGAGGAAAGGCTGGACGGGTGGGTGCAGAGAGGTTGCAGAGCATGTGAAAGGGTTTCAACTTGATCCTGAGAGCAATGGGGAGCTGCTGCAGGGTTTTCGATTGAAAAGAGGGTCATGAAGAGACTTGGGAATTTTGAAAGTGTCACCCTAGGGGCAGTGCGGAGAGTCACAGGAAGGGCCAGTGCAGATGTGTGAAGGACAGTTAAGAGGTTCTGGTAGAGCTCGAGGTGAAAGGGAGGAGATTTGTGGAAATGGACAAAAGTGGATAGAGTAGAGAGCTTTTTAGGACATGAACTCGTCCACAGAAAGAATGGGACAGAGGGAGAAAGAGACATCACAGGCCCATCCCAGCTTCTGCTTGAAAGTACTCTCCGCTGAAAAGTACAGGTCTGGGAGTGAAATTGTTTGTTTCATTCTGGACGTACTGAGAACGAGTAGGCGCACAGTGGGCAGTAGGATATCCAGGTCCAAGGCAGAGAAAAGAAAATTATACTGAAGATCCACATTTACAAGTCATCTGCCTCCAAATAGCAATTTGAAGCTGTTATTGGCTGAAAAAAAATCACCTATCAAATATTGCATGAACAGTCGAGAGGGCTAGGATATGGGCTTTGCTGGATTCTAGCATTTTATGGATAGATGGAAGAGGGAGGTATGCACTTTCTGAGTAAAAGTCACCCTTACTCAGATGCAAGGCACATGTGCTCTTCCCCAGGCCTCCGTGTCTCTGCCAGCGGTGAAGTAAGGATGCTTACTCCTCTCACTTCTCCTACACTGTGAGCGCAGGAGTGCCTTGCCCACAGTTGCTCGCCTGGAGACCACCAGAGCTAATTTTATTAAGTCCCGTATTTAGTCCCTTTTATTAACCCCAGAATGTCACTTATGGAAAGAAGCCCTAAATTCCTTGCTCCCGCTATACCTTGGTCCCTGGCTCAACTCCTGGAAACTAGTCCAGGGTGCCTTCAGAGCATGCAGGCCCTTTTCAGCAAGCATTCCTCTTTTTTGAGCATCCTCTCTCCTTCTTACTCTAACCTGGACCATCCCTGAGGATATACCTCCTCGGCACCCCCCACCAAGTGGCAGACAATGTTTTCCCCATAGCCCTGAATGTGGAACAGATATCTCTTTGAACTCTCATTGCTATATCCAGACAATTCTCCCTCCCTCCTTTCTAAAATCCCCCAGTTTTGAATGTCACATGATTAAACTACACAACTACTGCCCATCCTACATAGTCATCTGTTGCCCTGGGTCACACACCCTCATTTCTTTCTCTTGCTCTGTCACCCAGGCTGGAGTGCAGTGGTGTGATCTCGGCTCACTACAACCTCTGCCTCCCAGTTCAAGTGATTCTCCTGCCTCAGCCTCCTGAGTAACTGGGATTACAGGTGCACACCACCACACCTGACTAATTTTTGTATTTTTAGTAGAGACGAGGTTTCACCATGTTGGTCAGGCTGGTCTGGAACTCCTGACCTCAAGTGATCCGCCTGCCTCAGCTTCCCAAAATGCTGACATTACAGGCATGAGCCACGGTGCCTGGCCAAGAGTAAAAATAAATGAATAAAAAGAAAAAAATAAATGAATAAGCCTATATACCCGAACATGTAATCACTAATGGTGTAACCACTATTTTTAAAATTATTTATTTATTAATTATTATTATTTTTTAATGTTTTTGAGATGGAGTTTTACTGTTGTTGCCCAGGCTGGAGTGCAGTGGCATGATCTCGGCTCAACTGCAACCTCTGCCTCCCAGGTTCAAGCGATTCTCCTGCCTCAGCCTCCCAAGTAGCTGGGATTACAGGTGCCCACCACGATGCCTGGTTAATTTTTGTATTTTTAGTAGAGATGAGGTTTCACCATGTCGGCGAGGCTGGTCTCGAACTACTGATCTCAGATGATCTGCCTGTCTCAGCCTCCCAAAGTGCTGGGATTACAGGCATGAGCCACTGTGCCCGGCCTTAAAAATTATTAATGAGGTATTTTACTTTTTTGGCACTAAGTCATGGGAATTTGGTGTGTATTTTACACTTACAGCATGTCTCAATTCACACTAGTCCCATTGCAGGTGCTCAAAGGTTACACATTGCTGGTGGCTCCCACATTGCATGGCAAGTTCTAAATAGACCCTGAGCCATCTCTATACAATCCTAATTTTAAGCCACACTTTCTCCAACCAACTCCTTCTATTTTTCTACTCATTCTCTTTTTGTGCTTCGACAATCCCTTGGCCCACTGGGACCTGCCATTCATGTCCATACCAGCTCACATTTCCTGGACAATCATTAGAGTCACTCCCTTACATCTGTCTCAACTTCCTGTGCCTCTTTCTCACCCTGTGGTGCTCATTTGGCAAAACCCCAGCCTGGGCTGAGTCCAATTCTACCAACTCCATACCTGCACCCACGCAGCTGGGTGGCGCTACAGAAAAACACACAGCCCTTCTGCCAGGTCTCATTGGAAACTCCATGGCTGTGAGCTGCAGATGCCATCTGACCATTCTACATCCTGATAAACATACCAGTCTCGTTTTTCCACCCACTCTCCCACTCTCACTCTCTCAGAAGGCTTCTAGACCTCCTCTCTCTCCACTTCTCCTTCCACATCCTCATGCATAGCTGATGCCTTGCTTCCTGTTGCAAGGAGAAAATTAAACAAATTGAAAAAAAACCTTTCCTAGGCTCTACCTACATCGAATCAAACTAATCCCACATGCTCTCTGGCCTCATCTCCCAGCACTCATTTTGCCTCAGCCACAACGGCCTTGTTACTGTTCCTCCAATGTGTAAGGCACATTCCCATCTCAGGGCCTTGCATTTGCTAGTTTCTCTGCTGGGAAGGTTCTTCCACAGACATCTGTATGGATCACCCCGTTATCTCCATCATAGCCTTCCTCACATGCTGACCTCTCAGTGAGGCCTCCCATGACCATCCAGTTTAGAATGACATATACCAGCCCTTTCATTATTATCCACCTCTCCTTTTTTTTCTTTCTTTCTTTTTTTTTTTTTTTTTTGAGACAGGGTCTTGCTGTGTTGCCCAGGCTGGAGTGCAACGGCATAATCATGGCCCACTGCAGCCTCTACCTCCCAGGCCCAAGAGATCCTCCCATCTCAGCTTCTCAAGTAGCTGGGACCACAGGCATGTGCCACCAGGCCTGGCTAATTTTCTTTTTCTTTTTGTAAAGACAAGGTCTCCATATGTTGCCCAGGCTGGTCTTTAACACCTGAGCTCAAGCAATCCTCTCACGTCAGCCTCCCAAAATGCTGGGATTACAGGCATGAGCCACTGCCTTAATTTTTCTTCATAGCAATTATCACCTTAAATATATCATTCCATCCTGGGTTTTGGCACCACCACCCCCCCCACCAAACAATTCAGTCTCTTAATTGTTGTATTGCTGTTTCTTCCCCACCACTTCTCACTAGACTATAAGCCCCGTGACAGCAGGAGTTTTGAATCATAGTACCTAGAGAGGTACTGACATAAAGTAGGCGCTCCTTAAATACTTGTAATATGGAATGAATGAATGAACAATGGAAAAACTAGCAAAAAAAGACAAAGAAGGAGCAGCCGGAAAGTCAAGAGGAGAACCAGGAAAGAGTGTTTGGGAATGAGGGAGTAACCATGAGTCCCTCACGAGGGTATGAAATGCCCCTGATGTGCCACTTAAGGTTAGAAATGAACAAAATCTATTAACATGGAGGCTAAGGGTGTTACAGGAAAGAGGTCCCAATCCAGACCCCAAGAGAGGGTTCTTGGATCTCGCACAAGAAAGAACTCAGGGCGAGTCCATAGAGGAAAGTAAAACCAAGTTTATTAGGAAAATAAAGGAATAAAGAATGGCTACACACACAGAGCAGCCCTGACGGCTGCTGGTTGCCCATTTTCATGTGTGTGTGTTTTTTTAAATTATATGCTAAACAAGGGGTAGGTTATTCATACCTCCCCGTTTTAGACCATAAGGTAACTTCCTGATGTTGCCATGGCATTTCTAAATTATCATGGCGCTGGTAGGAGGGTAGCAGTGAAGACCAGAGGTTACTCTCGTGGCCATTTCGGTTTTGGCGGGTTTTAGTTAGCTTCTTTACTGCAACCTGTTTTATCAGCAAGATCTTTATGACCTATGTCTTGTGCTAACTTTTAATCTCATCCTGTGACTTAGAATGCCATAACCGTCTGGGAACACAGCCCAGCAGGTCTTAGCCTTATTTTACCCAGCTCCTATTCAAGATGGAGTTGCTCTGTTTCAATTGCCTCTGACAGGGGAGCCCCCCATGTGAGCTGCTTCATAGAGTGAAGATGCCAGACTGGGTGAATTGAGGAGTGCAGAGAAGTAAGGAAATGGAGAAGATGAGTGCCGGCAGCTGTTTCAAAAATTTTGGCTGTGAGAGAAACTAGAGAACCAGGAATAGAAAGATCAAGGGGCAAATTCCAGCTCCCACCTTAGAAGGAAGACATTGCTTGCATTCCTGCCCCCAACACAGTTTTCCACCATCAGTAATAAAATTCAGCCTTGACTACCACTAGCCACCTCATGCATATACATGAACAAAGAGGTTGGAAAGGAAATTCTTCTTTAAGTTAAAGAGAGAAACACACCCACCACCTGGCGTTCAAAATTTCCAGTGTCCTTTGGACCTTCCTGCCCATGTGGGTGCCCTGGCAGGATAATTGTGATTGACTGATTCAGTGAGTGAACAGCTTTCAAGTGGACCCCCACCCAGGAGAGTAATGCCTTGTCCCTATTCGCTTATCACCATCACAAAACCTTAACCAAACAGTGGTCTGAACCTATACACTAGGATTAAGTACCCATTCTTAAATGAGCTCTGAACTCCTAAGTTAGAAAGAACAGTGGTCTTTTTTTTTCTTTTAATTTTATTGTGGTTGGTAAGAATGCTTATGAGGAGATCTACTCTCTTAAAACTTTTTTTTTTTTTTTTTTGAGACAGAGTCTCTCTCTGTCGCCCAGGCTGTAGTGCAGTGGTGCTATCTCAGCTCACTGCAACCTCCGCCTCCTGGGTTCAAGCAATTCTCCTGCCTCAGCCTTCTGAGTAGCTAGGACTACAGGTGCCCACCACCATGTCCGGCTAATTTTTGTATTTTTAGTAGAGACGGGGTTTCGCCATGTTGGCCAGGTGGGTCTCGAACTCCTGACCTCAGGTGATTGACCCTCCTCGGCCTCCCAAAGTGCTGGGATTATAGGCATGAGCCACCGCGCCTGGCCAAAACATTTTTTTAACACGTTTTATCTGCAAGGAGTTGAACAGTCTCCATGAGCAAAAAGATTATGAGACCTGAGCTTATTTCAACAGGGCTTAATGTTATAATAAAAGTCATAGAAAAATAATATAACATAGCTTTAGGGGTGCATCTTAGGACAGGGAAAAGAATGTTAGACTAAGAATTAGAGGACCTGAATTTTGATTGCAGTTCAGCCACTTACTAACTCAGCCACTTACTAACTGTGTGACTGTAAAAATCTGAGAGGTGGATTTTCCTTGTCTGTGGAAGTACAGCAAGGAACTTGATTTCTAAGTACTCACCCAGTTTTAACACTCAGTCATCTGTAACTAATGCCCTATATATCCACCACTCTTTCATTGTCGGGAAAATGCCTTCACTGTTTTTTCTCTGGACTTGATTGGCTCACTTAAATAAAGACATGGCCAACTGGAGCTACATCTACCCATTATGTATTAAACACATTATTTAGGAACAGGATAAGTTGCAGGAAAGGATAAAAGGTTTCAGGTAGTTACACTTTGTAGCTGAAACAGACCTCCGCCCAAACAAGTGTTTGTAAGAGGAATCCAAGATGAAGTTGCAGGATATCCCAAAAGCTAGTGAAGGAAAAGAATTGGGGAACTCAGAAGGAAAATATATACAGGAATCTGAGAGGTAGGCTGTCAGCTGTGCCTGGTGGTAGAGAAGTCTGACAGGTAGTAATAGAGCCTCAACCATCAGGCTGTGGTTCAGAGGCAGAAGCTGGGGAGGATGGCTTGTAAGCACAAGGCAGGAGCTCTCTCCTAGAGGAATGTGCATACAGGTGAGGGCTGAGGGGTCCCAGCAGGGGAGACAGGGAGGCTCCAGAGGTGTGATATGACATCTGCTGCCCCTCTCCCCTGAGTTCATAAATACTAGACAGGCAGCCATCGGAGACAATCAGGACAAGCCTTCCAGTTCCCGGTTCTCATTGGTTCTCCATGGAGGAAGGAATATAAAACTGGCAGATAGGCCTACTGAGGCTGGAACAAACAACTGCCTTGTATTCTTTATTTGATCTTTCCCTCTCTTTGTCAGTGCTCTGGGATTTGCTTGACCTTTAAAAATCCCATCTGGTTCTTCTCTCTGGGATTTATGAACTCCATTTTTTACTGCCCACCTGGCCTCTGACTCATGGTTGCCCAGACTCTATGCCCTGCCTCCTTGGTCCTGGCATCCTGCCTGATCGCTGCTGCTTGTGGCCTGGTCATGGTGAGGACACCCTGAGGTGCTGTGTGTGCTTGGGGCCTGACCAGGAAGCAGCAGGAAAGCGCTGACATTCTTCCAGGCTCTGGGAGATATGCAGGTGCGATCTACTGGCTTGGCCTTTCTCATCAGAATGTTTGGATGGAACCCCTAAATCTGCAGTAGGGGTTGCAGGCTTTCCCACAAATGTGCTTCCCAAAGAAAACACAGGGCAAATGCATCCCTTTGATCATCTGAAGCATAGGCTCTATGACAGTCACCAAAGAAGCAGTTGTCTGGGCACTCTCTTCCGCTGAATCCTATGGAACGTGATTTGGGGACGTTGACCTGCCCATGCAGGAGGGCCTTGGCTCATGGAGGTGTGTGCCTGGGGACTACACTAAGGAGAATGTGCCTGCCACATTTGCCCATGCTGACAAGCTTTCTTTCTTTTTTTTTTTTTTTTTTTTTTGAGATGGAGTCTTGCTCTGTTACCCAGGCTAGAGTGTAGTGGCGTGATATTGGCTCACTGCAACCTCCACCTCCCGGGTTCAAGTGATTCTCCTGCCTCAGCCTCTTGAGTAGCTGGGATTACAGGTGTGCACCACCACGCTAGGATAATTTTTGTATTTTTAGTAGAGACGGGGTTTCACCATGTTGATCAGGCTAGTCTCAAACTCCTGACTTCATGATCCACCCGCCTTGGCCTCCCAAAGTACTGGAATTACAGGCGTGAGCCACCGCGCCCAGAGATAAGCTGTCTTATCTAACTAAAAGTGGAAGTGAGCTCACCTTAGATCCCCAATATTTTACAAATTTCAAACCTTGTCTAAAAGTCAAATGAGCATGTCCTGTGCTGGTCTATCTTTTGTAGTGTCCAACAGATCAGAGATTGGTAATGTGAGGCCTTTTTGTCCCCACCACCAACACTGAAACCACAGAACTTCTGCCATGGACCCTCTCATCCTCTATAACTAACTGGCTGAGCCATCCTTCCTCAGCAAACTTGCTGTGCCCCAGCGCAATGGCCAGGACCCTCATCTGTTGATTACTCTGAGAAACCAGCTGGGGATGGCGGGTAGGGGTCGGGGAGAGAACTATATCGACCACTAGGACAGATTCTATGGCCACTTCCTACTCTGTGGGAATACAACTTACACACTACGAACACCTGCACTCATCCATGACTTGCCTCTGAGTCTTTCGCTGTGTATGAATGGGGTCCCTTGTCAGCAACCTAGTGCCCCTAAACCCCACTCTTGGTCCTCCTGTTGACTGAGTATTTAGGAAATCACTCTCATTTTAAAGAAAATAGACCTCAGGCTGGGTGCAGTAGCTCACGCCTGTAATCCCAGTACTTTGGGAGGCCAAGGCGGGCGGATCACCTGAGGTCAGGAGTTCGACACCAGCCTGGTCAACATGGTGAAACCCCATCTGTACTAAAAATACAAAAATTAGCCAGTCATGGTGGCGGGTGCCTGTAGTCCCAGCTACTCTAGAGACTAAGGCAGTAGAATTGCTTGAACTTGGGAAGTGGAGGTTGCAGTGAGCTGAGATCTCACCACTGCACTCCAGCCTGGGCGACAGAGCGAGACTCCGTCTCAAAAAAAAAAAAAAAAAAAAAAAGAAAGAATATAGACCTCTGTTACTGACCCTTGTGATTTCCACCTAGTCCCCAAGACTATTCTTACCAACGTTTTCCAGCATGAGCACTCTCACTTCTGGCCTTTAGCAAATAGGGTATTTGAGAACCACTAGGAGTGCCCCAAAGTTGACTGATCTTCAGGGCTGCCTGAAGATAGAGACTCTGACACCATACAAGGACATTGATAAGTAGGGACTAAGACACTTATCATCAGTATTTTATGAAAGCACCAAAGACTTATTGCTACAAATCACTCTGAAGAAAGATCATTGCTTTTCCATTTCAAAATTTAGAAATGTAGATAGATGTATTCCTCTCTTCAGCTTATGGTCCCACCTTAATTAAAGAAAGACAAGCGTGAAAGAATGTGTATCCATTCAAATGTCCTGAGCTGAGTAACTTTAATTTTTTTAAGTGAACAAATAAAGCACTTTCTATAACATCCAGAATAGATTTTCCATCTGAGGAGCTGAGTTTAAATGCTGGCTTTTTTGGCCAGGTGCGGTGGCTCATGCCTATAATTCAAGGACTTTGGGATCCTGCGGCAGGAAGATTGCTTGGGCCAGGAGTTCAAGATCAGCCTGGGCAATACAGTGAGACCCCCGTCTACAAAAATAAAAATTAAAAAATTAGTAAGCCAGGCGTGGTGGCTCACGCCTGTAATCCCAACCTTTTGGGAGACAAAGGCAGGTAGGTCGCTTGAGGCCAGGAGTTCTAGACCAGCCTGGGCAACATGGTGAAATCCCATCTCTACTAAAATAGGCACATACAAAAAATTAGCCTAGTGTTGGGGCACATGCCTGTAGTCCCATCTACTTGGGAGGCAGAGGCAGGAGGATCACTTGAGCCCAGGAGCTCAAGGCTGCAGTGAGCTTTGATCATGCCATTGCTCTCCGGCCTGGTGAGCGTGAGACCCTGTCTCAAAAACAAAACAAAACAAAATGCCAAACAAAAAAGTGCTAGCTCTTTCTCTTTCCAACTGGGAAATCTTAGGGAAAAGGAAGTTAATTGAATTCTCAGCCCCAGTTCTCTCAACTGCAATGCAAAAAGAATATCTTTCTTAGAGGTTTGTAAGAATAGACTGAAAACTGTATTCTTTAAATCAATTGTATATTGATATTTGCACTTTAAAGTGAGTTTTATTTTTTTCTCTATCTCTGTCATTCTGACTCTCAATAAATGATCTTGCCTCCTACTTATCAGAGAAAGTAGATGCTGTCAGACAGGAATCCCTCATTCTCCCGACAACAAACATGCAGCCCACTGGCATCTGCCCCATCTTCCCTGCTGCTGGAAGAAGAGCTGGGCTCCTCCTGTACAGTCTCATCCCCCTCCCTGAGCTCTGCTCCCATCCCTCAAGGTGGTTTTAGGAATTTACATTCAATATTAATTAATATTCCCCTCTCTTGAACTTTGAGCTTCCCCTTCTCAATTGAATCTTTTCATAGACCTTTAACTATGATCTAATATATCCCAATAAAATAAAAGGAACACTTGATTAAGTTATGTTTTGGAGCCATCTCTCCATTTGTTGGGATGGGTGTGAAGCTTTGGTACCTTCTTTCAATCCTGCAGGTACCACCGAAGTACCTACAGTTATTCCTGGGGACCCCAGCTTCAAAATGGGGTAAGTGTCTTGCCTGATCATTTTATTTCGGGGTTAAGCCCCTGCAGAATTAGAGAACCCCCTCTCCCCGAGTATGTATTTAAAGTCCAGAGGTTCTTAAACTTTTTTTGTGCCCTGGACCTCTTTGGCAAGGAGACTGGGACAATGGCCCTAACTAGTGAGAAGTAGCAGAATCCTTGTATAAGAAGACCTGTAGGGAGCAGGAAGGAAGCTGGCCAGGAATATGCCTAGAATATTTTACTTTTTTTGTGTGGGTAGTGGGGAGGGACTGGAAATACCTTCAAGACAGAATGCGAGATGCGACTGAGTCTCCAAGACCTGGAATCCCTCATGTTAAATCATTTGGATAAATGCAGCCTTATATAGTTGTGTTAAGGAGACCAAGGGGAGGGGTTTGCATCCAAGTTGGAACCACAGTAAGAGATATGTAGTCATATATAAATATATGTATTACTCAGGGAGAGCCATAAGGAGACAGAAGTTTCAGGTGGGAAGGCAAGAGCATAATGGCCACGTGATCCGTTCCTCCTTACCTGGCCAGTCCCCTGTCAGCGTTTTCTCTGCTCAAATAATAGGGGTGTGTGGGCATTGCTAGAATAATGGAGTCTCCTTGTTTTCTTTTGTTTTGTTTTTTTTTTTAATGATCTCTCCATCTTCTTTCCTTTGCAACTAGACAGTGTATTCCATGAAAGCAGAAACCATTTGATACTTCTTTTATATAACCAATAATAGTAGATATGAAAAAAGAAAATGCTTTCTAATTCCCTCCACTATTGAAATAAGGTATCAGATCCTGCCACAAACTACACTAAACGATTAAAATCTAAGCAGACCTGCAACTGATTATTATCTCTTTCCTTCCCGCGGTTTTATAGATCTAGATTTGGCTTATTTCTTCACGCACATACACCGAAGATGGATTCTCTCACCATAATCCCATCTCCTCAATCTACAATTCAATTGTTAGTGTCTTCTTCTCGCACATCTTCATATGCCACCCCATGGGATGTAGCTCTCCATTCATAATCTAAAGTTTAGAAAGTTGCATCCATAAGACTTAGTTTCCCTGTTAGGAGCCCACACCAGGGACCCCTGGCCCATTGCCTTCTCTCTCTGCAACCTCAGAGGGACCTAAAAGTGGGTGAGGTGCAGTCAGAGCCTGGATGGGCACTTGCTTCTGTGAATGCCCACCTGCCCACTCTCTCACACTTTGGGCTTTCTGGGTACAGCTTAGACAAAAGGGTCTCCTTGCCCTTTCTCATGCATCTTTTCTGGACTCCACTTCTTACCTGCTGTAACCACAGTGTTCATTTAACCCTTGCAACTTAGACCTTCATCTCCTCCCCATGGGGCTTCAGGTATCTACCTGGCCCAGTCCCACTAGCCAGAGGCCAATCTTTCTCTCTCTTTGCTGCTTCGAGACCGCCTTGCTTTCATTTGTTCGAGAATACCACGTCTCAGAAAAGTTAAATTGGATTCAAGACGATGTCTCCTAGCCAGCCTCGGGTCCTGACATTGTTGTTAGTCTACTGCGAATGAACTGTCCTCCTCATACGCTCCCATCCCCAACCAGGCCTGGAGGTCGACTATCTGCACATCCCCACACCCACCCCTGAATGTCCAGCGAGCACAGAGAAGTGGACTACACGATTCACTTGCAAAGACTTCACGTTCTGTTTGGATGGACAAAATAGCGCACTCGAAACGCAGAGCCCAAAGCTGTGTCCAATCACGTTCCTATGTGTGTCCCAGATGCGGCCCCAGAAAGAAAACAAGTGTTTGCGGAATTTGGTGGCCAAAGGCCCTTTGGCCCGGCTTTATTCTCACCACCACCCCACTTTCTCTCAGGGCATCCCCTGCCCCCGGCCCGCAAAATCCATCAACCAGAACCTCGGGGTAGGCCCTGGGTTCGTGCCTCGGCTCCTGAAACCCAAGCCGGGGTTCTCCAGGCGAGAGCCCCGGGAGCGGGGCTTGGCACGGGCGGGCGGGGGGCGCGGCCACGGGGGCCCCAGATCCGCGAGGGAGCGCCGCGGCAGGCCGGGGCAGGGGCGGGGAGGCGCGGGGCGCAGCCAATCCTCGGGCCGCCCCCTCCCCGGCCGCGGAGAGCCGAGCCGGGGCGGGGGAGCCAGGCGGCGGCGGCGGCGGCGGCGGCGGCGGCGGCGACGGAGCTGCCGTGGGGAGGGATGGAGAGGGGAGGGGGGAGCGGAGCCGAGCGGAGACAGCCGCGGCGCTGCAGAGCGGCTGGGGCGGCGGCGCGGCTCCCGGTGCTCCCCCCGGCGCGCGCCCCGAGTCGGTGAGGGCCCGGCCCGGCGGCCCCCGGAGCCATGGGCTGCATCGGCTCCCGGACTGTGGGTGGGTACCGCGGCCGGGCGGGGGCAGGGCTGGGCCCCCCGGGCCGCCCTCCGACCCCCTCCCCCATCCCTCTCCTCGCGCCCCGGGCGCCCAGCTCCGCACCCGCCTTGCCGTGCTAGCTCCTTCACTTTCCCTCCGTCCGCCCGCGGTCCCTCTGTCCCTTCTTCCTGCCCGCTCTCCTCTCGCGCCTCCGGGGCTGCCATCCCGCTCGGCTCGGTTCCTTCTCCCCGTAGCCCTCCCGCAGGCGCGGTCCTCTGCATCCTCTCCATCGCCCTCCTCTCCTCTCCTCCGCCGCTCGGCCCGACGCTCGGTCCCCTCATCCCTGCCCCTCCAGGCCATCCGCCTCTGCTCCGCCGTCCCCAGCGCCTCCTCGCATCCCCCACTCCGGAGCAGCCCCCCGCGAAGGACCCTCGGCCTCCGCGCCAGCCCCGAGTCTCTTTCGCACGCCCCCCACGCCACCCCCCGCCGCCTCCATCTGGCTCGGGTGCTTTGCCCCATCTCTCTCTCCCTCTCCGTTGCCTTTTACTGTCGTTCCTGCCTCCTGCGATTCGCTTTGTTCACGTGCGTTTCCCCTCTGGGGCGGGGGCGGGATAAGCCCAGGTTCCACGCCCGGAGGGACAGGGCCAGGGCCGGGTGGAGGGAAGGGGCTGGGGGACGCGGGGAAGAGATGGGGCTTCGAGGCGCTGAGAGGGGTCGGGAGCCCGCGGCCCGGGAGGGTGGGGCCGGCCCTGCCTTGGCGGCCGGGGACCCGCCTGCACCTGTCAGCGGGGGCCGGCGGGGCGGGGCCGGCTCTTTATTTACCTTTGACGCGGGGAGGGAAGACAGGCGCCTCCTAATCCATCTTCTCCCTCCAGCTTCTGGCTGGCTACCGCCCCCGACCCCCACCCAGGCACCCACTCCACTCTCGCCGCTCAGCGAATTCATCCGGCCCTCTCCCACCCCCTCCCCCATTCTTCCCCTTTCCAACTCCCAATTTCTCCCGCCTACACCTGCCGGTGACCTCAGGCTGAGAGAATAATTCGTATTATTATTACAAACAAACTCACTCTCCAGAAGCCTGATTTCCTTGAGACCCGGTTTATTTCCACGGATACCCCCTCCTCCTCTGCTTTCACCCCTTCTCCGCGGCTCTCTCCCTCCCCGCTGCCCCCCACAGCTCTGACTCAGCTCTCCGTCTCTCACAAAGGCCACCTCCCGCTCCCCTCTCCCCCCCGCCCCGCCCTCCCCTGTCTCCCTTCTCCTCAGGCTCTTCTCCACCTGCCCCATTCCTGCTGTGTCCTGAGGGCCATCTTTCCTCTTTTCCCCCAGTCACCACCCCGCGGAGCCCCAGGGGACAGCAGGCCAACTTTGGAGGGTCCTCCCTCCTCAGTCCGGTTCACCACAAGCCCCTTCCTTTCCCCCAGCCCTGCTGATGTGCTGAACGCCTCCTCGTGCCCAGCCCCATTCAATGCTCCCCTTCCCAAAAATGGAGCCGACCCCTAAACCCACAATTGTAAAACCTCATGAGTATAAAGGGTCTGTACGGTCAGATGGTTCTGGCAGCCCTCTGCTGCTTGAATAGTCCCTTTATGAAGACCCAAGCAGTTCTTCCCCAAGACTTTCCGGAGCACCATCCTGCCCTCAGTCCAGGAGTCTCCCTCCACCAGGAGCTCTGGCCCGGCTCTAACAAGGACCCTCCTTCCCGAGTCCTGCAGTTTCCCACGTAGCCCTCAGACCCTGTCCACCCCTCCCACCGTCTTCTGTCTTCTCTCTGACTTGAATTCCTATTTTCTTAATTCCTATTTTAAAAAGTTCTCTTTTCTCCTTCCGCTCCCCACCTTCCCTCCACTTTAATCCATCACTTGTCTCCCCACAATCAGGTGAAATGCCTCCAGCTCACGCTTGGTTTCTCTGCTCACTGTTTTTGGGAGGACACACCCAACTCCTTGCTATCCAACTCCTGCCTTGATTCCCAGGAAGTCCTCTTCCAGTTAGTCAGACTCACGGACTCTTAGGAAGGGCCCACGGGGGGACACGCATCCCTTCCACCCTAAGCATAGAGAAAAGTTCCTCACTAGAGCAGTTCTGCCCTTATCTGTAGACTTGTAAGAGAGAAAAAGCCCAGCTCCCATACAGAAACCCTCCAAGAGTCCTCAGGATGGAATAATTGGTTGCCTGATAAAACCCAACCTCTGACCCCTCCACATAAACAACAACAAATAAGGCCATATGTCACTTTTTCTGAGTGCGCTATTCTGGGTTGAGCTAAAACTGAATATTTGGGCTCAGCATTACTACTTGTCTCCCCTAGAATTTGGAGAGTGCAGGGATATAAGAGGAAATGGACAGCTGGGGTAAGGAAGGGGTGTGAAGGGCTGGCCCCAGGGTGTCGCCTGGGCTGCACAGGGAGGTGAGGGCGGGCAGCTAACCTTCTGGCCCCCTCAGGGAACGAGGTGATTGCAGTGGATTGGAAGGGCCTGAAGGATGTCGATCAAATCAACATGGACAGCACCAGCTCACTGCATGGGAGCAGCCTCCATCGGCCATCGACTGAGGTGAGACCCCACTCAGCTACCCCAAGTCTCTGGCTGCCGGCACTTCCTCAATTCCAAGGCAACAACCCAAACACTCCTTCAGACTGACACTTCTACAGAACGCTTCTCACAACACATGCCAAGCAGTCCACACGGAGAACCCAGTTAGCGGCATCAACCTTAGGAAAGCCCTCCCCACATCCCGCACTCCTGGAAGGCCCTCTGAGGAAGGGGGCTTCCTTGCATTCCTGCCAATGACTGGGATGCTCATTCCCTTTCCTCTCTCCTCACAGCAAACTCGAACTGATTTCTCCTGGGACGGCATCAATGTGAGTGCAGCTGCCCCCAGACCTCCCCATCCTCCCGAACTCCTCCTCCTCATCTTCTCCCTTGCACCTTCCAACCAGCATGGTATTCCCTGGCTCCAACAGGCACTGTGAGCCTTCACGTTCTCAACCTGTGCCCCAGCTTTCCAGGGCACTGGGGATATATCCCTCCTTGGGACTCTTGGGTATAGTAGCTTTCCTTATCATCTGTCCTAGCTCGAATGCTTTTTCCTGGAAACCATGAACCTCCTCCATGTATAAAGCATGCCCGTCCCTTCTTATTCCTCTGCCCTTCCTCCCACATTCCCATCCCAGCTCTCCATGGAGGACACCACTTCCATTCTTCCGAAGCTTAAGCGAAACTCTAACGCCTATGGCATTGGGGCCCTGGCCAAGTCATCATTCTCAGGTGAGACTCCCAATGTAGGAATGCCTTCAGACCAAATAATGCTGACAGACTCCTTGGCTCAGTCTCCCTGCTCCTTCGAGGTTGATGAAGACCCTCATCCCCACACCCTGACCTATTCACCCTTCTGTCAAGCCTCCCATCCTCCAGGCCATTCCCCCCACCACCCCATCTTTGGAGTCCTTAGGGGAGCCTGGCCCAGTGGGATGGAGTCTCATGGGGCTGGGGTGGGAGGAACGGGGAGGGTCTGGTTATGGGTATTGTGTGATATTCTGGAGGATGTGGGAAATGTCTGGCCCCATAGGGATCTCACGGAGCATGAAGGACCATGTGACAAAGCCCACAGCCATGGGGCAAGGCCGGGTGGCCCACATGATTGAGTGGCAGGGCTGGGGGAAGACACCAGCTGTTCAGCCACAACACAGCCATGAGGCCGTGCGCAGGGATACGGATGCCTACTCCGACCTCAGCGATGGCGAGAAGGAGGCACGTTTTCTAGCAGGTACATGTACCCTAAAGCCTCAAGAGACACACTTGCAGGATGGCCAGGGACTGGCCCTCCAACCTGATCCCCTATGGCAGGATTAGCTCCATCCATACTTTTACCATAGATTGACATTTCCCAAACAGCTCTAATTCTAAGTATTTTGATGTGCTAATTCAAATAAGTGCCCTCAAACATATTTTTATAATCATCTCAGAAAATGCATGGAATTAGATGGGATTTGTGGGTCCACCCATCCCAGATGCCTTCTCTCCTCATCATGGGACTATCCAAACCTGAACTTCCTCAAGTGCAGGGAAAAAAATGGGCAGGCCTTGGTCTTTGAAAGAAAGAAAGGCCTTGGGAATCTCTTTTAGTCTTTGCCCTTTAGCATTTCGAGTCATGAATTCGCCTACTAGATTCATTACTTGTGACAACCACTAGAAGATTAAGGGAACTGTGTGAGGAGATGGGAGGCCTACAGAAGAGATTTAGTTCCAGGAAAGTAGTGTAGGTCTGATAACAGGCATGCAGTGTGCCTACAAGAGTGGCCAAGCTGTAGTGCAGGTCTAAATAAGATGCCTAGAAAGGGACAGTTCTGGAAGAGAAAGGAAGTATCGTGTTGGTGGTATGGGTAGGAGGAGAAATATCAGTGAAGAGGGTGACAAACATGTAGGGTGGGGGGTACCCTCTAGGGAGCAGTACCAGCTTCAACACGCTCATGGATTTGACTAGAACAGGGATCCCCAAGTCTACCCATCCCCTTTTCCTTCCGATCCCTTGAACTTTCAGTTTTATATCATGGTGGACCCACAAGCCCACGATGCTCTCTTGGGGGTTCTCTGTTGATCTTGAAATCTACTATCTAGACTGCAATTCCTCAAAACCTCCAAAGATAAATATCTGGAAATCTCGAATTTGAATCTCTTAGGATATCTCACCAGAAGACCCCTAACTCTTTCCGCTAGGAATCCTAAATCTGATTTTTTAGGAAGTCCCCCACAATTCTCCCTTCTCTGGGGACATACACAAAGGCTGTGCTGTCCAATACATTAGCCACTGGCCTCATGTGGTTATTGAGAACTTGAAATGTGGCTCTTCTGAATGGAGATGTGCTTGTAAGTGTAAAATACCAGCTGGATCTCAAAGGCTTCATATGAATAAAAGAATGTAAAATATCTTTAGATATTTTACATATCTAAAAAAAAAATATCTAAAATCTAAATTAAATATCTAAAATAAAAGAATGTAAAATAACTTTTATTTTGATTATACGTTGAGATGAAAATCTTTTTATAAGATCTATTATTTCAATTGATTTAACCTGTTTCTTTTTAATTTTAAATGTGGCTACTGGAAAATTTAAAATGATATAAGTGGCTTGCATTATATTTCTACTGAACAGTGCTGCACTAAGATGTCTTCCTACCCCACGCACGTGTCTAAGGATTCCCTGAGGTATTTTGTGGTCGTTGCATTTCTTCCCGCAGGCGTCATGGAGCAGTTTGCTATCTCTGAGGCCACACTCATGGCCTGGTCTTCCATGGATGGTGAGGACATGAGTGTGAACTCCACCCAGGAGCCATTGGGCTGCAACTACAGTGACAACTACCAGGAACTGATGGAGAGTCAGGGTGAGAGATGTTCCAGAATCCAAACTCTGGAGCCTATGAGGCCTCCCCAACTATCTCAGCTGCCTCCACTCAGCTCCGTTCTTTTAAGACTTCCTTGTCCATCTCAGCTTTCCCATTGTCCTCCCTACTCCCTGTGCGCTCTGTGTCTTACTCCCGGTTCTCTGTGCTGTCTCTTAGCTGTCTCTTGTGCTGTCTGTGCTGTCATTCCTGCCCTTGACATTCTGCGGCCCCGCTGACCTCCATGATTCTTTTTCCAGATGCCCTGGCTCAAGCACCCATGGATGGATGGCCTCACTCTTACGTGTCCCAGGGTATGTACTGTCTGGGGTCATCAGATGCCTGGGAAGCCAGCGACCAGTCCCTCATTGCCTCTCCGGCCACAGGATCCTATCTTGGGCCTGCATTTGATGATTCACAACCCAGCTTGCATGAAATGGGACCTTCCCAACCGGCTTCAGGATACTCTGCTCTGGAGCCTCCACCTTTGCTGGGGGGAGACACTGACTGGGCTCCGGGGGTAGGCGCAGTGGACCTGGCAAGGGGCCCTGCTGAGGAGGAGAAGAGGCCATTGGCCCCTGAGGAGGAAGAGGATGCGGGATGCCGGGACCTGGAGTCACTTTCCCCACGAGAAGACCCTGAGATGTCTACCGCTCTCAGCCGGAAGGTGTCTGATGTCACATCCTCAGGTGTGCAGTCCTTTGACGAGGAGGAAGGCGAGGCCAACAACTAGTTTCCTCCCCCGATGCCCTGCCTTCCACTCCCACCTGAGGGCCATGGCTGTGACCCATACCCTCCCTCCCCCCAGCAGTACAGCTGAAACTGGGCAGACAACATTGGGGAACCCAGGAGCTTCCAGTCCTCTCCCGGAAATGGAGGACCAGGATGGGATTTTATCCAGGCTTACACTCTAGAAACCCACAGGCCTGGGAACTGAGACCCGGGCAACTAGATGGCTGTGAGCTTGGTGTGGCTGTGGAGAAGGACCTGGGCTGTGGGCTTCTGGGTCTGTGCCGACAAAGCCTCCAGTGTGTGCATCCTGAGGACGGGGGCAGCGCAGCTGTGCTCAAGACTGGATCTCAGTTCTTCACGCCCCGATTTCATCTTCCAGGAGCCGTAACTGTGCTGTCTGAATGCCTCCTTTCTCCATTTCACTCTTGCTTTTCCCAACTCTGTTTTCTCTGGCTGTGGCCCCAGCTCATCCCTACTGAGAGAACAGACCTCAGGGGCTGTTGGACATGGCTGGACAGGCGCAGGGGAGGCTGCCTGAAGGGCACGTCCATGTGGAGGGTGGAGAGGCTGCCTCAGCAGGTCATTTGGCTTCTGAGATCAGGAGTCAAGGAGGAGGTGGATGTGGCAGCTGAGATCTACAGGGGGCACGGATGTGGTTCTTTCTATCAAGGCCTGCCCGGAGACAAGAGAATCACTGAGGAGACCAAGAACAAACACAGCCCCTTGCTCTGGGATCTTGAATATCCCATGGCTTAAAGGAAGATCCTAAGGATCTGGGAAAAGACCCAGTCAGCGCTGGCTGCTCCAGCTCTTGCTTCCCTTTCAGCTTTCTTCCATCCCTGCTCCGCGAGCCTGGCCCTGAGGAGGGTGTGGGGACACCCGTCTTGGATACACTGACACAGGATGCAGGTGTCGCCAACAGCAGGGGGAGCATGAGGGCTGTCTCCCCCTGTCCACCCCTGTCCTCTGAAGCTGTTTACACTTTTCTCTTTGCCTTTTCTACATTTTTATAACTTCTTGGGCACTCAGGGTTGAGTGGGGTGGAGGGAGGAGTCCGGTGCTGTCACTCCCTCAGCCAGGCAGGGTTGCAGCTGAGGGCCAGGGTGGGCACTCGGCACCTTCTGCCCCTTCTTCAGCTCCTCCCAGGACTCCCAAACAGCCTCACAGCTGTCCTCCCTGCCTCCCCAGGCCTCCTACCGGAGGAAGATAGGAAGATCAGCGGATTCTTCCTTCCAGGATGGTGTATGGTGAGGCACAAGCTTGCCCTCCCACACTTGGCATCCATGCTGGTGGGGACTGAGCAGCATATGCGCCCCAGCACTACCGTAAGAGCACAGGCTGAGGATGGGCAGAGTGAAGCAGTGGCACTGTGGGGTTGGAGAGCACTTGGCCCTGCCACTGCCCAGGTGGCCCTTCCCCAGCCCTTGGCACAGGCAGAGTTTGGGTAGGAGAGAGAGGCCTAAGAGGCTCACTGCCCTATCTCCTTCTTTCCTCACGCCCTTCCAAGGCTCCAGCTCCCAGGCCTGTGTCCTACCCACACTCTGTCGGGAGTCCTACCACTTGCATCCTCTGCTGGAAGGGAGCACTGTCGTCCTCTCCTGGCCCTGGGCACAAACTTTGCCCTCACCCCTAGGCCCCAGAACTTATTATTTTGGAATGAGAAGGTTGAGAGTTGGGGTGTTTCTGTCCATCTATGATCCTGTCCCGCCATCAAGTTCATACTCTCTTACACACACTTCTGGGATGCGAGCAGGGCAGGGGGTTCCGTGTCTTCCATGGAAGGGGGACAATGGTTATCTTGAGGTTGGTTTTTGGAGGAAACATGGGCGTAGGCAAGGTGAGCCAAGGCAGGTGCAGTCACCTAACTGAATGCTGCCTGTACAGGGGAAGAGTCCTCTTGTGCTTGCTAACATGTGCTGACTCCATGTCCCAGGACCTCATTTCCAGGAGCTCTGAGAGGTGGTCTAGCATGCCCGCCCTGGCAGCTGTTCCCCACCCGTCTCCTGCTGCAGGCTCTGGGGTTTTGCATGTTCATGTGACCTTCCTTCCATGGGGTCCCTGGTTTCTCACCTTTTCCAATCTGCGCTATTCCCACATCACCTCTTCCTGTCGTCTCATCCTCTCAGTGCCCATGTTATCCCCCCAGACCACGGTGGACATCTCACCCAGTGAGTGCGTTCATTCATGACAGTTCGTTTTTGCTCAGGCCCGGGGGGGTTAGGAAAGGTAGACCACAGCAGCTTTCGTCCCTCCTTCCCTTTCCCAAGGAAGCCAAATGGTCCCTGACAAAAGATGACTAAAGGTCTGAAGGACTCTAGCAGGGTTCATACAGGAACCTGCTTTCCCCAGGGTGCTGGCATATTGCTGCAGACGGAAGTCAGGTGGGGGTCTGTCTTCTGCAAGGAGCTCCCACCCGCTCTGAAGAGGGAGACTGAGGAGCTGGCCTGGGACCATCTTAGGACTCTTCTGGTGCTGGGGACAGGGTGCATGGGGGTTGCTTATCGTCTATTTCAGGGGGTGGGGAGGGGCATGTGCAGGAAGAGGCTGTTTCGGGGTGGGAAAGGGTTGCTTTTCCTTTGGGGTTAAGGCTGTGCAGCACGTTTTACAGCAGTCCTGGAACAGGGCTGTTTTTATATTCTTGTGAATGAAACTGCTCTTGCTAAATGATTTTCTTTTTTTGGAGGGGGGGTGCACTTTCATTTTCAATTGACTTTATTAAATGAAAATCCAAATCTTCCATTCCTCCCCCTCCATTGTCCCCTCTCCCACCACACACCTTCCTTCTTGTCCTTGTGTTGAAGAGGGGATCTTGGGGAATGAGTTTATTATCTTCTTCTCGACCTCACCTATACATCCCACACACCATCCTCCAGGTCTGGGAAACATCCATTTTTATGGCCAGTCTTAGCATGTTTTCTTAATGTGACATTCCCACCCCAGGCCCAAGAGAGATTCTATGACATATATTACAGAGAGAATTCTATATCAATATATATAAATATTATAGATTATGTACACAAGGGCATGGGCTCAAATGCCCACTGCCAGTCCCCCACCCAGGCTTCAGCATCTCTCTTGGCCTGGGGAAGTGGGAGGGATGTGATGCTGGAGAAGGCTACAGGCTGTGTTCAATGACACTAAACAGAATGTGGTGGCATCCTCTGACTGTGAGTGTCTTATTTGGGGGATGGAGGAGACTGGGAACAGGGGAGGCAAAGGAGGAGAATGTCGGAGCGGGGGCACAATGGCAGAATTAAACAAGGCATACGGGATGGCAGGGTGGGGGAGAAAAACCTTGGGTACAGAGCAAGGGTTTGGGGATGCTCACAGCACCTGGTCTCTCCTTGTAGAGAAAGCACGCTAATGGAGTGCATAGCCAGGCTTCCTGCTGCTAATTTGGGGAGAGTGAAGATGTGACTCTCCCAAGTGCGGGCAGCACTCAAGAGCCCTGCCATCTTGACACTCAGCTCCTAACTCTCCACCCCTAGGAGAGACATCTGAAGAACCAGTCCAAGAGGGGGCTGGTGTCTGAGTGACCCAGTGACCTAGCTGCTCTGAGCCCTGATTCTTGGCAGGAGAAGCCCTGGCTAGAGCAGCTCCAGGGTAGAGCTGACCTTTGGCAGGACAAGTCAATAACTACAGTGGAGAGAGGGAGGATGTGCTTCCTAGGGAGTAACCTGGACACTGGAGGGCGAGGAAGCTGTGCTGTGGAATAGAAGGTTTTCTGCCAGAGGGAGTCGGTGGACACCATGGGGGCGTGATTGTTGAGCAACAGGGCACCTGCGTCTTTTGCACAGTGCCTTTGGCGACCTTTTCTTCCAGGCCACTGCCCCTGACAGGCTTTTTCTCTGCATTTCACTGCTTGAAGCAGGGGACAACGGAGGGGGAATGTGGGCGGCCTCTCACTGCGCTAGTCACGGCCTGGCCTGGAGACAGGCAGTGGGGTCAGAGGCAGATTGCAGGAGTGGACGTGGGCCAGTGCAGGGCTCCAAGAGAAGCGGCTGTGGCTGGCCTGGAGGCACATTCTGGGGTAGTCAGTGCCCGAAGCCATAGGATGGTCCCATCCCCTCCTCCAACATGGCACTCGCAGGGCCACAGTCATTCTGGGCCTCCCCTCACCCCACCTCTTGTAGACACTGAGGCACAGATAGCACAGTGCTGGGACAAGAGCACTGGAGAATTGTTGGGTGGGGAGGGGGAGGCAGAGAGAGGCAGGGGATTCCCTTCCTGCACACCAGGAACACTCGGGAAGCCCCATGGAATATTAGAGGCCCTTCGCTAGGGTTGGGGCCTCCTGCCTGGCTGGGAATGGGGAGAATAGTCAAAATAATTGACCAAGGTGCCTCCCTGTCTAAATGCTGATTCCTCCTTTAAGACTATCACTATCACATTAAAAAATTCCTGGAAGAGGCCACGACATTGGCATGACCTCGCCACATTCAGGACGCACCCTGCCCCACACAAGTTTACCCTCAGGCTGGGCCTCTCGACAGTCTTTATGAGAAGGTCGTGGGAGGGGGTCAAAGGATCAGTTCATCCTCATCCTCCTCGTCTGTGGATCGCAGGCTGGGGCCCTGCAAGATATCAGCCAGCTCCTCTTCCAGCCCTGGACTCTCCACCAGCTCCAGCTCCTCCAGATCGCCCTCTACCTTGCCTGGGGCCAGGGAGAGAGGGGGCTCTGGGGAAGGGGATGGCACAGGGGTCTCTGGGGAGGCAGCAATCACATCCCCTGCTCCAGTGGCCCCAGGCCTGTCCTCAGGCAGGTTCCAGTTCTCTGCAGAAGATGGGGGTGTCCCAGTACTCTTTCGAGTTGAAGTTGTGTTCCGGAAGCTGGCAAGGGGAGGGCGGAGTTGCACCCCAGACTTGGTGTGCCCCTCAATGGCCTTCTGTAGCTGAAGAGCAGTGGGAAAGGAAAAGAGGGTAAAAAGTTGGAAAAAGAAAAAAGACGGGGGCAGTGAGAGACAAACAGAAAAGAACAGGTACAATGAAAGGAAAAAAGAACAGGAAAGATATAGAGTGGCAAAAGGGGGAGAAAGAGAAACAGACAACAAGGAACAATCAGAGAAAGAAAACAGAAAAAGGACAAGAAAAGGGGCATGACAAAAGATCCACCTGCCCAGACTCAGACCCTTGGGTGACCTCTTCCTTCCTAGTGACCACCTGCAGCCACATCCCCCCACTGCCCTGTTTCCACAGCTTTCCTCAAAGCGCGTCCCCGAGAAACTGTGACTCATGCCTGGAACCCCCATCTCAAACCCACACTATCTATGGAAGATCACACGGGCCCCATCTGGGGTGGAGAATTCCATTCCCTTCAGGGCTGTGGCCATAACAGGCTTTGTAGTCTCCTCTACCTCAGCTGGCTGCTTGCTCTACCCCCTCCAATCTCTGCATAAGAAATAGAGAAGGGAGCCGGGCGTGGTGGCTCATGCCTAGAATCGCAGCATTTTGGGAAGCCGAGGCGGGCGGATCACCTGAGTTCAGGAGTTTGAGACCAGCCTGCCCAACATGGCAAAACCCCGTCTCTACTAAAAATACAAAAAATCAGCGGGTGTGGTGGCGGGCACCTGTAATCCCAGCTACTTGGGAGGCTGAGGCAGGAGAATCACTTGAACCCAGGAGGCGGAGGTTGCAGTGAGCTGAGATCACGCCACTGCACTCCAGCCTGGGTGACAAGAGTGAAACTGTCTCAAAAAAAAAAAAAAAAAAAAAAAAAGAAAAGAAAAGAAAAAAAAAGAAAAAGAAAGAAATAGAGAAGGGATTCTGAGGGGACTTCTGAGATGCTAATATTCCCTCTGTCCCGATGCATCCCCTTATCCTATGCGCAGCCTCCCTCCTGCTGCTCAAATGGGACACATCGTGATTACCTCCTCCAGGGCCAGGACGCCCCTGAGCTTCCCCATGCTGGTCACGTAAGCGAGGTGGAGGCCGAGGAGTGAGAACAGAGTGTGAGTCTGAGGACGAAGAGCACAGGTCAGTTCATGTTCCTTGCCCCACAGCTCTCCTGCCTTCCCCACAGCCCTGAGCAGTCAGCAAAGGACTCACCTTGTGCAGGGTTGTCTGCTCCACCAGCTGGAAGGGAGACTGGTCAATACAGCAGGAATCAAAACAGACAGGCTGGCTCAGCTGCTCCTGCTCCCAGGCCTCAATCTGTCAGCCAGAGGAGGAAAGTCACGAAAATCATGGAGCCTCTTTTCACCCCAGATACCTGATTTTGACCCCAAACGGCCCTCCTAGCCTCTGCCCAGAATCTGGAAACATGCAAGGACTGATCATAGATCCCCCAGATCAGAGGACCTCCTCCTTCTTCCCAGGGGACAGAGCCTCTCTGCCCTTCCTCATCAGGCCCCAATCTACCCTGCAACCTCCAGGTACCCAGAACATCCCTCCCTCTTCTAGGCCCCAACTCTCCTATCCCCTGGCATCCCAAACATTTGTTATTCCCAACCTATCTTTCCCATCTATTTTCCACTACTACTATAAGACATGGGGCTCCAATCAAACCAGACTGCTTTCTGCTCTTCAAACATGCCTTCCCCTTTGTCTTTGCTGTTCTGACCATCTGGAGTCCCTTTACCTGCCCTACCCTGTCCCTGCAGTGTACGTATTTCCTGACTCTCCCAATCAGACGTGCTTCTCCTCTTTTTTAATTCCCATAGTATTAGCTGGTCTCACCTTTTCAGAAATGACATTGGCCATACTTCCTGCTGTATTGGCATTTTTCTTACCTTTGCATTTGTCTTGAGTGTTATGTGGTATCGGCTGCTGTATATTATGAAGAAACTAGCACATCACCTCTCATGCAGGGAACCATGGTGAGTACTTGTTGAAATTGAAGAGCTACATTGGACCTCATGGCACTTAGTTGACTTGAGCAAAGCCAGTTTTTGTTTGTTTGTTTTTGTCTGTGACAGAAGCATTAAGGCACAAAGGCCAACCATCCTCTTGACTTTAGATACGCACACCAAAATTCCCAAGAGTCCAAATAATCCATTACATGTCTGGCTCTCATACATTTTTCTAAAATTTCTAAAATCTCTTTTCAGTCAGTATGCTCTGAATGATCTAGAACTCTATTTTCCTATTTGTCCAAATCTACACCTCTCAAACTTCAGAGAATATCACCAAAGGACATTATATAGATTTAGGATCTAGTGTGTAGCCCGTAGTGATGCTCACTCCACCTGTCCTGTCCTGATATTTCTGGATTACAATCATGACTCCTCTATACTCTCATCTTCCGGACTAATGGATTACACAGGTTACATAGCATAGGATGGATGACCACTTAGCAGGTGTGTTGTAGAGAAGATTTAGGTATAGGATGAGGGCTAGACCTTGCCAACCATGGTTTGGTCCATCTCGTCCTCTTGGTCTTTTCTATGATAATCTGTGGCCTTATGTTCCATTTTTGCCTTTCCTTAACAATAACACGGCAACATTTTCAGTGAATGATTATCAAGTACATCCTCTTTGCCAAGCATTATTCTAATTGCCTTACCCGTCTTAGCTCACTTAATCTTCTCCAATAACTCTATCATTATCTTCACTTTATAGATGAGGAAACAGAGGCACAGCATGTTGAAGTCATTTGCCCAGGATTACACAGTCAGTAATTGGTGGAGCTGGGCTTCTAACCTTGACTGCTGTTTGTATTCCAGGTACATCTCCAGCTTTTGCGCAAGGGATGCAGGACGTTGCTGTTGAGGCTGATGTGTTCCACTACTTGAATAAGCTCAGTACCAGTTAGAAACAGAGCTCTGTGTGTACTCCAGAGTATGCAGAATTAAACAAATCCTAGTAGGGACTTCTGGCAACATATAATTGAATCTTTCAATATTCCCATACTGCCCCCATATTTTTTTTTGGTCAATATCAACATCTTGATATTGTCAAGGGTATCATCTGGTCTGAAAATTGTGTTCAAAGTATCCCGAATTTCAACTCCTATTGGATCTTATCCCTCTAAAATGTCTCAGTGGGTCACACGGGAGTTGGTAGCTCCTTAAAGTCTTCCCTGGGAAAGACATAAGCTAGAAATGATAGTCTATCTTATTTTTAATCCCTGGCTTCACTTTATTTCCAGTGGTCATTCAACAGCCACACTGATCAACTAGCTGGTTTTCTCTCTTTGGTGCATTAAATTAAAAAAAAGAAAAAAGAAAAACTTATTATTATTGGTTTTGGCAACCTAACAAAGTACTCCTTAATTGCAATTATGGCCTTTCTGATTCCTGCTTGTGGGCAGAAGGAATAGGTTTTCCTTTCCCTCTGTGATCATCGATTTGACTTTTCCACAAGTCATTTATCAGAAGTGTGTGTGTTTTGAGGGGGTGGGGAAGGTTTCTCTTCTTTCTTGTCACTCACAACATCCTCCTCCAACCCTGTAATGCTTTTCATTGTCAGCACATATTTATTCTGGATATCCAATAAGATGTTCATTTAAAAATAATATCTGCTGTGTTTTTCGTCAGCTTCATACTTTACAAGCTTTACGTTTTCAGCGTTTGCAGCAAACTGTGCATTCTTTTACCATATGGAATAGTTGCCAATGGATTTTTTGTTGATGTTCCTCCACAACCCCTCGGTATGTTCTGATACTGCCTGCTTCCAATCACTATTCCACATTCTGTTCCCTCCTGACAAGCAAGTACATTCAGAATGCTTGATTTTTCTCTCCTGAAGATTTGATAACCACCTCGTTTAGGAAAATAGGTATTTGTTTGTCCCCAGGAGGCACCATGGTCATTATTTTCTTCCTTTTTCAGTTCTTCCCAGTAGCAAGGCCTAGCATTTTCCACTTGTTCACTGTCTCAGGGCCCTAATCAATCCAGCACAGTAATCTCCACCAGGAGCAGATTTCTCCATTTTAGTTTTTTTTTTTTTTTTTTTTTTTTTGAGGCAGAGTCTGGATCTGTCACCCAGGCTGGAGTGCAGTGGTGCAATCTCTGCTCACTGCAACCCCCGCCTCCCGGGTTCAAGTGATTTTCATGCCTCAGCCTCCCAAGTATCTGGGATTACAGGTGCGTGCCACCATGCCCGGCTTATTTTTGTATTTTTAGTAGAAATGGGGTTTCACCACGTTGGCCAGGCTGGTCTCAAACTCCTGACCTCAGGTGATCTGCCTGCCTTGGCCTCCCAAAGTGCTGGGATTACAGGCATGAGCCACCATGCCCAGCCTCCCATTTTAGTTTTGACGTTCTTCTTCCATGTTGCTGTTTTAGTGCCAGCCTCCTGGTGCCATTTTACGTCCATTAAAGCTTTGCCTGATCCAGAGAGCCCATAATCTCTAAAAGATCTGGGGCTTATCTTAGCACCATGGCCCCATTTACTCATGGAGGCTCAAAGTTTTTCTCTTCTGAAATGACGTGTCCTTCTGAGAACACCTCCATGTCCCATCACACACTCATTACTCTCTCCATAATCATCCTTATTTCCATCCTCTCAAAACACTTCCCATCCAGACCACTTTCTATATCATGACGACACAATAAAGAAGGTAGAAACAAATTAGCAGTATCTTCATTTGACAGAACAATCCACCCCAGGTTTCCATTTCCCTTACTCACCTCTTCAGGTGACATGTTATCCACTAAATCTGTGGAATCCTAGAGAAGAAAGACATAGGTCCAAGTTCTTTCCCTTTTCTTCCCATGGTAGCTATGGTTCCCAAGGAAACAATAGCCATCCCTCCCTGGCCAGGACCACCAATGCCTCCTTTTCATTCATCATCCCTTCCATATGATTAAACTCTTCCTCCTTGGTGGGGTCTCTGCCTTCCTGATTTAAGAACCATGGGTTTCTCACTCTTCAAGGGCAGGCTCCCTTTCCCCTGTATCCCCAAACACATCTCCTCTCACCTGGGTTGTTTTCTTCTTTGTGGGGCGAGCTCTGCCCAGCAAGCAGTGAAGCAGGCACTGGAAGATGGAGGGTCTTTGACCTGAGAGGAGAGGTGAGTGGATGGAAATGGACACAAAGCAACAGGAAACAGACAGGGGCCCCACGCAGTGCCTAACATTTGCCTCTAAAGAGCTGCACTTCCCAGGTACCTCACCCTCTCTTCTACCCTCCTAAATCACCCTCTGCTCCCACTCCCTGGGACAGTAACAAGGAGAATTGATGAATAAGAACCCTGTCCTCCCTCAGTCCCCCAGCCTCACCCCCCACCCCACACCGCATAGGAGTTGCATGCAGGTCAAGGTCAGGTCCAAGTGACCAGAGAGAACCCACAAGGTGTGAGTTGGGGTGCATGAGGGAAGAGCGTCACCTGCAGGCTCTGGTGCTTCCGGCTGCTGTTTGTGGCCAGGCAGAGGCCCATTGGGCTCTTCTGGGGACAGAGGGGCAGTAGTAGAGGGGTGGAGAGGAAGGGAAGGAGGAAGCTGTAAGGAAGAGTAAGAAGTCTCAGCCTGGGAGCAGAGACTGCTTAGGCCTTCACTGCCTTTACCAGTCGGTGGATGTTCTGGGAAAGCGAACTCTATTCTTCCCCCCAGTTCAGAAATTCCTACATCCCTTTGAATTGTCGAGGATACCATCATCTGCAACCTTATCTTCTTTAGTCCCTGGACCCAGAGGCACTGGTCTCTTTGGTACCTGATCCAGAATTTCTGGCTTTCTCAGTTACCAGACTCTCCCCTCCCTCTTCCCACTACTTTCAGGGAAACTATGCCTGTCCCAGCCCAGCCCAGCCCAGCCCAGACGACGCTTTTCCCTTTGCTCCTGATCTATCCCACTCCCTAGCCCTCCTGGCGCGGTCACCTCGCTCTTCCCAGAGAGGTCTTCGTCTTCATCCTCATCCACAAAGGCGAAGGACTCGGGCCGGCCTGGAGGCGCACCGGGGAGCCCCTCCCCAGCCAGCCGCGCCTTCCCGTCGTAAGGCAGCTCCGACAACTTCCGCGCCATCTCCTGGGCCGCGCGCAGCCTGCGCTCAGGACACAGGTGGCGCTGCAGGAGGGCCTGCAGTTCCGACCGCTCCACCGAGCCCAGCAGGATCATTGAATCTGAGGGAAATCAACGCCCCGCCTGAGCGCCCCCTCCAAGCCCTCCCCCACCGCCGCGCTCCGCACCCCTGAGAAGGAACAGGAGAGGAGCCACCCCGCCCCCCGTCCCCACGTCTTTCTCAGCTTCCTAGAAACTCATTTTAAGAATCCTCCAAGATTAACCTCACTCAATCCCTTTTATTTCATCCATTTAGCAGGTACGGGGCCAATTGGTAGAGCACTAATTGGGCTAATTTGTACTTATTTTGATGAGGCCTTATATAGACTTCAGATAGGTGAGCTGACAATTAAGTAGGCTAATCAATGCTGTCCAAATAAAAAGAAACATGAGAAGCCATTCAAATAAGCTGAGACGTGAACACGCTTTGAAAGACGTCTATAAGCAATACAAACATTATATCTCTCCCTGGAAGAAGCGAAACAAGGGAACTCTTTCTTTTGTATCTGACATTTCATCATTTAAAAAACCTGGGCCGGGCGCAGTGGCTCACGCCTGTAGTCTCAGCACTTTGGAAGGCCGAGGCAGGCGGATCGCCTGAGGTAAGGAGTTCGAGACCAGCCTTGGCCAACATGGTGAAACCCCGTCTCTACCAAAAATACAAAAATTAGCTGGGCGTGGTGGCAGGCGCCTGTAATCTCAGCTACTCGGGAGGCTGAGGCAGGAGAATCGCTTGAACCCGGGAGGCAGAGGTTGCAGTGAGCTGAGATCGCACCACTGCACTCCAGCCTGGGCGACAAGAGCAAGATTTTATCAAACAAACAAACAAACAAACAAACAACCCCTGCTAGGATAAATCAAAATGCCTACTTTTCCTGAGAAGGTCTTTTATATGATTATAGAAATTCTGCTACTATAGTTAACATTTTTATTAAGTTTTAAGGCCATGACATTGCAGCAGTGTTACGGAGATGAATTTTACGGTTAGGTCTCAGTCATTACTATGAAAACCTTGCCCCTCATTTGTTGGCTGTACCCCTCCTCTAGTAAAGAGCCTCAGCTGTAGAACATGGAATGTATCTGAGATTTGGGAAAATATTTGAATTAATTTAATTTGAGAAATTTGGATATTCTGATTATTGGAAATCAGAACTAACAATCTTAATGGCTCCAAATGGCCCTACATAATTTTTCTTTGTTGCACTAATTCAAACAGTAGAAAAGTATTCATTTAATATCTAGTAGATACCTATAACAAGGCACTCTGGGTATATAGAATGCATAGCCTCTATTCTCAAGGAATGCCCACCTAGTTAGGAAGACAAGATATAGATATATAAACCACAATAAGAAATCATACAAAGCAGGATGAAGTGTCAAATGATGGTGAAGGCAGAGAAATGTGAAATTATCGTTTACTAAAAACCATTCACTCCTCCATATGAAACAGTTCCAGCCGGGCACAGTGGCTCATGTCTGTAATCCCAGCACTTTGGGAGGCTGAGGCTGGTGGATCACCTGAGGTCAGGAGTTCGAGACCAGCCTGGCCAACATGGTGAAACCCCATCTCTACTAAAAATACAAAATTAGCTGGGCATGGTGGTGCATTCCTGTAATCCCAGCTACTCAGGAGGCTAAGGCAGGAGAATCGCTTAGAACCCAGGAGACAGAGGTTGCAGTGAGCCGAGATGGAGCCATTGCACTCCTGCCTGGGCAACAGAGCGAGGCTCTGTCAAAAAGAAAAGAAAAGAGAGAGAGAGAGAGAAAGAAAGAGAGAGAGAGGGAAAGAGGGAGGGAGACAGAGAAAGAAAGAAAGAGAGAGAAAGAAAGAAAGAAAGAAAGAAAGAAAGAAAGAAAGAAAGAAAGAAAGAAAGAAAGAAAGAAAGAAAACAGTGCCAATTCTTCCATAAGTTGGGCATTAAAGAACAAGCATGACTTATGTAACCATCAAAATGGAACCACGTAACAAGCTATGGGATTTACATTAATTGTCATTATTCATGGATTCCCTAGTTGTGAATTCAGCTAGTCGTTAAAATATATTTGTAACACAAAACCAATACTAGAGGTGCTTTCACTGTAATTCGCAGACATGCATAGAGCAACAAAGATTTTTAGTTGCCCGATGCCCCTGTTCCCAGCTGAAGTTGAACAAAGCAGTGCTGTACCTTCTTGTTTCAGCTTTCACATTGTAAACAGGTGTTCTTTTTGTAGTCTATTTAGTGCCATCCTTTTTGCATTTTTGTGCTTTGTGTTGGTGATTTTGCTGCTAAAAATGACCACCAAATATAATGTCAAAGTGCTGTTTACTGTTCCTAGTGCAAGAAGGCTGTGATGAGCCTTATTGAGAAAATATGTGTGTTAAGTAAGCTTAATTCAGGCAAGGGTTATAGAGCTGTTGGCACAAGTTCAATATTAATTAATCAACAATATCTATGAAATAAGGCGTCTTTACCAGAAACATACATACAGCAAGGTTACATATTGATTGGTTGATGGAAATGTGACCGGAGACTCACAGGAACACAGTCCTGTATTTTTCCTAGGAGCAATTGTTCAGTAGAGTATTTGAACTTCATACTTAATTGAACATAACTACTATGAATTATGAGACTTGACTGTATTTAGTGGGAATTTTTGTTTTTTTTTTCACAGAGTTTCGTTCTTGTTGCCCAGGCTGCAGTGCAATGATGCGATCTCAGCTTATCGCAACCTCCGTCTCCCGGTTTCTAATTACAGGCATGTGCCACCACGCCAGGCTAATTTTGTATTTTTGGTAGAGACAGGGTTTCTCCATGTTGGTCAGGCTGGTCTCCTGACCTCAGGTGATCTGCCCACCTCGGCCTCCCAAAGTGCTGGGATTACAGGCATGAGCTACCACGCTCGGCCCTTTTAATTGCATTTTTAACTGTCTTTGTGTGCTTGTTTTATGGCTTAATTTTTCCTTCCTTGTACATAGCACATTGGATGGTCCCTAAAGACAAAGCCCCCACCACAGGGCCTCCTCTACGTCTATGTGACCCTTATTCAGGTCACTAGCTCTGGACTCTGCTTCCTTCCTTCCCACTGACCTTTTGAGTCAACCAGTGGTAAAGTCTTGACTGTGGTGGTCTGGAGCAGGGTTCGCAACTCCCCATATGTGTAAGAAGCTGAAACAAACTTCACATCACGTACCATGATGTCCTCAACAAAGATGGTATATTTGCTATGGAGGGAGAAAGCATGGTGGGTTAGCCCCACCGTATACCTATCCCTTGCATTCCTCCCATAAGATTTGCCATACTTTCAGTCACTCACAATATCTACTAGGTGCATGAGAATATAATAATAATTTAAAACAGTGTTTCCAAACATTAACCCTAAGCTCAGTCTCAACCTCAGAACCTCCCACTCTCCCCATCAGATCTGAACTAATTCCATCTAGTGCCCCTGCCCTGACCTGAGCTGGTTCCAGCCAAGGTCAGGCAAGTAGGGTAGCTTCTTGACCTGGATGATGCTGTCATAGAGAGAGGGCTGCAGGCTCTGGGCCACCATGTTGGCCAAGATAACAGCCACCATCATGGGCAGGATGTGAGCAATCTGACCCGTTAATTCGAAGCAAATCACAGCTGTGGAGACTGTGTGGGACACGGCACCAGTCAGCGCTGCTGCTCCTAGAATGACACAGGAATACACCTGTAGGTTAGGACTACCGTTCTTAGCGTGAAGGACATATGGGGATGGGATGGGAATAACACGGAATGAGAGACATGACCCCATCCTCATCACTCATAATGATTTGTCAAGAGTAGGGAGTAGGATACTGAACTCTTAGAAAAATCATCATTTTGATCTCATTCTACAAACTTCACCAAGTTACAAAATCTTTGTGTGTGCCAAAATTTTCATTTATAACATGAAGATAGTGATGTCCTATCCATTCCTTGCTTTTAAAAGTTTGGTTATTCACTGAGCATTTTATTTTATTATTTTTTAAATTATTATTATTATTATTATTATTATTATTATTTGAGACAGAGTCTCACTCTGTCACCCAGGCTGGAGTGCAGTGCTGCGATCTCGGCTCATGGGAGCCTCCACCTCCCAGGTTCAAGTGATTCTCCTGCCTCGATCTTCCGAGTAGCCAGGACTACAGGCATGCACCACCACACACGTCTAATTTTTGTATTTTTAGTAGAAACAGGGTTTTGCCATGTTGGCCAGGCTGGTCTCGAATTCCTGGCCTCAAGTGAACCGCCCGCCTCAGCCTCCCAAAGTGCTGAGATTACAGGCATGAGCCACTGTATCAGGCCTCTTCACTGAGCATTTTACAACTCAGTTATGACTTTTTTTTTTTTTTTTACTTTGGGCTTTAGGTATTAATGCCAACAATTAGTGAGTAAATAGAGTGAAAACCCAAGAATCGTACTGTGGACATGGAGCAATGAGACCTGTGTCAGATCCTGCTCTTACTATTTCTCAATGGAATGAGTAGAGCTTAATTCCTCTGGAATCCCATGCTCTCAATTATAAAGTGAAAGGGGTCATTTAGATGATTTCTAAGGCCCTTGTAGATCAGCAACTTTATATAAGCTCCCTGAAGATAGAATCTATCTTGTTAATTTTTGGTTGTTTCTCCACTAACCAAAATAGTCCTTTGTGCTTTAACTATATTTCTTATTTAAATATGGAAGAGGTATCCTATGGGGAAAATGTAGAGGAAGGCACATATGAAAATGTAACAAGAAAATGTCAGCCAGACATGGTGGCTTATGCCTGTAATCCTAGCACTCTGGGAGGCCGAGACAGGTGGATGACTTGAGGCCAGGAGTTTGAGACCAGCCTGGCCAATATGGTGAAACCCCATCTCTACTAAAATTACAAAAATTAGCCAGGCATGGTGGCATGTGCCTGTAATCCCAGCTACTTGGGAGTCTGAGGCAGGAGAATCACTTGAGCCCAGGAGGCAGAGGTTGCAGTGAACCCAGATTGTGCCACTCCACTCCTCAACAGAGCAAGACTCTGGAAATAAAAGAAGAGAAGAGAAGGAGAAGGAGAAGAGAGAAAAGAAGGAGGGAAGGGAGAAAGAGAGAGAGCAACCAAGAAAGAGTCACAAAAGGGAAATATAGGAAGGAATGACACTATTGGATATTGCATACAACATACTTCAGAACATAAACAATCACAGGACGTGCATACAAGGAAATGTTCACAAGGGAGGCATGTGTACCAGGGAGTCATGAAGATGGAAAACAAGAGTCGATGACCCTCATTGATGAAAGAGGCTTTTATAAGGAAACTATGTCGGGGAGCAGGGTACCAAGTGAGCTAGAAAGCTGGTCAGCACTTCTCTATGTAGGGAAGGCATGGCCTTAGATGCTATGGGATTTTGGTGAGGAAGGGAGGAAGCATAATAATCCCAGGATTCTATTGGTGTTAGGCATAGCTCTATCTCAGAAGTCATTTTAGAATAAAGAAACTAGGGCTCAGAAGCAGCTATCTTGCTTCATGGTCACTGGTAACAAGTGGCAGGAGAAGTCTAGAGCCATGTTTCTTAGCTCTTAGTCCTGTGCTCTTAACTCCCCATCAATATCAACACGTCTCAAGTTGAGTCAATCACCTGTAACCTGAGCCAATCACCTGCATTGTTGGTTCCATGGTTCTTGGGAAGGAAAGACAGAACCCTTATCAAACATCCAGACACAATCCTAGAATCTTATGATCTCATTTGATCCCTATGATCCTTTTCTACATGAGGAAACTAAGGCTCACAGAAGTTCAGTAAGAAATAATGAGAGTCAGAGCCATGGGTATGTTATCTGAGTAAAAGTTGAGTTACGTAGCACTAAATTAAAACTGTATTGTGTAGCCTAGAATGAAGATCCAATGGGAGAGTTTAAGTGTGGGAATCTGGAGTACTCAATGTTTGATTACAGAGAAGTGGGAATGTTTCTCACCAATTACTGCATAGCCCCCAGGTAGGATCTTGTAGATGATGTCATCAAATAAAATACCATCAGGAAACAGCATGGCCATGATCTCTCCTACCAGCCTTCCAAATGCAGCTCCTAGAGGGAAGATAAAAGGAAGGAAGGTGTTAGGAGATCCAAGTTCCTTGCTCTCTGTTTTCAGAACCAATCTCTCCTTGGGCGTTAAGACCAAATACAAACTCCCAGCATCCCGGGCCTTTCCTTATGTTTCCTGTGTCCTGGATTGCAACTCTCAGTCAGACCCCAGGCTTCCCATCAGGACTTACCTAGCACAAACACAGGCATGAAGCCTCCGCAGGGTATGGGCATAGTGGTGGCTATGATGGACATCCAGAACTGGAGTAAAAAGAAGCATTGGAATACTCTTTCAATTATGCCCAATAGACATGCACACACACAATTCCCTTCCCACTATCCTCTTTTCTGCAGAAATCCTGGGATAGCTGATCCTTCTGAAAGCCACTTTGTCTGTCACCCTTCTTCCAGAAACAAAAACCACAGAGCTCTCAGGCTAAGAGATCACCAAAGACAATACTATCAGAAGATTCCTCCAGATGGCTAGACCAAATTCCTCCTGCTTTGAGTGCCTGGATTTGCCTTTCAGCAATCTAGAACAAGGAATGGAGCCCCAGAGTACTTACCTTTCTCTGCCCCAAAAGAGCCCCAGCCCATTGTACCCATTTAGTCCAGAAAGTTTGCAAGTTTGCCTCAGCAAAGTAGCCTGAAACTCTTGAAGCTGGAGGAAAACTTTTCCTACTCAGGTTATATTTCTGAAAAGGAGCTCCAGCTCTTTTTTTTTTTTTTTTTTTTTTGAGACAGGGTCTCTCTCTGCCACCCAGCACCCAAGCTGGAGTGCAGTACCATGATCTCGGCTTACTGCAACCTCCACCTCCAAGATCCAAGCTATTTTCCTGCCTCAGCCTCCTGAGTAGCTGGGACTATAGGCGCACGCCACCACGCCCAGCTAATTTTTTGTATTTTTAGTAGAGATGGAGTTTTGCCATGTTGCCCAGGCTGGTCTTGAACTTCTGACCTCAGGCAATCTGCCCGCCTCTGCCTCCCAAAGTGCTGGGATTACAGGTATGAGCCACTGCGCCCGGCCAAGGAGCTCCAGTTTTAAGTGTCAGACATTTAAAGTCTGAGTGACTTATTGTGTGATTAATTGAGCTTCAATGTGGTCATAGAACCATCTATATGGTGAAACTCATGGTAGAACGTGGAGAGAAGACTTACCTGCCCGAGCCACTTGCTTTAATAATCAGATCACCTTAAACAAGGATCAAAATTTAGATCTCTCCTGGCTATCTACTGGAAGGGTAAATTGAGAAAGCCTGATAAGTCAGCCAATGTAATAGAAAAAAAATCTCTAAGGCCAAATTTGTAAGCTAGAACTCCAATAGAAATTGAGAGAATTTTACGAAAAGCAATATGTACATTTCGAGGCAAAGAGTACAAAAGAATTGTCCGGGCGCAGTGGCTCACGCCTGTAATCCCAGCACTTTGGGAGGCTGAGGTGGGCAGATCACGATGTCAGGAGATCGAGACCGTTCTGGCTAACACGGTGAAACCCCGTCTCCACTAAAAAATAAAAAAAACAAAAAATAAAAAAAAATTAGCCAGGCATGGTGGTGGGCACCTGTAGTCCTAGCTACTTGGGAGGCTGAGTCAGGAGAATGGCGTGAACCCGGGAGTTGGAGCTTGCAGTGAGCTGAGATCGTGCCACTGCACTCCAGCCTGGGCGACAGAGCGAGACTCTGTCACAAAAAAAAAAAAAAGAATTGAGAAATAGAATGGAAAAAAGGCTAGTTGTTGAACTTTTTAAATATCTGTAAAAGAAATAAAAGTATGAGATGTAATATGTAAGCAAAGCAACAGGTTTATATATCCCTTCCAAAATAAGTAAACCAATTTCAGAAAAGGATCTCAAACTTATTAGATATAAGAAGGTAGCAGCTAAAGCTCAGGACAAACTGCCAAGATGAAAGTATTCACAATTTTAGAGCTGTGCGCAATTGCACCGTAAGCTAATGAGAAATATATTTCTTAATTTTCGGAACCATAGAAAGAAAGAACTCCCCTCATCCAGGGCTGACCTCAGGAGACAGGGACAAAGACTCTGAGAAAGTCTCATCCCAGAAGATCTGAGATGAGGCAAAACACACACTCCTTCATGTCAGAATATGACTATTCAAAAACAGTTGAGAACTATAAAAATAAATGGGCAAAATGAAGAGAATAGAAACTGAGAATCCCCTGAGGACAGAGAGTGCATCTTGTCCTTTCTGCCTTCTCTCTGCACTGGCACAGTGCTCAGTAAATGTAGGAAGGATGTAGCTAGGTGAGTAGGTAGAAAGGAAGGAAGGAAAGAACGAAGATGGGCTGAACAAATAGTATTCATGCAAAGGAGGAAAAGCTTCTCAGAGCTAATATTTGCTAAAACACTAAAGAGTAATGCTCATCCAGGGGAACTTGTTTTAAAATGCAGATGACCAGACCCCACTGGAAGCTACCACATCAGATTGTCTGCAGATAGGGCTATAGGCACTTGTAATTTAAGCTTCTTAAGTGATTCTGACATTTAACAGTTGGATACCCCTTGAACTATCCTGTACCATCTCTTTGAAATAAGTACATAAGAGCCGTAAGAGATTTTGTAGGCTCAGGTTAATCTGAAAGCTCTAGCAATTCATATAACAGGTGACCAATAGGTCTGATTTCAGAAGATGTACTTTAGATTATCCTCCAAGATATGTGTAAGAACAGTATTACGATCAGAGGACATTGAAGTTATCAACTCCTATAGCACAAAGGATGACACATGAGATTAACAAACTTTTTTAGCTATTGGCACATGAAAGAAAAGATCCAGAAGTAATGTGAAACACAAATAACTCCCAAGACTTTCTTCTTTCTTTCTCTTTCTTTCTTTCTTTCCCTTCCTTCCTTCCTTTTTTTCTTCTTCTTCTTTTTTTTTTTTTTTTTGACAGAGTCTCGTTCTGTCACCCAGGCTGCAGTGCAATGGTGTGTCAGCTCACTGCCACCTCTGGCTCCTGAGTTCAAGCAATTCTCCTGCCTCAGCCTCCCAAGGAGCTGGGATTACAGGTGCCTGCCACCATGCTCAGGTAATTTTTGTATTTTTAGTAGAGACGGGGTTTTGCCATGTTGGCCAGGCTGGTCTCAAACTCCTGACCTCAGGTGATCCACCTGCCTTGGCCTCCCAAAGTGCTGGGATTACACCCAGCTTTTTTTTTTTTTTTTTTTTTTTTCGGATCTAGACCTACAGAACTCCCAAGATTTTAAACACTCAATTCCAGGGAACTGGAAAACTGGAAACCCATTATGCATTTCCACCATATTTAGACCCTACATTAGAAGAAGTAAAATGAAGAATTCAGTTTGGGAGAATGAAGTGAAAGGAGTGAAAAAAAAATTCGACAGAGCCTCAGGCTGTGCAGAGAACTTAGTGATACTAGGTAACAATGTTAGACTTATTAAAAGCAAACTGAGAATTTGGAATGGTATTCGCACTCATTGTAAAAGCTCTTCTCTTGATGTATAATGTAATGACACTTTCCATGTCATGAGATTGAGGAAGATGGAAGTTCCCTTCATTAATATTATAAAACAGCTGAATTGGCCGGGTGCGGTGGCTCAGGCCTATAATCCCAGCACTTTGGGAGCCCGAGGTGGGCAGATCACGAGGCCAGGAGATCAAGACTGTCCTGGCTAACAAGGTGAAACACCGTCTCTACTAAAAATACAAAAAAATTAGCTGCGCATGGTGGCGGGCACCTGTAGTCCCAGCTACTCGGGAGGCTGAGGCAGGAGAATGGCGTGAACCTGGGAGCCGGAGCTTGCAGTGAGCCGAGATCACGCCACTGCACTCCAGCCTGGGCTACAGAGTGAAATTCCGAATCAAAAAAAAAAAAAAAAAAAAAAAAACCAGCTGAATTGAGAATCTTACCTGCCTGTACAGATGCTGCTAGAAGACCACATAGACTACATTACAAATTAGACACTGGAAAAATTGTTTCAGTCATGTTTATATTTTAATTTAGCTATGTATCCTACCTAGCTAAAAAATAAGAGTATGGTTATTGTGTCCGATGATTAGACAGTGAAAATGCTGGGAAGTGGTGATAACCAGGGAATATCATAGATTTGTAGCAGTGAATGGTTTTATGTTTACAAATATTATAGGATATTATAGGCTTGCTGCAAACTGTTGGGCTTGAAATATAGCCCAGGAAGTATATGTTTCTTTTCCTGATACATGTATGATGTAACATTATCAAGGATATAATCTAGTGAGAAATTAATAATTGTGGCATACAGGTGAGTCCTCTATATCATCTAAGTAGGTTTCTCAAAATAAGCTTGAATTTGTGAAGTGGAATCCAGACATGTACTTGGGAATCTGGCGAGCTGGGATGAGGTTTGGCAGAAATGTTGAAAAATATACAGTATTTTGTTTCTACAGAACTTTCCAAAATCTTGATATTTTAAAGGTACATATGATGCCAATGTTGCCATATAGCTCAGTCTAGAGGAATCTCAGAAAAATACAGTTATCATCATTGGACTACCGTCCAATTCTGAGATCCACCAAAATTTGTGCTTGGTTACTGTAGATGGGTTTGTGTACTCAACAACTAATTATAGGAGGTTGGGATTTATAAATTAGAGAAGATGAACTCTATAATGAAAGTCTAAAAATCAAATCCCTAACAAGACACCGAGAACTTCTTTTATGATAAAAATGTAAAATCTTTTGAAGAAAGACATGTTAAAGGGATTAAATTAATAAAGTGAATGTGCAAAATATGAATGCTATAGATTCAACTAAACCACCTAAAGTGGAATGGGGAAGATCATTTGCAAATACAGTTTCTAGACACCCTGGGAATATGTTATAGAGTTGAAATCTGGTGTTTCAAGTATCTGCTGTCTCTAGTCTTAACATCACTAAAAAATTAAATTAAATAAACAGCAAAAAATAGAACATTTTAAAATATTAAAAAAATTTTTTTTCTGTTGCAAGCATAAGATATAGCTAAAGGTTAATGATGAAATATTATGTACTTGGCACATAGTAAATGCTTAATAACATTTATGGAACAAATGAACACATGAACCCACTGTAGCTATTGCAATATAAATATAACTTAGTGACTCATATCCTGGGAAAACATAGATTTATAAAAGGTATCATAAATAAGTTAATAGCAAGGTATTCAAAAGCTTGAAAGTTCAGTATGGACAGACTTATAAATGAGAACTCTAATATACAGAGCAAAGTGTTGTGTTATTTAGGCAAGACATACTATTAGTAAAAAAGATAATCATCACAAAAGAAAAAAAAGGGCAATCAATAATTTTTTTTTTTTTCTTGAGGAGTGTCGCCCTTGTCGCCCAGGCTGGAGTGCAATGGCACAATCTTGGCTCACTGCAACCTCCGCCTCCTGGGTTCAAGCAATTCTCCTGCCTCAGCCTCCCAAGTAACTGGGATTACAGGCATGTGCCACCGCACCTGGTTAATTTTGTGTTTTTAGTAGAGACAGGGTTTCACCATATTGGTCAGGCTAGTCTCGAACTCCTGACCTCAGATGACCCACCTCTCTCGGCTTCCCAAAGTGCTGGGAATATAGGCATCAGCCACTGCGCCTGGCCAGCAATTAGCAATTGTAATAGATGTCACAACCAGGGGTAGAAATAAAAATATCTTATTACACGGCAGTAATTGAGAAGTCTATAAATACATAATCCTTGATGGGCAGATATGAAAAAGAAGTGATGTAAAAGAGATCATCTTTTATTGCCCAGTTGAAGCTAGAAGAATATGGTTTGGGAATGGCAAAATCCTCACAGCTTCATCACCTAAATAGAGAATAATAACATTTATAAATATTATGTGTAGTCACTAATACAATTAATTTAAATATTTTATCCCTTTTGAAGCTCTAAAAAAGAGATTATCTACAAGACTGGGGAAAAAAAGATGCTCAAATCACCTAAAAAATGGATCATCAGATACATGGTGAATGAAATACTTAATTATCTAATAAGTGGGGGAATTTGGTTAATTAATCCAAGGCTTTTACAGTTATTTATAATGCTTACCTCTATCTTGTACTTTTTTACTTGGCTATTGTGACGGCTTAGTAATTTAACAAGAAGAACAATTAGAAGGGTTAGATAACTATGCCAGACAACACTAAGTTGACGTGAATAGAGCAATTAACTCAGATACTAGTTTACTTCTATAGCAACTTACTACTCTATAATTTTTTTTTTTTTTTGAGACAGAATCACACTCTGTCACCCAGGCTGGAGTGCAATGGCACGATCTTGGCTCACTACAACCTCCACTTCCCAGGTTCAAGTGATTCTCCTGCGTCAGCCTCCCCAGTAGCTGTGATTACAGGCATGCGCCACCATGCCTGGCTAATTTTTTTGAATTTTTGGTAGAGATGGGGTTTCGCTATGTTGGCTATGTTGGTTTCCAACTCCTGGCATCAAGTGATCCACCTGCCTCAGCCTGCCAAAGTGGTGGGATTACAGGTGTGAGCCACCGTGCCTGGCCAACTCTATGGTTTTCAAATGACTTATTTTTAGGTTGGATGAAGACCAAATGAAGTTCTACCCCTTCCTACCCCTATGCAAACCCTGGGTTCATAGATTGAAAACAGATGGAGGTTTAGGGTGTTGCTAGTGTCAGGAGCAGTACCTTCATGACGAAGAAGAGAAAGATGATGATGACAACGTTGACCCGGGGGTGAATCCACACAGCTGACTGGCCCAGGCTCTCAGGATCACCCGCGTATTTCACCCATGTATTGTTGTCAAACAAAGTACTGATGGCTTCGCGGGGCATCAACTGGGAGAGGAAAAAGCAGAAAGGGTGGGTTCTCCAGGGAACTCCTGTGCTTCCTTTTTTAGAGAACTTATTCCCCAGCCTCATTATTCAAGGGTCTCTTTTGCCCTTTTCTCAGGGAGAATCTAGAAAGTCTATCCTTGGACAAAACTACTTATGTTCTGAAGCCTCAGGTATATCTGTGCTGTTTCCTCTTTACCATGTGGCCCCACCAAGAGCTGACCTCTCCAGCCATGAATTGACCGATTCCTGGTGGGAAGGTGAATGAGGCAATGACAAAGGTAACGATTCCAGGATACAGCAGGCGGCTGAAAAAGAAACAGAGTTAACCCCCACAATTCAGCCAACTCACAGTAAATACCATACTGAACGTTGGCAAGCTGAAGTTTCCTTTAGTCCACCGTAGTCTCATTTCTTTAAATGAAAAAGATTCTCTTCACACAAAAAAATAATATTTGAGGCCGAGTGTGGTGGCTCATGCCTGTAATCCCAGCACTTTGGGAGGCCAAGGTGGGCAGATCACCTTAGGTCACAAGTTCGAGACCAGCCTGGCCAACATGGTGAAACCCCGTCTCTACTAAGAATACAAAAATTAGCCAGGCACGGTGGTGCATGCCTGTAATCCCAGCACTTTGGGAGGCCAAGGAGGGTAGATCCCCTGAGGTCACAAGTTCGAGACCAGCCTGGGCAACATGGTGAAACTCCATCTCTACTAAAAATACAAAAATTAGCTGGGTGTGTTGGCACACGTCTGTAATCCCAACTACTCAGGAGGCTGAGGCATGAGAATCGCTTGAACTCAGGAGGCAGAGGTTACAGTGAGCCGAGATCACACCACTGCACTCCAGCCTGGGTGATGGAGTGTGAGACTGTCTCAAAAAACAAAAACAAAAATAATCTTTAAATGGAAGACCACACAATTCACCCCCTAACCACAATATCAGGGCTTCCTTATATTTTAATGCAAGCCACCCAGAGGCACTTAATGCCTTCCCCAAAGATAAAAAGGGAGGAACTCTTGGAGAAACCAGAAAGTAAATGGGTAGGGCAAAAGAAGGGCAGTGACTCACTGCTTAGCAAGAAACTGGCTGAGGACCTTGTGCTTTCGGACACCGAGCATGACTTGGCGATGCAGATACACAAATACAGCTCCCAGGAGCCCACAGCAAATCCTGAAGGTGTAATTTATAGAGTTGGAATCTTACAGACATGAAATCCTCATCTCTTGGACATAACTACTGCAGGGAAACAAATACCAGGCTTCCGCCTTTCCTATCTGCCCACATCCCCCCAGCAATGTACTCTATCTGTGCCAACCCCACCTTCTTTCTAGCTTGGATCCCTTCCAACCTACAGCCTCACCCCACACCCTGCTCACCACACACAGAGCAGGTAACCTCACTGACCCGATGGCAGCAAAAGCTGGTAGTTCCTTCAGGTCAAAGGGGAAATCCATTCGGAAATTGGTTCTGAACAGAGCAGTGATGGTGACTGTAGGATGGAAAGGCCAGGATTACGGTGGGAGCTTCGTAGAAACGCAACAGGGAAACAGAGGTAGGCAGTTTTCAGGATTAATTCCTTCCTTCCTCCCATCCCAGTTTCTCCTCTTGAATGTATTTTCCTTTTTTCTACGCCCACTCCTCCATGGATATACTCTCCCACCCCATGACCTATATCTTTGTCATACACCCTTGGGCCTTGGTCCCACCCCACAAATGATGCCGCCCATTATTCCTTTTCTGAACTGCCCCACAGAGTTTTCCTCTGCACCCCATTCCCAGTTTTCTATTTCACACGGCCTCCACCCCAGGCCTCCTTGGTTACCAGCGTCCTTGTTCCACACTGCCAGCACTCGAAACACGAAGGCGCTGAACGTCGCTGCAAAGAATCCTCGCCAGTAGTTCCGAACAGCAAAGTAGGTGGAGGTGACCTCGATGCTAAATAGCACTCCTGCAGGGGCACAGAAGTGTGGTCGGGGGCAGACAGCAGTGAAAGGGCTCCCCCACACTCCCCACTGCTTGGACCTAAGGAGCTTTTGCTGAAACATGAATCTGGGCGGAAGCAGTAGTGGAAAGTAATGATCTCTTGGATTCCCATGCTCAAAACCACACAACTGCTCAGGCTAGGAGTTTTTTATTTTTATTTCAGACAAGGGATGGGTCCAACAAGACACAGAGAAGATTGAAAATGAATGGGCCTTTAGCCTCCAAAACATGAGGACCAAGTGTCCGTGCCCTCTGCATCCCTTAGAATGTAGGGTTGAATGGGGTTCACAACTGTCAGATACCCACAGGGACTAAAAGGTAGTTGAAAAAAATCTGCAGAGAAGTTAAGAGAGAGAAAGTTCCAGAGCAGTTCCTCAGTAGAGTTGCCAAGCAGAGCTCAGGATTTACAGGGACTCTCCTTAACACCCTCCTCTGGACTTTCCTACCATTCTACATATACCATGTATCCTGGGGCAACCTTATAAGGAAGACAGAACAAAAATAGGAAGGGGCTTTGCAGGAGCTGACAATCTTCGATAGTTCAAGAAAAGAAGGTAGAGGAGTCATACAAATAATAATAATAATAAACTAATACTAAAAACCTGACTTAAAAGGACCAATGCAAGGGGAAAAACCAAGAGGCTAGAAGAAGATAAAAACAATCATGCTTAAGAAAGGTGGGTGAGGCAAAAGGAAAGCTAAGTAGTAGTTCTAAGTAGTACTGTTTCTGAGCGTAGGTGCTGGAGCAGAAATTGAGGGGGTAGATCCACAGAAAAAGAACAAGGGTTGGTAGGGACAAAGTAAGGAATGCGAGTGAGGGCATAAAAAGCAACACTCAAGAGAGGCAAAGAAAAAAATATTTCAACATATTAAGAATAAGGGGGGTGGACTTTAATCTGATGCAAAGTAAAAATTGATGACAAAATTACCTAAAACCTGGCTAAGCCTCATCTTTATCAAAAACGAGGAAAAAGAACCAGGGAAATGCAACCACACACATAATTGGATGAATGGAGATGAGGCCTGGCCTCAGGAAACCTTGAACTAGGCAGGTTTGTCCCCTTTCTCTCCATCTGAACAGGGTGAACGCCCTCTTCAGGCAGCATCTCACATCCTAGTAATTTTCTTCTCCCCGTGCTATATTCAAAGTCACATCTCTTGAATCCCCCAGGACCACCACCTTCTCTTCTATAGGTGACAGTCGACTAGTTACATCGGGTCATTTGCACCAAGGGGAGGGTGGCCTAATGGTTACTCCCAAATACAGCAGCTGCTGCTGTTTGGCAGAGGATTTCCAGTGGTCAGTTCCAAGTCCCCTTCCCTGAGAAGCCATCCCCAATCCTCCTCTTCAGGTTGAAACCATCCATCCTTCAGCTTGCGCTCTCAGAATTTTGGGTTATTATAGCACTACCACTTTCAGATCCAGATATTTCTTTACATTTCTGAGATCCCCTAGGATTGAAAATTCCTGGGAGGTCAGGTGTGGTGGCTCATGCCTGTAATCCCAGCACTTTGGGAGGCCGAGGCAGGTGGATCACGAAGTCAGGAGTTCGAGGCCAGCCTGGCCAACATGGTGAAACCCTAACTCTACTAAAAATACAAAAATTAGACAGGCGCGGTGGCAGGCGCCTGTAATCCCAGCTACTTGGAAGGCTAAGGCAGGAGAATTGCTTGAACCCGGGAGACGCAGGTTGCAGTCAGCCGAGATCGCACCTCTATAATCCAGCCTGGGTGACAGAGCAAGACTCCATCTTGAAAAAAAAAAAAAAGAAAATTCCTTGGAAACCAGCACCTAGTAGGGTGCTTGGTGAATAATCAGGGCTGAATGTCTATTCTCGGGATGAGCAGGGGAGGAGAGGAAAGGACAGGATGAGGAAAGAAGAGAACAGAAGAGAACAGAATTTCAGGAAACAGAGAAAGGCAATGGGCAATGTGGGGCAGACAGAGCTTTGCCAGTCACCCCTTCTGCCCTGCTCTTCACATCACATCAGGTAAGCAGCTGCCTCTGGGGCCTAAAAGGAGGATTTGACACAGCAAGAACCAGGTAGAGTGAGTCTCTCTCCTTTTCCATACCAGTAACAAAAGCAGGCAGCTTCAATTTGCCTGGGTGTAAACTATCCAACTGATGAATATTTTACAACAATTTTTTGAAATCCTGGGCTAGGTTTTCTTTCCCATGATGTGGTTCTGGGACACTTTCCCTAGCAGTCTGTCACTATATGCTCCGGAATAAGAGCTAATTTTAATATTAGCCTGAGCCAAACATAAAATGTGCAGTTAAAAGGAAACAAAGCATTAAAAACAAAAACAGCTTTTGGAAGCTCTCTGCTCAGGTTCTGGAACATTGCTCTCTTCTCCCACCCTGGATTCCCTCTCCACCTTCTCTGCTGCTCCTGTGCCTCTGCCCAACCCCAGCCTTTGTCCTTGGTCTCCTGCTCCTCCTACTCATAGACACACTTTCTCTCTCAATTTCATGTATGCTCATGCCATCAACTACACCTATATGCTGCTGATTAGCAAAGCTATGTTCCTGAGCTTCAGACGCGTCAACCCCGCTGCAAAAATGGTATCACCTAGATATGTCACAGGAACATCAAATTCAATACACTCAAAGTGAAATGTATCAGCTAGCTCCCCCACCAGATCTGTTTCACTTCCCATATACCCAATCTTGGTTACTAACACCACTATCCACCCAATTGCCCTTGTAGGAAATCTGGGTGTTAGTCTAGATCCCTCCTCTCTTTTACCCCACACAAAATTAATCACCGGGATGCCAGGCTGGTGGCCCATGCCTGTAACCCCAGCACTTTGGGAGGCCGAGGCGGGTGGATCACTTGAGGCTGGGAGTTTGAGACCAGCCTGGTCAACATGGAAAAACCTCGCTTCTACTAAAAAATACAAAAATTAGCCAGGCATAGTGGCGTGCGCATGTAGTCCCAGCTACTAGGAGGCTGAGGTGGGAGAATTGCTTGAACCCAGGAGACAGAGGTTGCAGTGAGCCAAGATTGCACCACTGCACTCCAGCCTGGGCCACAGAGCAAGACCCTCTCTTAAAAAGAAAAAATAAAATTAATCACCAAGTTGTACCAATTTTACTTTCTATCATTCTTCTCTTTCTCTTCTGCCTCTGTCCAGTGCAGTCTCTTACTACCTAGCATCAGGACTATGACAATCGTCTTCTTGTTAATCTTGGATTAATCCTGTTAATCCCCAGGCCAATTTTGTCCTGCACACATCTGACAAAGGGATTGGGTGGACACTCAAAGCTGGACATATCACTTCCTTGTGCACAAGTATTTCACGGCTTTAATTCACCCCTGACAGTATTTCCCAAAGTCCGGTCTGTGAGATACTACAAATCCCATGCCCATGAGACAGGGTTCTGTGGGAAATGCTGCATTAGAACCACATTTTGGATATTCCCAATGCGTGTCAGCATATCAAATGTTCTGGTAACTTTTCTTTCTTTTTCCTTTTTTTTTTGAGATGGAGTCTCACTCTGTCGCCCGGGCTGGAGTGCAGTGGCGCGCGATCTCGGCTCACTACAACCTCCACCTCCCAGGTTCAAGCAATTCTTCTGCCTTAGCCTCCCAAGTAGCTGGTACTACAGGTGCCTGCCACCACACCCAGCTAATTTTTGTATTCTTAATAGAGATTGGGTTTCACCATATTGGCCAGGCTGTTCTTGAACTCCTGACCTCATGATCCGCCCGCCTTGGCCTCCCAAAGTGCTGGGATTATGGGCATGAGCCACTATGCCTGGCCACTGATAAATTTTTAGTTTCAAAAGAAAAAACTCTCTCTTTAACCAAGCATTTTCCAACTGATTTATAGAACCATTTTACACATTAGATCTACCAAACCATGAAACACATTTGTGCAAATCCTAGTCTAGAGAATAAATTCCATATTCTTATACATAGCCATGAGGGTCTTCATAATTCAGCCCCCTTTACTTGTCCAGTCTCATTTGCTATTATTCCTTCCTCTGTATCCCCTGGTAATACTCAGCTACTGCCCCCATCTTGACTTTGCAATGCTGTTTCCTCTGTCCAGAATACCCTGCCCCCACCATCCTGCTTGCCAGTCCTACTTATTATTCAAGCCTCATACCAAACACCACCTCTTTTGTGAAGCTTCATGGGCTCTTGTAGGCAGGTTAGCATAAGGTTCCCACTGCACTTTACCCCAGCCGCCACTGGGCCACTTTTTCGAGTGGGCTATGACAATAGGTTTGCCTGCCTGTCCAGCCTCTCAACTAGGAGCACCCTGAGTGTGCAAGATCCAGCACAGGGCCTGGTACAGAATGGGAGCAAGATGCTTGTCATTTTAGTAGAATGCTGAATTCTATTTATTTCATTAGTGTAAGAAATTAAGAGCTGACTCCATAATGAATACATCATTTTGATACTAATTTTCCTTTCAGAATTATTCGGTATTCTTTTTTAAAAATCAAGTAATGGGCCAGGCACGGTGGCTCACAACTGTAATCCCAGCACTTTGGGAGGCCAAGGTGGGCGGATCACTTGAGGTCAGGAGTATGAGAGCAGCCTGGCCAACATGGTGAAACCCCGTCTCTACTAAAAATACAAAAAATTAACCAGGCGTGATGGCGCAGGCCTGTAATCCCAGCAACTTGGGAGACTGAGGCATGAGAATTGCTTGAACCCAGGAGACAGAGGTTGCAGTGAGCCAAGATGGTGCTACTGCACTCCAGCCTGAGTGACAGAGCAAGACTCCATCTAAACAAACAAACAAACAAACAAACAAAAAACAAGTAATGCCACCTGCAAATACCTTTGTCATTTACCACATAATACAAACAGCCTAAACATGGCACCTTAATTTTTAAGTACTTAACAATTTCTTGTGTCAACAGCAATGCTTTATCTGTGAATTTTTTCTTCCTTTTTCTACCGCAGTGGTTTCAGAACTGTTGCCTGTAACTTCTCTGTGATCTTTACCTCTCCCATACTTGACACAGGACCAAGAAGATTCTTCTCAGAAGAATTTCTTTCTGATTCTTCTCAGAAATTCCAATTTTACGAGGAAAATGCAAATTCTCTTCACATTAAGAGAATCTGGCTGATTAAAACAAAACAACAGAAGTCTCCCAGTCTAAAAATATTATTTAAACCTCCTGGATTTGAAAGGCTAAAGAGTAAATAAAGGCAAAAGTGGGTATAAATGTAAGTGTGAACGTTTAACATGTGCAAAAATCCAAATACACTATCCTCCACTGACAAGGATTAGTGATTTGAATGAGTAGAGCTGAGGACAGAAATGTAAACAGGATGCTAGCTGATGTGCTTGCTAACTTGGGTTCCTTAGTCTGTATGCTTTGCCACAGTGTTTGCATAAGTTAGATCATGCATTTGCATTAACTTTAAACTCTTCTCCACTTATCATTCCTGCGCCAAGTCATTTTAGTTCCCTGGAAGATTCTATGAAAAGATTGCTTAACATTTCCATAACTGAAAAGAAACCTCTAACAGTGGGTCATTTAAGAAGCATATGCCCTTCCTGCAATTTTGTTTCTTCACATATCAACTTGGTGTCCTTTTTATCATCAATGAATCCAATGAATGATCTATATAATCCTGCCCTGCTAATCTAGCTATAATTGATTTTGATGAGTCAATAAACAGATACGACTGCTTTCTCCGACTACATCCGTTTGTTAATCATCCATGATAAGGAAAATAATCTGAGAGATCACTATTTGCCTTATACTTGGAGAAAGAGCTAAACTTAACTTTAAATTGCTATCAAGGGACATTTATCCTTTGAAACTCTCCTAACTATTCCACACTAAAAGCTCACCATTAATCTAAATAAGGTCTACCTGAATTCCCATGCAATTAATAAAGCACAACAAAATGTGGATTTTTCCCTTGAAGGAGGAAGTTCATAGAGTCCCCTGTTAGAGATGTCATCGGTGTAGGGCAAAAACATCCAACAATACAAACAGGTTTTAAAATAAGTAGGGGAGCCACGGAGACTGCCTTGGTTTTAATTCCTGGCTTGTACCTTACTAACAGAATGAACTTGCTCAAGTCACTCTCCCTCTCTGTAACTCGGTTCTCTCCTCTTCCTCCTCTGTAATATCTGTCTCATATGGCTTTGGCCAGGAATAAAAGTAAGTGCTTAGAACATTGCCTGGCACATAGCAAACGCTTACTAAAAGTCAGCTATTCTTGTAAGTAACCTGGTAATACCAGCACTTGTGGATACTGATTAAAACTGTTTTGGGAGCCAGGCCAGGCAAGCCGATTGATGGGGGAGGGGGTCAATCACTTGCCTCCAAGTGGTGTCCCAAAACAACAGCCGACTCCCACAGCACAGCCCACCGTCAGGATATCAGAGTAGTAATATGGCTGCTACTAGGGGAGAGACAGATAGAGAGACAGGTGGAAGAGAGGGAGGGGGGCAGGCAGAGGACAGAACAAGCAGGGATGGGGAATAAGGCAGAATGAGAGGCCTAAGTCACAAGGAGTCCTTGTGGTCCCATGTCCCCTGTGATTCCCAGGCCAAGAGAAACTCAGTGAGTTTGGCAAAAAGGAATTAACCTCATAGCACAGTGCCAAAATGAAATAGAAAGTAGGAAATGAAATAAAAGTTAGGCAAATACATGCCAGGCATGTAAATCAACAAATGATAAGCAGAAAAGAGCAAGAACTCCAGAAAGCAGTACTAATAAATCCTGCACCAAACAGCAAGCAGTCTCAAAATAATACACAGCCCTTTCCTGAAAAAATATAGGTATCTGGACCGCAGGGGCTGTGATCCACAGTCATTCCTTGGATGCCCACTCCAAAGCTTGTGGCATCCACCCAAAACCCCCTTCTAAGTCTTGCTTAGGCAACCGGGATAGGGAGCAAGTGCAACTTGCCTCCAACAGGGGCTGCAAAGCAGCATCCTACGCCCACTGCACAGGCCGACACCAGGAGGTCAAGCTGCCCAGGCACGGTCTGCAACAGAGAAGCACGCAGGACGAGGGGGTGGAGGGGTGGGGCAGGTGGGACGTATGTAAGAGGTAGGGTGAGGGATTGGGAGCTACAAAGGGATGGGGGAGCACAGGAGGGAAACGTGGAGGGAAACTGACACAGAGGGGTGGTATGGACTAGCAGGGAGAGCACGGGAGCAGACCACAGGCCAGACCTCCACGTGGGGGCACAGGTCAAAGAGGGGTGGACATTTGGAGGACAGGCACAGGCTAAACAGAGGCATTATGTGGCCAGGGTAGGCAGACAGGGGGACAAGGAAGGGAGCGTGGATTAGTGCGATGCTCCTTCAGCACCACAGCCAGCCCAGAGCAGAGGCAGCCCTCCCAACACCCTGGACACATAGCCGGACGCCTTTACCACCTGGCCCCAGCTCATTTCACTGTCTCAACCTTACCTCATATACTCCGCAGAACACAGACATGAACTTGCTGAGGACAGCAGCACAGATGCTGGCAATGTGGACGAAGGGGCCCTGGAAGAGGGGGAGCGAGGGGGAGGGGGTCAGAGGCCAGATGGAGGCTCTGCAGCACTCACTGGACTAATATTCCTTACTCCAGGCACTGTGCCAGGGGCTGGAAATACAGGAGTTACACAGAGGTACTGCCCTCATGAGGCCTCATCCCAGAGAGGAAGAACAGGAGAAACCAGTGTGTTTCTCCCCTCCAGAGAGCCAGCGTGGAGGAAAGGGCCTGAGGACCCTCCCTCAAGTACAGCTTTGAATGATGGGAGGGAGGGAGCTGCGGAGATGTCAGGAGGAAGAATGTTCCAGGCTGAGAAAACAGCACACAGGGGCCCTGAGGGGCCCAGGGCAGAGTGACTGAGGGACAGAAAGTAAACCTGCGAGCCAAACACAGGGAAGCGGGGGCAGAGGCCTGCAGACAGGAGGAGCCGGAGTCCACGGTCTCGAAGGCCACGTAAGAAGTTCCAATTGGGCCGGGCGCGGTGGCGCATGCCTGGAATCCCAGCACTTTGCAAGGCCAAGGCAGGTGATCACCTGAGGTAAGGAGTTTGAGACCAGCCTGACCAATATGGTGAAACCCTATCTCTACTAAAAATACAAAAATTAGCCTGACGTGGTGGCGTGTGCCTGTAGTCCCAGCTACTCCGGAGGCTGAGGCGGGTGAATCACTTGAACCTGGGAGGTGGAGGTTGCAGTGAGCTGAGATCGCACCACTGCACTCCAGCTTGGGCAAGCGAGCTAGACACTGTCTCAACAACAACAACAACAACAACAAAACTTTCAATTTTATTTTAAGAGGCATGGAAAGCCTTAAGAAGTTTTTGACCAGGGGTCAGATGAGACTGATTCCATTTTTAAAAGATGCCTCTGGCTGCTGGGTGGAATATGGCAGTAGGGGGCAAAGATGCACACCAGCAGAGAACAGAAGGAGGCTGCACCCCACCGAGCAACCTTGAAAATAGCACAGCCTCTTTCTCAGTCCTGGTTTTCTCAGATTCAAGCAAGGGAATTGGTCTGGATGATCTCTAAGACAGTGTTCTCAACCAGGGGAGATTCTGTCCCCCAGGGTCCATATGGCAATGTCTGAGGACATGCTGGTGTCACAACTGGGCGATGCTACTGGGCATCTAGGAAGGGTCAGAGGCCAGCGATGCTGCTAAGTCCCCTCCACTGCACAGAATAGCCTCCCCACAGCACAGAGTTTTCCAACCCCAAATGTCAGGGGTGTCCAGGCTGAGAGCCTGCTCCAAGCTCCCCAAGCTGTGTGGTTTTTGTCATTGGACCCCAGTTGGAGGAACTTCCAAAGCATTTCCCCTTCCTAGTGTCCCCTGGCCCTGGCCTTGGTCCTGTCCCCTGATCCACTTCCACTCCCAGAGCTCCCTCTAGAGTTGGTGCCACCCTGGCTCCTGAGGGCCCTTCCCAGCTCTTGCTTCAGTCATGCCAGGCCTACCTCTTTCCCCACGGGGATGCCACTGCCCAGGCCCGCAGTCAGGGCGACAACCTTGGCCACAAAGGCTTTCATCGTGAGGTATTCCTTCAGGACAACCCCACGAAGTATTGTCTTCATTTCGGGGATTCCAGAGCCTAAAAGCGTTGAAAGATTATGTGCCAGGTCAAGGTGAAGGTTAAAAGGGAGATGAATGTCCAGAATATGGGAATGGGAATTGGAGAGGGCTGAAGAGGCAGTGGTGGGGAGGATGGGGCAAGGCAGCACAGGGCTGTGGGTGGGGCTGGATGATGGGGGAGACAAACACGGCCCCTCTCAGGCCACCCAGCTCAGGCTGAGTCTGGTGGCAAGTTCTCACCAACAGCCTGGGGAGAGATGAGGTGGCAGAAGAGGGCACTGAAGAGGATGAGGACTAGTGGGAAGGTGACCCAGACCAGGAACTGCAGAGGAAGGCTGGGCCACATCTGCGCGTAGGACCACTTGTAGGCTGCGGAGACATATGCCTGGGGTTAGGCAGAACGTGGCTGAGCAGTCGTGTCCACGGCACGAGGAAGTGTACCCGGCATGTTCTCAGGCCGTGCTCCTTCTGTGTGCCCCTCCCGAGATGGTGCTGCTCTCATTTGACACATGGGAAGCCTGAGTTATGTGAGGTGATGTGGCCTGTTCCAGTTGGTAGTTGGTGGCTGTGTCACGAATCCCACTGGAGTACGGGGGCTGGAGGCCTGGGTGTGACCAACCACCCGGTGTGCCCAGAACCAAGGGGCTTCCTGGGACTCGGGATGTTCAGTGCTGAAACTGGGAAAGTCCCTGGGAAACTGGGGCAAGTTGGCCACCCTATTAGAGGGGCATCCACTGCTTGGGTGGCAGTGAGTGGAGGGGCATGAGAAGTGGAGCAGGCCTGGGTCTGGTCTTTTCTGGGCCTGGAGTCCCACCTGATCCCTCTCTGCACAACATTCGCTTCCCATAACACACCCTGCTTACCCTAGGTAGAAACTCCAGAAACAGCTGTGGGCAAAAGTCCAGGTTAAACCTACCCTGAAGGCTTTTGGCACTGACATAGTCCATGCTCCAGCTGACCAGAGCCATCAGCAGTCCCAGAAGCACCAGAAAGATCCAGTCTTCCCCTAACTTTCTTCTCACCACCTGTCCCAGGCGGTGGACACAATCTAGGAAGAGATGAGGGGGGAAAAAGAAATATATATATATACACAGAGAGAGAGAGAGAGAGAGAAAAAAAAAAGCAGCTAACGAGTCACTACTTTACTTTGGGTGCTATACCCAAGATGGGAGGGGAAGCCTTGGGCCCCCAGGGTCTGTACGTCTTATGCACTGAGTTTCTCATTACCCCTCTGCTGATTGCTGCTCCAGCCCCTGCAAAAGGCACCAAAGCCCAGTTCCCCATGAGTACTTGAATTCCTTCCTAAAACTCATTTCTTGGAGTTGTGGAAGGAATAACAGGGAATAGGCAAAGTGCAAAGGAGGTGAAGAGAGGTGCCTTTTCCTTAATACTTAGAGGGTCCAAGCGTGGTGGCTCACGCTTCTAATCCCAGGAATTTGGGAGGCTAAAGCGGGAGGATTGCTTGATGCCAGGAGTTCAAGACCAGCCTCAGCATCCTTACAAAAAAAGTTTTAAAATTAGCTGGGCATGGTGGCATGTGCCTATAGTCTTAGCTACTGGAGAGGCTGAGGCAGGAGGATCACTTGAGCCCAGGAGTTCTAGGCTGCAGTGAGCTATGATCACTCCACTGCACTTCAGTCTGAATGACAGAGTGAGACCCTGTCTCTTAAAAACAATTAGAGGAGAGTTTTTGTAGCAGGGCAGGGAGTACGTACATGCAATGGGATGCCCAAGTTATTCTCCTAATCCCTGTACCTCTTTCTACTCCAGATTTCTTTATTCCTCAGTCCCCATCACCTTGACATTTAGAATAGTGATCCTCATCCTTGCTGTCCACGGTAGAACTGGAGCCTGTCTTCTTGGGCATCCCTATGTCCCGCTCCCTGTCTGAGAATTGTTCTTTGTGATGGCCATAAATCTGGACAGAGAGAGAATGATCAGCGTCTGCCTTGTGGAAGAGTAGAAAAATAATAGACAGAGGGCAGCAGACAGACTCACAGAAGAAAAGAGCCACAGCTTTTTGAATTCTGGGTGTTGACTGCATGCAGGGTGACTTTGTGGTCATCCCTGCCCTCTACTCTCCACCCTCTATTCCCACACTTCCCACCCTTTCCCTTGTCCATTCATCCTACCTTCTCTCCACCCATCCTCCAACCTGTACTCACCTTGATCCAGGGTAGCCTTTATCAAGGAGGCCAGTGTTTGCTTTGAAGCGGAGGTACAGAACTGTGCTGAACCCAGGCGGCCATATCAATCAGGTGTTCTGTGTCACTGTGCTTTCTGTATGTCCCACAATTTCCCCAGACCACCTGCACTGACTTTCCTCCTAACACGAACAGGGTGAGGACAGACTGGGCTAACTAGCAGGGCAGTCTTGGTTGCACTTTGCCTTGGTGTGTCTAGCCTTACCTGAGGCACTTCAGGTCCTCTATCAAGCTTCAAGACCATCCACCTCATCTCCCAGTGCTTGTATGCACACACAAGAACTAGCCCGAAAAGGCAGGTCAATCTACTTCTTCCCACAGCCAGATAATTAGACCCCTACCTGCCCCACATGTGAAGAAGGCAGAGCAGCTCCCCCAGGTCTGGTGGCCCTCCACTTCCATCCCGAGGCAGAACACGTGTGTCTGTGTGGGGTATACAAGAGCTCCAACCACTTTTAGCCTGCCCCACTCCCACTACACTAACTGTCCTCTGGGGCCAGGGTCAGGCCAGGCCATGTTGCTGGATATTGGGAGAGCCTGAGTAGAAGAGATCTGATTTCACAATACGAGCAGCATTTTACGCCGCAGTCCTGAACAAGCACACACATGAATTGCCCTGCTCATGGCTGTTTGTCTTCTGGGTCAGTGACCAAGGGAGGCAGTGTTTCCTTCCAAACCCTGCTTGGGACCCAGAGAACATACTTCCCAGTGGAAGTCAGACAGCTGAGGCTGTCTCAGCTCCTCGAGGCCCCAGGCCGGTGGAGACAAGGAAGGGGGTTGCTTCATATCATCATACCTGGGCTGGGAAAACACTTAAAGGGCCAGGCAGGGCAGGGTGAGGGGAGGGCAAGGGAGAAGTCAAAACTCAAGTCTACAAGTGATACAATGTCTGGGATTTGTTAAAAAGTATTCCACGGTGTAAGCCAGGCTCAGTGGCTCACCCCTGTAATCCTAGCACTTTAGGAGCCTGAGGCGGGCAGGTCACCTGAGGTCAGGAGTTTGAGATCAGCCTGACCAACATGGAGAAACCCCGTCTCTACTAAAAATACAAAAATTAGCCAGGCATGGTGGTGCATGCCTGTAATCTCAGCTACTCAGGAGGCGGAGAAAGGAGAATTGCTTGAACCCGGGAGGCGGAGATTGCGGTGAGCTGAGATCGCGCCATTGCATTCCAGCCTGGGCAACAAGAGCAAAACTCCGTCTCAAAAACAAAAAACAAAAAAAAAAGTATTCCATGGAGTGTAGAGGGGTGAGGATGGGGAAGGGAAGAATAGATGGAACAATAGTGACAAAATATTGATAACTGGTGGGTACTTGGGGCTTCACTATACCATTCCATTTTTGTGTAAGTCTTCCATAATAAAAATTAAACAAAGAAAAACTAATCCAAACTCTTGTTTGCTTTTAAGACCTGTAGAAAACAGGCCAATTCTACTCCCCAAACTAACCATAGCTTCCCAACAAGAGGCTTCATGCTCACCTGGCCGGTCTCCTCACTGTCATCAGGAAGTGCCATAATGGCACTGTTACTCAAGTTGTCATCCCACCCAGATACGACCACGTACATGAGTGACAGCACAGGGCCAGGGGGAGGGGTCTTCCCTCCTGCTGATCCCAAACGGTGTTCAAAGGCCTAGTCAGCCCCCGCTGTCTCCAGGAAACCTTCCCAACGCTCGATTCCAGCCTACACTGACCTGTATTTCCCTCTTCCCTACTGGGTCCCTGGCACTGCCTTTGCAAATACTCCTGGGGGTTGGTCAGGGACTGACAGCAGATCCTTTGGACCTCCAATGCTGAGATCCCCTGCACAGCTCATGCCTCAGCTTCTCAGCCCCAAACCTAAAGGAACTGTAGGCTCCCTGTTAAAAAAAAAAAAAAAAAAAAAAAAAAAAAAAGCCTTTTAAGTTCTGACCAGATTGGGCGCAGTGGTTCACACCTGTAATTCCAGCACTTTGGGAGGCCAAGGCGGGTGAATTACCTGAGGTCAGGAGTTCGAGACCAGCCTGGCCAACATGGCAAAACCCTGTCTCTACTGAAAGTACAAAAATTTGCCAGGCATGGTGGCGGGTGCCTGTAATCCCAGCTACTCAGGAGGCTGAGGAAAGAGAATTGCTCGAACCCAGGAGGCGGAGGTCACAGTGAGCCAAGATAGCACCACTGTACTCCAGCCTGGGAGACAGAGCGAGACTTCATCTCAAAACAAAAAAAAAAAAAAAAAGAAATTGTTCTGGCCAACTGTCCTCCAGACAAATTCTATCTTCTGTTGTTCTCTGTTCTCTGCATTCTTTGGAGGGAGAGGCACACTTACTTATTAACCATGACCTATCTTTTTCCATGATAATTTCACAACCTTTCCTTTAGTTGTGCCCATCCCCATTCCCCCTTTCCTAGGTGTTCATATCCCACCAATCCCACAGCAGGAGGCTGCTCATCCGTAGACACTCCTAATTAGTCTGCATGCTTCTGTTGCTGGGATCACATCTCTGCCCTTTTCCAGGTGCCTAACACTTAATAGGTTCTTACTTGATCATCTTGCCACCTAAAAGCTTGTACATCTCTGCTCATTTTGATGTTGGTAGATCTTTGATCACTGATAAGCAATTCAGTCTGTTTTCTACACTTGCCCAAATCCTTTCTTCTGCCTTCTGCAGAAAGATTCATGTGTGTGTGTATTCTGCAGAGGGTCCCAGAGGCAGAAATCTGGCAGTGTCTGCCTGTGAGTGAGGGTGTGGGAGACAGCTCCCAGCACACTGCAGTGTGGGCTCCTACGCAATCCACTCCACGTAGGTTATGTAAGCACGAGCTATTCATGCATGTGAGGCTCTGCTGTTTCCCCATATGATTTGGGTACTCTGTTGGTAAAGGTTGTATGAAAGTGCATGCATATCTCTCTAAGTGCATACTTAAGTGAGCCCAGACTTTCAAAGATTTTCATATTTTGAACACATTACCACGTACTTGTTTTTTAAGTTAAAAAAATGTAACACTGCTCCCTCTTTTCACCCAATTCCTAATTTTCACCAGTCTCTGGCACCACTGTCTGCCCTCATCCATGGCTCCCCTCTCCCCTTATAGCACTTTACCTGTGTGGGGTGGACGTTGTGGCGGGGGCCTGCATCCTTCCGGAGCCTGGGCTGGAGGCCCCCATTCTCAGAGGGCAGTCCGTAGCTGGTGCAGTGTTCAAAGGGCATATACTGGTACTGGGGGTCACTACCCCACCAGCTTTGTTCACCCCCACGCTGCTGTGACCGGGATTGCTCCATGTTCCCTCCCTCCGAGCCCCGGCCAGGCCCTGGCCTGCTTGCCCCTGTCCTTCCCCCAGTGTAGCTCCTTAAGCCTCTGCTCTTGCTGTTCCCAAGGCGTCTGGGGCAGCATGCCCACCTCCAGCTATTTATAGCCCCCTCTCTGTCACATGACCCCCCACTGCCACATCTGATCTGCTTGGGGTCGAAGCAGGTGTGAGTGCAGTGTGGGGGTGGGGGTTGGGATGAGAACCTGAGGGACAGCCCCACAGGGAATTCCCTCTGCTGAGCCAGTGGCATTGTCCCCCTTCTTAGTCACCAGTAGTAGGCTTCCAGCTCCATGTCACTGGTCCCTCTATAAATATCGGCTGGACCGGGATGAGAAACTGCTGAGTATGCTCTCAAACCTACGTGTAGAGCCGGATCTGCATGGAAGCCCTCCAGTTGCCCATCTCTCTTCTTCAGGATGCGGAAGGTGAGGGGTGGGTGCTAGATAAAGATGAAGCGACTCGAAGTTCTGGAAACACTGGCACGTTAACTCACCTGGGAAAGTAACTGGTGCCTCTCTGCCACATCTCCTGGCCGGCTTGTTCCCAACTCTGTGTCCGTCCAGGGTTCTGTCTGGCCAGCTTCGCCAGCCCATCCCATGTTCTTCTCCAGCTCTTTGCCCTTCTGTCTGCCAGAGGCTGCTAATAACAGCTTGGGGGCATCCCGTGATCCCATCCTTATCACCCGCTGGGTGTGGAACACTTATGGGAAGTGGGAAGTCGGGGGTCGGTAATAGCCTTGGGTTCTAGAATTTCTCCCACTTCCCAGACTGTTAGGTGTCAGCCACACTGCCAACCCGGAGGGACTGAGCTTCCATTTGGACCGTGGAGTGCCCACACTGGCTCCATCAGATAGATAACAGGGGAGATAACAGGGGAGATAACAGGGGAGAATTGAAAGTAGAAAGAGGCACAGGGAAGGGAGAGGTGGGAAAGGGGTGAGGGCTTCTCATGACAAGCCCGACAAACATGAAAGATGATGGGGAAGTGCTCTCTGCTATTCTTCCCTTTTCAAGTCAATAAATACTTTTTGGCCAAGGACAAACTTTTCTTCCTGGCATCACATTATAAAACCAATTTTCCTATGACATCTCTTCCCTATGAACTCCTCACTATAGGAGAAAAGATATGAATTGAGCCAAAGTAAAGTTTAGGATCCATTACCAAGTAGGGTCTGTCCCAGGACAGTCCAAGTTCAGGGACTGCAGGTAGGGACACCAAACATCTGGTCTACAATGTGATTTTGACCTAGGCTAAATGGAACCACTCAAAGCAAGAGGGAAGCCAATATCATTAAAAGTACTTTTTCTAGGGCCTCAACATCATTAATCATCAGGAAACCAAAATCATAATGCAATATCACCTCATACCTGTTAGGATGGCTATTATCAAAAAAGCAAGAGATAGCCATTATTATGGCTATGGATATTATGGTTCATGCTTATAATCCCAGCAATGTGGGTGACCAAGGTGGGTGGAATGCTTGAGCCCAGCAGTTCGAGACCAGCCTGGCAACATGGGGAGACCCTGTCTCTATAAAAAATATAAAAACCAGCCATGTGTGGTGGTGCATGCCTGTAGTCCCAGCTACTTGGGAGGCTGAGACAGGAGGATCACTCAAGCCTGGGAGGTGGAGGCTGCAGTGAGCTGGGAAAGCACCACTGCAATCCATCCTGGTTTACAGAGTGAGATTATGTCTCAAAAAAATTAAATAAAAAGATGAGATAAATGTTAGTGAGAATGCAGAGAAAAGGGAACCCTTGTGCACCGTTGGTGGGAATGTAAACCAGTATAATCATTATGAAAAACAGTATAAAATTCCTCAAAAGGTAAAAACAGAACTGCCATATGACTCAGCAACTCCTATACATCAAGGGAAAGGAAATCAGTATCTCAAAGAGGTATCTGCACTCCCACGTTCATTACAGCATTATTCACAATAGCCTAGAAATGGAAACAACCTAAGTGTCCACTAACAGATGAATAAAGAAAATGTCATGTGTATATAAATATATATAATGGAATACTGTTCAGCCCTGACAAAGAAGAAAATCCTGCCACTTGTGACAACATGGATGAACTTGGAGGACATTACGCTAAGTCAAACATTGCAGACACAGAAAGAAAAATACTGCATGATTGCACTTGTATGTGGAATCTAAAATAGTCAAACTCATAGAAGCAGAAAGAAGAGGGTAGTTGCCAGGGGCTGGGCTGGAGTAGGGGGTGGGAGAATGGGGAAATTTGGTCAAAGGATACAAAGGTTCACTTATATAAGATGAGAAAGTCCTGGAGATCTAATGTGCATGGTAACTATAGGTAGTAATACCACATATTTGAAATTTGCTAAGAGGGTAGATCTTGAATGCTCTCACCTCCCTGCACCCCCAAAGCAACTATGTGAGGTGATGGATATGTTAACTGGCTTGATTGTGATGATCATTTCACAATGTACACATATATCAACACATCAAGTTGTACATTGTTGGAGGCCGCACAAATGTTTCTTATGATTAGGTACAATTGAAGCCTGTCAGTAACAATATGAATCTGTGATCAATTCAGCAGCTGACCAATCATTACCTCCTTCTCCTTGTTCTTGTTATCCAGTAAATATGAAGGGCTGAGAAGCTTGGCAGGGGAGCTGCCTTTGCTCACTAGAAGCAGGGAGCTCTCCTCTTCTTCATGTTGCCTTTCCTTAAAAGAGTTTCTTTTGTCTTAAGTTTTCATTTCTACATTCGTCCCTTTGTTCAGTCATAATGATGGTTTCAAGTGGTAACAGTAGTAACTGCTGTAATGACGGTCTCAAGTAGTAGTGTAATTAAATATGTATAATTTCTATTTGTCAATTATACACCAGTGTAGCTAAAAAAAAGCAACAACAACAACAACAACAACAAAACCTGCTCTAACAAAAATCCTACAAACCTCAAGGCCTATAATCTCTCCAAAAAATTACAAATGTGTGACGAATTGAGAGACTAAACATTCTGTGATGATACCCACCTTTTCTGCAGGCAGAAAATAAGGATAGACATCTAAGGGATTGGTATGAGCAGAAAGGATTACTTTCTTAACAAAGAAAATAGAATCTGTGGGTTCCTTCCTCCTTCCGAGCCTCTACCCTGGGTGCTGCGTGGGAGACAGGCAGAGATGGCAGGTGAGGTCGCCAAGGCTCAGGTCGCTCGGCCTGGTGGCAACACGATCTTCGGGAAGATCATCTGCAAGGAAATCCCAGCCAAAATCATTTTTGAGGATGACCGGTGCCTTGCTTTCCACGACACTTCCCCTCAAGCACCAACACATTTTCTGTTGATATCGAAAAAACATATATCCCAGATTTCTGCAGCAGAAGATGATGATGAAAGTCTTCTTGGACACTTAATGATTGTTGGCAAGAAATGTGCTGCTGATTTGGGCCTGAATAAGGGTTATCAAATGGTGGTGAATAAAGGTTCAGATGGTGGACAGTCTGTCTATCAAGTTCATCTCCATGTTCTTGGAGGTTGGCAGATGCATTGGCCTCCTGGTTAAGCACGTTTTGGTGATAATTTTCCCTTCTCTGGGCAATGATTAAGTTAGGCAAGTTCCAGTATGTTAAGTAACACACTTATTTTTGCCTGTGTATGGAGATTCAAGAAATAATTTTAAAACCACATACATAATAAAAGACATTGTTGCATGAAAAAAAAATAGAGTGCCAAGGTAACACTGCATTCGTTGGAGGGCTTCAGAAACAAGATTCTCCTGTTTGAGGAGTATAACTCTCCTGAAGGTGATCAGTTGCTGCAGGAACTTGATAAATATAAGCAGCAAATATGAGATGTAATTATGACTTTCTTACTATTTCTGGGAAAGACAGGTCCCTAAAACAGAGCAGCCTAGTCGTGGACTCTGAGATTTGAAGGCAGAGACCAGTGGAGTGAGGGAAGTGCTCACATCCAGCCAAGCTGAGTGGAAGCGTGTGGTCTAGAAGGAAAGCACCAACTGCGATTCTTAAAACCAGATTCTGAAATTAGGAGGGTCAAAGACATGTACAGACTGCCAGTGCTGGTGGGCAAGGGTTTGAGAGTAAATATCCTGTGTTTGAAATTAGGAATAGTTTAAATCCCATGGGTTTAAATCCCTGCAAAACAACAAGAAAAGAAAATGTAAACCATGCCCACTCCTCACTCCATCATCCTGCTGGGCTTAGTAGCTTAGGTTCTTATTTGGAGGCACAAAGATGGGCTTCTGGGGATTCCTATGAAGCTCCTGAATGTGGAAGCAAATTCATAAGCATGCATAAATGATATATATTCTTTCGGGGTTTATTTATTTTATTTATTTTTTGAGATGGCGTCTCACTCTCTCACCCAGGCTGGAGTGCAATGGCGCGATCTCTGCTCACTGCGACCTCCGTCTCCCGGGTTCGAGCGATTCTGTCACCTCAGCCTCCCGAGTAGCGGGGACTACAGGCACTCACGGTCATGCCCGGCTAATTTTTGTATTTTTGTAGAGACAGGTTTCTCACCATGTTGGCCAGGCTGGTCTTGAACTCCTGACCTCAGGTGATCTGCCTGCTTTGGCCTCTCAAAGTGTTGGGATTACAGGCGTGAGCCACTGCACCTGGCCTCTTTTGGGGTTTTAAATAGATCATCCTAGGGTCCATTATACAAAAAGTTTAAAAGCCCATAGGCTTATAGAATTGCTATTTGAAGGAAAATTGTAAAAAGTTGCCATGCAGGATACATGGAGGAGAAGTTTTGTGTTGGGTATAGGTGAAAGAATTTTCTTTCTGGGTTACACCCTTGTTTCACTCTCACCTCTTCCAGTCTGGCCTCCCCAGCATACTGGGCGGTAAAACCCTTATGTTCTTTAAAGGTGTTTTCAGTCATCACTTTCCCTCTGCATATCCAGGCAGCCATGGAACCCATGGCCACCTACTTTCTGAAATTTCAGCTAAGCTACAACTTCCTCTGAAGACACTTTGTAGTGAACTCCACTGGCGGTCATGTCTCCTCTCCTCTTTATTGTGCCTTGCCTCCTTATTCTTTTTTCTTTTTTTTTTTTTTTTGAGACGGAGTCTCGCTTTGTTGCCCAGGCTGGACTGCAGTGGCACGATCTCGGCTCACTGGAAGCTCCGCCTCCCGGATTCACGCCATTCTCCTGCCTCAGCTTCCCGAGTAGCTGGGACTACAGGCGCCCACCACCACGCCCGGCTAATTTTTTGTATTTTTAGTAGAGACGGGGTTTCACCGTGTTAGCCAGGATGGTCTCTCGAGACCTTGTGATCTGCCCGCCTCGGCCTCCCAAAGTGCTGGGATTATAGGCGTGAGCCACCGCGCCCGGCCATCTTCCTTATTCTTTAAGCATCCTTAGTCCTTTCCCATCCCCTGCACGTCAGGCTTTCCCTGTAGTATTCGACAGGTCTCTTTCTCCCGCTTCCGGCTTTTCAAACATGATACATTTTTCCCTAAACTCCTACCTAATTAGGACTTAAGATGGAATAAGGTTTGGGTCTCAGTTTCATTCCCCCAGCCTAATGGGAGGAATCTTACAGCCCAAAAAAAGTCAGAAGGAAAAAAAATCCTTCAAGCCAGAGGTAAGTTACAGAAGTAAGGCTGTTAGCATACGCTCAAACTGACAGCTTCGGTTTCACATCCTGACCTCAGTTTCCTCAGAAAGGCAGTAACCAGAGGGTTAAGAAGATAAAATAACACATGCAAAAAAACGTGCTATAGGCCGGGCGTGGTGGCTCACACCTGTAATCCCAGCACTTTGGGAGGCCGAGGTGGGCGGATAACGAGGTCAAGAGATCGAGACCGTCCTGGCCAACATGGTGAAACCCCGTCTCTGCTAAAAATACAAAAATTAGCTGGGCGTGGTGGCGTGCGCCTGTAATCCCAGCTACTCGGGAGGCTGAGGCAGGAGAATCACTTGAACCCGGGAGGTGGAGATTGCAGTAAGCCAAGATCACACCACTGCACTCCAGCCTCACAACAGAGTGACACTCCATCTCAAAACAAAAATGTGCTATAGTGTTTGACTCATAGTAAGAACTGTTCACTCATATTAAACTGAAGCTCATTCTGTGAGTTAATACTTATCAAGCATTTTTTATTCATTAACACCATGTGATTTACATGCATCATGACATTTAATCCTCATAGGGACATTAGAAGGTAGACACAATTTTCCTCATTTTTAAATAAGGGAAATTGGGGCTGTGTTAGCTACCTTGATCAAGGTCTCCAATATCTTCAAAGACAGAGCCAGCATTCAAAATCAGATCTACTGAATTCTAGAGTCCATACCGTTAAAGCTACATTTGTGGCCAGGCGTGGTGGCTCACGCCTATAATCCCAGCACTTTGGGAGGCTAAGGTGGGCGAATCACCTGAGCTCAGGAGTTCGAGACCAGCTTGGGCAACATGGTGAAACCCCGTCTCTACTAAAAATACAAAAATTAGCTGGGCCTGGTGGCGTGTGCCTGTAATCCCAGCTACTCGGGAGGCTGAGGCAGGAGAATTGCTTGAACCTGGGAGGCAGAGGTTGCAGTGAGCTGAGATCACGCCATTGTACTCCAGCCTGGGCAACGACAGCAAAATTGTTTCAAAAACAAAAGGGAAAATGACTCCTTCACAGAAGCATGGGGAAGATGAAATGGAAAGCTCCTCTCAATGCCTACAACATACCAAGGACTCAAACAGTTGTAGCTATTATTGTCTTCCTCCTTCTCAGATTAGACACCTTTCCTCCTCCCTGTTTTTTTTTTTGTTGTTGTTGTCGTTGTTGTTGTTTTGTTTTTTTTAAGATGGGGGTCTCACTATGTTGCCTAGGCTGGTTTTCAACTCCTGGGCTCAAGCAATCCTCTCTCCTTAGCCCCTTGAGTAGCTGGGACTATAGGTGTGTGTTACTGTGCCTGGCCCCATTCTTTATTTTTTAGAGAGGGGGTTTTGCCATGTTGCCCAGGCCGGTCTCAAACTCTTGAGCCCAGGTGATCCACCTGCCTCAGCTTCCCAAAGTGCTGGGATTACAGGCATGAGCCACTGCGCCTGGCCAGTCTGGCACCATTCTTAGTATCACAGCTTTGGTTGGGTGTGGTGGCTCATGTCTGTGATCCCAGTACTCTGGGAGGCCGAGGGAGGAGGATTACTTGAACCCAGATGTTTGAGACCAGCGTGAACAACATAGTGAGACCTCATCTCTATTTTGTAGAATAAAATTTTAAAAATTAAAAAAAAATCAGCTTTGGTCTGATATTACAGTTTTTCCTTCTTCCTGTTTTCCTTTTCCCCATTAGAGGAAACAGGATGGAGGAGGGCAGCAGAGGGCAGCCCCCAGCTCTGGGAGGGGGATAATTTTAGAAGAGAATCCTCTGGCAGAGGTAAGCAGAAGGGAGCAGAGCTGTGAAATTCAACCTCATACCCTTATTCAAGGGCAAGGGGGTTGGGGGGCGGGGAGGACATGGAATTCAGTTCAGATACTGCTCTGTAATTCTCAAACATATCACACCACTGAAAACCCTTCCTATCCTGGAAATGGGTATTTATCTTACTTTCACTGTTTCCATAATTTCTTCACCTGTCCTAGATTTTATATCCTTCCCTTGAGGCTATCCCATAGTTGTTTTTCTTGCAGTACAACCAATCAGTTTCAGTCTTTTTCATGCCCTTTTGTCTCATGTTCTGTACCAAATTCTGCTCTGTCTGCCGAGGTGCTTCAGCTCACCTCAATCCCCTTCTGCTCTTCCTAGACAGCCATACCCTTCTCTGTATGACTCAACAATGTTTCCAGCTCCCACAGCTGTTTCCTACCAAACAAAAAAGTTTTGTTTCTGGTTTGTTATAGGTGGCTCATACCTATAATCCTAGCACTTTGGGAGGCCAAAGCGGGCTGATCCCTTGAGGCCAGGAGTTACAGACCAGCCTGGCCAACATGATGAAACCCCGTATTTAAAAAAAAATTTTGTTTCCTGTGAAAACTTCTGTAGAAAGTTCCTACAGAACATTCCATCTCTTGCCAAATTCCATGGCCCATCTGCACCTGCACTTACCTCTCAGGCACATCCTTTAGATACAATGCACCCCCCAAATATCAACTTACACAAATCCATTGCTTTGATCTCTTCTATGCTGCACTAGAATTCTCTTACAATCTATGCCCACTCTAGAAGACCTTAAATGCAACCAGGTAAGAAATGGAATTTTACTATCTTCACTCTCCCATCCTTCTATTCCAGCCCAATCTGTTATGGCAGCCTACATCTCATAGTCTAAATAATCAAGAACCGGCACTGTTTGCTAATGACTTCCATTTCATCTGTGAGAAATCCCAGGACTACGCAAACTGAGATGGGCCCACACCTGCATATATTTACAGGATCACAGCAGCAAAATAAGAAGGGGTTTTCAGGTCTGGATATGCCTTGTGAGGTGGTGAGGAATGCTGCAGTGTAAGGGGCTAAGGAAACGAAATCTGTGGGCTTCAGAGGACTGAGTATCTACAGAAACATATTGAGCACACATCAGTAATAAATACGAGCATTTATTTGGCACCTGATGGCAATACAAAATCCTGGCAGTGGGAGTGGAAAGATTCTCGCTCTCAAATACTTCCATACTGTGTCAACCCAAAGGCAGGACTTGGCAGCAAGGCTTCAAACCACCCAGCTCACAGAACAAGTATTTATTGAGCACCTTGACTACTACAGGCCTAGCATTTTGCTAGGGACCATGGGAGATGTGAAGGAAGTTATCTCACACATGATATGTCTTCAAGGAGCTAAAAATGCCAGTGGATAAAAGCAAAACACATGGAAAAACAAAGTACAAATAATAATCCGTGTATACTGTCAAAAGGAACATTTTATCAAAAGGTAGGATTGCAGCTAAGGTTGGCTTGCCTTCTTCCCTCTTTTATTCAACAAACATTTACTGAAGACCCATTATGTGCCAAGCACTTGGTACACGATGGTGAATAAAACAAACAAGGTTTCTGCCCTCATTTACAGCCTGGCAGGGGAGACAGAAATGAACAAGTAAGAGTAGCATACATATAAACTGCAATAAATGCAATGAGGGGAAAAGACAAGATGTGGTGACAGACACAGAAGTAGACTGCTCAGGGACTGAAGGGCCCGGGAATGGTCAAGACTTGAGGAATAAGGACACCACCTGAGTCAAGAGTGGTGGGGGTGGAGAGCTGAGAAGGCCCAGGAAGAGGGCAGGAAACAGCACAAAATTAGAAGCTGAGAGGAGACCACTCGAGCTGGAGCTTAGCAAGAAATCACCATTTAATGAGGTTCAAGAGGAAGGCAAGAACCAGTTCTCATAAACCAAGGTGAAGAGTTTAAATTTTAAATGAGGGGTAATAGAAAGCAGAAGGGTTCTAAACAGGGGGGTGATCAGATTTATATTTAAACAACCAAAACCTGGCCAGGTGTGGTGGCTCATGCCTGTAGGCCCAGCTATTTGAGAGGCTGAGGTGGGAAGATGGCGTGAGGCCAAGAGTTCAAGACCAGTCTGAGAAACATAGTGAGAACTCACCTTAAAAAACAAAAAACACCAAACAACCAAAAAAAAAAAAAAAAAATTAAAAACCAAAACTACTCTGTTATGTGGAGAACAGACTGGAGGAAGAAAGAATGGAAGTTTTTTTTTTTTAAAAAAAAGGTCTTGGCCGGGCACAGTGGCTCACGCCTGTAATCCCAACACTTTGGGAGGCTGAGGTGGGTGGATCATGAGGTCAGGAGATCAAGACCATCCTGGCTAACGGGTGAAACCCTGTCTCTACTAAAAATACAAAAAACTAGTGGGGCACGGTGGTGGGCGCCTGTAGTCCCAGCTACTCGGGACGCTGAGGCAGGAGAATGGCGTGAACCTGGGAGGCAGGGGTTGTAGTGAGCCGTGATAGCGCCACTGCACTCCAGCCTGGGCAACAGGGCGAGACTCCACCTCAAAAAAAACAAAACAAAACAAAAAGTCTTGAAGAACAGGGAAGTTGGGAAGTTTCAGATAAGCAGGGATAAAGGTTTCTAGGTTGAAAAAAATAACATGTATGGCACTGAAATAAAGGCCACATAATATCAAAGGAGAGTTTAATACTGAAGCAGAAAGCAGGAACAAAGAACTACATTACATCTTTGAGCGTTTACATGATCCAGTAAAGCAGGATTCTAGACAGATTTGGTGGCAGCAGCCAACAGGATGAAATGAAGGTAAAGAGGGGAGAGATACGAAGCAGGGAGATAGCTAGGAAGCTTTTCTAGAAATCTAGATATGAAGTGCAGGTTGACTGAATGAAAGTGGGAATAGTAAGGGAGAGAGATGGACATTTCTCAGGAAGGAAACAGATAGAGAGGTGGTTACAGAGTCTAGGGAAACACACCATTCTTCCTGGCCTTCTCTGATGCTCCCCACGAGGCTCATTTCAGTAACAAAGCTCAGAGAAACAACCAATGAAAGATCTTTGAGACTTCCATGGGCAAAGATCAATAAGGTACAAATGCAAGGCAACGTTGGCTGACAGGCTGCGGTGCCTTGAGCCCAAACGAGCCAAGAGTGTCCTTCCACTGGGTGGCCCTGCAGTACTGAAGGGAACGCACAGGCCGCTTCTGGACACTGCAGCAAGGTGTGTCTCCAGTCATGTTTGCCTCTTCAGAGCCAAAAGATAATGTCTACATTAAATCTGGACATCTTCCAAACTCTCACTCTAGGATAAAAAGGGCAGAAGATATGAATGAAATAAAAGATAGGAGACGGTCTCTCAGACATCTTAACTAATGTAATAAAAGCAATTACTAACATGCCATCTACAAAAGCTGGAACTGAACACAAATATGGGGAACTTATATGCCCTCTCCCCATAACCACACTGTGTTTACAACTTCACTTGTCAGGCTCTTCAACTGCAGCTGAAACATTCCTGGCAACAGGTCCAACCAAGGCTGGCTCTACAGGCAGAGGGCTTCACAGAAGAGGAGCTGGCCTGGAGTCCCACACTCAAAGGCAGAGATGATGGACACAGGAAACAAGTCTGGGAGATTCCCACATCCCTGAGGGGGCAGAACAGAAACCGTGCATCCTGAAGATCAAAGGCTCTATCACACCTCCTGTGGTCCAGTGACTTCCACTAGGCGTGGATGATGGGGAGGTGACATCATGTGGGAGGGTGTCCTGGGAACAGGTAGAGGTGGCGGCACAGAGTGCTGCAGTATTCAGACATCTCCTTGCACCGGTGGAACTCTGTGCCAGGAGCATAACCTTCCCGATCCTTGATAAGTGCGTTCACCTGGAGGGGCAGAACCAATAGGCCCAAGTCTGAGAATCTTGGGCGTCAGGACAGCAGCACAACAGAAAGGGGAGACAGACTATGAAAGAGCATTCAAGGATGGAGGAAAGTTGAGCACTGTGGAGACGCACAGGGGTCACGGAGCCTGCTGGCTCACCTTAACCAGCATGTCGGCCACGTGCATATCACAAGCCCGCTCAGAGAACACTTGAGCAAGAGCCTCGATGTACCAGGAACCTCGTTTGGTGTTCCGCATGGCAGCAGTCCCTGCAACCAAAAGGGCATTAATCACAGTGTGAATGCCATCACACAGCTGGACTTCCCAAACTAGGATCGGCCATGGCACCTGCACCCTCCCCAGTCAGAGAACCCAGCATGAAGAATCCAAGTCTAGGAGGGTACACTCTTTTGGATTATTGGCATACTTTGGAGATACCATAGGTCTGTTTCCAGACCAGCTTAAGAAAGTGAATATGGCAATAAAGCAAGTCATACAAATTTTCAGGTCTCCCAGTGTATATGGAAGTTATGGTTACTATCCTACAGTCTATTAAGTGTGCAACAACATTATGTCTAAGACATGCATATGCTGTAATTAAAACATACTTTATTGCTGAAAAATGCTAACAGAGGCATGCCAATAGAAAAATGGTGCTGACAGATGCTCAAAGGATTGCCACAAACCTTCAATTTGTAAAAAGCAGCTGAACATCCCAAATCCAAAAATCTAAAATGCTTCAAAATCTGAAACTTTCCAAGTGCCAATACGATGCTCAAAGAAGGTGCTCACTGGAGCGTTTTAAATTTAGAATATTTGGATACGGGACACTCAACTAGTAAGTATAACGCAAATATTCCAAAATCCAAAAAAACAAAAAAATCCAAAATCTGAAACACTTTTGGTCCCAACACTTCAGATAGGGGATACTCAACCTGTACCTGTAAAGCACAATAAAGCAAAGTGCAACAAAATGAGGTATGACTCAACTCTTTTGGAACTCAAAGTACCTTTGAGGCAGGCATAGCCGCATATCATGTCTGAGCGCGTGGGCAGTCTCATCTTCGGCAACTTTTCTTTACCGGCATCACTCTCCTCGCACCCAGGGGATCCTGCGTGGTTCTTTCCATCTTGTTGGTCAACTCCACGATCAGTCTCATCTGTAACAAAGGCAGACAGAATGGACAATGATGTTACTTCTTCCTCTCTCTCTTGGGCCTGTCACAGGCAAGCCCACGTTCCCTACAACCTTGAAGGGGAAGAGCCATTTCCAGTTGCTGCCTCCAACCTATGGCTGATAAACTAAAAAAAAAAAAAAAAAAAAATTATTACTCTCTCAGCATGCATCTGTTCCTCAGGGGATGCCTCATACACACCGGGCACCACACTCAAGCACATGCACATCTATGTGGTTGGAGCAGTTCCCACTCTGTATAAGACAGGGAAAATGCCAAATCAAATACTCCTTGTAAATGGAACTGAAAATCAAAATCATCTAAGTCCAAAACTCACTTGTTCAATTAACAATATGCCTGGGAGTCACAGTGCTTTTTACTGCAATACATAATAAAACACTGATATATTTGATTACATAAACAAGAAAAAACAAGGTAATAAACAACAAATACGGTTACCATATGTATGCTATATAAAAATCACAACCTCGAACTATGTATCCAAAAAATAATAAAACTAAGTATGATCAGTTGTTTCCAAGGTGGTTTTGATATCTTCGAAGCACTATGTTTATTAATTTCATAAGATAAATTAGAGCAAGCATCCAAGATTTAAGAAAAAAATTTTTTAATTTATTTTTTAAAATAACTTTTTAAATCTTTTTTTTTTCTTTTTTTTTAAATAGAGATGGGGTCTTGCTACGTTGACCAGGCTTGTCTTGAACTCCTGGCCTCAAGTGATCCTTCTGCTTTGGCCTCCCAAAGCGTTGGGATTATAGGCATGAGTCACTGCACCTGGCCTTATTAAAATTTTAAGAGGAAAAACTTAAAATGGGGAGAATTTGACTATTTTCTCCCAGAAAATTTAAAAAGATCATCCTTATTCAATTTTAGCAGTAATTTCTCAACATACCCTGAGCAGATCCTTGCTCTTGATACAAGCCTTATGTATCCCAAGACAGACTCTTATTTTTGATGATGTTGTTTTATTTTGGGTGTGGGCAGGGGTGCTGTCAGTAGGAAAGACAGATGGGGAGGACTCTCAGGTCAACACATCAAAAGTAACAGTATGCTCTTTTACAGTACTTCCTGATCCATGCAACATCAAGGGAGCCTAGGAAAGAAGGGAAGCTTCAAGAATTGGGGGGAAAAGGACCAAAGCACAGATTTAATAAAAATGTGTCAAGCAACTGCCATGTGTTGGGCACTGTCTTACTTTAAGGCCTAGGGATAGAGTGAAGAGGAAATTCCTGCCGTCATGGAGCTTACACTCCAGTTTAGAAGCTGACTGGGGCAGGGGGGTGGAGCTTTTTCTAGACATTAATTATATTAACCAAATACAGCAGGAAGACAGGTGAACTCAAATTTTCAACGGAACAATTGGCTACTGGTCATTCCTTGAAGGACTGAATTTCAGAAAAGTCAGAGAGACAGAACAAAAGATTCAGATTACTCCAGAAAAGAGCAATTACTGCTTATCCAGATCCAATAGTGTATTAAATCCCTGGATATAGGAGGAGAAAATCACAATTTAACTGTCGTTTTGTTAGTAAAGACGCCTAAAGGAAACAGGCCAAGCTAAAGAGAAAGGAGAATGCCTCTCTCACCTTTACATCACAGATCCATCAATCAATAAATGCCATTGGTTCTTTTGTCACAATATCCTCATATTTGTTTTTTACACAATACCTACAGTTTTTCAGGCAGATTAATTTTCATCCATTCATTCAACATTTATAAGTGCTACCTGCATCAGGCAGTGCCCTGGGCCTGGGGATAGAGCAGGGAATGAAAAGCGAAGTTCCTGACCCATAACCTCTTTCCTTAGTGCAGCCCCCTCCATGGCAACCTTGCTGGAAAAACAGTTCATCACATTATTTCTTACTTAAGCTCCCAACTGTTCCTTACTTTTACCTGCAGCTGTCCAAAATCTCAGTTATGACTAAAGGTTTGTAATGAGGTGAACCCACTTCATTGTGACCAGCTACATCTCACATACTCACACAGATGCTGTTTTAAAATCAGATCCGAGCATTTGTTTGGGAGGAGGGGAGATACAACATGCCCTCTGAATCTTAGTGTGCTTATCATGTTGTATTGTTTCTTTCCCACGACAGATACTACTCTATAACTATGTAAATCAAATTACTCTGGGTACAAATTAAGCCTTATCCTATCCACAAAATCTCTTTAAACTACTCGCACTTAAAATGATCTACTCTTACTGCATACTCCTTCCTAAGTACAGTTTGTACCTTGCTAATTTCACCTTTGCTTACATGAGGCCTGTGAACTAGTCTTAAGCTACTTCATGTATATTTACTTTATTTTCCTGAGTAACTGGTCTGCTCCTTAGAGAGGCTGCATTTCTTCCTGCTTTTGTGGTAGTAACCGCCATAGTCTGAGTCATATCGCAGGACCTCAGCAGACTATATTCTGCGGTAATATTAGATCAGGATGACAATAATATTAGCTATTTACATTTGGCCACACGAGAGATTAAAACAGTAATTATTTGAATGTTTGGACAAAGTGACCTTTAAAGCAAACTATAAGCCCTTTATGACACTGATCGTGTTTTAGGAGTTATAGCTGGCATATTTTGTGGATGTGCTGTGCGCCAGGTACTGACCTGTGTAAGCCCTTAAATGCATAATCTCATTTAACCATCACAAGCACCTTATGAAGTAGGTACAAGGACTATTTTCATTTTATATTGAGGAAACTGAGATGGAGGGATGCCATTTAACTTAACTTCACATTGCTAGTAAATGGTGAAGTCAGAATTTGACTCCAAAGTTAGGGCTCTTAATTACTATTATTTTCCTCCAGGATGAGAAGCATGCCTATGTGTCCTTTTAATCCTCGTCCTGCAGTCCTGGCTCTTAAAGGAGTAAAACAGACTGCATGAGAGAAAGAGGGGCAGCAGCAGCTCACGGAAAAGGAAGAGTCAAAGGCCCACACGGATTCTGTTCTGCTATCCTGCATGACCCACGAATGGTAAGAAAGGAGGCAAGCGAGGAAGTGTAGGTAAACAGGGAAGTATGTGGAACAAGTGAAAAGGAGAAAGAGTGAAAGAAAGGAGATAAAATAAGAAGGACAGGAAAAAGACAGATCAAAAATCCATAAATGGAATGAGTAACCAAAAAAAGGGCACCAGCGTTAATGAAGCACAGAAAAGAGTAAGAGTTCTCAGAAAGGAAGGCAAAGACACTGATAAAAGAGACCTGAGAACAGGATATGGTGGTGCACGGAGAGCTGACCAGCCTGAGAGCCATGGGCTGCCCAAGTCCCAGCACACCCCATGCATTGGGAGACACTTACAGAGCAAGAGAGGCGGTGGCAGCAGTGAACAGAAGGAGGTGCCCAAGGGATCCAATAGCACCTGAGAGGAGCAAACAGGAAAGTGAGAGCTGGTGGGAAGCTGCCCAGGAGCCACCACCCAGGTGCTGGTCTGCCAGGGCACTCACCTCCACGGCAGGCCTGGATGAAGAACATTTTCGGTTTGTTCTGTAGGCTTGGGCAGTTGGCGTTGTCAAAGAGCTGAAAAACCTCTTGTAGCTGCCAGAAAGAAGGAAGAAGGGAGGTTAAGCATTCGGCGGGGCCTCCTAAGTCCTACACATGCAATAGTAGCCATCACTCGACAGACAGCAGACAGGAGGTAAAGCAGCCTGGTTTCAACAGTTGGCTTCCACCAGGGTATCCGCACCTGGAGCAGTTTCCCATCCACACCATAGATGGCGCCCTCCACACCATGCGAGAGGAGTGCCACGATGCAGGAGTCCGTGACTCGGTGTGCTGGTAACTGTGCAAAATTCTGGAGTTTCTCTTGCATTTCCTAAAAGAAAGGAATGTTTAGTGTTGTGCACTAAGGTCAGCACCAATATAAGCATCAAAGTTTGGTTTCTTTTTGAAACCCTAAGCTATTAGAAGATAAAACGCTTTCTGTATATTCCTGTGGTCAATGATAAAGAGACCTTTTGAGAGACTAAAGAAAGCTATGGACTCACCAGAAAAATGCATATGAGTTCAGACACAATATTCTGAATATGGATTCAGACTCACTGAGATAGGCAAAGAGCTCCTGGATTAAAGAAAGTTACTAAAGAAGCTAATCATGAGCTGGTCAACTCTGATTAATTCCCTGTTCATAACCAGATCCTTCATTAGAGCAACTGCCCTTGTATATAAATGGCACAAGGGTGACTCAAAGTGTAGCTATGAATAAGTAACATGCACATTCAGCTACAAGAAAATAAACTGTTCTGTGACAGCATCATGTTAGTAGAGAACAGCAATACTTGTATGTTGTCTTCTAAGATTCTAAGCATCTAAGAGACAGTGACGATGTCTGTATAAAATGCTTTGTTTCAGAAAGAGCGCGCTATGAAGGAGGATTCCGTACAGGGCAGTAATTACATACACAGGCCCCGGGTTCAGATTAATCTAGGTTTGAACCTTGGCTTCATGAGTTGGAACAACTTATTCAGACCCTTGATACCCCAATTTTCACTTTATAAAAAAAAATTACGAGGATATTTTCTCTAAGTTTGTGAAGATAAAAATGAGATATTATGACAAAGGACTTGGCCTGGGCAACCTAGCAAGACTCCATCTTTTAAAAAAGAAATTAGCCAGGCATGGTGGTACATGCTTATAGTCCCAGTTACTCTAAAGGCTACGGTGGAGGGATCGCTTGAGCCTAGGAAGTTGAGGCTGCAGTGAGCTGTGACTGCACCACTGCACTGTAGCCTGGGTGACAGAGAGAGACGCTGTCTCAAAAACAAAAACAAAACCCGATCACTGTGTCTGGGACACATTGCAAAAAATGTGCCGTTATTACAATGTGCACGTCTATTAAAGAGTATTTTTCTCAAAGAAATCTATTACTGGTCAATGTTGTAGTCCAACTTAAGAACTCTTTCCCTGTTTATCTTTTTTTTTTAAAGACAGTATCTCGCTATGTTGCCCATGCTTGAGTGACTATTCCCAGGTGCAAGATCACTACTGATCAGCACAGGAGTTTTCACCTGCTCCATTTCTAACCTGGGCTGGTACACCCCTCCTTAGGCAACCTGGTGGTCCCCCACTCCCAGGAGGTTACCATATTGATGATGAACTTAGTTTGGACACCTGATCAGCATTAGCACACTACAGCCTAGCACTCCTGGGCTCAAGGAATCTTCTTGCCTCAGCCTCTAGAGTAGCTGGGACCACAGGCATGTGCCACCATGCCTGGAGAATCTTGTTTATCTTGCACTAAGTTGCGATACATGAAGAGCACTACCTTAAGCATTTGGTCCATCCATCAGAAAGTTATACTGTGTAACTAAAGAACATAATAATCAGGCACACATGTTTAAACCTATGCCTCCCTCTATAATTCACGATGTCTGGGTCTTCTGAGATGGGCAGAGAGAAAACAAGTTCATTTTATTATAAACTTGAATAAAATGTATGAAAATAAGTAAGTTATCTGGGTGAAGAGTTAAAACACACATATATTTAATCACACACACTGTCAAAATAAAAAGCACACTTCTATAATATAACATATTGCAGTAGTTCTCAAAGTGTGGTCCCTAAAGCAGCAACAGCAGCATCACCCAGAAACTTGGAAGAAACGTGAAATCTTGGGCTCCAGCAAAATGTGTTTTAACAAGCCCTCCAGAAGACTGTGATATGTTAAAGTTTGAGAGCTACTAATTTATCTGTTCAGAATACTTCTGTTTGTAGATAAGTGAGATGCAATTACATAAAATATTTGAAAGTCTACAATATAACTAGAAATAAAGAGACTGGTGTTGTTGAAAACTATGTGTATTTTCTAAGTAGAAGCCAACCACAATAATAGAAATCTTAAGGTAATGACAGATAATCAAAAAATTCTTTCAAGAATATATAATTTCAAGAGAATACGTAAGTGTGAATGTTCCTCTGGAGCTGACGCTAATAGAATTCAACATTTAATAGTTAAAGAAGTTAATTTTGCTCAAAGAAGAAAACAAAGGCCGGGCACCATGGCTCACGCCTGTAATCCCAGCACTTTGGGAGGCCGAGGCGGGTGGATCACCTGAGGTCAGGAGTTCGAGACCAGCCTGACCAATGGGATGAAACCCTGTCTCTACTAAAAATACAAAAATTAGCCAGGCGTGGTGGCATGTGCCTGTAATCCCAGTTACTCAGGAGGCTGAGACGGGAGAATTGCTTGAACCCGGGAGGCAGAGGTTGCAATGAGCCCAGGTCACACCATTGCACTCTAGCCTGGGCAACAAAAGTGAAACTCCATCTCAAAAAAAAAAAAAAAAAAAAAAAAAAAAAAAAAAAAAAGAAAACAAAAATTATATACGTGGACACTGAATCACAAGCATTTTGAATTTAGTGAGATTAGGTCAGTAAATAGAAAACAATGTCCAAAAAAACAATACACGCACCTTGTAACCAAACTTAGTAAGACTAAACCATTCAATAAATGGGGATTAGACATTTGGAGGAATTTTTCCACAAGTAGCATAGCTTAAAATAGGATCTGCAGATTTGTTTTTGATAAAATTACAGTACTTCTATAAATAGCAGGGTTCTTAACTCCTAAGTGTATTTTTGGCTAGGGGTTGGGGGACATGTGAAGAGAGTAACTTGTGAACCCTCTGAAATTATATGCTAAATTATATGGGCAGCTGCATTTTCCAGGGATAACCCATAGCTTGTCCCTACATTTTCAAAGCAATTTGTGACCCAAATGTAAGCTAAAAAAACAATACCACATGGTAAAAGGCAATTTCCACTCTGAAGAGCACCTCGTTTCCTAACATACGGTAAATCATAATTCTAGAACTAGTAACCTCATGAAGTAGATGCAATAAAAATTTGATAACAAAGAGAAAAGTGAAAACATTTGGGCAGTGAGAATACCAATGTTCACTGCAGCACTATCAGGGGAAGAGGAGTCTCTAAAGACTAATTATACTATTTCCTGTTTTTAAATGGAATTCCTCTCTCAAGTAAAAAAGATTTGATAAGGAAAAGAAAAGAGGATCTTTTTTTTTTTTGGTTCTGTTTCTTTGCTTGCCGAATAGCTATACGATAAACGAGTTGAGTCTCTAGGGAGATCCCACCAGGAAGAGAGCATTCTGTGCAGATGCCCAGTGCACCAAATTATGACACCCATTGCAACTACCTGGTTTATAACACACGCATTTCTTGTCCACACACTGTTCTCCCTGCCTAGGGTGGCTTCAGTAACTTCTATCCTTCAAGGTCAGCTTAAGTTTTGCCTCCTCCATTTATCTTTCTGATCATATCTACCTAGGCGCTTCTTCTTCTTAGCTATGACAGAAGATTTTTTCTCTAATCTTGTTTGGTCGTTAGGAATATAAGAGGACACACTTCCTTTTATGCTGATGTCAAAACTCCCCATCTGATCTTTAAAATCTGTGGCAGCTCACATAGTCCCCCATATAAGGTGCTTGAAGTTCCACTCTACTGAAATTCCAGTTACAGAGCAATTCAACCAAAGAATTAGAATCCAATAGGTCACTGAATATGCATCAGGCTTACCATAAATGGAAATGTTATTTATGAAGTGAGCTCATAAACTCACCAAATCTGACGGTCTTTGAGAAAACAGCAGTATATAGCTGACTTAGTAACTCAGTATCGTATCTTTAACTATTAGACATGTAAGATCCTTTATCAGCTGCATATAACTTGAAAAACCATGACATAATAGATTTCTAGTAAAAGAAATGGCTAGACCAAAACCTCTAAGAAAACACACACAGTGCACATTTTGTTAAGTGACCTTCTGTAGGAATTATGGCTGGTATCCTGCCCTTTGTCCCTTTATGCCCAACAGACTTCTCAGGAAAGCATATAAACTACCTGAATACTTGATGACTGAAGCAGCTGTTCCTGCCGTGGCTTTGAAGCAAGGGTGGATTTAACTACATTGCATATGCTACAATGGGGAAGCTGGCAAAAACAGCATGTAAAGGACAACACCCAGGTACCTGTGGATGAAACTGGCCTTGCCAAAAATATAGTAAATACATAATTACTCTCACAGAAGGAGGGCAGCTAAGAAAGAGAAATGAAGACTACAGACAATGCTGAATGGAAAACAAAGATCCTCTATCCCAACAGATCAAAGTGAATCTCCTAGAAATTTTAATTTCACCACTGACAACCTCAAAGCAAGTTTAAGAAAGTTCTACTATTCTGGAATCAAAATAAAGAGTGAATATGAATCTACAAATGGGCCATTATTGATTGCAAAATAGAAACCCTAAAGGTCACAAAGTCAGTTGTGCAGTACAGTAACTGAGGTTAATGACGAACAGGCCATAATGAAAATGTTTACAATTTCTAGAAATCTAGTCCACAAACAATCTACCCTATGATATGACTGGTGATTACACAAATGTTAATACTTTCCCAGCCAGGTGCCATAGCTCATGCCTATAATCCCAGCACTTTGGGAGGCTGAGGGGGATGGATCACCTGAGGTCAGGAGTTTGAGACCAGCCTGGCCAACGTGGCAAAACCCCGTCTCTATTAAAAATACAACAATTAGCCAGGTATGGTGGTGTGCGCCTGCAGTTGCAGCTACTCAGGAAGCTGAGGCAGGAGAATCACTTAAACCTGGGAGTCAGAGGTTGCAGTGAGCCGAGATTGCGCCATTGCACTCTAGCCTGGGTGACAGAGCCAGACTCCGTCTTACAAAAAAAAAAAAAAAGTGAGAACCCAACCGCGGACTATTATTACTTTATGAAACCACAACCTGAGATGTCAACACTAAAATGGCTGGCGGGCCCTAATTCTTTCTTACTAGATTGCAAGGTGAGAGGCAGAACAGAGTGAGTAAAAATGTAAGTAGAGTAAACCAACTTTTAAGACATATCCCAGCAGGCACAAGAGCAAAAGATGTCTCTGGTCCCAAAGTGTTGTTCAGTCCTCTAATTTACATGTCAATTTTTCCCGCCTCAGGTACCTGTGCAGTCTGGTCACACAAAACATGGACGTCATAGTCCAAAAGCTTGAAGAGGGTGACTAGAGTACTGTGGTCCACATCCCCTCCAGAGCGAAATTCCAGTTCTTTCTCTCCAGTGAAGTGCACATTGCTCAACACCAGTGCTAGGCCACGAGGCCGAGACTGCAACCTATACGCCTGTGGAGGAGACGCCAGTTAGACCATGAACGTCTTGATAACAGATGATTCTTCGGCTAGATTAGACATTTCAAGAAAACAAAGACATTGTATTTTTCTTCTTAACCCCCAGCAGGTAAAAATAGACAAATGCTCACAGAAGGCATTTAACCAGTAACAACTTTCTGACTAATAAGGCAGAAAGGAAATGTACACGCAAACTAAGTTCAGGCTCCCAGGAAGGGTGTCTAATTTCCCAACTCTCTTCCTCTTGTCATTATGCAAAAACTCACCAGCTGGAAGTGTGTTTGATAAAATTCAGGAGTGCAAGGCTTCACCTGAAGGCAGACAGGACCATCTTTATTGTCTAGGGAGTGTTCCACAGTATCTGTGGTATAGACAGAAAACCAAAAAACTAGTATATAACTTAACCATCAATCTTAATATGTCATTGTAACTTCAGACATCTCTTGCAACTGGCTTGTGATATTGGTCTCACTCACTCCCCAAACCTGTAAGCTTCATGAGGGCAGAGACTCTTAGTTTTAGCTCACTAAAGGATTCTCTGCACATAGCCTGCATGTAGCAGATGCTCAACTGGCTGAATGACTGAATGGGCTAGCTGATAAAAGCCTCGTTCCAATCACTAGGCTGCTCCATCAGCAGGCTGGTGGCCCCAAATGTAGTCTTTTCTCATTCAGCTTTTTAGAGGCCAATTGAGCATGAACTTCCTGCCCATCCAAGCTACTCAAAGGGCCAATTATCATAAAAACTGTTATCTGGGGTGGAAGGGAAATGGACCAACTATTAATAACACCCTGCCTGGGCCGGGCGCGGTGACTCATGCCTGTAATCCCAACACTTTGGGAGACCAAGGCAGGCAGATCACGAGGTCAGGAGATGGTGAAACCCCGTCTCTTACTAAAAACACAAAAAATTAGCTGGGCATGGTGGCACGCACCTGTAATCCCAGCTACTCAGGAGGCTGAGGCAGGAGAATCGCTTGAACCCAGGAGGCAGAGTTTGCAGTGAGCCGAGATCGGGCCATTGCACTCCAGCCTGGGCGACACAGCAAGACTCCGTCCGTCACAACAAGAAAAAAAAAAAAAAAACACAAACTCCTGCCTAAACTGTCCTACTAGCCCTTAATAAATTCACTGACAACTGTTCCCAATATAAACTATGTCTCAGCTGGGCATGGTGGCTTACGCCTATAGTCCCAGCACTTTGGGAGGCCTAGGCGGAAGGATCACTTGAGGCCAGAAGTTTGACACCAGCCTGGGTAACAAAGTGAGACTCCTTCTCTACAAAAAATTTAAAAATGAGCTAGGTGTGATGGCATGTACCTGTAATCCCAGGTACTTGGGAGGCTGAGGCAGGAGGAGCCCTTCAACCCAGGAGTTCAAGGCTGCAGTGAGCTATGATGGTGTCACTGCATTCCAGCCTGGGTGACAGAACAAGACCCTATTTCTTAAAAAAAAAAAAAAAAAAAAAAGGCTCATGTTAGGACAAAGCCAGATACCAGACAAGAAAGGGGAAGTCAATCTGGGACACCCCCCTCCTTTTTATTTTATTTTTTGAGACTGAGTATCACTCCGTCGCCAAGGCTGGAGTGCGGTGGCACCGTGTTGGCTCACTGCAATCTCCATCTCCTGGGTTCTAGCAATTCTCCTGCCTCAGCTTCCCGAGTAGCTGGGATTACAGGCGCCCACCACCACGCCCAGCTAGTTTTTATATTTTTAGTAGAGACGGAGTTTCACCATGTTGGCCAGGCTGGTCTCGAACTCCTGACCTCAGGTGATCCACCCGCCTCGGCCTCCCAAAGTGCTGGGATTATAGGTGTAAGCCACGGCGCCTGGCCTGGGACCCCTTTTAGTCCATCAATTCTCACCTGTTGACAGGCGGAGCTTCTTGTAAAGGGGACAGGACTCACACACCGGAAAAGGGAGACTCAAGTCGTAGTCACAGCTCAACTGTAAGAAATCAAAACTCATGATGACAGACCTTAGGGAAGTGGTCCAATCCAAATACAACAAAATCTAGTCTCCCTCACTCTGACTTACAAATTCCTTTCCAGTCAAACTAACTCTTCCCAACACCCCATATTACTAAAGCTTCATACCGGTGGGAGTACATGCTGAAGCCCAGAAAGGGTGGTGAGCAACATATCCTCCAGGTGGCCTTGCTTGGTCTCCCTCAGTGCTTCACAGAAGGCATCAAAAGCTTGGGGACCCCTCTTAGGCAGCAAGTTGAGGAGTTCCACATTCTGGCTGAAACTGCCTACTTTGGCCTAAGACACAAGAATAAAACATGAAATCATATTTACTTCTCTAGCTATAATTCTGCTTCTCCACATGAGCTTCCTAGTAGTGGCCTCATCCATCTCAAGAATTCTTTTTACAGGAAAAGTATATGTTTGGGTGAAGTCCTTCCTGTTATTCTTGAGTTATATATCATTTCTCTCAAATGCTCTATGGTAGAAGGGCATTTCCATTTCTTTAGAAAGGTACGATATCCAGCTGGGTGTGGTGGCTCACACCTGTAATCCCAGCACTTTGGAAGGCCGAGGCAGGTGGATCATGAGGTCAGGAGATTGACACCATCCTGGCTAACACAGTGAAACCCCGTCTCTACTAAAAATACAAAAAATTAGCCAGGCATGGTGGCACCTGCTTGTAGTCCCAGCTACTTGGGAGGCTGAGGCAGGAGAATCACTTGAACCTGGGAGGCAGAGGCTGCAGTGAGCCAAGATCGCGCCATTGCACTCCAGCCTGGGAGACAGAGACTCTGTCTCAAAAAAAAAAAAAAAAAAAAAAAGGAAGAAAGATATGACATCCTTTCCATATTTTGTCATGCTCTATTCCCAGCCCTATGATCAATTTATCTTCTCTTTTGCCTCCAGATACCTGGATGAGCTCCCTCATTTCCAAGGTGATGATGTCCTTCTCCAGAAGATGTTCTAACAATTCACTCAACAACAGCTGTTTGGCTAGCACCACTCGGTTCTTTTTTAGAGTTTCCTGATGATGAGGATGCATGCCACACACTCCCAATATCCTACAGATAAAAGGTAGAGGGAAAGGCTGTCAAGTCACAATTCGACACAGAAGAGTGGAGTGGAAGAGGCATGAATAGGAAGAACAAAAAGACTAAGACTTATAATAACCAAGATTATGCATATTTCTTGAATCTGGTTAAATCAAAGATGCACTAAGCAGGAACACATTGATCATAAGAAAATAATGTCTAATTCCTATGGTTTATGTTCAGCTGAGATCATCTGAGATGAATGGTCTGACTAGGGGAGGGAAATATCTATCTTAAGCAAAATAATACCCCCAAGCACACATATTTATGAGAAGGAATACTTCTCTGATATACCAATTTTAATAAAGAGAATTATTTCAGAAAACATCTCACATTATCTAAGCTGGTGAAAGTGATGTAAGTTTATAATGATCTTGGATGAGGGCTAAAATAACACTATGGCAAAAACTCAAGCCAATGGCTTTAACAGAAAATAAATGAGGCAGATACTAACTCTCTTTCACTAGTGATATAAACATATAATTACATGTTTTTTAAAACTTTAAGTTTCAGTGACAAAATGGCTCCAGAAATTATCAGAATCCTGTTAAGATGTGGATAAGCAGAAAGTATGACAGAAAGTCATAGTGGATAGGTATTTATCTATTTACTTTAAGAGTCTCACTATGCCACCCAGGCTGGAGTGCAGTGGCTATTCACAGGTATGATCCCATTACAGAGCAGCACAGGAGTTTTGACTTGCTCCGTTTTTGACCTGGGCTGGTTCCTTAGGCAACCTGGTGGACCCTGGCTCCCAGGACATCACCACACTGATGCTGAACTTAGTGTGGACACGTGACTGGCATAGCACACTATAGTCCAGAACTCCTGGACTCAAGCGATCCACCTGCCTCAGCCTCCCAAGTAGTTGGGACTACAGGCATGTGCTGTCACCTCCAGCTAATTTTGCTACAGGCTTGCAAAGAGATCAGCTTCTGCTTATAAACTAAAATAATCCTATTGCCAATATATGTCATCTACATGCCTAGTTTACATAAATCCAGAGTTCTCTAGCCTGCCCAGTCACATTTTCCAAATATGTGACAACAGGAAGGGTGGAACCTGATAGCAGTGAAGACACAATAACTTCCGTTTATAACTTAAAAACCTACTCTAAAATGCATCCTGATTTCTAAGGTGTTAAAACATGAGGGGAGGCCGGGCACAGTGGCTCATACCTGTAATCCCTGCACTTTGGGAGGCTAAGGTGGGCAGATCACCTGAGGTCAGGAGTTTGAGACCAGCCCGGCCAACATGGTGAAACCCTGTCTCTACTAAAAATACAAAAATTAGCCGAGTGTGGTGCTGCATGCCTGTAGTCCTAGCTACTCGGGAGGCTGAGGCAGGAGAATCGCTTGAACCTGGGAGATGGAGGTTGCAGTGAGCTGAGATCATTCCACTGCACTCCAGCCTGGGTGACAGAGCAGACTCCGTCTAAAAAAAAAAAAAAAAAAAACGGGAGGGAAAAAATGTGTATCTTAGAATCAGTGAAATACCACACATCTATAGAATGGATGCACTGGCTTGGAGATGTTATTGGATGAGAGATTTATAGTTACAAGAGGGAAGAGCAAGGTCCTGGAGGAACTGGGAGACCTAAGATAGCAGGTGGGATCCTAAAACAGATGAAGTGGGTTGGAAGCAGCCAATGAATCTGAGGTTCGGAAAACTGAGTCTGAAACTCCATTTTTCCTTCTTTTTACTGTAATATTTCCGTTACCCCAGACTTTCAGGAAAAACCGGCTACAAGAAAAAGAGCTATACACATTAAAAAACCTATTTAAGAATGAATCACTTTCGAATACGTCAAAGCAGTAATAACGATCACATATAACACTGCAGCTGGGATACCAACCAGTGGTGCAGCAGATTTCTTCCATTAGTTTACCAGTAGTATTCGCTCCTTAAATCGCTCTCTTCCTCTGGTTTCCATGACAGCATTCTTTGGGAGTCTTCTCTCTGCCTACCCAGTTCCTGTTTTCTTTAGAGGGCCTTTGGCCTGCCCTTAATATTGATATTCCATTAGGGACGCCCCTTCAAAGAGCCTTTCCCTAGGCAATCTCACCCATACTTGCAACTTACTGACTTATAGCTCTTAACTCTCTTGAGTTCCAGACTTGAATTTTCAATCAACTCTTTAATCCGAAGCATCACCCACTCTGCACACCCGCTCCTTCCTCTACTCCGTAGTATGAGAGTCTTAAATGTGAGCATTATAAAAGTTTGCAATTATTTAGAATTTCAGGACACAACTGGAAGGGGAGGAGGGGTGAAGGGCACCACGGAGTTCCTACGTCTTAATTCTGTGTCCTTCTGCAGGTTCCCTTTGCGAAGACCTTAATCTTCAGTCTCGAGCAGGAGGCATTACAATGTTCTCCTGGGTGATGACTGCCATGAAATGGAATGACCGGGGCAGAGGCATGGACACTTGGAGCCACAGGAACCCCCTTGTTCTGCCAAAAGTACTCAATTTCCAAACCCTGTATTGACTTCTTTGAAAATCTGGTCATTCTATGCAAAGCCATGCAGATCATGATACAATCAGTACAAATCAAATGCACATCAGGCAGAGCACCGAGGTCTGCAGAAGGGCTCGTCGATTTTTAAGGGGACAGAGTATGGTCTTTTTATAGTCTCCCTCATAAGAGAGCCAGAGGAAAGGATGAAGAATCTTCAAGAGAAGCCAAGAGCGGGCAGGACTGCAAAGACCTCCCCTTTAGAACCCTCGTGGGTTGAACAAAGGGAGGCTGGGGCAGTCTTTTCCCACGAGAGACAAGGCCAAGAGGTCCGCCCGCGGGCCCCTGCGCGGAGTCAGGCTCGGGGCGGCTCGGGCGGGCCTCCCACCCTTGGCAGGAAGCGCGGACACGGCTGCTTTCCGGGGCTCCGAGGGGAGGGGGGCTGCAGGGCTGCACGCCTGGGGGCCACGCTCCCCTTCCCTGGGCTCCCCTAAGGAGCCCTAAGACCGTTCCCTACTTACCTGCGTCCCCTGTCAGCGGCCATCAGCTCCTTGTGCTCGAAGGTGGACCAAGACCCCGCGGTCGGCGCCGCCATTTCCCGCTTTTCCCGGGCTCTGCGCTGCGCACCGCCCACAGCCCAAACAAACCGGGGGCCGTCGCTTCCCCCACATCCCCCCCGCCAACCGCGGACACACACTGCGCCTGCGCCTGCGCCCTGCCGCGCCCACACACCAGGCCACCCCGTCCCCGGCGCGGTGCGTGCGCAGGCGCAGAGCTCTAGCGGCGGCCGCGCGGTCCAATGCGGTGAAGTGGAGTGCTCGGCGGATAGACAAAAGGAGGGGAAGGAGCGGGGCGGGGCAAAGGGCGGGGAAAGAGCGAGGGCGGGCGGGTGTGCTCCGTTCGGCCCGGGAATCCGATTGGTTATCGATTCCCGCGGAAATCACCCCGGTGCCTCTCGCGCCCCCTGGCCGGCCTATGGCGATAACTTCACGGAGACGGGCGTGGCTGGAGTTTTGCTTTATTGAAGTTGAACGGTTGGGGCCAGGCTGCGAAGGAGACTGAGAGCGCGACAAGGCCTTGGACAGATGCCCGCGCGGGGAAGGAAGGCTGGCTTAGGAAGGGGCGTCAGCTATGGTTTAGCAGCTTCCAGCGGCCGAAACCTACATCATAGCCGCAGCACACAATTCCAGGAAACCTGGTGCTCAATATTGGGATCTCAGGAATCAGGACCGGCGGCTGGGGTGAAAGCCTAGCGGTCAGAGCGCAGGAGTGAGGCAGAAGCTGTTAGAGACTCTTCGCAAGTGGCCCCGGGGCTACATATGGATGATTCAAGAGGGAGTCTCCTTGCCAGAAAGCTCACGTTTCACTCCTTCTGGCCTTCATACCAACCCATTGTTAAAACTGGAAGTCCCTCCACCTGGGGCCACTGACTCCACTGTTTTCAGATAGGATGGGGACCCTGCACTGGAGACTGCTCTCTACCCCCTGGGCAGGAGAGGCACAGACACTGCTACGCACGCGGAGCAGAGATCACCAGAGCTTTGACTGACTTTGCTCGTCCAGGAGGCTGGGGACATGCGTGCCCATGCTCAGCCCACCCCCTCTGTAGAAACAATTGGTCGCCCATTCTGTTTATAGGAAGTCTTCCATCCTGCACCAGCAGCTGTCCCTAGACAGGGATTGGGAGACATGCAAGTGGCTTGGCTTCCTATTACCTTGTGTTGAAAACACAATAGGCTTTGGGATCAGGAGTTCATTCCAGTTATTTTAATGTTATTTACTAGCAGTGTGCCCTCGTGCACATTATCAAACTCCTCTGACTCTTGGAATCCTCATTTTTCAATAATAACTCACAAAGCTGTCAAGCCTAAGGGATCTAACAGCTCGAACAGCACCTGGAACAGAAGCAATAGCCGCCACTCAGAGGTTACTTCTTCCTTCTCCACCTTCTCTGGATCACCTCCCTACCTCATCCTCAATCTAACGCTGGAAATATTGGATATGGGGTAGGTCACCAAATGTTGCCAGAAGACTCAAATTATGCCACCCATATCTCAGCTGGGAAGGGCTTACCGTGGCCTGACTCTCCTCGGGGTCCAAGTCCCCATTTATGATGTCCAGGCAGAAACATAGTTTGTGACACATAGTAGGCGCTGGAAAATGTTAGTCAAATGAAAGAGGTCTGGTGTGGAGAGAAGAGAAATCTTGGGAGAGTCATTTAAGGGGGTGCCCAGTTGTCTTCATAAAAAACACTGTCATCATCAGGGTGACCAAGGCAGACATCATAGGCAGGGGGTGGAGTCAGAGGCTCTAATCTGGGGACTGCTCCCAAGCTCCGCAGATCAGGAGCAGTGGACACAGCCCGTGGTCCCCGAAGCCGAAGGTTGATTGGAGCTCTTCCAGGGCTTCCTTCCTGGGCCATAGACCCCTCTGAGGCCATTCGCCTCTGTTCCAGTTCGGCTCTCCTGGACCCCTCTGGATGGCTAGGTTGTTCCTCCTCAGGTGCTGGGGGTATCACAACAGTGCTGTAGGGGGGTGGTTGGTCCAACTCTTGGGGGCGGCACTGGGATTCTAGTCCCACCACGGCCTCTTCATAGACTGGCACTTCAAAGGCTTCATTGTCCCTGACGGAAGAGAAATAAGGCCATTGGTGGCTTCCATGAAAGAAGCCCTTTTTCCCTTTTTTGTCTGCTATGGGCAAAAGATCCTCTGTTGGCCTCTGACCCCTCCTCCTGCTGATGCCAATGACAGGAAACCAGAGACTCTATGCCTCAGAGACTACAGGGAGAGAGGGAGGATGGGCCTAAGGTGTATTTCTCTTATGATGCCCACCCTTAACTCACCGTGCATTGCCTGAGGGCCCTGAGATCTCAGTCTGCATTGATTGGAGCTGGGACCGAAGCCCCCATTCCAGAAACCGGACCAGGAGATAGGCAAACAAGAAGAAGCCACCCAATGTGAGAAAGAAATAAGCAACAGGGGTGATGTCCGTCTTTATGCCCAGCAAAGCCAGCCCCAGTAGGAAGGAGGCGCAGCACAGGAGGAGAAGCGGCTTCTCCAGTCTCCCCAGTAAGTACATTGGCACCATGGCCCCTCCCCAGGCTCCTGCAAAAAGACACACAGCTATTGTGTCTACACTAGCAATTGGTGTCATGGCTGTGTCAGATACCAAAGTAACCATATGATATTTCTTTGTTTGGTTTCTAGGTTCTTCAATCTCAAATCAAATAAATAATCTGTACAGTCCCCTCCAGCTCCGAAATTCTCTTTATGTCTTGGAGTGTGTGGAATAGCCAGGAAACCAGCCCAGGAGCTTTGACTCCCAGCCATTCTGTAAGTTGACTGTGTCATGGCTCTGCCTTCTTTCCTTTCTCCTTCCCTGTAGTCTCCCAGCTCTGTCCCTTACCACCATCCAGGATCCGGTCCTGGGCACGCCCTGCCTGGGGCTTCAGTGCACACTGGCATCTCTGGAATTCAGGTGATGGGGCAGGCCCTGCCCTTCCTCTGTTATTGCTCCTACTGGATCTCCACCCCCCACCTCCCCAGCCAGAGGCCCTCAATCCAGCCCTGTTAGAGAAGAGGGGAGGGAGCCCCACTTACCCTGTCTGACTCTGTCTTTTCCTTTCCTCCGGTGTCAGCCCATGCTCCAGGTGGAGGGAGAAAGTGCACACAGGTGCACCAAAGCCACAGGGACGCAACTGCTTGAGAAACAATTGTACAGGCAAAGGCCCAGCACAATGGCCGGAGGCCCTGATAACTCCTGTCCTCTTCTAGACCCCACATCTGCCAGGGCCCTCCTCTACCCTCTGTTGATCCTAACTCATTAAACTCAGTTTGCAAGTTTCCTGCCAGGAGTTAGCCCAGTGGCTGGGAGGCGGTGGGCAGGGGAACCCTTTTCTTTCCTTGTAACAGCAACAACCCGAGGCAGCCCATACCCCAAAAACAGCCTGTCACAAGTTGCCAGCGCTCTGTGTAGCAAAGAATTGCAGATTCCCTCCTCACACTTCGGTCCCAATCCCATGACCCTCCCGACCCTCGCACCCACACCTGTCTCAGGAGTTCGTCGCTCACCTGTCTCCACAGACTGTAGAAAGTAGATGGGGTGGGGGGTGGGGGTAAGGACTGGAGCGGGTAGGTGGAGCCCACTGGCCCCACCCTCTTTTTCTGTCCCAATCCCTCTGTTCTGGCCCAGTCAGTCTCCGCCCCTTTTCTCCCTAAGGCTGACTTCCAACTGCTGAACCTTGATTTGTTCTGGTTTTTACTCTCTCCACCCACCCATACTGTACCCTAATGAGAGTGCACCCCTGACTCCCAATGATCTTTGTACTTAGGACCTGAGTTAGCATTAACCTTTCCCTCTCGGCGCATATTGTATGTTAATTACAGCCCTGGGCAGTTTACCTTCTCTTTGGGTAATTTACCTTGTGCGTCTCTCCCAAGTGACTGGAAGCAGAGACCTCGGCTTATTTAATCTCTGTAGATCATCATACAGTGCACTGCACACAGAAAGTAATGCTGTGGGCACGGAATGGTGTGTCCTGCTTCCATTGCCCAAATGCTATTTTTATGGACTCCCTGTTTTCTGCAGACCTGTCAGAAGTGTTTGTGTGTATACTTCTTGACCCAGTTAACTCTTGAGTCTTCAAGATCCTCCTCCGAGGTGATGCTGCTTTGGAGCCTGCTCCAGTGTATCCACACCGTTCCTTCCTAAGTCTGTCCCAGCATTTACCTGATTATGTAGCATTTTTCTGCTTACTGATTTTCCTTCCACTGTGAGTTTCTCAAGGTGCGTGATTAGTTTTAATCATCTCTGAATCCTGGAAACTAACATGGTTCCTGGCACGTGGTAGGTCACTTAACTAGAAGGCTCCCCTCTCACCAGGCCTCACCACACTTGTGAAGATCCAGGAGCCGTTCTTTTTAGTTGTGGGTCAGGCAGTTAAGTCGGAGTAGGGTAGGTGCTTGGAGGTAGAGAGTGAGTAGAAGCATACTTTGTCCTTGAGCCAGAGAGTGAACAAAACTGGGCCCCGTTCCTTCAGAGGGTGACCAGCAGACAGACCGAGGTAAGCTGCAGACCATGGGCACAAATCCAATCCAGGCTCCCCAGGGACAGCTGGGGTGGGGAAGCATAGCAGAGGGTGTGTGTGTGTGTGAGAGAGAAAGAGACAGAGAGTATGAGAATGAGAATAACTGTCTGTAGTGGTATATAAGTGTGGGCACTGGTGGGATATTGAAGAATCTCTGTCCCAGAGCCCCAGATCGATAGCGGAGAGAGGAAGGAGACATTAACAGGAAGGCTGTGGGAGTCTAAACAAGGTGTGTCTCTATGCAAAGTAGGCACAGGAGTGAGAGGGGGCTGATTGTTGTTCTGTTTCAGCCAATTTCCTCACTGTTCTGCTCATAGGGGGAAAGTACAGTTGGAATCAGGACTGCAGTCTACAGTTAACATATGAATAGAAGGAAATTGGCCAAGGGTCATTGGTGTGTGTGATAGGAAAGGGGGTTTGTTAAGGAGTGAGTTGTGGGGATGGGAAGGTGTAGGCTAAGAGGCACGGGGCCAAAGGGTATGGGCCTGAGGTGTAAGGGGAGAGTCTGGGAGAGGCAGACCTTCGTAGCTTAAGTCTCTTGGTTGCCTGAAGGAGAGTACAATAGACAAGAACTGGATCCCAACTGGAGAGGCTAGGCTGCTGGCTGGCTGTGCCCGTTCATGAATTCTCAATTCCAGTAATGTAAAATCAATTTTTTAAAATTGCATTTGTTAAAAGAAAAAACATGACAATATTTAAAAGCTAAAGAAAAAAATTGTCTATCTTCTTATTATCCTAACACGGCCATTTAAAACATTTATATATTTCTTCCAGACTGTCCACATGCAAACCAGAATATGCTAACCACTTTGTATCTTTAAAAAGTTTTATACTTAATATTGTATATATTTCACCTTGATAAAGACCTTATTGTAGTAATTTCAAACAGCCGTGTAATATTTTATTGAATCGATATGCCATAATTTGATTAATATACCCTCATGATATGTTGCTCAATAGCACTGAGCCTATTTCACTCAATATTTTTGGCCATTAAAAATAATGCAGGTTGCCGGGCGCGGTGGCTCACGCCTGTAATCCCAGTACTTTGGGAGGCCGAGGCGGACGATCGCGAGGTCAGGAGTTCGAGACCAGCCTGGCCAACATGGTGAAAGCCCATCTCTACTAAAAATACAAAAAGGAGCTGGGCATGGAGGTGTGTGCCTGTAATCCCAGCTACTCGGGAGGCTGAGGCAGGAGAATTGCTTGAACCGGGACCCAGGAGGCGGAGGTTGTGGTGAGCCGAGTTTACGCCATTGCACTCCAGCCTGGGCAACAAGAGTGAAACTCTGTCTCAAAAAATAAAATAGTTAAAAAATAATAATAATAATAATGCAGGCTGGGCGCAGTGACTCATGCCTGTAATTGCAACACTTTGGGAGGCTGAGGTGGGCGGATTGCTTGAGCACAGGAGTTTGAGACCAGCCTGGGCAACATGACGAAACCATGTCTCTCCAAAAAAAAAAAAAAATACAAAAATTAGCTGGAGGTGGTGGCACACGCCTATAGTTCCAGCTACACAGGAGGCTGAGGTGGGTGGATTGCTTGAGTCATGGAGGTCGAGGCTTCAGTGAGCCGTGATCATGCCACTGCATTCCAGCCTGTCTGCATTCCAGACCCTGTCTCAAAAATTAATATAATAATAATAATAATAATAATAATATAAGAGACAGAAAGTAGATTAGAGTTTGCTAGGGGTGGGGAGGCAGAGGGAGAAATGGAGAGTAACTGCAAATGACTTTCATATTGGGGTGGTGAAAATTTCTAAAATTATATAATGGTGATGCTTGCACAACTCTGAATAATTCTTAAAAAAACCCCACTGCATTGTACACTTTAAAAGGATGAATTATACCTTTGTCAATCAAGGAAAATGACTGAGGCAAGTCTCAATCATTTTAGGAGGTTTATTTGCCAAAGTTAAGGAACTGCACCCAGGAAACAAGTCTATGCCTTTTTTTAAAGATGATTTTGGTGGCTTCAATATTTAATGCCTTTGTCTGGCTCAGTGAATCTGCATTTTTGCATAAGATAATGTAGATAATAGGGCAGAGGAAACAATCAGATATGCATTTGTCTCAGTGGGCAGAGGGATGACTTTCATTTCTCTCCTGTGTTCCCCCACCTGTGAAGATAAGCTATCAATTTACATTGCCATGGTGAACTTCAGCTGAAATGCTTTAGGGTGAAGATCTTGGGTACCATAAAGAATTTCCTTGTGGGCAAAATGTGAGGGAGGTGTGTAGCTTTTCATCTTTGTAGCCATCTTATTTGGAAACCAAAATGGGGCTGGGTGCAGTGGCTCACGCCTGTAATCCCAGCACTTTGGGAGGCCGAGGTGGGAGGATCAGGATCACGAGGTCAGGAGTTTGAGACCAGCCTGGCTAACATGATGAAACCCCAGCTCTACTAAAAATATAAAAATTAGCCAGCGTGGTGGCATGTGCCTGTAATCCCAGCTACTCGGGAGGCTGAGGCAGGAGAATTGCTTGAACCTGGGAGACGGAGGTTGCAGTGAGCCGAGATCGTGCCACTGCATTCCAGCCTGGGTGACAGAGTGAGACTTGGTCTCAAAAAACAAAAACAAAAACAAAACAAAACAAAAAAAACCAAAGAAACCAAAATGGGAGGCAGGTTTGCATGACCCAGTTCCCAGCTTGACTTTTCCCTCTGGCTTAGTAAGTTTGGGATCCCAAGATTTATTTTCCTTTCACACCTTAAGAAAACTGCTTAAAAACTAATGCAATGAACATCTTATGTATAGTTTTCCTTTTGTTTTGGATTATTTCCTCAGGATGAATTTTAAGAAATGTCATTATCGAGAGACAAGCAATAGGAAAGTTTTTATTGTCCCGAATGCATATGGCCAAATTGCTTCCCAAAGGTTTTGCTTTCCTTTATTTCTTCATCAACTTAATATCCTTAGCAAAACAGGAATGCATCACTTAATTCAATTGTCATCCACTTTCTACTTGCCTGCCTTTGACAAACCCTACTGGAGATGGAATGACTTCTCCTTGCCCACTCTTCCCAGCTCATTTGGGTGGATGACGGTGAAGGGAAGTGGAAGGGCAAGGAGAACAAGGGAGAAGTCAAGCTTATTGCCTCCCACTGTGTGCTTGTCTCTGTGGCTTTGTATTTCTGTGATTTTGTGTTTCAGAATCTGGGAGTGCTTTATAGTATCAACATGTGTAGAATGTTTTGTGCATACTCCTCAGTGTGTTAAATACTTTATACAAATTAACTGATTTAAAATACGTATGCTATACTAAGAGGTAGTTACTGTGATTATGTCCATTTTATAGATGAGGTCAGAAACTTGAGGTATGTGGGTAGCTAATTAAGGGTGGGGTCAGGATTTGAACCCATGGTCTGAACCCAGAATCCTGGCTTTTAAGCACTACGCCATCCCACTCTAAATGCTCTCTTGGGCTGCTCTCAAATGATAATTTAACAAAACACTAGAGGCATTCTGAATCATTATTCTGCTCTTCTCTGGAGGAGTGGTTAGATACTACTTTTCCCCACTATTTGCCATTTTAAGAAAAGGCTGATTTTCAGACAGCAAGGGCAGCCAAGGAGATGATCAGAAGGGAAATTAAGGTTATTGACATATAAGGCAGGATAAGGAAATGAAGATTGCAAGCTCTGTATTGGAAGGCTTACCTTTTATCATCGATTAAGACAACTAAAAAATAGATCAGTTTAAACTGAATAAGCATACAACCCACTGCTGGTGACTTCTAAAAAGATATTGGTGACAATAGATACATACCTTTCTGTAGAATCAATTGATTGGACCCACATACACGATCTCATTTGATCCTTATTAACAATCATTTGGGCTGCCTGATTATCATTTTCATTTTATAGAGGAGGAAACAAGCTCAGAGAAAGTACATGATTTCTTTAGTTAGAAGGAAACTCAGAACCTTGACCTTTTAATTCAGCTGGGCGTGTTTTCCCCTTCAGAAATTGCCTTAGTCACAGCTTCTCCAAAATGTGTAAGGAAGGTGGATAAATGGTTTATCATGACATAGGTGAACAACATTGATATTTTCTAGATGGAAATGCTTTCAAAAAATAATAAATCCTCCAGTATGTAAGGATAAATACATGCACTTACCCCATCAACTAGTTTTAATATTGTAAAACCTCGCTAAACAAGAACTGAGTGAACAATGGGGTTGAGGCTGTCAGTCTAGCTCAGATTTTCGGCATTAAGCCACAAAAACCTTCTGGAATTTGAGAAATTGAGTGTAGTTGTTGCTAAGCAACGACAACAAAAAGAGCATTGTGTTTGTTAGAAATGTCTACAGATAGTGACAGCAGAGTCCCACATGGATATGCCTGTAAATACTAGCAAACAGGAGGCCGTGCAGTTTAAGCACGTGTGTTTTGGCCAACCCTGGTTTTCAAATCTCATTTCTACCACTTACTAGCAGTGTGACCTTGGGCAAGTTACTTAACCTTTCTGAGCTTCGGTTACTAATCTGTAAATTGGTGGAAATAAACCCAAGTATATCACCCCTTTCCCACCCTGCTCCTCCAGCTTGGGGAACTACGGCCAAAGTGAGTCTGGGACTGACTGTAATGCGCACAACTGTGTGTGGGACCAGCGAGGGGCACCATCCTGTCACTGGGACCTGATTTCACCACGGAGCATTTGTTTGTAACTACATTGTACATAGCCCTGTGCTAACTTCTAAGGGCCTCTACCCAGGAGAGGTAACATATTTGATTGTGGTCTCCAGGATTTTCTGATATGGGTAGAGAGATAAGAGACGCATATGAAATAATTAAATAACAATTAAAGACAGTATCTGACAGCCTGGGCAACATAGTGAGACCCTGTCCCTACACACAAAAAACATTAAAAATTAGCCAGGTGCAGTGTTGCCTGCCTGTAATCCTAGCTCTTTGGGAGGCTGATGGGGGAGGATTGTCAGAGCCCAAGAGTTCGAGGTTGCAGAAAACTATGACTGTGCCACTACATTCCAGCCTGGGTGACAAGGCAAGATCCTGTCTTTAAAAAAAAAAGAAGAAGAAGACAGTATCTGAAAAAGTATTAATGTATGTGCCGGGCATGGTGGCTCACGCCTGTAATCCCAGCATTTTGGGAGGCCAAGGCAGGTGGATCATGAGGTCAGGAGTTCGAGACCAGCCTGGCCAACATAGTGAAACCCTGTCTCTACTAAAAATACAAAAATTAGCTGGGCATGGTGGCATGCACCTGTAGTTCCAGCTACTCGGGGGGCTGAGGTAGGAGAATCACTTGAACCTGGGAGGCAGAGGTCGCAGTGAGCTGAGATCGCGCCACTGTACTCCAGCCTGGGCAACAGAGCGAGACTTCGTCAAAAAACAAACAAACAAACATAAAAATTAAATATATGGATTACTAAAGTATAGTTATTTTAGTTAATTAAAAAATGATCTACACTTTTGGTATAAAATTCAACAGGGAAAAAATTATAATAAAGAGTAAGTCTTTTTTATATCCCCAAACCTCAGTCTCTCAGTCCCCTTCCCATAAGGCAATCTCTTTACCAACTATTTCTGGGTACTCCCTCCCCAGAGAGAGACCATAAATATGCAAACATAATATATACAGGCTCTCTTTCTTTATACATGTGGGAGCATGCCATAGATAATGCTTTATATTTTGCTTTTTCCACCTAACAATATATGTTGGAGATTGTGCCTTATCAACATATGTAGATCAATACGTATAGACCATTTTGTTACGAATTACTAAAAGCATACAGAAAAGGGGCCGGGCATGGTGGCTCATGCCTGTAATCCCGGCATTTTGGGAGACTGAGGTGGGCAGATCGCTTTGAGCTCAGGGCTTCGAGACCAGCCTGGGCAACATGGTGGAACCCCGTCTTTAGAAAAAATACAAAAATTAGCCAGGTGTTGGTGGCTCACGCCTATAGTCCCAGCTACATGGGAGGCCGAGGCTGGAGAATCACTTGAGCTCAGGTAGCAGAGGTTGCAGTGAGCCAGGACTGGGCTACTGCACACCAGCCTGAGTGACAGAGTGAGACCCTGTCTCAAAAAAAAAAAAATATATATATATATGTATATATATGTGTATATATGTATATGTATATACATATAACTATACACATATATATACATATATACACATATATATGAGTTTTACAGTGAACACCTATGTACTCACCACCTAGATTTTACAATTAACATTATACTATACTTGTTTTCTATCTACTCATCCCTTTATCCATCCATCAATGCATCTTATTTTTTGATTCATTTTAAAGTAAGTTGCAGACGTCAGTACTCTTCTGATACGTGCAACTTATTTTAGAAGTAATGAGTTCAATATTTGCTTATAGTTAATTTTTTTCCCTTGAAGTAAAATTTGCCTACAGTGAAAAACACAGATTTTTACGTAGGTCATTCCATGAGTTTTGGTATATACATACATTTGTGTAATTCAAACTCCTATCAGGATACAAAACATTACTATCACCCAGAAAGTTCCCTCATATATCTTCCCAGTCAATCCTATAGGCAAGAATATTTTTTTCCCATCTATTATATATATTTTTTGAGATGGAGTCTCACTGTGTCTCCCAGGCTGGAGTGCAGTGGTGCAACCTTGGCCCACTGCAACCTCCACCTCCTGGGTTCCAGTGATTCTCATGCCTCGGCCTCCCAAGTAGCTGGGATTACAGCTGCTTGCCACCACACCCAGCTAATTTTCTAATTTTTGTATTCTTAGTAGAGGCGAGCTTTTGCCACATTGGCCAGGCTGGTCTCAAACTCCTGACTTCATCTATCTGCCTGCCTCAACCTCCCAAAGTGCTAGGATTACAGGTGTGAGCCACTGCAACTGGCCTATATTTAAAAAAAAAAAAAAATATATATATATATAAAATATGTATGATATATATATAATATATAAATATATATATATATATATATTTTTGAGACAGAGTCTCACTCTATCGCCCAGGCTGGAGTGCAGTGGTGCGATCTTGGCTCATGCAACCTCTGCCTCCTGGGTTCAAGTGATTCTTCTGCCTCAGCCTCCTAAGTAGCTGGGATTACAGGCACGTGCCACAACACCCGGCTAATTTTTGTAGTTTTAGTAGAGACGGGGTTTCATCATGATGGCCAGGCTGGTCTCAAACTCCTGACCTCAAGTGATCTACCTGCCTCAACCTCCCAAACTGCTGGGATTACATGCGTGAGCCAGTGCACCTGGCCTAAAGTATATTGTAAAGCTATAGCTGCCATAGATGGTGATTCCTCTGATGGATCTGGGCACAGTAAATTGAAAACCTTCCCAAAAGGATTCACTTTTCTAGATGCCATTAAGACATTTGTGCCAGGCATGGTGGCTCATGCCTGTAAATCCCAGCACTTTGGGAGGCCAAGGTGGGAGGATCACTTGAGCCCAAGAGTTGGAGACCAGCATGGGCAACGTCGTAAAGCTCTGTCTCTACAAAAAATACAAAAATCAGCTGGGCTTGGTGGTAAGCACCTGTAGTCCCAGCTACTTGGGAGGCTGAGGTGGGAGGATTGCTTGAGTCCAAGAGGTCGAGGCCACAGTGAGCTGTGATCAGGCAACTGCACTCCCACCTGGGTGACAGAGTGAGACCCTGTGAACAAATTGCCACAGCTATTTCATCCTTCAGCATCTACCACACTGATCAGTCAGCAGCCATCCACACTGAGGCAAGACCCTCTACTAGCAAAGAGATTAGGATTCACTGAAGGCTCAGATGATCATCAGCATTTTTTAGCAACTAAATATTTTTAAACTAAGAAATGTACATTTTTTAGACATACTGTTGCACACTTAATAAACATTAGTATTGTGTAAATATAACTTTTATATGCACCAAAAAATTGTGTGACTCACTTTATAGCGATATTCACTTTATTGTAGTGGTCTGGAACCAAACCTACAATATCTCTGAGTTGCTCCTTTATTTTAGAGGCATTTAATCAACATATATTATATGCTTACAGGATCAGCTATAGCCACATAATTTATGAAAAACCAATATGCAGGGCTGTGTATTCAGAAATTACTAAGAATTTCAAGACAATGACAGCAGAACATTAAACCATTTTGAGGCCCTGTGTGAATGCATAGGTTTCAAGCCCATGAAACCAGCCTTGTGTCCTTAGAACTGTGGGGATAGGATGAAACATGGAGTATCACAGAATTATTATCTCAATACATTCTCTGTCTCTCTTTTTTTTTTTACAGCACTTATGTAATACTTTTTTAAATTTAAAATTTTATTTTAAATTGACAATAATTGTATATGTGTATAGGATATGGTGTGATGTTTTGATATATATATATATACACATTGTGGAATATTACATCAAGCTAATTAACATATCTCCTCATTTACTGGTCATTTTTATATAGTGAGAACATTTAACATCTATTCTTGTAGCAATTTTGAAATATACAATACATGATTATTAATCATGGTAACCATACTGTACAATATATATTAAGAATTGATTCCTCCTAACTGAAACTTTGTACTGTTTGGTCAACATCTCCCCATTGCCCGCCCCACACCCCCAGCCTCTGGTAATCACTGTTCTACTCTCTACTTCTGTTAAGTTCAACTTTTTTAGATTTCCCATGTAAGTGAGATCATGCGGTATTTGTCTTTCCATGCCTGGCTTATTTTATTTCAGATTCCTCTATGTAGTAGCAAATGACAGAATTTCTTCCTTTTTTAAGACTAAATAATATTCCATTGTGTATTGCCTAGTGATTTGTGTTACAATTGCCTACAGTACTCAGTGCAGTAACAGGCTGTACAGTTTTATAGCCCAGGAGCAATAGGCAATACCACATAGCCTATTTGTATAGTAGGCTATACCTTCTAGGTTTGTGTATGTTCTGTATACTCCATGATGTTCACACAATTTCAAAATTACCTAATAATGCATTTCTCAGAACATATCCCCATCATTAAGCAATGCATGACTGTTTATTATACATATCACATTTTTTAACCATTCATTTGGGTTATTTATTTAAAATTTAATTAAAATAAAATAGAGATGAGGTTTTGACATGTTGCCCAGGCTGGTCTCGAACTCCTGGGCTCAAGCAATCCACCCACCTAGGCTTCCCAAAGTGTTGGGATTACAGGCCTGAGCCACCACACCCAGCCTAACCATTCATTTGTTGATGGACACTTAGGTTGACTTCATATTTTGGCTATCGTGAATAAGAGCAAGATATCTCTTTGATATACTGATTTCATTTCTTTTGGATATATACTCAGAAGTGGGACTGCTGGATCATATGGTAGATCCCTTTTTAGCTTTTAGAGGAACCTCCATACCATTGTCCACAATGGCTGTACTAATTCCTATTCCTGCCAACCCTTTTCTCCATGTCGTTACTAACAGTTATCGTTCAGCTTTTTAATAATAGTCATTATAACAAGATGTGAGGTGCTATCTCATTGTAATTTTGATTTGCATTTCCCCGATGATTAGTTGCTGAACATTTTTCATAAACCTGTTGGCCACTTGTACGTCTTCATTTGAGAAATGTCTGTTCACGTCCTGTAATCATTTTTCAGTTGGGTGATTTGTTTTCTTGCTATTGAGTTTCTTTTATATTTTGGATATTAACCTCTTATCAGATGTATGGTTTAAAAATATTTTCTCCCAATCCGTGGGTTTACATTCTTTTTTAAAAACATTTTTATTATGGAAATACCTCAATACACATAACAGAGGATAGTATAAATAACTCCCCATGTATCCATCACTCAGCTTTAATGATAATTAACATCTTGTCACTCTTGTTTCATCTATTCCTTCTGACCTCCCACATTTTAAAAAGCATCATGTCATTTCTATCCTAAATTTTTTTTTTTTTTTGAGACGGAGTCTTGCTCTGTTGCCAGGCTGGAGTGCAGTGCTGCAATCTTGGCTCACTGCAACCTCCGCCTCCCAGGTTCAAGCGATTCTCCTGCCTCAGCCTCCCAAGTAGCTGAGACTACAGGTGCGTGCCACCATGCCCAGCTAACTTTTGTATTTTTAGTAGAAATGAGGTTTCACCATGTTGGCCAGGATGGTCTCAATCTCTTGACCTCGTGATCTGTCTACGTCGGCCTCCCAGAGTGCTGGGATTACAGGTGTGAGCCAGCGTGCCTGGCCCTATCCTAAATATTTCGAAATGAATTACAACCAATGAAAAGTTTTTGTTGTGCACAGCCACTCAGCTGTTATCACATAATGAAATTAATATTAATTCTTTAATATCACCTAATATTCACTCCGTATCATTTTCCCCATTGTCTCAAAAATGTATTCTTAGTCTGTAAATTCTTTTAAAATCTATTGTTAAAAACAATATGAGAAATTTTCAAAGGAGTCTAGTTAGAAAGTAGGCAAAAGACATGAACAGACGTTTTACTGACGACCATGTACAGATGGCAAGTAGCACATGAAAAGATGTTCATTAGTCATTGGGAGATGCAAATTAAAAATCACAGTGAGCTATCACTACCCACCTATCAGAATGATTAAAGTAAGAAACAGTAGTAACACTAAATGCTGGTGAGGCTGTGGACAAACTGGATCACTCATGTGTTGCTGGTGGAAAAGTGAAACCAGCTACTCTGGAAAACAGTATGGCAGTTTCTTTTCTTCTCTTTTTTTCTTTTCTTTTCCCTTCCTCCCTCCCTCTCTCCCTCCCTCCTTCCCTTCCCTCCCTCTCTCTTTCCTTTCTTTCCCTTCCTTCCTTCTTCTTTCCTTTCTTTTTTTTGTTTTTGTTTTTTTTGAGACAGGGTCTGGCTCTGTCGCCCAAGCTGGAGTGCAGTGGTGTGATCATAGCTGACTTCAACCTCCACCTCACAGGCTCAAGCGATCCTCCCACTGTAGCCTCCCAATTAGCTGGGACTGCAGGCACACATCACCATATCTGGCTTTTTCTTTCTTTTTTTTTTTTTTTGGAGATGGGGTTTCGCCATTTTGCCCAGGCTGGTCTTGAACTCCTGGGCTCAAGTCATCCTTCTGCCTTGTTCTCCCAAAGTGCTGGGATTACAGATGGGAGCCATCATGCACCCAGCCTTGACAGTTTCTTCTAAAACTAAACATGGACTTACCATGGGACCCAGTGGTTGTGTTCCTAAGCATTTACCCAGAGAGATGAAAATAAAAACCTGTACATGAACGCACAGAGTAGCTTTATTTGTAAGAACCTGAAACTGGAAACAACCCAAGTGTCCTTCAACAGGTGAATGTTTAAACACACTATGTTATATCCATACTATAGAATATTAATACTATTCAGCAATAAAAAGGAATAAACTCTCGATACATGTCAAAACCTTGGATAGATCTCAAAGGGATTGTGCTGAATGAAAACAATCAAATCTGATTTCATTTATGTAGCATTTTTGAAATGACAAGATATAAAGATCAGATTAGTGATTGCCAAGGGTTAGGGAAGTACAGGGAGGGAGGGAGGTAGCTGTGGCTATAAAAGGTTAGCATGAGAAATCTTTATGCTGAAAATGTTTTGTATGTTGGCTGTGGTGGTGGTCATCAGCATACATGTGATAAAATTATATAGAACTAAATACAGACACACAATTAGCTTGTGTTAAACTGGTGAAATCTGAATAAGGTGGACGGATTGAATCAATGTCAATTTCTTGATTTTTGTCCTATAGTGTGTTATGTCCTATAGTTATGCAAGAGGTTACCATTGGGGAAAGTATGTGAAGAGTATACGGAATCTCTGTATTATAGCTTACAAAATGGATATATAAAAAATTAGAGAGTAGGAATGGGAATGAGAAAGGGAGGACTCTTCACTTTTCACTTGATACCTTGCTTTTACTGTTTTTACCACATACATGCATTATTTTTTTAAATTACCATGTGTGTTTGGCTCTGTAAAAAAAAATCATTTCTGGAAACTTCACCTAAGAAAATACATATACAATAAGATTGTTTTGGAAACATACAGCTAGTTGTTAACCTTGGAATTTGAATTATAATGCAAGAAAGTAGTTCAGTATTGAATCTGAGTATTGGCACAATTGCAAATTTCCTATTACAATTATTGATCAGAAGGGAAGAGGGCAAGAAACTAAGAAAAAGTATGAAACCCTCCTTGGATTAGAAAAAAAGAGTGTTTCATTATTAACGTACAGTTGCTTTGAGAGGCTTTCCCCTTTCTTGTTTTGATTCTATTTGGAAGAAGGAGTTCAGAAATTACAATCTGGATCATGAGTGTAAGCATTAGTCTAGAAATTATCTAGTTCCTCCAGAGAAGATTAAAGTCAGCCACTGGATTCAGAAAATAGGATGATGAAGTCTTCAAAGAAAGACTGGGTAGAGCCACGAAATATGCATCTACAATAAAACATTATCCCACTTAAGCCTGGGAAAAGATTCAGCATTAATTAAGTAGTTAATACATTTAGAAATCAATGGGCAAGATGCAATGTGAATCCACAATTTTTTTTTTTTTTTTTTTTTTTGAGATGGAATCTCACTCTGTCGCCCAGGCTGGAGTGCAGTGACCCGATCTCGGCTCACTGCAACCTCCGCCTCCCAGGTTCAAGCGATTCTCCTGCGTAAGCCTCCTGAGTACCTGGGATTGCAGGCGTGCACCACCACACGCAGCTTAATTTTTGTATTTTTAGTAGAGATGGGGTTTCACCATGTTGGTCAGGCTGGTCTCAAACTCCTGACCTCAAGTGATCCACCTGCCTCAGTCTCCCAAAGTGCTGGGATTACAGGCATGAGCCACTGCGCCCGGCCAAATTTTTTATTTTTCATTTTTATTATTTTGTGTATCAGAATACATTTTAAAAAATCAAAAATTTTAAAAGTATACAAATAAAATGGAAAGATTTTGATATATTTTATCTCAGAATAATATCCTCTGTATTATGTTTTTATTCATCAAGACATATTGAGATCATACCATATAGTTTCATCTTTTTCCAATCAATATTATATCTCAAGAATTTCCAATGTTCTTAACAATTCTTCAGAAATACAGTTTTTTTTTTTTTTGAGACAGAGTCGCTCTTGTTGCCCAAGCTGGAGTGCAATGGCGCAATCTCAGCTCACCGCAACCTCCGCCTCCCAGGTTCAAGCGATTCTCCTGCCTCAGCCTCTCTAGTAGCTGGTATTACAGGCACGTGCCACCACACCGGGTTACTTTTTTATATTTTTAGTGGAAATAGGGTTTTACCATGTTAGCCAGGCTGGTCTTGAACTCCTGACCTCAGGTGATCCGCTTGCCTTGGCCTCCCAAAGTACTGGGATTACAGGTGTGAGCCACCGTGCTGGCCCTCATGTACAATTTTTGATGACTGTAAAACATTATCTCCTGAATGTGCCATAATTGATTAAAGTATTCTCCTCCTGATAGGTGTTTAAGTTGTTCACAATTTTTGATATCCACAAATAGTGCTGAGACAAGCATCTTTATTCATAAAACTGGTTCCAATCACCCTGCTCTGGGCAGCTTAGTTTTGTCTTAATTTGCCCTTATGATTTTTAAGATTGGACATCTTCCCATATTTTTATTTTATACTAGCTGTACATCCCATGAAACTCCTTTGAAGAAAAGGAGTACTTAATTTGCATATGTTCTTTTGCCATTACTTCACAGATAAGCTGGGTAAAGATGATTTTAAATCCTGGAGGATGCTAGAGACATGGAAAAGGTGAGAGAGGAATACAGAAATTAATGGGAGATAAAAGGGGAAAATGGACTATGGGAAGAGCCAGACCCAGAGGGAGGGATGGAAGGGAAAGTGGCATTGTTCCTGAAACTCCTCTGGGCTATGTAAGGCTCTGTACTTGGTTCCCAACAATGGATCCAGGTGAGGTTTCAGCTTCCAAATACAGAGTATTCTTAAAGAAGTCAAAATACTATTGAAACAAGGGATTCTGATAATTGCACAATGGGCACAGCTAGAGGCAGGGACTTTGGGTCAATTACTGGGGGAATGGAAAAGTTATATGTATGTAGTAGGGAATAGGGGTTATACTAGGTTAGGCAGAGAAGCCTTGGAGTTTTCTCAGAATCTGCACTGAGGGTTAAGGGAGGTATCTATGAGAGGGTGTGCAACTTCTCCAAACCGCAGCAACTCCAGCCAGTTTCCCAGTACTGCCTTGCCCTGGTTCTGCAGGTGTGGCTGGACCCAGTTTAAATATCTGGGCACAAGCTCAGCCAGACTCTGGTTGCCTCTGCTGTTCACTCCCACTGGGCTTCTGGTCCCAGCCCCATCTCAGTCACTGTGGTTGGTCAGAAGACAGTAAATCCCAAACTGGTTAGTTGCAAAGTCCATCTGGCTTGGTTTTCTGTTGCTGACAGAGAGACCAGGGGAGTTTCTGTGTGACAGAACGGAGGACTATTCTCACTTCTTCCACCACACAAGCTGCTCAAGGTGGGCTGCATGGCTGGTCTGGCTGGAAGTACCAAAACAGCTCTCCTTCACCTACCCCTAGAGTAGGCAGGATGTGACCCCAGGAATGAGAATATACCAGGGCAGATACAGACACAGAAATGTTTTGCCTGATGGCATTAGGTTTATTTTGTGGGAAAGCAGAATTGGGGCTCTCTGAAAGGCACTTGTGAGGCATAGAAGTAAAGGTTGCCACATGGCTAATGGTGGATGTCTTCCTGACATCCTTGGGGGTAGGGGAAAGAGAGACAGCTCCCAGGGCCACAGAAAATACCTCTATCAGATAGAGAAATCCAAGTCCCAGTGCCTTATGGTGGACCCAAGGGTTAAGCAGATGGCCTGCTTCTTTTATATGAAGAGTTTGCTTCCTCCGGGCAATCTTAAAGTCTGGCATTCACAGCTGGAGGTACAGGGCCCATCCACTTCTCTCCTGGATGAAGAAAACAACAGACTCTGCACACTGTTCTCAGGTGTTTTGGCAGCAGGACTTGGTCCCACAAGGTCCCAGGGGTTTTCTAGAAAGACCTTTGCTTGGCTTCAAGGTATAGAAGGCTTCCTTTTCTTTTATGGGGATGAAGACAGCACCTGCCCACTCAACCTTGAACAGCACTGACTGCATAATGCTTTGTTACTGGAAATGCCAAGAATATTTTTTTGCTCTGAGCCCCTCCTTCTGGTCAACTGATATAGTCGATGTGGAGCTGGGGTCAAAAGCAGCTCAGGGTTGAATCTTTTTATTTTTTGAGACGGAGTCTTGCTTTGTCACCCAGGCTGGAGTGCAGTGGCGCGATCTCGGCTCACTGCAACCTCCACCTCCCAGGTTCAAGTGATTCTCCTGCCTCAGCCTCCCGAGTAGCTGGGACTGCAGGTGTAGTCCCAGCTAATTTTTATATTTTTAGTAGAGACGGGGTTTCACCATGTTGGCCACGATGGTCTTAATCTCCTGACCTTGTGCTCCGCTCACCTCGGCCTACCAAAGTGCTGGGATTACAGGCATGAGCCACTGCACCTGGCTCAGTGTTGAATCTTTAACTTACTTACCCAGCAGGTGCGCCAGCAGCTCCATCCGGTCAGAGCCAAATAACATGTGGGTTTGGCCATCCACATGGGCCACGGTGATGGGCAGCCCAAAGGCCTGGAGAAAGCAGTTACAATGCAAAGAGGAAGGCAAAGGAGCAGGTATTGGGCAGGGGTTGAAACCTTCGAGTCAGTACTTTTCTGAGTTCACAGAAGCAAAGAGGTCTAAGAGGCTCTGTGGCCCCAGGTGCCTTCCTGTTTCTAAGATGCTCTCTTTTCTCTCACTGTGCATCTCCTTCCCTTCCTTTCCCTGAGCCCAAGGAAAAGAAGGAAGAAGATGAGGGTTGTTTAAGAGCACTGAGGAGAACACTTGGAAAGGGGGTTTTTGCACAGGAGCATAAGGACTCACACTTAGAGATTCTCAAGTCTCCATCTTCAGGATGGGGGCTGGGAACACACATAAAGAGCTGCTCACCCCATATCTGCAGGCTGCCTCGGTGGTCTCCTTGAGCTGGTTCTTCACCTTTGGTGTTGACATCTTTTCCAGAAGTCCCTGGGCTTGTTCTGCAGACATACCAGCCTTCTCTGCAGCCTAAGGGAATGTAGTAGGGAATACAACTGTGGCTGCATGATATTGGATGGGGATCTCAGAGGAAAACTCTGGTCTTTCTATTTTCTGCCCCCAAGTTTTCCTGGCAATGCCGTTACCCACCCACAAGTAGAGATCTGTCCTTGCCAAGATGAATTATTTCCTTTATCCCAAATCTTGAGATGGGTGGAAAAGGAGAAAAGGTAGATGGCACAGAGTCAATCACAGAAATTAACACCAGGGGACATCTTAGAGACCAGCTAGATAGACCTCTTTATTTCACAAATGAAGAGCTTGAATCCTGAGGTGATACATTACTTGCTTAGAGTTACAGAGCATGTTGGTAGCAGAGCCAACACTAGAATCCAGGTCTCTAGAATTCTAAAGTCCAGGGCTCTTTCCTTCCTACCTCTCACAGTTCCTGAGTATCTCATGCTTTTTTTGAATCAAGAGCTAGGCTGTAATTCCAGTGGAACTTCCTGAGAACTTTGTAACAAGGCACATGGCTGCAGCCACCTGCCTGGCTTCAAGACAAAGATAAAGGCTTCAGTTTGTGGTTTGTTGGTATAGTTTGGGATAGGTGGTTCTTAACTTTGGCTGCCCAATTGAAACTCCTGAGGAGCTTTAAAAAATCTCCACGTGAGGTCATCCCTTAGAACTAGAGCCAAGCACTGTGGCTCATGCCTGTAATTCTAGCTACTTTGGGAGACTGAGGCAGGAGATTGCTTCAGCCCAGGAGTTCGAGACCAGCCTGGGCAACAAAGTGAAACCCCCATCTCTACAAAAAATTTTAAAAATTAGGCATGGTGGCACATGCTTGAAGTCCCAGCTACTCGTAAGGCTGAGATGCGAGATCACTTGAGCCCAAGATGTTGAGTCTGCAGTGAGCCATGATCATGCCACTGCACCCCAGCCTGGGTGACAAAGCAAGACACTGTCTCAAAAAAAAAAAAAAAAAAAAAGAACAAGAACAATTACGTCACAATTCCAGGGGAAATGGTTAGCGCCAAGGTGCTCCAGGTGATTTTAATTCACAGCCAAGATTGAGAACCACTGCAACTTGACTTCCTAGATCAGAAGTGGGACCCAGGAATTCATGTAGCCTGTCCTAATGAGACACTATCTTTGACTTGGTTAAATTAGAGAATTATGTCCCACACAAAATGTTTAACCACAGAAAAATGGTTAAGCAAAACAAAAATAAGTCCACTCAATGGAACCTCTATAGAAACAAAGAACTATACTTTCAGAGTTAAGAATTCCATGGAGCCTGGGCACAGTGGCTCATTTCTGTAAACACAGCACTTTGGGAGGTGGAGGCAGACAGATCTCTTGAGCACAGGAGTTTGAGACCAGCCTGGGCAACACAGTAAAACCCCCTCTCTACAAAAAATAAAAAAGTTAGCCGGACATGGTAGTGTGTGCCTGTAGTCCCAGCTACTTGGGAGGCTAAGGTGGGAAGATTGCTTGAGCCCAGGAGGCAAAGGTTGCAGTGAGTCGAGGTCGTGCCACTGCACTCCAGCCTGGGTGACAAAGCCAGACCCTGTCTCAAAAAAAACAAAAAACAAAAAACAAAAAACAAAACCATGGAAAATGATTAAATATGAAGTAAAAAAGCAAGCTAAAAATTACACATGTACTTTGCAGGAGTATAGACTGTAGAAGATATATTTGCCATTCCTTATACATTTAACTTTTGTGTGATTTGCCACTTTATATATTAAATTTGAATCGGTCTCAACTATTTTTTTTTGTAAACCAGAGGAATAATACTGTTTTGAATTTCCTAATTTAATCCTGAAGACAAACTTACTTTTATACCCCCATCTATGGCTCACTGGTCAATGTTTTGAGCTACTTCCATTTGTTCTCACTCAGCCTCCTATATAACCCTGACATTAGTCAGTTATCTCTTTTCGTCTTTTTAAAGCCTCTTGGAACAAGTCTCCTGCCTTCCACTTGGATGTGTTGGTGGGGTTTGTGTTGGAGTCTGTGGAGACTTGTGAATACTATATCCCTCCCCATCCAGGGGTTCCAACACTGAGCATCTTTCTCTCAGTGACATCTTTCAGCAAATAAATTCTACCCATATATTTTCCCTTTTGCACTTCCCCTTTCAACCTTGAGATATCCTTTTGAGGATCCTTAGTTCCAACTTTTCAGTAGTTTATGCCCTGAATCACAGACATCCTTTCTTCCCCAGTAATTATAACCTTTTCCATGCAATAAGAGACCTATTGTCTTCTTTACCCCCAAACGCCAACTGTTCTCAGATTCTCTATGAGTGCAGTTGGGGTGGAGCCAGGACACTCACCGCCAGGATGCTCTGGGGCTCGGTGATGTCTTCATTCTGGGGAGAAGAGAACACTCAGCAGGAAGGCGGTGCTGGGAGAGGGGTGTGACTGGAGGACAGTAGATCCTCCGGGTGGGGGCAGGGTGATGACCCTGAAAACGTGCCTGGGGAAGGTCAGAAAGTCATCCAAGGTCCTCCCAGAGGATTCCCAGAGCCCCACACTCACCCTTGACCAGACGCGCATCCACAGCTCCCGGGACGCTTTCTCCAGCATCTCTGGATGCTCCAAGTTCAAGGCGGTGAGGAAACGCATGGCAGACAAACTTCCTGTGGGGCAGAGGCACCCAGAGGCAGGGCTCCTCTTGCTGCTTTCCTGGTGGAGAACTAGCTCTTCCTTGCTTCTGACATCCCCCAGAGCTCCTTCGCCCTCAGCCTCTCACCCAAGGTTCCCATGACCTATTTGCCTGCTCTTCTTCCCTTTCATGCCCGGCAACCTTCAGCTCCCTCAACGCTGATCCTGAGGTTTCCCAAGGCAGGCTTCACTTGCTTTAGTCTCCCGCAGCCCCTCCATCCCATCAATCCCTCAATCTCCGACTTCTCTGTTCTTCACTGGATACCCTGTCTACATCCCACTCTCTTCACCTTTTTCAAGCATCACAGACAAGAAATCCTTGGGGAAATGGATGGGAATCTGGAGATGGTGTCTCAGGAGCTTTAAGTCATTTGCCATGTATTGTCCTTTGCGGGGAAGCAGACCCGGAGGCTTGTTTCCTGCCAGGAGAAGGTTGGGCACGCTTAGTGAGAAAAGACCTAAGGGTCCCAGGTTTGGGGACCTCGACGTGGGTTTTGGGCAGAGGGCAGCTTTCTTTTTTTTCTCTTGTTGTTTCGCTCTTGTTGCCCAGGCTGGAGTGCAATGGCGCGATCTCAGCTTACCGCAACCTCCGCCTCCTGGGTTCAAGCGATTCTCCCGCCTCAGCCTCCCGAGTAGCTGTGGTTTACAGGCATGCACCACCACGCCCAGCTAATTTTGTATTTTTAGTAGAGTCGGGGCAGAGGGCAGCTTTCTAGCTGCCAGTGCCAATATAAGGACCCGCTGGGGTCGGCTCTCTTGGGCCACTGAAATCACCCCTGCCCCGACCCTCCCTTCCTACCACTGTCTTTCATGATTCCTGTTATGAGGCTGGGCCGCAACTGCAGGTTGATGTTCCAGATATTTTGATACCGGCACAGGATCTGCGGGCAGAAGTCAAGAACGATTGCCAGTGTGCAAGATGGAAAAGTGAAAGAGCCGAGGGAAAGGGAAGGGAGGCGCTAAGTGCAGAGCAGGGGTTATGCGGACACCCTACATTGTATGGTTTGAAATTGGCAAAACTCTCCTCACTACTAGAAATCTATTCCAGGATCTTCGCTCCTGTGGTCAGTTTTCCCCAAAACTGCCATCGTTGGGCTAAGAGGTGGCCGTGTTCTGCATTTCTCCCTGAATGTTTGGAGCCGCCCCTCTTTCCACCACCGTGGGAAACTGCAGTCAGGATATAAAGGCTCGGGTTGGAGCCAGCGACTCTATTCCGTTTAAAAGCACAAAGTGGCTTTCAGCCCTGGAGCTCTCCCTGCTTGCCCTAACCCCGTGGGCGGCGCCAAGAGTTTCACGAGACCTCTGTCTCGGAGCCCTGCGCTCACTCTTCCCTCCGCCCTCACGCCCCAGACCCCGCCGAGGCTGCCCCTCCCAGCTTCACCTCGAAGCCCAGCCAGGAGTAGGGGGACAGCACGTCATAGAAGAGCTCCACGGTGCGCGGCAGGGGCCCCATGCTGCAGGCTCCAGAAGAGCAGTGGCAGCAGGAGCTCCTTTCCCCGGAACCCGGCAGAGGCTGCCCAACTTCTGGGCCTGCCCGGGACCGCCCACCGCCTTAATGCGCAGCCTCAGAGAGAAACTGCCCTGGCAGAAGTCTTCCTCCGGCGCAGCGGGGCGGGGCCAGCCTACGGCCCCCAGCCAGGGGCGAGGTGGGTAGGGACCTCTTGGGGAGCGCGCAGGTGTGGACAAGGGGCGCTGCAACCGCCTTTGCAAAAATTTTAACAGTGAGAAAATTACGAAGGTGAAACAGATCTGAACTCACCAACTCCATCGTGCCTTTAACCTCCAAACTGCCCTTGGTCATTCCTGAGCATGGGACGAGCTAATATAGGGAGAAATTTAGTTTATAGTTTAAGTGATAATAGCCCTTCCCCAAACTAAACCAGTTTTATAAAACTAATAAAAGTCCACAAGTTTAGGATTATGAGAGGGGCCTGAATTCTGCTAAGATGTAGGCATTAACAATTACCAGACATTGTTCCAGAGGTCACAAGCTCTGCAACTTCCCCAATTATTCCTGTAAATAACCACTTTTGTAGAACCTAAGACTGGCCTTTGAAGATACCTTCTCAGACTTTTCCATTTCTGATGACAGGATGACTTCACCTGGACCAGTAACTCCTCTGTGGGCCTCATCCAGATGCAACTCAGTGCACTGAGGACGGTTTTCCACACCCCTGCGATTGCATCCCCAACCAATCAGCAGCACCCATTCTCTAGCCCCTTGCCCACCAAACTATCGTTAAAAAACTCTAGCCGGCGGGCATGGTGGTTCATGCCTGTAATCCCAGCACTTTGGGAGGCTGAGGCGAGTGGATCACTTGAGGTCAGGAGTTCAAGACCATTCTGGCCCACATGGTGAAATCCTGTCTCTACTAAAAATGCAAAAATTAGCCGGGTATGGTGGCATGTGCCTGTAATCCCAGTTACTCGGGGGGCTGAGTCAGGAGAATTGCTTGAATCCGGGAAGCAGAGGTTGCAGTGAGCCGGGATCATGCCACTGCACTCCAGCCTGGGTGACAGAGCAAGACTCCCTCTCAAAAGAAAAAAAACAAAACAAAACACAAAGCCCCCTAATCTCTGCCTCCGAATTTTGAGAGGCTAATTTGAGTAATAATAAAACTGTGGTCTCCTGTTTAGCTGGCTCTATGTGTATTAAACTCTTTCTCTATTGCAATTCCCTTGTCTTGATAAATCAGCCCCATCTGGGTAATGGGCAAGATGAACCCATTGGATTGGTGTCAGGGTGACTGTCCTGCTCTGCAGTGGAGTCTTGTGGGAAGGGGGTAGTTTGAGATGCTTGTAGTGCCTTTCACTTAGCTGTGCCCCTTGGGTGAGCTACTTGACCTCTCTGAACCTATTTCCTCATCCTGCATACACATGGGGAATATCTAATGATAACAGCTGCCTTATGACGAGTTGTGAGGAATGAGGTACTCCAATAACTGCTAGCTCTTGTTATTGTTACTTGGCAGTTGCATGAATCTCCTAAACTGGGGCAGAATAAGAAGTTCTCGGAGTACACATTTTCTTGTGTTACCTTTGTCAGAGATTTGCACAGTGTCTGGGACACATTTGACCATCAATACATATATTTTGAGTGAGTGAAAAAAAGAGGGACTGGTAGAAGATGGAGAGGCCTCACCATAGATAATTGTAGTGATAATGGGAACGATTGGCCCTATTCGTTTTCGCAAATATGTGAGTCATATTGTCTTATATTGGGATTACATTTACTGCAAAGAAACAGAATTTTAAAATAATTCCATTTAACTTTGTTAAAATTATTTTTAACATTACTAATTTAATAAATTGGAAAACATATAAAGATTCCACTTTTCATTTGTATCAATAAGGAAAACAACTCCAGGCTATCAGAATACAGAGATACAAGGTAAACCCCTACATGGAGAAGAGCATGCAAAATGGAATGAAAAATGATGTTATCATTACCTACTTGCAGAGTAAACTAATTGTTCGACAACCACTGAAACTAAACTTTTTTTTTTTGAGATGGAGTCTTGCTCTGTTGCCCAGGCTGGAGTGCAGTAGCACAATTTCAGCTCACTGCAACCTCTGCCTCCTGGGTTCAAGCAATTCTCTCTGCCTCAGCCTCCCAAGTAGCTGGGATTACAGGTGCCCACCACCACGCCCAGCTAATTTTTTGTGTGTTTTTGGTAGAGATGGGCTTTCACTATGTTGGCCAGGCTGGTCTTGAACTCCTGACCTCAGGTGATCCACCCATTTTGGCCTTCCAAAGTGCAGGTTACAAACGTGAGCCACCACAGCACACCTTTTTTTTTTTTTTTGAGACATGATCTCACTCTGTTGCTCAGACTGAAGTGCAGTGGTTCAATTCTGGCTCATTGCAACCTCTGCCCCCCAAGCTCAAACAGTTCTCCCACCTCAGCCTCCTGAGTAGCAGAGACTACAGGTGTATGTCACCACACCCAGCTAATTTTTGTGTTTTTTGTAGAGATGGGGTTTCACCATGCTTCTCAGTCTGGTCTTGAATTCCTGGGCTCAAATGATCCTCCCACCTCGGCCTCCCAAAGTGCTGGGATTACAGGCATGAGCCACCATGCCCAGCTACATTTTTGTTTTTCTCCAGTAATCATAATTTTAAAGTGTCCAAGAGCTAATTCAGCATGGTAATTTAAGGTTTCATTTCAAAGGTAGATCAATCACTTATTTTAAAAAGCTTTTTATATTTGGAAATATTTTAGATTTATAGAAGACTTGTAAAGATAGTACAAGGTTTCTGAATACCCCTTATCCAGCTTTATCTAATGTGAAAATCTTACATAAGTATGGTAATGATAAAAACCAATACATTAGCATTGGTACATTACTTTTTTTTTTTTTTTTTTTTTTTTTTTGAGAAGGAGTCTCACTCTGTTACCCAGGCTGGAGTGCAGTGGCGCAATCTTGGCTCACTGCGACCTCCGGCTCCCAGGTTCAAGCGATTCTCCTGTCTCAGTCTCCCGAGTAGCTGGGACTACAGGCGCGTGCCACCACGCTCAGCTAATTTTTTGTATTTTTTAGTAGAGACGGAGTTTCACCATATTGGACAGGCTGGTTTCCAACTCCTGACCTCGTGATCCCCCTGCCTCAGCCTCCCAAAGTGCTGGGATTATAGGCATGAGCCACTGCGCCCGGCCTGGTACGTTACTATTAACTGAACTACAGATTTTACTCACCAGTTTTTTCACTAATGTTCTTTTTCTGTTCCAGGATCCAGTCCAGCATACACACAGAATTTTGTTGTCATGTCTCTTTATTCTTCTCATATCTATGAAAGTTTCTTGGCCTTTTCTAGTGTTGCATGACTTTGACACTTGTGAAGAGTATTGATCAGCTATTTTGTAGCATGTCCCTTCATTTGGGTTTGTCTGATATTTCCTCAGAATAAGACTAAGGTTGTGGACTTCTGGGAAGATTACCACAGAGGTAAGGTGCCCTTCTTGAATCATGTCATGAGGTACAGGGATATCAACATGACTCATCACTGGTGATGTTTACCTTGGTCACCTGGTTAAGGCGGAGCAACTGGCAAATTTCTGCACTGTAAAGTCACCATTTTTCCCTATCCAAACCCTAGTTTTTGGAAGGGAGTCAGTAAGTGCAGCCCACCCTGGGAGTGAGGGTTGAGTAGATTAAGTCCATCCACTGGAGGGAAGAATATTAAAGAAGTTGTGGATATACGTTAACACCACCATGGTAACTAATAAATATTTGGGGGAGATACTTTGAGGCTATGCAAATATCCAGTTGCTCCCTAAACGGTCACCCATCAGTTTTATTATTCGTCAGTGGATCTTGCCTGCAGCAGTTGTTACTGTGGTGTTCTAATGGTGATTCTCTATTTCCTTAGTTTTTTTCATTTATTAATTGGAATTCTTCTGACAGGAGAGTTGTCCCTTCTTTCTGTTTATTTATTTATTCAGTCAGTTATTTATATCAGTACGGACTCATATATATTTACTTTAAGAATCACAGAATAGTAAAACATTGATCTGAATCCTTACAGTCTATCTCCACATACTATTACTGTTGTTATTATTATTATTTTGAGGTTGGGCCCTGTTGTGGATAAAATGGAGTAGTGACAACAAAAAGAAAAATATATTCACTTCTATAGGCTATCATCTTCCTATTGCTGAGAGGGGTGTTTAGTGTTAAAAGAAAAACCTCAGACAATTTAAATTTAATGGAGTTTGAGTAAAGAACGATTCATGAATCAGGCAGTACTCAGAACCAGAAGAGGTTCTGAGAGCTCTGCAACTATAAGCAATGATTATTTATAAGCAGAACAGGAAAGTAAAGTACAGAAATAGTTTGCTTTGTTGCAGCTAAGTGTTTTGCTTGATTTAGACATGAGCCAGTCCGTTGGCTGCTTGCACTTAGCTGAAGCTTGGCTGCTTGTGATTGGCAAAGACCTGGTTATCTGTTATAAAAATGAAACTCCTAAGTTAAGTTTCAGTTTGTTTACATACTAAGTTAGGTTGCATTTTGTTTCATAGGAATTCAAAGCATGGAGACTGTCTCAGGTCAATAGCCTCCTGCTTACTTAATTTTACTCTAGATACTGATTAGAGCTATTGAAACAAGAAATAGTGGTATAAGTAAATTATCTGAAGTGGGAAAAGCACTAAGTAGAGGAACAAAACATGATATAATTATCAAACATTGGAGGAGGCAGAGGAGAGGTGGTGTATGCGATCCAAATTCTCATCTTTCGTAGATGAGCCAATGGTATTATCTACATTTGAAAGCTCAGTAAATAGCGCTTTAATCATGTCATTTGGAATTAAATAATTGATACTGGAAATGCTTTAAATAAGTTGCCTTTTCAAATAAATAAAAAATTGACTATTCAATAAATGATATTGGGACAACTGAGAGGTTTTTTTTGTTTTTGTTTGTTTGTTTGTTTTTGTTTTTTGTGAGGAGTCTCACTCTGTCACCCAGTCTGGAGTGCAGTGGCGCGATCTCGACTCACTGCAACCTCCACCTCCTGGGTTCAAGCGATTCTCCTGCCTTAGCCTCCTGAGTAGCTGGGATTACAGGCGTGTGCCACCATGCCCAGCTAATTTTTGTATTTTTTAGTAAAGACAGGGTTTCACCATGGTAGTCAGGTTGGTCTCGAACGCCTGACCTCATGCTCCACCCGCCTTGGCCTCCCAAAATGCTGGGATTACAGGTGTGAGCCACTGCGCCCGGCCCAAAAATGTATTTGGATCCATACCTCACACCTTACACATGGAACACCTCTTAATGGATCAAATATCTAAATGTTATAAAGAGGAAGCCAATACAGTGCCTCAAGAACTTATGGAAAAACTTTTAAAACAGCTGAGAATAGAGATAGCCTTGCTAACTGTAATACCAGTGCAGAAACCTTAAAAGATCAATACATTTAATTACATCAAATTTTAAAAAATCTGCTTGGCAAAATCCAATGAGTCAAGAATGTAACTGGGAAAAATATCTGTGCTTATTTCATAGTCAAAAAGCTAATTTTAATTATTCTACTGTAGAAAGAGCTAAAAATCAATACATTAAAAAAAACAGAAGCCCAATGGAAAAAATGGGAAGATGAAGAGAACATACATGAAAATGGACATTTAGATGGCTTGCAAATACTAAAAATTTTAAGATACTTTATATACTTATGATAATTGTCAGTTAAAACTACCCTGTGATATGCTTTTGTCTATCAAGTTGACAAAACTCAAAAAGTTTGATGACTCAGTGTTGGTACGGAGTCATGGAAAACCGTTCTTTTATTTAACCGGTGGGACTGTAAATTGGTACCGCGTCTGCAGAGGGCAGTTTAGTGATGTCTTCTGTTTTACAGATGTACCCTTTGATCCAGCAGTTTTAAGAATTTAGATATAAACATGGTTGCCACCTGTGACGTGATATACTATGAAGTTATTAATTATTATTTTTAATTGACAAATTATAATTATATAAATTTGTGGGGTACAAGGTGATGTTTTGATGTAGGTATAAATGTATAAGTCAAGCTAATTAACATATCCACCACCTCACTTATTATTTTTTGTGATGAGACATTTGAAATTTACTCTGAGAAATTTTGAAATACACATTATTATTAACTATAGTCACCATGCTGAGCAATAGATCTCAAAAACATATTCCTTTTTTTCTAATAGAAACCTTGTGCTCTTTCTGCAGTATCTTCTCATTTCCCCTCCTGCAGTGAATTCTATTTTATGTTGCCTTGGCATCGATTTTGAATAAAAGTTTAACTTTCTCACACCAGAAGCAGAACTCAGTCACCCTTGACAGAGTTTCTAGTTCTACCTCACATCCAAATGGCTCAAGCCGGTGGCCAGAGATAAGAATTCAGAGACATCTCTCCGGCCTGGAAGACTGGGCTCTCTCCTTTCTCACTGTTTCCTTTAAATGGGCCATTTAGGCATTTTCCAGTGAATTTAAAGTGCCCCCAATCCTAGTCCTCATATATACAGCTAGTTGCCATGGGCTTCTCTCTCTCTGCCTAACTCTTCCTTCCTGCCTCTCATGACCAGGGATGGAGGATTGCCCTCTTCATTCATTACATCTCCTTGCCCAATATCTGTAAGCAAAAATTGCTGAACTTGTCTCCTATTTTGGTGGTGAATTGAGTTTGTGCCTCCCCTCTGAAGGACTAGGAGATGCCCCAAGTTGGGTTTTCCCTGAGATGCTGAGGAGAACACAAGGTCAGGCGCCCAGCACCAGAGTGATCGCCAGGCAGGCATAAACTGGGCATGGCTCAGACAAGGGTCACAAGAGTGTCTGCCAGTATAAAAGAGTGTTCTGTGTGAGGGATCCCCTGAACCCAGGCTGAAAAGTAGGCATTAGTCCACTGCCTGGTTAAAAAAAGTATCCTGTGAAAGGACATGGTAAACATCCCTATCCAGTTCCCGTTCATTTCCTGTTAGGGGCAGTGTTGCTAGCCACTCTGGTACTGGAACCCCAGTTTGGCTGGGGCTCTCAAAACACCTGCATGCTGTTTTCTATGATGGCTGTACTAATTGACATTCCCACCAATAGTGTACAAGGGTCCCTTCTTCTCCACATCCGCGCCAACACTTGTTTTTCATCTTTTTAATAATAGCTATTCTAACAGTGTGAGGTACTGTCTCATTGTGGTTTTAATTTGCATTTCCCTAATAATCAATGATGTTGAGCATTTATTTATTTATTTTTATTTTTATTTTTATTTTTTTGAGACAGAGTCTTGCTCTTTCGCCAGGCTGGAGTGCAGTGGTGCGATCTCAGCTCACTGCAACCTCCGTCTCCTGGATTCAAGCAATTCTCCTGCCTCCAAGCAATTCTCTTGCCTCAGCCTCCCGAGTAGCTGGGACTACAGGCGCATGCCACCGTGCCCAGCTAATTTTCATATTTTTAGTAGAGATGGGGTTTCACCATGTTGGCCAGCATGGCCTCTATCTCTTGACCTCGTGATCCGCCTGCCTCGGCCTCCCAAAGTGCTGGGATTACAGGTGTGAGCCACTGCACCCGACCACATTTATTTTATACATATCTGTTGGCCATTTGTATGTCTTCTTTTGAGAAATATCTACTCAGGTTCTTTGCCCAGTTTTAAATCATGTTATTTGTTTTCCTGCTTTTGAGTTGTGTGAGTTCCTTATATAGCCTGAATATTAACCCCTTATCAGATGTGTGGTTTGCAAGTATTTCCTCCCATGCTGTGAGTTGTCTCTTCACTCTGTTAATTGTTTTCTTTGCTGTTCAAAAGCTATTTAGTTTGATGCAATCCCATTCGTCTATTTTTGCTCATGTTGCCTGTGCTTTTGGGGTCATATCCAGAAAATTGTTGCCCAGACTGATGTTGTGGAGGTTTTTTCTCTGTTTTCTTCTAGTAGTTTTATAGTTTCAGGCCCTATATTTAAGTCTTTAATATATTTTGTATTGATTTTTGTATATGGTGTAAGATAATAATCCAATTTTATTTTTCCACTTGTGAGTATCCAGTGTTCCAGCACCATCTTTTGAAGAGCTTATCTTTTCTCCCTTGTTTGTTCTAGGCACCGTAAGCAAAAAGGAAGTTAGCCACACATGGTGGCTCATAACTATAGTCTCGGCTACGTGGGAGGCAAGGGGAGAGGATCTCTTGAGCCCAGGAGTTCGAGGCCAGCCTAGGCAATGTAGTAAGACCCTGTTCTTAAATTTTTTTAAAAAGCAATTGTCTATAAATGTGTGTGTTTATTTCTGAGCTCTGAATCCTGCTGTGTTGGTCAATGTGTCTGTTTTTATATTATGCTCTTTTGATTACTATAGCTTTCTAGTATATTTTGATGTCAAGAAGTGTGATACCTCCAGCTTTGTTCTTTTTGCTCAAGATTGTTTTGCTATCTGGGTATGTTTTAACGGTTCCATACAAATTTAGGGATTTTTTTTTTCTATTTCTGTGAAAAATGACACTGGAATTTTGATAGAGATTGCATTGAATTTGTAAATTGCTTTGGGTAGTATGGACATTTTAACGATATTAATTCTTTCGTGGGACAACTTTCCATTTATTTGTGTCATTTTCAATTTCTTTTATTAGTGTTTTACAGTTTTCACTATACAGATCTTTTACCTCATTTAATCAATTTTTAAAAATTTACACCTAAGTTTTCTTTGTTTTTGTTGTTGCTACTATAAATGGGATTGTTTTCTTAATTTCTTTTTCAGATGGTTCACTGTTGGTGTACAAGAATGCTAGTGATTTTTGTGTATTAATTTTGTATCCAGCAACTTTATTGATATTGCTTATCAGTTCTAACAATTTTTTTGGTGGAATCTCTATAGAGTTTTCTATATATAAGATTGTATCATCAACAAACAGAGACAGTTTTATTTCTCCCTTTCATATTAGGATCCCCTTTATTTCTGTCCCTTGGCTAATTGCTCTGGCTAGGACTTCCAGCACTATGTTGAAAAAAAGTGGTGAGAGTGGGCATTATTTTCTTATTCCTGATGTCAGAGGAAAAGCTTTCAACTTTTCCCCTTGAGTGTGATGTTAGCTGTGAGCTTGTCATATATGGCCTTTATTGTGTTGTGGTATATTCCTTCCATACCTGTTGAGAGTTTTTGTCATCAAGAATATTGAATTTTGTCAAATGCTTTCTACTTCTGTTGAGATGATCATATGGTTTTTGTCCTTCATTTTGTTAATGCGGTGTATTATGTTTACTGATTTGCATATGTTGAACCATCCTTGCATCCCTGGGATAAATCACACTTGCTTATGGTAAACGATCTTTTTAGTGTGCTGTTGAATTAAGTTTATAGTTTTTTGTTGAGGGTTTTTACACCTATGTTTATCAGGGATATTGGCCTACAGTTTTCTTTTCTTGTACTGTCCTTGTCTGGCTTTAGTATGAGGGTAATGCTGGCTTGTAAAATGGGTATGGAAGTGTTCCCTTCACTTCAATTTTTTTTGGAAGAGTTTAAAAAGAATTGTTATTTGATATGGTTTGGATGTTTGTCTCCTCCAAAATCTCACCTTAAAATGTGATCTCTGGTGTTGGAGGTGGTGCCCAGTGGGAGATGTTGTTTCATGAGGGCAGATCTCTCATGAATAGAGTGGCTTAGTGCTGTCTCCTTGGTGATGAGTGAGTTCTTGCTGTGTGAGTCCACACAAGAGCAGATTGTTTAAAAGGACCTGGCATCTTGCTTGCTCCCTCTCTCACCATGTGACATGCTGCCTCCCCTTTGCCTTCTACCGTGATTGTAAGCTTCCTGAGGCCCCACCAGAAACAGATGCTGGCATTGTGCTTTTTGTACAGCCTGTAGAACTGTGAGCCAAATAAACCACTTTTCTTCGTAAATTATCCAGTCTTAGGTATTCCTTAATAGCAACATGAATGGACTAATACAGTATTAGTTTTTTATATGTTTGCTAGAATTCAGCTGTGAAGCCATCTGGTCCTGGGCTCTTTTTGATGAGAGACTTTCTATTACCAACTCAAACATCTTACTCATTCTTAGTATACTGAGATTTTCTATTTATTCATGATTCAGTCTTAGTAGGTTGCATATGTCTAGAATTTATCCATTTTTTTTCTGTTATCCTATTTGTTAGAATATAATTGTTCTTAGTAGTTTCTTATGATCCTTTGTATTCTGTACTATTTGTTATGTTTCCTCTTTCATTTCTGATTTTATTTGAGTAGTCTTTTTTTTCCCTAGTCTGGCTAAGGTTTTTTTCACTTTTGTTTATATTTTCAAAAAGACCCAACTGTTTTGTTTATTTTATTTTATCATAACTTATTTTATTTTTTAGAGACAGGGTCTTGCTCTGTCACTCAGGCTGGAGTGCAATGGTACAATCTTAGATAACTGCAGTCTCGACCTCCTGGGCCCAAGTGATCCTCCCGCCTCAGCCTCCCAAGTTGTTGGGGCTGTAGGCACTTATGGCCATGCCTGGCTAATTTTTGTATTTTTTTTTTTTTTTGTAGAGATGGAGTTTTGCCATGTTGCCCAGGTTGGTCTCAGACTCCTGCAATCTGCCTGCCTCGGCCTCCCAAAGTGCTGGGGTTACAGGTGTGAGCCACCATGCCTGGCCAATTTTGTTGATTTTATCTATTGTTTTTCTAATTACTATTTTATTTATTTCCACTCTGCTGTTTGTTATTACCTTTTTTCTGCTTACTTTGGGCTTAGTTTGTTCCTTTTCTAGTTTGTTAGGTATATTAGATCGCTCATTTGAGCTCTTTCTTCCTTTTTGATATAGGTGTTTATTGCTATAAAGTTTCTTCTTAGAACTGCTTTTGCCACATCCCATGAGTTTTGATATGTTGTGCTTCAATTTTATTTGTCTCAGAATATTTTTCAATTTCCTTTTGATTTCTTCTTTGATCTAATGATTGTTCAGAGTGTGCTCTTTAGTTTTCATATATGTGTGAATTTTTGAAGATTTCTCCTGTTATTGATTTCTAGTATCATACTACTGTAATCATAAAATATACTTGTTATGATTTTAATCCTCTTGAATTTGTTAAGCCTCATTTTGTGGCTATATAAGTCAGTTCTCACACTGCTATAAAGAAATACCTGAGACTGGGTAATTTATAAAGAAAAGAGGTTTAATTGGCTCACAGTTCCACAGGCTGTATAGGAAGAATGGCAGGAAACTTACAATCATGGCAGAAGGTAAAGGGGAAGCAGGCACATCTTACGTGCCTAGAGCAGGAGGAAGAGAGAAGGGGGAGGTACTGAACACTTTTAAACAACCAGATCTCATGATAACTCACTACCACAAGAACAGATCCAGGGGGAAATCCACCACTGTGATCCAATCACCTCCAACCAGGCCCCACCTCCGACACTGGGGATTATTACAATTTGACATGAGATTTGGGCAGGGACACAGACCCAAACCATATCAGTGGCCTAACATTTAGAGCCATCTTAGATAATGTTCTGTGTGCACTTGAGAAGAATGTATATTTTGTTGCTGTTGGAGGAAATGTTCTGTATATGTGTATTAGTTCCATTTAGCCTAACTTGTAATTCAAAGCCAATGTTATCTTACTGATTTTCTGTCTAGATGATCTGTCCATTGTTCAAAGTGGAGTGTTGAAGTTACCTACTATTATTATATTGCAGTCTATCTTTCCCTCCAGATTATTTGTTTATTTATTTGAGATAGAGTCTTGTTTTGTCACCCAGGCTGGAGTGCAGTGGTGTGATCTTGGCTCACTGCAGCCTCGACCTTCTGGGGTCAAATGATCTTCCCACCTCCTGAGTAGCTGGGCCTACAGATGTGCACTGCCATGTCTGGCTAATTTTGTTTATGTTTTGTAGAGATGAGGTCTCACTATGTTGTCCAGGCTGGTTTCAAACTCCTGGGCTCAAGGAATCCTCCTGCCTCAGCCTCCCAAAGTGCTGGGATTATAGACGTGAGCCACCACACCCAGCCTGCATTCAGATCATTTAATAGTTGCTTTTTATATTTAGATGTTCTAATGTTGGGTGCATATGTATTCACACTTGTTTTGTCCTCTTCATGAATTGAACCCCCTATTATTATATAATGACCTTCTTTGTCTTTTTTTTTTTTTTTTACAGTTTTTGACTTAGTCTATTAGGTCTGATATCAGTACAGCTACTACTGCTCTCTTTTGGCTTCCATTTGCATGGAATATCTTTTTTCATCCCTTTGCTTTAAGTCTTTGTGTATTTTTACTAATAATGTGAGCCTCTTGTGGGCTACATGTTTTTTTTTTTTTTTTAATCCACTCAGTTACTTTCTTTTGATTGGATAATTTAATTGCTTTTTATTTAAGGTAATTATTTAATAGGTGTGGACTTCCTACTGCTATGTTGTAACTTGTTTTCTTGTCGTTTTTCTTTTTTCGTCCCTTGCTATTTTTTTTTTTGTGGTTTGGTGGTTTCTTGTAGTGATATGCTTTGAATTATTTCTTTTTATGTTTTGTGCAACTACTATAGGTTTTTGTTTTTGCTTTGTAGTTACCATGAGGCTTACATGAAACATCTTATAATAGGCTATTTTAAACAGATAAGAACTTAACTCTATTCACATACAAAAATTCCACACTTTTACCGCCACCACCCTTATAATATTGATATAAAATTTTACATCTTTCTGTAATTTGTATTCCTTAACAATTTATTGCAGCTATAGTTGTTTTTAATACTTTTATCTTTTAACCCTCATAGTAGAGATAAAATTGCTTTATACACCACCATTAGAGTAGTAGAGTATCCTGAATATGCTCATTGAGTTTTATATTTTCATATGCTTTGTTATTAATTAAATGCTTTTTATTTCATCTTAAAGAACTCTTTTTTTAGCAATTCCTGCATGATTACTAGGCAGGACTAGTAATGATGAACACCCTTAAATTTTGTTTGTCTGGTAAAGTTTTTATTCTCCCTTATTTCAGAAGGACTTCTTCTGGTTATATTCTTGTTTGGCACTGTTTTCCTTCAGCACTTTGAGTATATTATCCCACTCTGTCCTTATCTGCAGGGTTTTTGCTGAGACATCCACTGCTAGTCACATTGAGATTCCTTAAGATGTGATATTTCTTTATCTCTTTCTGCTTTCAGAGTTCTTTCTGTCTTTAATTTTTGACAGTTTGATTATGATATGTCTTTTTGAACACCTCTTTGAGTTGAATTTTGTTGGAGACCTCTGAGCTCGCTGTACCTGGGTATTGACATCTTTCCCTAGATTTGGGAAGTTTTCAACCATTTTTTAAAAAATGCTTTCTGGCACTTTCTCTCTTTCTCCACTTTCTGCCACTTCTATTTTTACTTATTTATTTATTTGAGACAGGATCTCTCTCTGTTATCCAGGCTGGAGTGCAGTGACATGATCATAGCTCACCATAACCTCGAACACCTTGGCTCAAGCTCATCTTCTGGAATAGCTGGGACTACAGATGTGTGCCACCATGCCTGGCTAATTTTATTTTTGTAGAGATGGAGGTCTTGCTATGTTGCCCAGGCTGGTTTTGAACTCCTCGCCTCAAGCGATCCTCCCAGTGCCACTTTTATTATGTAAATTTAGTTATCTTGATGGTATCCTATAATTCCCAAAGGCTTTCTGTCTTCATTTTATTCTCTTTTCTTTCTTCCCTGAGTAATTTCAAATGTACCATCTTCAACCTCACTGATTCCTTCTTCTGCTTGATTGAGTCTGCCATTGAAGAGTTTTATTGAATTTTTCAGCTCATTTATTATATTCTTTATCTCTAAAATTTCTATTTTTATTGTTTTTATTTCTTTGCCAAACTTTTTGTTTTGTTTGTGTATTGTATTTTAAATTTTATTTAATTTTCTATTCATGTTTTCTTGTAGTTCCCTGAGCTTCTTGAAGAGGATTTTTTTCTGAAGTTTTTGTCAGTCATCTAGGGTCTGTTTCCTAGATGAGTGGTACTGCTATTTGAAATTTTATAGATCTTCATTTTTTTAGGGTCCATTATTGGAGCATTATGAATTTCTTTGGTGGTGTCATATTTCTCTGTTTTTTTGTAATTCTGTGTCTTTGTGTCAATGTCTGCACATTTGAGGAATCACCCACCTTGTCTGGTTTTTGCTGGTGTTCTGCACTGGGGACGGAGCTTCGCTATTTAGCCTGGCCTGTGTTTCTGAACAGGTCAGCTGGTAGTGACCCTATGCAGGCAGACCTTGCTCTTGGGTTCTTTGGTTGGGCTGAGCTGCTGCCTGAGCTCAAAGGTCAGCTGGAGCTGTTGGCTGTACTCTGCACTCTAGTGAGAGCGCTGGCTGGGCTTTGTGTTTAGGTAGAACTTGTGGCTAGGCTCTGCAATCATGTCTGATTGAGCATATTTGCAGGCTCTTTTTCATAGGTTAGTGGTATGCTGTTTGGAATCTGGCCAGACAGGGCTACAGGCTGGGCCTTAGCCTTAGGGCTGGATGAGTCTCTGAGGTCACTGCTTGCCCACTTGGGATGGGCAAGGCCAGAGGCTATGCTCTACAGATATGCACAGTTTCAAGCTTTCCTCCCTCCCCAGGCCTGGAAAGAACTTCAGGTTGGGCTCTGAAGCAGGGAAGGGTCATTGCTTGACCACAAGAGTTGGGTGCAGCCAAATGCTCTGCTCTGCAAATATGTGGGGACATGAACTTCCCTTCCTATGAGGTTATAAATTACAACACTTTTTGTAATAGCAACAGATTGGAAAGCACCTAATGTTCATTGTTACGGGACTAATTCAATACATCAATATTTAGAATATCTTGCATCTTTAAAAAGAATTTGGAAGCTCTTTTATATTACTATTTAATGATATTCCATATATTAATAAGTGAAAAAAGCAAGATGTAAGATGATGCATATTATTATCTTAAAAGTTGGAAATATTCTGTAAATGTGTGAAATACACATGTATGTATATACTTCCTGATATTGCTTAATGGAGTGACAAAGAACTGACAAAATTGTTGCTTTTGAGGAGGAAACATAGGTGAGTGAGTACCAGGGTATGAGGGAGAGTTTTTGTTGTATATGACATTTAAAACTCATTAAATTTTTGACCCATGTAAGTAAATTATCTACCGAGAAAGAAGCACAGATATGAAGGAAAGAAGGAGGGAGGAATGGGCGTAGGGAAAGATGAAGGGAGGAAGGAGGGAAAAAAAGCAATGAAGAAAGGAAGAAAATTGCCCTTAGGAAATTATACTGGCAGAAGGGGGAGGGAATTAGAAGGAGGCTGTTATTATTTATGTGATTTTCTTTTACCATTTGTATATTTTACCTGGATTTAAGGAAAATGTCAATTATGAAGGCCGTATAGCAACATCTGTGACAGAGTGTTAAGATACAATATTTGCCAAGATACCACTGAGTACTGAGTATTTACATTACTGGTTCTCAACACTTGACATTTTCCTAAGGATTTATCAATGGTTATATGAAACTCGGTGTGCTAGCTTTCTCACTTAAGAAAACATTCCAAATGTAAGAGAGTGAAATTGACATTATTATAATTCTAATCTTGGGTGTGCTATGCTATATTAAAAGAGATAAACCTTAGCAAACTGGGGTACTTTAAATATGATTAATAACAAGGTTAGGTAGAACATCTCACAGTTCATCGGGACATATCAGTGTGACAATATTGAAGCTGAGAACAACTAATATATACTGTAATTATATCCTTATAAAATATGTATTCAGATGGACAAAAACAAAAGAAAATAAAAAAATAAAAATAGCTGTATTACATATCGTGTAATTTCTCCTAATTTCCCAGACTGTAAGGTCTTTTCCTTCCTTCCTTCCTTCCTTCCTTCCTTCCTCCCTTCCTCCCTTCCTCCCTCCCTCTCCCTCCCTCCTTCCTCCTTCTCTCTTTCTTTTTTCTTTCTTTCTTTCTTTCTATCTTTCTTTCTTTCTTTCCTTCCTTCTTTCCTTCCTTCCTTTTCTTTCTTTTTCTTTCTTTCTTTCTTCAGCTTTATTGAGGTTTAACTGACACATAATAAACTGCACATATTTAAAGTATATGCCTTGATAAGTTTTGACATGTGTATATCCCTGTTAACTTGCCACCACAATCAAGACAATGAACATTTATGTCACCCTCCTTCCAAATTTCCTTATGACCCTTTTCAATCCCTTCCTCCATTTCTCTCTGCCCTCCATCCCCACTGATCTGGTGTCTGTCATTATAGGTTATCTTATAAATATATATTTTTGTACATTAAATGTTTTTATGCTCCAATATAAACTTGAGAAGCCAGATCATTGTTTCATATTGTCACATTTGGGAGGCAGACTCCTGAAGATTACAGTGGAGGAGCTTTATCAGGGATTGATTTTATGATCAACACCTCTGGAGAGGAAGTGATGGGATGGAAAGAGAAGGGAAGGAAATGAGAGAGTCAGGAGGAGGGAGAGGTTGGCTGTGGTGCTGTGATGCTGTCTTAGCAAAGGACCCTGTCAGTTCTACAAGGAATTCTGAGATTGTACTGAGTTCCGGTGAATTGGCTGGGACTTTACATCCCCTTATGAGCTAGTCTCAGGTTATGCGCTGCCCTGGGAAGGGGCCCTGACCTTGGCTGAGGTGACTCTTCAGCTCAGGGCTGACAGCTGGAGGCTGCTGGCAGCACCTCACCTGCTTGGGTTTATGTCTAAGGGAGCCTGTGCAGAACATCAGTGCCCTCAATGCAATAATCCTGGTATTTCTCCCATTCTGAGCCGTTCTTTGAAAACACAGTTGTTAGAGAAACAAAGTTGAAATGTAGGAAGGGAAGGGATATGGAAATATTTTCAGAGACTTTTCTTTTTTTAAAAGAATTTGAAAGGACAGTGAGAACAATCCTTAAATTCATGTCAGAAAAGCGGATTCATTTGTTCATTAATTCACACGTTTATTCATTTCACTAGTGCAGGATTTCTCAACCTCAGCATATTGACACATTGGAATGGATAATTATTGGTTGTGGGGGCTGTTGTGTTTATTGTAAAATGTTTTTGTAACATTTCTGGCCTCTACCCACTGGATGCCACTAGGTGCCCAGGTGTGACGACCAAATATTACACTAAATGAAAGAAGATGGATGCAAAATACTATGTGTTATACAATTTCATTTGCATAACATTTTCAGAATAGACATGAAGCAAATCAGTGGTTTCTCCTAAGGCTGTCAGTGAGAGTGGGGATTGACTGAACATTGGCATGAGGGAACTTTTAAGGTGACAAAATTGCCAAGTGTTTCCTGGTGGCATCAAAATCACCCTGGTTGCAAACTTACGCTGGTGTCTATTGAGTGTCTCCTCTGCCTCATGCACTGTTCTGAGTGCTTGGGGATATAAGCACTCCATCTGATGTGGGAGTCAAAAGGCAAAACATCAATTGGCAAATTCAATACAAAGTGTGTTTTGTGTGTGTGTGTGTGTGTGTGTGTGGGTGTGTGTTGATGGAAGGAGTGTTAAGGACGTTGAGAAAGAATCAGGGAATGCTTCTCAGAGGAAGTAACCCTAAATGAAGACTTGAACTGTAGGTAGGAAGTAAGTAGACCATGGATAGCACTGTAGTCAGGGTTGGAATTATAGAATACAATAGACTGCATAGCTTATAAACAGCAGACATTTATTTCTCGTAGGTCTGGAGGCTGGGAAGTCCAAGATCAAGGAGCTGGCAGATATGGTGTCTGATGAGGGCTCACTTTCTGGCTCACAAATGGCCATCTCCTCCCTGTGTCCTTCCTTGGTAGAAAGGACAGGGAACTCTCTGGGTCTCTTTCATAAGGCCACCCACCTGATTTATGAGGGCTCCACCCTCGTGACCTAATCATTTTCCAAAGCCCCCACTTCCTAATACCATCACCTTGGGGGTTAGGATTCTAACCTATGAGTTTTGTGGGAACACACACATTCAGCCAATAGCAGAGAGGAAGAGCAGATAGATATTCCATACAGAGCCAGCAACGTATGCAAAAGCCCATTGTCTGGAGTCTTGAGGAACTGAGAGAAGTTCTCCTTAGCTGAAGGATTTGAAGGAGGGCAATGGTGAGAGATGAGGCTGGAGCTACGGCAGGTAGAGGCAAGGCAAAGTCATGTGACAAGATTTACAATCTCTCCTGGAATAACCTCAAGCTTAGTGTGATCTTAAAAATGTATTTTATAGAAAAGAAGTAATTTCATTGCCTAAGTACTCAGAATTGCTTCCTGTTGGTGTAGAAAAACATACAGGAACTGTTAGTAATTTACTCTTGCGATGAATCACACAGCCACATTTATTTTTATTGTTTGGCAAACACACATGCAGCTTACTACATCAGTCACTCTTCTAAGTATTTATAAATATTAACTAATTTAATCCTTTTAACAACCCTACAAGGTAAGTACCATTTTTTAGCAACTTGATGTATTTGCCATAAAACTCACCCATTGTAAGTGTACCATTCAATAGTTTTTAGTATATTTATACAGTTGTGTAACCATCACTACAATTCAGCCTTAGAATGTTTTCATCATCTCAAAGTCTTTTCTTTTTTTCTTTGGTGCTACTTTGTAGTCAATCCTGGTTGAGAACCTGCACTCAATCCCACTCCCACCTCCTCAGAAACCATGGATCTTCTTTTTGTCTCTATAGATTTGCCCTTTCTGGAAATTTCATATAAATGGAATCATGCAATATGTAGGTTTTTTTTGCATCTGACTTTTTTTCTACTTAGCATAATGTTCTTGAAGTTCATCTATGTTGTAGCATGTATTTATAGTTTTAAACATTTTATTGCTGAATAGTATTCCATTGTGTGGATGTACCACATTGTTGATGGTCATTTGGATTGTTTCAGGTTGTTGTCCATTATGAATAGTGCTGCTGTAAATATTTGCATTCAAGTCTTGGCATAGACATATGTGTTCTTTTGGATGTGTTCTTTTGGGTAGATACCTAGGAATGGAATTACTAGGTCTAATGGTAGGTCTATGTTTAACTTTTTATTTTTATATTTTATTTATTTATTTATTTATTTTTTAATTGTTTTTATTATTATACTTAAGTTTTAGGGTACATGTGCACAATGTTCAGGTTAGTTACATATGTATACATGTGCCATGCTGGTGTACTGCACCCATTAACTCATCATTTAGCGTTAGGTATATCTCCCAGTGCTATCCCTCCCCCCTCCCCCCACCCCACAACAGTCCCCAGAGTGTGATGTTCCCCTTCCTGTGTCCATGTGTTCTCATTGTTCAACTCCCATCTATGAGTGAGAACATGCGGTGTTTGGTTTTTTGTCCTTGCGATAGTTTACTGAGAATGATGATTTCCAATTTCATCCATGTCCCTACAAAGGACATGAACTCATCATTTTTTATGGCTGCATAGTATTCCATGGTGTATATGTGCCACATTTTCTTAATCCAGTCTATCATTGTTGGACATTTGGGTTGGTTCCAAGTCTTTGCTATTGTGAATAGTGCCGCAATAAACATACGTGTGCATGTGTATTTATAGCAGCATGATTTATAATCCTTTGGGTATATACCCAGTAATGGGATGGCTGGGTCAAATGGTATTTCTAGTTCTAGATCCCTGAGGAATCACCACACTGACTTCCACAATGGTTGAACTAGTTTACAGTCCCACCAACAGTGTAAAAGTGTTCCTGTTTCTCCACATCCTCTCCAGCACCTGTTGTTTCCTGACTTTTTAATGATGGCCATTGTAACTGGTGTGAGATGGTATCTCATTGTGGTTTTGATTTGCATTTCTCTGATGGCCAGTGATGATGACCATTTTTTCATGTGTCTTTTGGCTGCATAAATGTCTTCTTTTGAGAAGTGTCTGTTCATATCCTTTGCCCACTTTTTGATGGGGTTGTTTGTTTTTTTCTTGTAAATTTGTTGGAGTTCATTGTAGATTCTGGATATTAGCCCTTTGTCAGATGAGTAGGTTGCAAAAATTTTCTCCCATTTTGTAGGTTGCCTGTTCACTCTGATGGTAGTTTCTTTTGCTGTGCAGAAGCTCTTTAGTTTAATTAGATCCCATTTGTCAATTTTGGCTTTTGTTGCCATTGCTTTTGGTGTTTTAGACATGAAGTCCTTGCCCATGCCTGTGTCCTGAATGGTAATGCCTAGGTTTTCTTCTAGGGTTTTTATGGTTTTAGGTCTAAAATTTAAGTCTTTAATCCATCTTGAATTAATTTTTGTATAAGGTGTAAGGAAGGGATCCAGTTTCAGCTTTCTCCATATGGCTAGCCAGTTTTCCCAGCACCATTTATTAAATAGGGAATCCTTTCCCCATTGCTTGTTTTTCTCAGGTTTGTCAAAGATCAGATAGTTGTAGATATGCAGTGTTATTTCTGAGGGCTCTGTTCTGTTCCATTGATCTATATCTCTGTTTTGGTACCAGTACCATGCTGTTTTGGTTACTGTAGCCTTGTAGTATAGTTTCAAGTCAGGTAGCATGATGCCTCCAGCTTTGTTCTTTTGGCTTAGGATTGACTTGGCAATGTGGGCTCTTTTTTGGTTCCATATGAACTTTAAAGTAGTTTTTTCCAATTCTGTGAGGAAAGTCACTGGTAGCTTGATGGGGATGGCATTGAATCTATAAATTACCTTGGGCAGTATGGCCATTTTCACAATATTGATTCTTCCTACCCATGAGCATGGAATGTTCTTCCATTTGTTTGTGTCCTCTTTTATTTCATTGAGCTGTGGTTTGTAGTTCTCCTTGAAGAGGTCCTTCATGTCCCTTGTAAGTTGGATTCCTAGGTATTTTATTCTCTTTGAAGCAATTGTGAATGGGAGTTCACTCATGATTTGGCTGTTTGTCTGTTATTGGTGTATAAGAATGCTTGTGATTTTTGTACATTGATTTTGTATCCTGAGACTTTGCTGAAGTTGCTTATCAGCTTAAGGAGATTTTGGGCTGAGACAATGGGGTTTTCTAGAGATACAATCATGTCATCTGCAAACAGGGACAATTTGACTTCCTCTTTTCCTAATTGAATACCCTTTATTTCCTTGTCCTGCCTAATTGCCCTGGCCAGAACTTCCAACACTATGTTGAATAGGAGTGGTGAGAGAGGGCATCCCTGTCTTGTGCCCGTTTTCAAAGGGAATGCTTCCAGTTTTTGCCCCTTCAGTATGATATTGGCTGTGGGTTTGTCATAGATAGCTCTTATTATTTTGAGATACATCCCATCAATACCTAATTTATTGAGAGTTTTTAGCATAAAGGGTTGTTGAATTTTGTCAAAGGCCTTTTCTGCATCTATTGAGATAATCATGTGGTTTTTGTCTTTGGTTCTGTTTATATGCTGGATTACATTTATTGATTTGCATATATTGAACCAGCCTTGCATCCCAGGGATGAAGCCCGCTTGATCATGGTGGATAAGCCTTTTGATGTGCTGCTGGATTCGGTTTGCCAATATTTTATTGAGGATTTTTGCATCAATGTTCATCAAGGATATTGGTCTAAAATTCTCTTTTTTGGTTGTGTCTCTGCCCAGCATTGGTATCAGGATGATGCTGGCCTCATAAAATGAGTTAGGGAGGATTCCCTCTTTTTCTATTGATTGGAATAGTTTCAGAAGGAAAGGTACCAGTTCCTCCTTGTACCTCTGGTAGAATTCGGCTGTGAATCCATCTGGTCCTGGACTCTTTTTGGTTGGTAAGCTATTGATTATTGCCACAATTTCAGCTCCTGTTATTGGTCTATTCAGAGATTCAACTTCTTCCTGGTTTAGTCTTGGGAGGGTGTATGTGTCGAGGAATTTATCCATTTCTTCTAGATTTTCTAGTTTATTTGCGTAGAGGTGTTTGTAGTATTCTCTGATGGTAGTTTGTATTTCTGTGGGATCGGTGGTGATATCCCCTTTATCATTTTTTATTGCGTCTATTTGATTCTTCTCTCCTTTTTCTTTATTAGTCTTGCTAGCGGTCTATCAATTTTGTTGATCTTTTCAAAAAACCAGCTCCTGGATTCGTTGATTTTTTGAAGGGTTTTTTTGTGTCTCTATCTCCTTCAGCTCTGCTCTGATCTTAGTTATTTCTTGCCTTCTGCTAGCTTTTGAATGTGTTTGCTCTTGCTTCTCTAGTTCTTTTAATTGTGATGTTAGGGTGTCAGTTTTAGATCTTTCCTGCTTTCTCTTGTAGGCATTTAGTGCTATAAATTTCCCTCTACACACTGCTTTAAATGTGTCCCAGAGATTCTGGTATGTTGTGTCTTTGTTCTCATTGGTTTTAAAGAACATCTTTATTTCTGCCGTCATTTCGTTATGTACCCAGTAGTCATTCAGGAGCAGGTTGTTCAGTTTCCATGTAGTTGAGCAGTTTTGAGTGAGTTTCTTAATCCTGAGTTCTAGTTTGATTGCACTGTGGTCTGAGAGATAGTTTGTTATAATTTCTGTTGTTTTACATTTGCTGAGGAGAGCTTTACTTCCAACTATGTGGTCAATTTTGGAATAGGTGCAGTGTGGTGCTGAGAAGAATGTATATTCTGTTGATTTGGGGTGGAGAGTTCTGTAGATGTCTATTAGGTCTGCTTGGTGCAGAGCTGAATTCAATTCCTGGATATCCTTGTTAACTTCTGTCTCATTGATCTGTCCAATGTTGACAGTGCGGTGTTAAAGTCTCCCATTATTATTGTATGGGAGTCTAAGTCTCTTTGTAGGTCACTCAGGACTTGCTTTATGAATCTGGGTGCTCCTGTATTGAGTGCATATATATTTAGAATAGTTAGCTCTTCTTGTTGAACTGATCCCTTTACCATTATGTAATGGCCTTCTTTGTCTCTTTTGATCTTTGTTCGTTTAAACTTTGTTTCGTCAGAGACTAGGATTGCAACCCCTGCCTTTTTTTGTTTTCCATTTGCTTGGTAGATTTTCCTCCATCCCTTTATTTTGAGCCCATGTGTGTCTCTGCAGATGAGATGGGTTTCCTGAATACAGCACACTGATGGGTCTTGAGTCTTTATCCAATTCGCCAGTCTGTGTCTTTTAATTGGGGCATTTAGCTCATTTACATTTAAGGTTAATATTGTTATGTGTGAATTTGATCCTGTCATTATGATGTTAGCTGGTTATTTTGCTCGTTAGTTGATACAGTTTCTTCCTAGCATCAATGGTCTTTACACATTGGCATGTTTTTGCAGAGGCTGGTACCGGTTGTTCCTTTCCATGTTTAGTGCTTCCTTCAGGAGCTCTTTTAGGGCAGGCCTGGTGGTGACAAAATCTCTCAGCATTTGCTTGTCTGTAAAGTATTTTATTTCTCCTTCACTTATGAAGCTTAGTTTGGCTGGATATGAAATTCTGGGTTGAAAATTCTTTTCTTTAAGAATGTTGAATATTGGCCCCCACTCTCTTCTGGCTTGTAGAGTTTCTGCCGAGAGATCTGCTGTTAGTCTGATGGGCTTCCCTTTGTGGGTATCCCAACCTTTCTCTCTGGCTGCCCTTAACATTTTTTCCCTCATTTCAACTTTGGTGAATCTGACAATTATGCGTCTTGGAGTTGCTCTTCTCGAGGAGTATCTTCGTGGCGTTCTCTGTATTTCCTGAATCTGAATGTTGGCCTGCCTTGCTAGGTTGGGGAAGTTCTCCTGGATAATATCCTGCAGAGTGTTTTCCAACTTGATTCCATTCTCCTCGTCACTTTCAGGTACACCAATCAGATGCAGATTTGGTCTTTTCACATAGTCCCATATTTCTTGGAGGCTTTGTTTGTTTCTTTTTATTATTTTTTCTCTAAACTTCCCTTCTCACTTCATTTCATTCATTTCATCTTCCATCACTGATACCCTTTCTTCCAGTTGATCGCATCGGCTCTTGAGGCTTCTGCATTCTTCATGTAGTTCTCGAGCCTTGGCTTTCGGCTCCATCAGCTCCTTTAAGCACTTCTCTGTATTGGTTATTCTAGTTATACATTCATCTAAATTTTTTTCAAAGTTTTCAACTTCTTTGCCTTTGGTTTGAATTTCCTCCTGTAGCTTGGAGTAGTTTGATCGTCTGAAGCCTTCTTCTCTCAACTTGTCAAAGTCATTCTCTGTCTAGCTTTGTTCCGTTGCTGGTGAGGAACTGCGTTCCTTTGGAGGAGGAGAGGTACTCTGCTTTTTAGAGTTTCCAGTTTTTCTGCTCTGTTTTTTCCCCAACTTTGTGGTTTTATCTACTTTTGGTCTTTGATGACGGTGATGTACAGATGGCTTTTTGGTGTGGATGTCCTTTCTGTTTGTTAGTTTTCCTTCTAACAGACAGGACCCTCAGCTGCAGGTCTGTTGGAGTTTGCTAGAGGTCCACTCCAGACCCTGTTTGCCTGGGTATCAGCAGCGGTGTCTGCAGAACTGTGGATTTTCATGAACCGCGAACGCTGCTGTCTGATCGTTCCTCTGGAAGTTTTGTCTCAGGGGAGTACCAGGCCGTGTGAGGTGTCAGTCTGCCCCTACTGGGGGGTGCCTTCCAGTTAGGCTGCTCGGGGGTCAGGGGTCAGGGACCCACTTGAGGAGGCAGTCTGCCGGTTCTCAGATCTCCAGTTGTGTGCTGGGAGAACCACTGCTCTCTTTTTTTTTTTTTTTTTTAAGAGATTTTTTTTATTTTTATTTTTTATTATTATTATACTTTAAGTTTTATGGTACATGTGCACAATGTGCAGGTTAGTTACATATGTATACATGTGCCATGCTGGTGCGCTGCACCCACTAACTCGTCATCTAGCATTAGGTGTATCTCCCAATGCTATCTCTCCCCCCTCCCCCCACCCCACAACAGTCCCCAGAGTGTGATGTTCCCCTTCTTGTGTCCATGCCCACTGCTCTCTTCAAAGCTGTCAGACACGGACGTTTAAGTCTGCAGAGGTTACTGCTGTCTTTTTGTTTGTCTGTGCCCTGCCCCCAGAGGTGGAGCCTACAGAGGCAGGCAGGCCTCCTTGAGCTGTGGTGGGCTCCACCCAGTTCGAGCTTCCCGGCTGCTTTATTTACCTAAGCAAGCCTGGGCAATGGCGGGCACCCCTCTCCCAGCCTCGCTGCCGCCTTGCAGTTTGATCTCAGACTGCTGTGCAATCAGTGAGACTCCGTGGGCATAGGACCCTCCCAGCCAGGTGCGGGATATAATCTCCTGGTGCGCCGTTTCCTAAGCCTGTCGGAAAAGCACAGTATTCGGGTGGGAGTGACCCGATTTTCCAGGTGCCATCTGTCACCCCTTTCCTTGACCAGGAAAGGGAACTCCCTGACCCCTTGTGCTTCCCGAGTGAGGCAATGCCTTGCCCTGCTTCGGCTTGCACACGGTGGGCGCACCGACTGACCTGACAGGCCCACTGTCTGGCACTCCCTAGTGAGATGAACCCGGTACCTCAGATGGAAATGCAGAAATCACCCGTCTTCTGCGTCGCTCACACTGGGAGCTGTAGACTGGAGCTGTTCCTATTCGGCCATCTTGGCTCCCTGTTTCTATGTTTAACTTTTTAAGAAATGGACAAACTGTTCTCCAAAGTGGCTATTTAGGTAGATACTATCATCATCGTTTCCCTTTTATTGAAGGTGAAACTTCTACAATGTTATAAAGCCTGTGAATGGTGGCAGTAGGAATTCAACTTATGCCATTCACCACCAACCTCTGTGGCCTTAACACTAAACTTTGATGGCTACTTCCTTTGTTTAAATTGTCGTCAGTTTCAAAAAAAAAAATAATAATAAATAAATAAAGCTTGTCTTCTTTCCCTTACCTGATCTTGGTTTCAAAACTGCTAGAGAATATGTTGTCTAGTTCTGTCCATGGAATTATGCCTGCGGGAATTTCCGTGATGTTCTTTTCCTTCTTTGCTTCTAAGATGATTCCCTAGGCAAATTTCAGGCCACTCAAGTATTTTCATTTTCACGTCCTTTCTGTGAGAAACATGAACAAACCTAGAGAGTGTTTTGAAAATGAGATTTTTAAACTCTCCAGTGACTAAGTCCTCTTTCCTGGACCAATAACTACCTTCAAAATAACATTCTAGCTACTGACTTAGTCTGTGTGGCTGGTGGATTTCTTTTTAATACAGCAGCTGGTAGGCTACAAAGCACATGTCAGTGACAATGCATGGGATGCCTGTCAGGAGCTCCCAAGCCAATTGCTCAGAGGATCCTTCACCTCTGGCTGGCAATTGCTTCTTTCTGATGTTAAAGGTCACCACAGCAATCACCTACTACCTCTCTCAAGATTTGATATGATCACAACCCTCTCTGCATCTTCACTTTGCTGAGGATTACAAAAGAATGAGACAGCCCACTGTCTAACATGTTCGGAGCAAACCAGTAAGGAGAGGCATTGTGGGGCTTTTAGGTTAACATACACATGATTGATGATATGCAGGAAGGATTGTTCTTGAAGAGATAGGAACTACCTAGAGCAAAGACTCAAGCATACTTAAGGAGACAGCAAGATTCCTCTGGGGTCTTTGAGTTCTGGTAATACATTCTTAGGGCCTGGATATTATCTATCTAGGTGCTATTATTCTGGGAATGTAACTTGCCGAAAATCATGTAAGCTAGTAAAAGGCACAACTGCGATCTTAACCCAGCTTCCAAATCTTAAGCCCTAAACCATACTGCCCGCCAAGACTCCTATTCTCCCTAATTTCTTTGTGAGCTTCCAGGCTAAGTGTTCCACTTTCATATTCTCATGCCATCTGTGTTTTCTCTTATCACGGACCTTACCATATTACATTGAAGTCATCCGTATCCTCCACCATGCTCTGTTTCTGCAGGGAGGAAAACGCATGTGTGTGTTTTTAACCTCGGATTCAGAGAGACTTGAGTTAATTATCACCTTTAATTTATAGCTCACTATTGTACACGAAGTCTCTCCACCTTGGTTTTTTTTTTTTTTTTTTTTTTTTTGCTTTTGGATGGAGTCTCACTCTGTCACCCAGGGTAGAGTACAATGGTGGGATCTCAGCTCACTGCAACCTCTGCCTCCCGGGTTTAAGCAATTCTCCTGCCTTCTACTCTCCTGAGTAGCTGAGATTACAGGCATCCGCCACCATGCCCAGCTAATTTTTGTATTTTTAGTAGAGACGGGGTTTCACCATGTTGGCCAGGCTGGTCTTGAACTCCTGACCTCAGGTGATCCGCCTGCCTGAGCCTCCCAAAGTGCTGAGATTACAGGCTGAGCCACCAGGCCCGACCCCCACCTTCATTTTTTTTTTTTTAAATCTTATTTTTCTCTTCACTCTTGATTCCCCATTCATATTATTATTGACAATAATAATAGGAATAACAGTGAATATTTACTGCCAGGCATTGTTTAAGCACTTTATATTAACTCAGTTATTCCTCACAGTAACCCCCATAGAGTCTTACTATTTCTATTTCCCATTTTTTTCAGGCAAAGAAACGTTACAGAGAAGTTAAGAGACTTGCTCAAACTGACAGAGTAAGTCTGTGGGAGAGCCAGGATTTGAACCCAAGTGGTCTGGCTCCATAAACCATACTCTTAACTGTTATACAGCTCTTTCAGACACGTGTGCTGTTCCAGTTGATGAGGTCCTTGGACATGAATATCACTTCCTAAAATGTAAAGTGTCATTTTGGTGAGAGGTGTTTTTCATAAACATAAATGGCATTGGGCCACACAGCTCTGCTTCTTATAGTTTTCACTCTAGACATGCCCTCTATGTCGCTGTTGGCACATCGAGTTCACAGCTTCTGACTGTGGCATAATGTACTATCCTGGCCACCCGTCACACTTTACTGGTCCATTCTCCTTAATTAGGGCACCTTCAACTTGCTACCTCCACAGAAATGGTGCAAGAAACATCTTTATTTATAGCCTCTCATGAACCTGTGCTAGAATTTCTCTTGGGAATATACTCAAGAGTGGTTCTCTGAGTCTAAGGATATGTGAATATTTTATTTCACCAAGTGCTGAAGGATTGCTCTCCATGTTCAAAGGCACAATTTGACACTCCTGCCAGTAGCACCAGGGTTTTCCTTTCTTCACATCCTCTCCAACACTTGGTAATTTGTGGCCCTTCTAATGCATGCAAAATGGTACCCTGTTGTTGCTTTTAATTTACATATTTCTGGTTAGAAGTAAGCATGAGCACCTCTTCTATGTGCTCACTATTTGGGTTTCCTCTGCCCATTTATGTTTGTGTGTTTGTATGTGCACCAATTGTCCTTGCATAGTCCAGCTAGGGGTTTCTTGTAGCTTTCAGATGTTGTCAATCTGTGTCTCACCTGTGCCTTTCATTGAATGGAAGTCCAATCAATTTTTGCCTTATGATTTGAGCTTTTAGGACCTTGTTTAATTAGCCATTCTTTGCCCTTTGCTCACAAAGTTATTCTATGTTTTCTTCCATTAGATTTATACCTTAACCTTCTGCATTTAGATTTCTTATCCACTTGGGTTTACCTGTGTATGAAGTAAAAGGAAGGTATTCAGCTTTACTTTTCTCCAAATAGTAAGCCTCATGTCTAATACCATCTAATAAATAATCTATCCTTTACTCACTTATATGTGGTTCACTTTTATCATATCTCAAGTTCCCCTGGACAAACAAGTCTGTTTTTGTGCTCATTTTTTGTTGTATTAGTCTACCTATAACTTAGTATGTCTTAAGATCTCATAGAGATATTCGTTATTCAAGAACCCTTATTCCTCTAAGTTTTAGAGTAACTTGCTTGGTTCATCAAAAAATTAATACATTAGTTCTGGAAAGATCTAGTAGATTTGTTGGTAGGTAAATTCTTTGCTTCTATATGACTTTTATTTACCTTTATATCCTTACTTCCTAGCATAGTATCTCACATGCTCAATAAATATTTATAGAACTGAACTATTGTTGAACTAATTTATGATCTCTTTAGTGACTGGGAAGGGGAATAAATTATGTAATGATGGAAGTCAGATTTGAGGCCATCTTGTCTTCTTTTGAGTGAGAAAAGACAGAAGCAGAGAGAAAGGCCAGGGAATTGACTCCCTTCTGTAACAGGGACAACTGTGGCTTTCGTTTTAATTCTTACAATAACTCACCAAGATTAGCAAGTCCTGATTGAGAATAACTCCTGCATAGAGCTTTAAAAGTGGCTGCACGTGAGGGCCAGTAGCTGGGTTCCCAGTGGAATTTCAAGGTAAAATATGTAGCTTAAACTAGGAGATGACAGTAGAAAAAATGCAGTTAATTCATATAATCGAATTAGCAGTTGAATGTTGAGTTGCAAATAGCGCTGCAGAAAAGGTTTGTGCTACAGAAATGAGGAGCCTGCCATCTAGTGGCTATAAATCTACATAGTGCCACTGGAGCTCTAGTCCTGAGTAATAGGACACCCTTAGGGTACTTACTATAGGCTACCCACTATTCTAAGAATTTTGCACATTACAACAGTAACACTGTGAAATATAGCTTATTATTACCCCCATTTTAAAGATGAGGAAATTGAAACTTAGAGGAGTTAAGCAGTTTGCCAAAGTCACAGAGCTAATACTGTGTTGAAATCTAGACTATGTGACTCGAAAATCAATATATTCAAACTATTTGCTATTATGCCTGAAAGAAAAAGAGTGCGGTAGCTAGGATTGTCTCCTACCAGCTAGAGAGAGTGGATGGTGTGCATTCTTTCCAGCACCACATTCAGTGAATCACACTGGTAGTTTCAATTCTGTCATGGTGGGAGTATTTACACTATGAAAACCAGAAAATTCTACATATCTGGGCTTTGTTTTTCTCCCTGCTCCACCTCCTAGAGAGCTGGTTTGCAGGGTGAGAAGGACTGAGAAATAAGAGACATACCCATAAGCTTTTTTTTTTTTTTCGGAAAGCTGGAAAAGAGATTTGGAAAGTACTGAAAACCTGGTTTTTGTAAAAAATAAAATAAAGAGAACTTAAGACTTTTCTTCTGATATTTTGTATTAGATCAGAAATAGGTATTTTATGACTAATGTAGAACTTTCTAGAATGAAGAGAGACTTACCGAAGAGTATGCAGTTGCTCAACTGCTTTATGAGGAAAGAAAACAAAATGGTTACAGAGGCTCTGTTGCAAAGTGCATATTAAAAATGGCAAAGAAACAGATGAGTCAGAAAAAACAAGCAGAACTATTTTTTTTAGAGGAACTGAAGCTAAATAAAACAGGACCTACTTAAAATTTCTTGAGATGGGCAAAATTGCATTGCCTATTTCAAGAAATTTTAAGTAGGTCTTGTTTTATTTATTCTGTATTTGATCTCTAAAATTCAGAGAACAAATACATCTATGCCAATTTTCAGGGGATCAAATCACACACTGAGAATGGCCATGAAATTTAGGGGAAATGACACAAAATTGCTACAACTTCACTTCTTCCCCTTATCTAAATGCTTGGAGTGATACACACACACACACACACACGTGCACACACACACACACACACATTCTCTCTCTCTCTCTCAGTTGGGAGGAGACCTTTATTCTTGTGGACTACATTCAGTAAACAACAGCTTGAAGAGATATTACAATATGTAAGTATAGTCACTAACAACCTACATTATGTTATGATGTGTAAGAAGAACACATCTGAGGTTTTTTTCGTCACATAATCTGTGGTAAAAAAGACATGTTAGGAATTCCAGCTCGTGTCCCTCCTCACCCCCACCCCACTTTTTTTTTGGACATGCCTCTATAGCCCCTCCTGAAGGAATAGGTGCAACAAATTATAATGTGGTCTCCTGGATATAATTTATGGATGAATCCCTAACTCAAGCAGTGCTATATTATACTCTGAGAATTTAAAGACACAGGAAACGTAGTGTTGTATACTGGAGCTGCAAGATTGTTCAGCATTGGGGCTATGGCAAACTGGAATTATAAGGGGCCATAGACTAATGAACATCCCTCCAGTGGAAGGCGGTTTGAAGAGAGGAGTCTGGAAAAGATGTACAGAGAGATGCAGAGGTCAGAGCTATTTAGTGAGAAAATTGATGGAAACAAGAGAGAAGGAAGGAGAGAAGGGAAATGAAAGAGGAGAAGAGAGAGGGAGACTCCCTCATGGTTTTTTAGTTTTCATGATGCTCAGTCATATTTCTTGCAAATGCCTGAATGGGGTTCCATGAGAGCCCTTAAATCATTTTAATAATTCTCTCTTTTACTTTTGCTTCTTTGAGTTGATTTTTATTTCTTGCATCCAAATGATCCATGATTAAGACATCATCAAAGTAAATTAGAGTAGATAAGCACAGGAATCAGCAAACACCCAGCAGCTGCTGTTGTCCTCTGAGTCAGAACATTCCTGGAATGTACATTGTAGGAAAACCTATATATATTTAAAATAACATTAGTTTCTTTCTTCTTGGTAATAAAGCTAATGCAAAGAGATGTCATCAAATAGTTGCTCAGAGGTACTGGCACTTGCCTCTTCCACAAAGAAGGACCAAAACAATAAATAGATGATAATCACATGTTGAATAGAGCATCTAAGTGAGAACACTGAAATTCAGCAAGGAAGTGACAAAGACTCTCTCAAGCATAGAAACTCAACATGGCAGCATAGAGAGGCAAGTGAAGCAGCTGGCTGGGATTGGCTTAGAGCCAAGAAGGACTCACCATTTTGAGGAAAAGCTAAGCAAGAGATGCATAGTAGTTTATATTCTCATCACAAACACCTGCAGTTTTGACTACAGGAGAGCCAGGCCTAGTATAGGGAGCTTCTTGGGGTCCATATATCTACATTGTTCCAGAGAGGGCATTTATACTGGGTTTTATCCATGAGACTGAAACTGCCACAGCAGAGCACCATTTTGGAAGCAGAGTTACCAGCAGACTGCATCCAGAGAGGGCATTTATACTGGGTTTTACCCATGAGACCTAAACTACCACAGCACAGCACCATTTTGGAAGCAGAGTTACCACCAGACTGCATCCAGAGAGGAAATTTACACTGGGTTTTACCCATGAGACCCAAACTACCACAGCACAGCACCATTTTGGAAGCAGAGTTACCATCAGACTGCATCCTGGCCTGGGACCCAATAGATCTTGCATCTCCATAGCCCTTGGGCTCCACCAATATCCCCCAACATACACTCAGAGGGCTGCAATGTCACAACACCAGCTGGACCCAGCAGTGCAGCTGCATCCCTGCCATTCCAGCCCATGCAGCACCTTACACTCTTAGGAACAGGCATATCAAGCAGTCTAGCACACCAGGAAGGCCATCTCAAAACACAGGGAGCCAAAGCATATGCTCTCTAGAACCTGAGGCCTGTCTACCTGGGGCTGTCACTGTCACTGGTGGTCCCCAACCCCTCCAGCAGTAGAGGTGCTGTGTACCCACATGTACCACTCAGGGGCCCCAAAATCAGAATGCCTGGATCCACTGCTGCTGCCACTAGTGCCTATGCATGGTGCCAAAGAGCCTGAGGACCAGCCCACTCAGTGCCCACCACTACCACTGCCAGAAAACCTGCCTCTTCAAGTCGTGGGGCTGCCACATACCTGCATGTGCCTACCAGGGGCCCAAAGACTGGCCTGCCCAGTGTCCTCATTTCCAGCAAAAATTTTCCACAGCCTCCACAAACAACTACAGTCTAAGTAAATGAGGAACTGGTAGACACCAGTGATTTTGATTACAGCCAAATAAATCATATGGAAACTGCACTATTGCACTCACTCAGAAATAAAGCCAAAGCAATCTACCCAACTGAGACTACAGATAAATCCACAGGAAAAAATATTTCCTTATTAAAACTAATTAAATTAGAAGAAGTGACTGTTGTGCCAAATGCACAGATATCAACATAAGGACACAAGAAACATGAAAAAGCAAAGAAATATGATGCCTCCAAAGGAACACAATAATTCTCCAATAACAGACCCCACAGAAAAGGAAATCTATGAAATGTCCAAAAATGAATTCAAAATAATGATCTTTAGGAAACTCAGCAAGATACAAGAGAACACAAATAGGGAATACAAAGAAATAAGGAAACAATTAATGACCTGAATGAGAAATTTAAAAAGGAATAGCTATAATAAAAAAGCCAAATAGAAATTTCAAAACTGAAGAATTCAATGAATAAAATAAAAGTACAGTTGAGAGCTTCAACAATAGACTAGATCAAGCAGAAGAATTTCTGAACTTGAAGACAAATATTTTGAAATAGCCCAGTCAGACAAAAAGATATAAAGTGCAAAAAAGAATAAAAGGAATGAAGAAAACCTACATGACATATGGGACACCATAAAGTGAACAATATTTGCATTTTGAGAGTTTCAGAAGACATGGGAAAAGGCACAGAAAACATATTTAATAAAAGAATAGCTGAAAACTTCCTGAGTCATGTGAGAGATACAGACATCCAGACACAGGAAGCTCAAACATTCCCAAATAGATTCAACCCAAAAAGGTCCTCTCCAAGGCACACTGTGGTTAAACTGTCAAAAGGCAGAGACAAAGAGAGAATTCTAAAAACAGCAAAAGTGTCAAGTCACATATAAGGGAATCCCCATCAGACTAATAGCATATTTTTTCAGCAGAAACTTTACAGGCTAGGAGAGAATGGGATGACATATTCAAAGTGCTGAAAGGAAAAAAAAACAAAAACAAAAAATGGCTAGCCAGGAATACTATGCCAAGCAAAGCTATCCTTCACTAATGAAGAAGTAAAGTCTTTCTCCGACAAGCAAAAACTGAGAGAATTTATCACCACTAGACTTGCCTTAAAGGAGTCCTACATCTGGGAGTGAAAGGACAATATCTACCATCCTGAAAATACACAAAAGTATAAAACTCACGGGTAGATCAGATACATGAATGAGAGAAAGAAAGGAATCAGACATTATCAGTACAGAAAATTACCAAAGTCAAAAACATAAAAGAGACAAAGAAGGTCATTATAAAATGATAAAGGAACCAATTCAGCAAGAGGACATACAATTGTAAATATATATGCACTCCATACTGGAACACCCAGATATATAAAGCAAATGTTGTTAGAGCTAAAGAAAGAGAGATAGGTATCAATACAATAATAGGTAAGAACTTCAGCAGACCACTTTCAGCTTTAGACAGATTCTCTAGACAAAATCAACAAAGAAACATTGGACTTAAACTGTTCTGTAGACCAAATAGACCTAATAGACATTGACAGAATGTTTCATCCAACAGCAGCAGAAAATAAATTTCATCAGCACATGAAACATTCTCTGGGATATACCATATATTATGCCACAAAACAAATCTCAAGAAATTTTAACAAATCAAAATAGTATTGAGTATCTTCTAAGGCTACAATAAAACAAAACTCTAAAACAACAAGAGGAACTTCAGAAACTGTATAAATACATGGAAAGTAAACAATGTGCACTCAAACATGGATCTATGAAGCAATAAGAAGGAAGTAAATTTTTTTTGAAACAAATGAGAATAGAAACAAAACATACCAAAACCTATGGGATACAGCAAAAACATTACTAAGAGAGAACTTCATAGCAGTAAATGCCAACATCAAAAAAGTAGAAAGAGTTTGAATAAACAACCTCAAAATGTATCTCATGGAAGTAGAGAAGCAAGAATGACCCAAACTTAAAATTAGTAGAAGGAAAGAAATAATACAGATCAGACTAAAACTAAATAAAATAGAGACAAAAATACAAAAGATTAACAAAATGAAAGTTGTCTTTTTGAAAAGATAAAGTCAATGAATCACTAGCTAGACTAAGAAAAAAGAGGGAAGAAATAAAATCAGAAACAAAAAGGAGACATTACAACTGATACCACAGAAACAAAAAAAAGATCATTAGAAATTATTATAAACAACAATGCATCAACAGACTGAGAAACCTAGAGGAAATGAGAAAATAGATAAATTCCAGGACACATATAACCTACAAAGATTGAACCAGGAAGAAATAGAATACCTGGACAGACTAATAATGAGTAATGAGATTTAATCAAACCTCTTTTTCTTTATAAATTACCCAGTCTCAGGTATTTGTTCATAGCAATATGAAAATGGACTAATGCAGTCACGTATTGTTTGATAATATGTAAGAAGACTTAATCAAACCTTTTTTTTTTTTGAGATGGAGTCTTGCTTTGTCGCTCAGGCTGGGCATGACCTGAGCTCACTGCAACCTCTGCCTCCTGGGTTCAAGCGATTTTCCTGCCTCAACCTCTTGAGTAGCTGGGATTACAGGCACCCGCCATCACCCCTGGCTAATTTTTGTATTTTTAGAAGAGACAGGATTTCACCACGTTGGCCAGGCTGGTCTTGAACTCCTGACCTCAGGTTATCCTCCTGCCTCAGCCTCCCAAAGTGCTGGAATTACAGGCATGAGCCACCATGCCCAGCTCAAACCTCTTTTTCTTTATAAATTATCCAGTCTTGGGTGTTTCTTCATAGCAGTATGAAAATGGACTAATACAGTCACATATTGTATAATAAAAAGTCCCTCAACAAAGAAAAGCCCAGGGCAGAATGGCTTTACTGGTGAATTTTCCCAAAATTTTAAAGAAGAACTGACATCAACTTTTCTCAATCTATTTTGAAAAATTGAAGAAGAGGGAATTTTTCCTAACTCATTCTTATAGGCCAGCATTATCCTGATACCAAAGCCGGACAAAGGCACAACAAAAAAAGAGAAAACAACAGGCAATATCCTTGATGAACATAGATGCAAAAGTTCTCAACAAAATATTAGGGAACTGAATCCAACAGCACATCAAAAAGATAGTACACCATGATGAAGTGGGCTATCCCAGGGATGCAAGAATGTTTCAACAGAGGCAAGTTAATAAATGTGATACATCACATCAAAAGAATGAGAGACAAATGCAATATGATCATCTCAATAGATGCAGAAAAAGCATTTGATAAAATTAAACATCCATTCATAATAAAAACTCTCAACATAGGGACTTGAGAGCTTAGGAATTGAAGGAACATACCTGAATTATGTATAGAAGGAACATACCTCAACACAATAAAGGCCATATATGACAAACCCAAAGCTAACATCCTACTGAATGAGGAAATGCTGAAAACCTTTCCTCAAAGAACCAGAACAAGAGAAGGATGCCCACTCTCACCACTCTTTTTCAACATAGTACTAGAATTGGGCAAGAGAAAGAAATATGGAAGGTGTCCAAATTGGAAAAGAGGACGTAAAATTGTCCCCTCCTTTTTTTTTCTTTTTTTAAAGATGACATGATCTTATACACAGAAAACCCTAAAGACTTCACCAAAAAAACTGTTAGAACAAATACTGATAAACAAATTCAGTAAAGTTTCAGGACACAAAATCAACATATAAAAATCAGTAGTGTTTCTATACACCAATCACCAGCTCATTAAACAAGAAATGTGGAAAACATTCTTATTTACAATAACTACAAAAAAAGTACATAGGAATAAATTTATCCAAGGAGGTGAAAGATCTATACAATAAGAACCACAAAACACTGATGAAAGAAATTGAAAGGGGCCACAAACCAACAGAAAGATATTCCATGCTCATGGATTAGAAGAATTAATATTGTTAAAATGACCATCCTACCCAAAGTAATCTACAGGTTCATTTTAATCCCTATCAAAATACCAATGACAATCCTCACAGAAATAGAAAAAGGAATGCTAAAATTTGTATGGAACCACAAAAGACCCTGAATAACCAAAGCAATCCTGAGCAAAAAGAACATAACTGAAAGCATCACACTATCTGACTTCAAATTATACTACAAAATTATAATAACCAAATCAGCATGGTATTGGTATAAAAACGAACACAGAGAGCAATGGAACAGAATAAAGAACCCAGAAACAAATCCATGTGTTAAATATTTAGAGTCAACTGATTTTTGGCAAAGGTGTTAAGCACAAACACTGGGGAAATAACACCCTGTTTGATAAATGGTGCTGGGAAAACCAGACATTCATATGAAGAGGAATGAAATTAGACCCCTGTCTCTCTCCATATACAAAAATCAACTCCAAATGGATTAAAGACTTAAATGTAAGACCTGGAATTATAAAACTACTAGAGAAAAACATAGGGGAAACACTCCAGGACATTGGTCTAGGCAAAAATTTTATGCCTGCAGCTCTAAAATACAGACAACAAAACCGAAAATAGACAAATGGGACCATACTAAACTAAAAAGCTTCTGCATGGCAAAGAAAGCAATCAAGAGAGCAGACAACCTATAGAATGAGAGAAAATATCTGCAAGCTATGCATTTGGTAGTGTACTAATATCCAGAGTCTACAAGGAACCCAAACAACTCAATAGCAAAAGACCTTAACAATCTCATCAAAAAGTGGGCAAAGAATCTGAATAGACAGTTCTCAGAAAAGACATACAAATGTCCAGCAAGTATATGAAGAAATGCTCAACATCACTAATCATCAGGGTAGTGCCAATTAAAACCACAGTGAGATATCATCTCATCCCAATTAGAACAAGCTATTTTCAAAAAGACAAAAAGTAATAAATGCTTGTGAGGACATGGAGAAGCAGGAGCTCTAATATACTGTGGGAATTTGAATTAGTACAGCCATTATGGAAAACAGTATGGAGGTTTCTCAAAAAGCCAAAAATAAAGCTATTATATGATGCAGCAATCCCACTACTGAGTATTTATCCAAGGAAAAGTAATATATTGAAGACATATCTGCATCCTCATTGTTTATTGCAGCACTATTCACAATAGTCAAGATATGGAATCAACCTAAATGTTCATTGACAGGTAAGTGGATAAACAAAATGTGGTATATATACACAATGGAATACTATGCATCCACAAAAAAGAATGAAATCCTGTCATTTGCAGCAATACGAATGAGCTTGGAGATCATTACGTTAAGTGAAATAAGTCAGAGATGAAAAGAAATACTGCATATTTTCACTCATATGTAGGAGCTAAAAAAGTTGAGTTCATAAAAGTAGAGTAGAATTGTGGTTATTAGAGGCTAGGAAGGGTTGGGGGAGAGGATTAGGAGAGGTTGGCTAACAGATGAATCACAGCTAGATAGAAGGAATAAGTTCTAGGCTTTATAGCATTGGGTGAATATAGTTAACAGTAACTGTGTATTTTTGAAAGCTAGAAGAGAGCCTTTTAATGTTTCCAACATAAAGAAATGCTACACTTTTGAGTCGATGGGTATGCTAATTACCCTAATTTGATAATTACACATTGTATACATGTATAGAAATATCACTCTTAGATACGTTCTATTATTACATGTCAATTAAAAATAGAAGGGAAAAAAGTTGAATTAGAGGAAATACATACCAGAAGAATGATGTATATTTTGGTATATTTCAGATAGTGTGGATTTCAAAGATGAATCTTGAAGCCCAATTAATTTTAATAGGTACTAAAAATTTAACTAGAATCAAAAGAACCCACAAAATCTTTTAGGCTAAAGGTACTAGAAATATTTGAATTATATAATAAACCTCCTCAAAAGCCTTCAACAGTGTGTACTGGCACTATGTTAATGGTTGAGTAGTGGTTACATAGAGGATGTACCATTACCTGCTTTTGTATATGTTTTAAATTTTCCAAAATTAAAATTATAAATAGAACCTAACCATCAGGCCCTTTCAGTGATTATACTTAGTGAAGTGAATAGAATGAAGCATCAAGAGCTGCCAGAAAAGGTATTCCTGAGATGCAGTGTGAAGGGCTTTGCAGGCCAGTCAGAAGGTTTTTGCATAATGAGAAGCCTTTGGAGGATTTTAAGCAGGGGAGTGTGTGTGTGAATGTGAGTGTGTGGTGGTGTGTGAATGTGTGTGGTGTGTGTGTGAATGTGTGTGTTGGTGTGTGTGTGAATGTGAGTGTGTGGTGTGTGTGAATGTGTGTGGTGTGTGTGAATGTGTGTGTGTTGTGTGTGAATGTGTGTGGTGGTGTGTGTGTGAATATGTGTTGTGTGTGTGAATGTGTGTGTTGGTGTGTGTGTATGTGTGTGTTGGTGTGTGAATGTGTGTGTGAATGTGTGTGGTGGTGTGTGTGTGATGGTGTGTGGTGGTTGTGTGAATGTGTGTGGTGGTGTGTGTGAATGTGAGTGTGGTGTGTATGAATGTGAGTGTGGTGTATATGAATGTGTTGGTGTGTGAATGTGACTGTGTGTTGGTGTGAATGTGTGTGGTGGTGTGTGTTTGTGAATGTGTGTTGGTGCATGTGTGTTGGTGTGTGTGAATGTGTGTGTTGGTGTGTGTGAATGTGAGTGTGTGTTGGTGTGTGTGAATGTGAGTGTGTGTTGGTGTGTGTGAATGAATGTGTGTGTCGGTATGTGTGAATGTGTGTGGTGTGTGTGAATGTGTGTGGTGTGTGTGAATGTGTGTGTGTTGGTGTGTGTGTGAATGTGTGTTGGTGTGTGTGTGAATGTGAGTGTGTGGTGTGTGTGTGAATGTATGTGGTGTGTGTGAATGGGAGTATATGTGAGTGTGTGCGTGAGGTGTGTGTGAAAGAGTATATGAGAGTGTGTGTGTGCATGTGCAGTTCAAGTGAATGTGTATAGGTTTCTTGTTCACAAAGTTATGGAATTGGTGTGAATATCGTAGCTGAGTTGAAAGGTAATACTTGTTATCTGAATTTAGCCTCAGTCATTTGGGTGGAGCTTAGGGTGACCAACTGTCCCAGGTTATCCAGGACAGAGAGGTTTTCTGGGTTGTGGAACTTTCAGTTTATAATATCTGAGTGGTTGGTTACCTTAGTGGTAGCAATAGATAAAGGGTACAAATTGTGAGTAGTTGTATGTTCGAAGGGTGCTTGGTGGATAAGGAAATAGAAGAAAACTCAGGCAGCTGAATAGATATGGAAGTCAAGGGTGAAGATCTCTAAAACAGAGAGAGTGGCCAACAGTGCCCCACCCTTAAGGGGATCAGAGGTGATGAAGACTCAGGCCACAGGTTTGACTTTTAAAAATATTATTAACTTATTCAGATCAGGACTTACTAGGCATGTTTTTTAGTTATTTAGCCTTCAAAAAACAAACAGAAAAAATTCTGCCATTGGGTAAAATTAATGCCATCAGTGCCAAAAATGTAAATTAGAATATAGACACAAAACTTAGTTAGTGAAATAACTCATGAAAGATAAAATATTAGGCAAAGGTGTTTGAATCACTTAACAATTTGATTAGATAACAAAGAGGTTAAGACCATTTCTTGTAGTATTTGGAGATATTTAATTTTTATTAAGTTAAGATAAATCTCACATGAATCTTAACAAATCTTAGTCAACTCTTATGAGTAGAGTGTGAGTGTTAGGTGCTATTCCACTGAGCAGTGAGATGAGGAAAGAACGGGCCTATGGGGTCTTGGTATTTTCTGCAGGTCACATTGCCACTCCCTTCCTGCCAAGCATTTCCATCACTCATGGTCTCAGCTGCACTCAGGGCTGCCAGCCATAATCTACTATCCAGCTACTGGTTTGAATAAACCACTGATTTATTTGCAGTCTCGAGAGCTGTAGGCAGGAAATGCAAACAGCAGCTTTCCCTCAGGAGGGCTAGATGTAATGGGACCCTTTTCTGTTTTGCATCCTCAGGGTCTGATGGGAATCTCTGAGGAAGCTCAGTGGAACATTTCTTTTTCTCTCGGCCCTGATTTCTCCTAAATGGCTCAGTAAGACCGAGAGGAAAAGATTCTGTCCTGAGTTCTCTGCTCCCCATGGTGAAGGAACTAGGGAAAGAAGATCAGAATTAAAAAATTGTTTTTAGAGGATAGGAGTTTTAATTGTGCACATTTGAGGTTTAGGGTACATTCCTGACTCCACAGTACATAGATGACTAATCAGGAATTTTCCACATTGTAATTTAATCCAGTATTCTTTTCTAGCCTGTGTACTCTTGGAGGGTAAAATTTTTGTTGAGTTGATCTTTATTTACTAAAAATGCATTAAGAAATACATTTTTGTTGAATAAATAAATGCACTTATCTTCATATGGTGGTTTACAATTTATTATAGACATATTTTATTTGAGTCTTACAGCAACCCTGTGTAGTGGATGTTATGATTATTTCTGCTTTCCAGATGGGGAGACTGAGGCTCAGAAAGGTTTAGTGACTTTCCCAAGATCACACAGAATGGAGACTGAAGTCTAGATCTTTGACACCAACTGTAGATTCTTTCTATACACCACACTAACTAAGCATTTCCCATCATTATGCAATAAACCAGCCTGTTGCTTAGTCATCTAAAAAGAACACAAAAATATAAACATTGCCCTGCTGGATCAAATTCACAAGGAGAAAGCACTCAGAAAGCCTAGTGTTCAACCTCACCAGAGATGGTTTGTAGAGGCATGACTGTTTCAAACTCATTTCAAACTCATTGTTATCAAGTGAGTAGCTTCAGGGCAATAGCTTTCAAAGCCTTAAGTAGAAACAAAATTTGGGCTCTGTGTCTGTCCTTAGCAGGTGGGAGACAGGGGACTAGAACATTAGCTTTCTGTTTATTTTTTAATTTTATTTTTTACAGAGAACTAGTGGATTCTATTTTAAATATTGCACAGGGACAGAGAAAAGCTGGAGAAATTGAAAGTAGCAAAAATATTGGGGAAGTTGCCACATTCAAAACATGGCAAAAATTCATAAAAAAGGATGAGTTCATGTCCTTTGCAGGGACATGGATGAAGCTGGAAACCATCATTCTCAGCAAACTAACACAGGAATGGAAAACCAAACACCGCATGTTCTCACTCATAAGTGGAAGTTGAACAATGAGAACACATGGACACAGGGAGGAGAACATCAAACACTGGGGCCTGTTGCGGGGTGGGGGGCTAGTGGAGGGATAGCATTAGGAGAAATACCTAATGTAGACGATGTGTTGATGGGTGCAGCAAACCACCATGGCACATATATACCCGTGTAACAAACCTGCAGATTCTGCACATGTATTCCAGAACTTAAGGTATAATAAAAAAAAAAAAAAAAGAAAAAATAACATGGCAAAAGTTGCCACAATAAGTATCCCTGGTTTTGCAATGAAGTGTGGCTGGGGCCTGGGGAATGCTGTGCCTTCAAGGGTAGGAGAACATGCCTAAGTGAAGGGTCTGCAACTGCAGCCTGGGGGCAAATCTGACCCACTGATTCTTTTTGTTTTGTATAGCCCACGAGATCAACTCAACAAAAGTTTCACCCCCCAAGAGTGCACAGCTGGGAAAGAATGGACATGACTGTGCTCCAACAAAATGTCACATCATGAAATATTAATTTTTTTAACCATTTAAAAATGCAAGAGGCATTTATTAAAATGCATTTTTAAATGGTTGAAAACATTAAAAGAAGAATAATATTTCATGACATGTGAAAATTATATGATATTCAAATTTCAGTGTCCATAAACAAAATTTTGCTGGAGCACACCCATGTCCATTTATTTATTTTTTGAATCACCATGGTGGCTTTTGTGCTGCAACAGAAGAGTTGAATTCTTCTGGCAGGGACTGCATGTGGCCCACAAATCCTAAAATATTTACTCTCTGGTCCTTTACAAAAAAAGTTTGCTGACCCCTAACCTAGTGCCTGTTAGGTTCAAATTGACACTCAAATAACTGTCGGGCAGCTAAACTGTGGAATACTAGATGTCTTTCATTTCTGACATTGTCAGGAAGGGAACAGGAATCCAATTCTTAAGGCCACCCTATACTTTTCACCTGCCACTTGGATGACTGAACTACTGGATCCATGGCCATGTTCTGCCACCAAGCCTGTGGGACTATAAAGGCTAAGCCTTCTGCGTGCATCTGGCCCAGTCTGCTCTGTCCTTTTCATATCTGGCCTGCTTTAAATATCCTCATTCTAGATGCCTCTCAGTGTCACTCCACTTCCCTTTAGAGTACTAACAGCTAACATCTATTGATGGCTTACTCTGGGTCAGATGCTGTGTGCTAAACACTTAGGATGAGTGAGATAACCCTAGGAGGCTGGTATTTCTCATTATTGTTCCCATTTTACAGATGTGGACACTGAGGTTCAGAGAGATGCAATAACATGCCCATTTGCACATCAGTAAGTGGCAGAGCCAGGACCCAAACCCAGTCTCACGACTCCGGGAACTGCACGGGTGGGGGTGTGGAAGTTGATGGGTTGCAGGTTTTTCTGTTAACGCTCCACCCTGCCTTGGATCCCCTCCTACTACTGCTGCCACACTAAACCTAGGGGGCGGCTGGTACTTTTCTTTCTTGGGCTATCTTCAAAACCACTTTTCTCTTATTTTTTTTCTTGATGCAACTGAAAGAGGGTGGAACATTCATAAGACATTTTGCTAAAAAAAAAAAGAAAAACCAAATGAGAGACAAACCAGGAAAATTTTTTACAAATCTGTATTCTTCCTACTGAGGTTGTTTGATGGGCTAGCGCCACAGACACAGAGCACCTTTGCAATGCCACACCGGGAAGGAAGAGTCCAACCCAGAAATGCTCCTCTTCAAAGCTCTTGGAAAACTTTGTTTTGCTGCTTACAGGGTAATCCCCACAGGCCTAGGCAGAATTGTCAGTTAAGAGCTTCTCCCAACTGAGAATGGCCAAGATTAACCTCAGCACTCAACACCTCCACATCTTCCCCTTTAGGTTCCCACTGCCCCAGCCCTTCACCCCACCCATTTTCTGCCGTCTGCTCCCATTTTCCGCCCAGGCCTGCCCTTCCTGGGCCATGTCACAGGCTCCAAAATGCTTCCATCTTCTTCCTATCAACAGAAACTTGTAGCAGTGTAACATGTTACCTCTTCCCAGCACACACTTGATTTGAGCGTTTCCCTGAAACTTTTACCTCTCCTACTTTAGGCAACGCTTCCCCCATTTAGAAAAGGGTACAGAGAGTTCCCCCAGCCTTCAAACATTACAGACTGGCTTTTTAGCCTTTCTGTCCTCCTCTTTCTCCCCCAAACAAATCTTTCTGAGTACATAAGAAATTTCCTCCTCTTACCTCTCTTCTAAAGATTTTTCTTGGCCAGTTGCGGTGGCTCACGCCTGTAATCCCAGCACTTTGGGAGGCTGAGGTGGGCAGATCACGAGGTCAGGAGATCAAGACCATCTTGGCCAACATGGTGAAACCCTGTCTCTACTAAAAATAAAAAAATTAGCTGGGCGTGGTGGCACATGCCTGTAATCCCAGCTACTCAGGAGGCTGAGGCAGAAGAATCGCTTAAACCAGGGAGTTGGAGGTTGCAGTGAGCCAAGATGGCACCGCTGCACTCCAGCCTGGGCGACAGAGGGAGACTCCATCTCAAAAAAAAAAAACAAAAAAAAAAAACTATGTATATATTCCTTGTCTCCAGAGGAGAGGGGGAAAAGGTAAGACAGATGGGAGGGCTTCCTCTCTCAGTGTCTTTTTTTTTCTTTCCTTCCGTGATCTTTCCTAATGCATATGTTGCCCTGTCTTCAACAAGACATAATTAGTTAGCCTTTGGTTTCTGCTCCCCTCCCCCAGCACAAGACATTTTAGACTGATTGAACTTACAGTTTCTTTTCTTTTTATTACATAGATGTTTCTTCCCTGCTGCCCCAAGTAAAGAATGCCTGAGAGAATAACAGATTTCCTGTAGAATAAAAGCAAAGAAAAGCCAGAACCACAGTGGAATTTTAGCAGACACTGAAGTAGTTGGAAGGGGAAGATGATACTAGATTTTGGGACAATCTGGTGCCCATAAAGTCATAGCCCTTAGACTGGCCATGGCTGCCAGTCTAGCCTTTATTTGCAAGGACTTGACCAGATATGAGGAAAGAAGCCAGACACCCTGCCTATGGGCTGGGCCTGCCAGACTGGAATCCATTGCTAACCAAAATCCCCTTACCTTCTCCACATGCTAGATGAATATTCAGAGTGACTTTGTGGGTAGAGGAATCCTTCACTCTATCACTTTCAACATCCTGCAGGGCTGTGGGCAAGGGAGATGATGTAGAGTTTGCAAGGTGGGAACCTGTAATACTGAGACCACAGCAAGCCGGGCTTTGCATTTGGTTACAGACCTTAGGCCAGCAGAGTCAATTATTGTCTTCATTTAGGACTTCTGATTGCTGTCTAAAGCCAGACAACTTGAAGACTAGGTATTCTGGGTCTTTCTGAGTGCTTACTTGGGTTTTACATACAGAAGAAAGAGAATTGGAGAGAATTTTATCTCGTTGAAGGCAGGCCAACATGTGCGTCGATAAGGATGTTATCATCCTTGGAGCTTTGTTAGCTATGTGCTGCCTTAGGCTCTTGCTAGCAATGAGATGATATTTCTTCATATTAAGTATGGAGTTATCCACTTTGTGGTCTTGACATGGTTCATGTTAATATAAGGCAACTTTAAATCAATTTTCTCTCTAACTCTGTAATGCATCAGAGAACCGTTAGTGGGTACATGGCCCTTTTATCAATATATATAACTTGGAAGAAAATGTATATTTCTCTATTCTAGGGATTGGAATAAAACTTCAAAATCTAACAAAATCTAATTTGTCTTACTATAACAAATACTGCCTGAAATAGTCATATAAATAGCTATAGCTTAAGAAAACTATCAAAAGTATGTGTTTTATTAATATTTTACTTTTCAGGTAAATAAGTCCCAAGCTGTCTGAGCTATAAAGGAATGTGTGTGTGTGTGTGTGTGTGTGTGTGTGTGTGTGTATGCCATGTATATGTGTGGTTTTTGCAGTTTATGGATGTAAGCTCTCTGAAATGTGTGCTCGAGAGCGCTGGAGCTCAGAACTAGACTTTGCTACTGACCTTATATTTTCATCTGGGGGCTACCTAAACTTGGTATGATCGGCAGCATTCTTTTTTCATTTTCCTCAATAATCATGACTTAAAACTTACCTAATAAAAGACAACTTCAGATTCCTAACGTTCAAGCTCTAAGATATCTGGGGAGAGGGTGTCCAATATTTTGTGAACAGCTCTTTGAGACAATGCTGCTGGAACCATCCTGAACAATGACAACAGAGAATAATGTTTTTCCTCTTCTCCAGCGGCCTGCCCCAAGTAACCCGCTCTTGCTCCACTATTTACTTCAAGGTAACCCAGAACTGGTAAAACCAGAGGCACAGGTGCCACTAGCATTGCCACAGAGTCAGGAGCTGAGCAAAACAGACGCTCACTTACTCTGGCCTCTTCCTTTTCTCTTTCTGCTTCCTGCCCACTTCACTCTTTTCCCTGCATTCTTACTTTCCTCTCTGCTCACTTTGTCCCCTCCCATTTGGAGAAATAAAGCATTGAACTGACCCTTCACATATCCATCTGCCGTTCTATAACTCATCTTTATCTCCAAACATCCTCTCTAGACTATTGGTTTTTACCCATCCCCTCCCTTTTGGCATCATCTTCTGGAACTCCTGGGATCAGGATGTCACCCTATCACTCCACTAATAGCACACATGGCCTCCTTTTAGTCAAATCCAGAGCCTTTTTCTTCACCCTTTACTTTCCTTGGACCCTCTGCAGCACTTGATAATTTCCGGCAGCCTTTCTTTCCTGAATCTTCTTTCTCTGTAGCTACTCTGGTTTCCCTTCTACCCTGTGGACTGAGTGCTGTGCTCTGCTTCACCAGCCCTAACTGTGTGTTAGTTGGGTGTCTTAAGTAGGATGATCATGTAATTCTTCATCCAGACCATGATATTCTTGAGAATTAAAGGATGCTCAATTGACAACAGACAATAAACAGAGATTGTCCCTGGCAAACCGATATGTCTGGCCACCCTCTCCTTAAGGCTCAGGAGGAGAAGAAAGTGGAGAGATCTCAGGGCAGGATATGAATGAACATAGTTCAAGGAGCTTTCGAAGTCCATCTTCAGGTTTCTTAGTTACTTCTGTTTAGAATCTCAAGTTAAAAATTCAGCTTCATATTTATAAAAGGATCACGTTATCTGAGAAGTGTCAGAGCAGGTTTGGGAGAGAAGAGACGGGTGAGGAGAGAGTTCTACCTGCGGAAAAGGCAGAAGTGGTTGGACCAGGTCCTGCAGTCCTCCCTGAGTTCCAGTCACAGAGTCTGCCCTTTTAGGTAAAGAGGAACTTGGTGCTGAAACCGCTTCCAGGCTCTTCTCAGCCCCGGGTTGCCCAAGATCAGCTGTACTGAGTGGCCGGCAGGGTAGGCAGCCATGATGATCTTGCACAAAATATTCCAGGAACTGTAAGTGTCAAAGATGTTGGACATGGAAAGAAATAGAGCAATTGCATTGAAAATGTAGAGGATGAGAAAGTAGCTGGTGGCTTTGATGGCCCCTATGTGAGCCTTCATGCTGGGGTCCCTGGACCCTGTGGCATTGCTTCCCATGTGTAGGGTGTGTCTCTTGAGAGAGAGGATCAGCAGGGTGGCTGCCAGGATGAACATGATCAGAGGAACGAAGATCCCCATGTTGTAGAAAAATACCAGGTTGACCATATTGGTCTCAGAGAAGTACTTCTTCTCCGTGGAGTTGGAGGAGGAGATAGGAATGGAGCTATTCACATACACATTGAAGACATGTCTCGAGAGAGGAAAGCTGAAGCTTAAGGAAACCAACACTGACAGCCTGAGAAGCCAAGGCATCAGCACTATGATTTTCCTCTTCATCAAGAAGAACAAAGGATGATTGAAGTTTGCAATTCTAAGACAATAGAAGACTTTGAGCCAGGCAGCAAACCAGAGATTGGAATGGTTCAGAAAGACAGTGATGACTTTGAAGAGGATATACACTGTGTTTTGGTTATAAACAATTCGGAATAGCAGACTGAAAATGTTCTCCAGCATCATCCAAATCTGTAGTAAGAGCCTGGAAAAGCTCAGCATCAACATAATGTGGTCACCAGTGGGGAGTGTTTTGCCCCTGGCCCACTCAGCCCCATAGATGGCCGTGATGAAGCCACTCCCAAGGATGCCAGTGATGCACTCTATTCCGGAGACCACCAAGGTGAAGGTGACCTTGAACGTGGATATGTCTTTATCTGTGGCATCTGTGTTCACCGTTGCCATTCTCTTTGATCCTGACTTTCAGCTTTCTGCGCCAAGAACGAGTAACTGCTCTGCAATCTTCTGACCCTTGCTCAATGTTATTGTAATTTCCGCCCCCCTCATTAATGGTTATTTCCAATTTTTCTCCATTTGTTTATCACATGACTACAAGTTAGAGGCTTCACATGCAAATAATGAGAGGATCTGGTTACTGGGTCTGTCTCAATTTTTCATAAAGATACATTTGTCTTGGGCTTTCAGAAGCTCACTAGAAATAATTTGAGACACGTTTCTAGCTCAACACTTTCCTACCTTATTTACTTTAAGTTCACATTTACCTGATAAGGCATGAATACAAGGCCTTTTTACTTGTCTCACAAGATCTCTGTTACCTGCTAAATTATTTGTAAAAGCTCAAACAGCTTTTAAAATCTGTTTTCCCCACTTCTTTTCTTGTCTCTCTTATTTTGGGAGAGAGTTTTATTTTGATAGATACCATGTTTGTGAATAAGAAATTCCCATAAGCTCATATATGAACATCTTTTACTTAGAATTGAGTTTCTTCCAAAAAGGCCTGCTATTATAATGTCCTCAAATAGTATACAGAAAAGCCAAAATTGGATGCTATTCGAGTTGGAGAGAAGGAAGTCTCCATAGTTCCAGTTTTTATTGTTTGTGTACATGTCATCAATTTCAGCTTACTGAGATCCCACATGACTATTTGAGCTCAGAATCAGGTAGAATGAGCCTGGGGAGAATTCAGTGTTCTGGACATGGTGTTGAAGTTCGGAAATGTGATAAGGTACTGTAACTTGAAATTTAATTTCCTACTTTTTAACCCTGGCTGTGAACCAGAATGAACTCTGGCACTTTACAAGAATATGTAGATGCCCAGGACTCATCCAAATCTAGGAAATCAGAATCTGGACTAGGGCTCAGGCATGCTATCTTTTAAAAAAGCCGAAAGGTCTTGTTGCTCATAGTCGGGATTGAGAACCAAAATCTTAGCTGGAAACCAACGAGCCTTGGGTCAGATTTGGCCTGTAGTCATTTTACCTTGCATTGGCTAATGCTGTACAGCATTAATCCACCAGTGTGTAACTATTTTTTTGAGGGGTTCTATTGGCCAACATTTAAACTTAGGAGATTACTTATATGCACGCACAAAAAATCTATCTTCTCTTGAAAAATTAGAAGATTTGTCAGTATTGGGTCTTCATAGTGAATTGGCTGAAGCTGAGTAGTGGCTGCCCATTTTAAATAAGGTATATACTTTTCAGTTTGTTGACAATACTAATTCCTAGTGTCTTCTTGACACAGAAGCTGAGTGCCAGTTATCATTTTCCAGTGTGCTTGCCCTGTTATTTTTATTTGATTTTTTTTTTCTTTTTGAGACTGGGTCTCACTCTGTCACCCAGGCTGGAGTGCAGTGGTGTAATCATGGCTCACTGCAGCCTTGACCTCCATAGCTCAGGTGATCCCCACACTTCAGCCACCTGAGCAGCTGGGACTACAGGTTCATGCTGCCACACCTGGCTAAGTTTTGTATTTTTTGTAGAGACAGAGTTTCGCCATGTTGGCCAGGCTGATCTTGAATTCTTGGGCTCAAGCAATTCTCCCATCTCAGCCTCCCAAAATACTGGGACTATAGGTGTGAGCTACCATCCCTGGCCTTGGTCCATTATTTTTTTTATAATATACATGGATGAATGATAAAAATGGGTTTCCCTACCCCAAATTAATTTTATTTAAAATAAAGAAGTTGGCTGGGTGCAGTGGCTCATGCCCGCAATCCTAGCACTTTGGGAGGCCGAGGAGGAGGATTGCTTGAGCTCAGGGGTTTGAGGTCAGGCTGGGCAACATGGTGAAACCCCATCTCTACCAAAAATACAAAAAATTAGCTGGGCATGGTGGCACGCACCTGTGGTCTCAACTACTCGAGAGGCTGAGGTGGGAGGATCCTTGAGCCTGGGAGGCGGAGGTCTCAGTGAGCTGAGATGGAGCTACTGCACTCCAGCCTGGGTGACAGAGCCAGACCCTGTCTCAAAAATAAATAAATTAATTAAATAAGGAAGTAGAGATTTAATATTTGTATAGAAATAAGCACCAGGCAAAGCAATATATTTCAAAATTAAGAAAGCATTATTTAGAGAAATTAAAACTTATGTCAACACAGAGATTTGTACAAAAATGCTCACAGCAGCTTTATTCATAATAGTCAGAACTGGAAACAAGATTTGTTGGCAGGTTCTGCATCTCCTGTAAGAGACTCATTAACTTTGGTTAGTTCTCTTAATTGAGGACAGTAGTAGTTGTCAGCAGCTTTCATGTATTCCAAAGCATCAAACTCACTTTTTGGTTTATTTTGTCCCAACATATGCAAGTTTGTAATAAATGATATCTCCCCAGATTTCTGGCACACAATCATTGACTTCCATTGTTCTGGTACTATTTTCTATTGGTCTTCACTCATGTTTTTCTCTGATTTTAAGAGGTGGGAACAGAAGGAGATCTTGGGCAGGGTCTGCCTGTAGCCCCAGAGGCTCAGGCAAGAGGAGTAGGGAGGGGATCAGCCACTGGGGTGTGGGACTGTTGCTGAGGCTCTATGCAAGCTGGCAGTCTGGGCTGACAACTCCAAGCCACTCACAGTGCCACATTTATAGCTATGTTTTTATTCCATATTTTATCATTTGGAGAGCTAGAATGGAGGCATCATCTCTACTTTAGAGAAGTTCTTTTTTTATTTTTATTTTTGGAGACAGGGTCTTGCTCTGTCACCCAGGCTGCAGTGCAGTGGCATGATCTCAGCTCACTGAAAGCTCCCCCTCCCAGGTTCGAGCGATTCTCATGTCTCAGCCTCCCAAGTAGCTGGGATTACAGGTATGTGCCACCATGCCTAGCTTATTTTTGTATTTTTAGTAGAGACGGGGTTTCACCATGTTAGTCAGGCTGGCCTTGAACTCCTGGCCTCATGTGATCCACCTGCCTTGCCCTCCCATAGTGCTGGGATTACAGGCATGAGCTACTGCACCTGGCCTACTTTAGGGAAGTTCTCATGGGGGTCTTCAAGGAACAAAAGTTTCAAATTCTTGGCTATGAAGTTTAAAAGCTTTGGTCCAGGCATAGGATAGAACAGATTGGAAGAATACACTTATTCTTCCAATGTTTCCAGGGAAACATTTTTCTTTCACATCTCTCTCCATCACTACCATGTAGACTAGAAAATGCTTTCCCAGTTGGAGAGGAATGAAAGAAGAGGAGGCAGGAAAGAGCTAGAGAAGTTAAGGATCTCTGTTGAAGGGGTCCCACATCTTGGCCCACTGCTCAAGGCTGCATGGGGGTGTCAAAGGCAGACAGGCTGCAAGAGGACCCCTGAGTCCCCTGCAGCCTGTCCACATTTGGGAGAGCTGTTCAACCTTCCTTGTGTTCACAAAAGGAGTTTGGAAATCTGCTAAGGGAGTTATCGGATTCCATGGGGTGTGGTGGCCATATCAAGGAGACTTTACAAGCATGAGATCAAAGTGTGGACATGTGAATTGACATCAACGTAAGGACAGGAATGACCACAGTATAGACTCTACATCCCACCTTCATGCCAAATCTTTGAGTGACTCCCAAGGAGCATAGGTGTCCTTCATGGAAGACAAGAAGGAGAAAGGAGAAAGGATAAACACAACATGTTTCTCCCCCTCCAGTTTCGGTGCCCCACTCTGTGTTTCCCATCCAATTGTAATGTCTTGGGCAGGTTTCAAAGGTTTGTCTTCTTTTGGTTATTAATACTCAGTCCAGTTTAATTTCATATTTGGTTTAAGTATTATCTTCTGCCTTTCCCCAAGCACAGTTTCAGCTGACACCCTATCTGCTAGGACTGGGAGGAGACAAGGTGGACCCTGAGACACCCGTCTCTCCCTCTTGTTTTTGGCTAGTGTGTGTGAGAGAGGACAGGCAGAAGAGTCTCTTTATTTCTCTGGCTGCTGTTGTAAATGCACTCTCTTGTGCTGCTGCTGCTCCCCTGGCCAACACCATCTGGCCCTCCATGACTTCCAGGTGCCAGATGTCCATATGTTTGCTGTCTTGTGAGGATCTCATGTGAGTCTTGAGGAGGCGTTGCAGCAACTCTTCACTCTGCTGCCCATAACTCCAGTAGGCCCTCCTTCTTCCTCCCTAATCTTTCTATATGTGCAGACTCAGGTGGAGGGCTGCTGCTGGGATCCTGGCCATTTGCAGATACTGCTATGGCAGTACCTGCTGCTGGTACTGCTGCCTCTTATTAAGCTTTGTAGGTAGATATTTGGCCTCAATTGTTGGCTGCTTTCTTTAGATCTGTTTTTCTCAACCCTGTCCACATCCTAGAATTACCCTTATGACTGGAAGGGCTTTTGCAAAGCACCTATACACATGTCCCACCCTCAAAGATCATGAATAATTGTTCTGGAGAATAGCTAAGCATTGGCATTTTCAAAACTCCCCACTGTGATTCTTATGTGAAGCAGGACAGGGTTGAGAATCACTGCCCTTTGTGGGGACTTACCCTTATGGTTTTTAGTATGAGCTCTAGGGTTACTTGGGGCAACAGGAGAAGTGGCCCTCAATATCTTTGTGGAAGTGACCGAATGACTTCCTGAAGAAGACTAAGAGGACATATTGTTTATCAGGTGGTAGGAGACCAGATTCAGAGGTTGAATTATGGAAAATAATTATAACATTTTGCAGAACTGGGTTTTTGGTGGTGTGAAGTCACATCTACCCAGTAGTATTAGAAAAGTAGCATATTTCTTATAGTCATATCTTTTTGAAAAGTAGGAAAAGGAAGATAGACTGAGGAGGTCATATGTTCCTCCTGTGTTCCTCATAGAACCCTCCTGTGTGCATATTTGGCAAAAGATGTAATTTAAGAAAACAGTCTAGGTGCCATTATGAAACAAACCACTGGAAGAACAAAGAAGAGGGCCATGGAAGAGACGTGTGATCAAAACCTAAGGAGCTGAAGAGAGAATTGTAATGTCAACAAGGTTTGTCTTGGTTGTTTAAGAAATAAGAAGTCATAAATAAGAAATCTGCCTGGGACATCAAATTCTTCACAGATAGCAAGTCGTAAAAGAGAATCTACTGAATGTAGCGGAAATTGTGTGTCCTGAAAAGATATAAGCACGTGCAAATGTAAATGTAACTAGAAATACTGTTGCTCAATGCAATGGAAATGTGACTAAGAAATGAAAAGAAAAATCATGTGAAAAAATTTTTAAATGGTGGCATTTGCTATTGCAGTTGGTGAAGATACATATTTAGTAATACTTAGATGCAGTAATGAGCTCTGTTAACCACCATGGGGGTTAAGAATTTTTATATGACTGAAAAATATTTTGGACAGTGTGCTCATGACAGACACAACCTTAGGAAGTGATTAAGAAAATATTTTTTTTGTGTATAGAGGAAACTTTCAGACACTTTAATGTGGAAGACTTGTGTGCCTATAGGATGATATTCCTGGGATGAGCAGTGTTTATATCAGACTTGCAATAAAACTTAAACTCTAGGTGGCAAGTTATATAAAGACACAGGCTTTACGTCTACTTACTTGCATTATTTAGCAGGAATTGCCTTCTGCTAGGAGTTAAAAATTGAAGATGTCCCGAACACAGCGTTCATACTGTGAGCTGGATCTCCTTGTAGGGCTTCAGGCACAGAGTGTTGGATGCACCGTGTGATGAATTGGACACGTAGCATGGCAGTCTGCTCATGACACAGAGGGTGGGTGGCTTAGTCATGGCTGAAAGCAAAGGAGCATTGTTGAACAGTTAAGAGAAATGAACTGATTCACATCATTGGAGGGAAAAAAAGCTTTGCTTATGTTAAGCAGTGAAGATTGTTGTCATATAATTGACCTTTGGGGTTGACAAATACTTTGAATATTTCCCTGCAAAGGCACCCACAAAGCAGTTATAAAATGTAGAATAGAGTCTGCTGCCAAGGGTGTTAAAAAAAGAAAAAAAATATTTTAGGAAGGCATATCTGGCATCGTTATTAAGTCCTCTTTTCTGTGGTTGGAATTAGTTTCTAGAAATACAACTGATGGCCTGAAACCTGTGATAAAAATTGTGATACACTGAAAACTGATTTCTCAAAATGGCTTATTGATTTCAGACTTTGTGAAGATAACCTCACATTGTTCAATGCACCTTGTCAATTCCTACTTATAGTGTGAAAAATGACTCATGGTGTGATATAGGATTGGACATTTTGTACAGTGACACTGGAATGCCAGACTTCTACAAATATCTTCACAGTTGTGCAAAGACTCATATTTTAAAATATCTACGTTTTTGAACAGCTCTCTCCCAGTATTAAACTAAGTAGGACAAATTATCACTTCTAGTTAATGGGTCCCAGTCAAGGCTGACTTCTGTTTTCATTATGCAACTTAACACAGGTTTAACAAGGACATACTGGTGCTGAAGAAAAAGTGAGCAAATTGTAAAATAAAATACTAGAAATGAAATATTTATATTTTATCTTTTTTTAATTTTGAATTTAAGATACAATCTTCAGTATCACATATACATTATTCATACGCATACACATTATCTGGTATGTTTGCAGTCTTAGTTCAGAAAAATAAACACAGTGATTATTTTCTTGACGGTTTGTTTTATCATACGGCTGCCATGTTCGCCCGTACACCTTGACGTCTCTGGCTTCTGCAGACCCTGTAGTTTTGAATGAGCTCTTCCAGCCCTAGGTCTTGCCTAGGAATGGATTATGTGGTAGCTGTAAAGCTTATGAATAGTTTTCACCACAAGATGGAGCCTTACGAATGCCTCTCGGAAAAGAGAGCAATTCCTAAATTCGCCCACTAGTGGGCAGGCATGCTCTTTCTAAATAGGAAACTTCTGGGGAAACCTTTCAAAACCTGTTTGAGGCAATTGACTGAGAGTTTTACCTCCTCTCTTCTAAGGAGGTCTCTGATTGTGTACTCATGATCAGTTATTTCAGACAGTTTTCAAGAGAAAATTTATATTGTCTCTTAATCAAGCCTCTTTTATAAAAATATATTTTAGTGAAAGGGTCTTGCTATGTTGCCCAAGCTGGAGAGCAGTGGCTATTCACAGATGCATTCATGGTGCATCACTACAGCATCAAACTCTTGGCCTCAAGTGATCCTCTGGCCTCAGTTTCCTGAGGAGCTGAGATTATAGGCATGCGCCACTCTCCCCAACCACATATACTTTTAATTAACAGATTGGTCAGTATATTTTTGCAAGATAAATTGCAAATGAAAACTATAATCCTTAAGTAGACTAACTTTAATTGATTACAGATGCTATTTCTAAAGAATCCAAAACATGCTGGGCGAAGTGGCTTACTCTTGGAATCCCAGAGTAATTTCAAGGCAGGAGAGGAGGCCAAGGCAGGAGGATTCCTTGAGGCCAGGAGTTTGAGACCAGCTGGGCATCATAGTGAGACCTCATCTGTTAAAAAAAAACATTAGCCGGATATGGTGGTGAATATCTATAGTCCCAGCTACTTGTGAGACTGAGGTGGGAGGACTGCTTGAGGTGGGAGATTGAGGCTACAGTGAGCTGTGATCACGCCACTGTACTCCAGCCTGGGCAACAGAGGGAAACCCTGTCTCAAAAACAAAAACAAAAAAAATCCAAAACATTAGAATGATATAATGCTAGTGCTGCAAGTGACCTGCAAGATTGCTTAGCACAGGAGCTCCCCATATAGGGGTGAGTAAACTAAGTCCTTCAGAAGTGAAGGGAATTGACCAAAGCCATACACCTACTGAGGTATTATTGGACTATCAAGTAGGGGGTCTCAGAAAGTCCCTTCACACTTGCATTTGGATTTTCATTAAAATTCTCTGCTGGATTTTTTTTTTCTGCCAATGAGGTAATTTCTTGCCTAATTAGGTTCTTCTCATCCAACCCAGGAAATGGCTATAAAATCTCATTTAGGCAGTGTTCAACAATCTTTTTGCCCTAAATGAAGTAATTACCTGCACTTGGGTATAGACACATACAGTGGCCATTAATTTTCAACAAAACTGGAGCCCTTTTTATTCATTCAACAAATATTTATTAAGTGCCCACGATGTCCCTGGGGATAAATAGTAGATAAGACAGGTTCCTGTCTTAATAAGATGTACATTTGAATTTTTATGTGTGTTTGCAGGGAGTAGGAGGAAGAGGAGATATATGGTTTGGCTGTGTCCTCACTCAAATCTCATCTTGAATTCCCATGAGTTGTGAAGGGGACCTGGTGGGAGATAATCAAATCATGGGGAGATGTCTTCCCTGTGCTGTTTTCTTGTTATTCAATAAGTCTCACAAGATCTGATCATTTTATAAGAGGAGTTCCCCTGCATGAGCTCTCTCTCTTTGCCTGCCACCATCCATGTAAGACGTTACTTGCTCCTCCTTGCCTACCGCCATGATTGTGAGGCCTCCCCAGCCATGTGGAACTTTAAGTCCATTAAACCTCTTTTTCTTCCCAGTCTTGGGTATGTCTTTATCAGCAACATGAAAACAGACTAATACAGAGAGTAAGGGAGTTTGGGAAGGGCAGACAATAAACAAATAAATAATATAATTTCAGATGGTGATAAGTGTCATAAAGACAATAAGGTATTGATTTTCACAAGGGTGCCAAAACTATCTGGAGGAAGGAAAACTGTTAAAAAATGGTGGTGAAACAACTGAATATCCACATGCAAAAGAATGAAGTTAGACCTCCATCTTACACCATATACAAAAAATAACTCAAAATGGATAAAGATATCAATATAAGAGAATATAAGTGTAAATCTTTGTGACCTTGGATTAGGCCATGGTTTCTCAGATATGAGACCTAAAGTACAAGCAGTGAAAGAAAAGTAAGTATAATAAATTGGGCTTCATAAAAATTCAAAAGTTTTGTGCTTCAAAGGGCCCTATCAGGAAACCGAAAGACAACTCACATTCTGGGAGAAAATATTTGCAAAATCATATATCTGATAAGGGCCTAGTATCCAGAATATATAAAGAACTCTTACAAGCAAACAGTAAAAGAAAACTCAATTTAAAAAATGGGCAAAAGGAATGCTGCTAAGAGATGCCAAGAAGAATCTGAACTGACAGGCCTGGCTGGGTTCTTCCTTTCAGTCTATGAGCATTCGATCTTACTTTTTGTCCCATCATATTTCCATACTTTGCTGAACCATGTTAATGTTTATAAACATGGGCAATTTCCCCTGGATCTCTGAGTCTTCATTCTGAAGACAGCTGTGTCACATGAGCTGTGATAAAATAACTTTGTTATGCTCTTCTCCTATTAGAAAAACAATGGAAGCAATGGACACAGACTCCAAAAGCAGGGAGGGGGAGGGGAGGCAAGGGTTGAAAAACTATCTGTTGTGTGTTCACTATTTGGGTGATGAGTTCACTAGAAGCCTAAACCCTAACAGTATGCAATATACCTATGTACCAAACCTGCATATGGACCCCTCTGAATTTATAATAAAAAAAAAAGTGACTGTTCCCTTCTTCTGCCTCTGAATAAACTTCTACCATAATGTTCCCCTCCCCCGCAGAATGAGCAAAAGGCCAGGCATGGTGGCTGACGCCTGTAATTCCTAGTATTGTGGGAGGCTGAGGCGGGAAGATTGCTTGAGCCCAAGAGTGCGAGACCAGCCTGGACAACATAACAAAACACCATCTCTACTAGAAATGAAAAAAAAGAAAAATAGCCGGGTGCAATGGCACATGCCTGTAGTCCCAGCTACTCAAGTGGCTGAGGTGGGAGAGTCACTTGAGTCTGGGAAGTCAAGGCTGCAGTGAGCCGTGATTGCACCACTGCACTCCAACCTGGGTGATAGTGAGACCCTGTCTCAAAAAATAAAAATGGGCAAAGATTTGAATAGATATCTTTCCAAAGAAGATATACAAATGGCCAATAAGCACATGAAAAAAATACTCAGCATCATTAGTCGTTAGGGAAACGCAAATCAAAATCACAAGGAGATACCATTTCTTACCCACTAGGATGGCAAAACTAAGGAAGATGATGACAAGTGTTGACAAGGCTATGGAGAAACTGGAACCCTCATACACCACTGGTGGGAACACAAAATGGTTCAGTCACTTTGGCAAACAGTTCCTCAAAAAGTTAATGAGAAAGTAGGGAGAGGGAATAGAGAGAAAGTGGGCATAGGGTAGTGATGGGATTATTTTAAGAGAAGTTTTCAGTAAGAAGGTAACATCTGAGTGGAGTGTTTGTTGAATTAATGACTGGAGAAAGCACATAAACTTTGCTCTGCTCCCAGTTCTCTCTTCTTTTGTTTGTAAATAGCCTTTCTTTGACACATAAAACATTAGATTGTATCCTTCGCTACTCCAGTTCTACAAATTTTTGTAAAAGTCACTCTCAGGAAATAAAAGTCATCATTCTTTGATGAAAATGTTGGCCTACAATGCTTCCTGGCAGAATTAGTTAATAAGCAGCTCTCTAAGTCCTAATAATTCCGTACATATCTTTATCTTTATTTATTTATTTTTTTTTTGAGATGGAATCTCGCTCTGTCACCCAGACTAGAGTTCAGTGGCACTATCTCGGCTCACTGCAACCTCTGCCTCCTGGGTTCAGGCGATTCTCCTGCCTCAGCCTCCTGAGTAGCTAGGACTACAGGCACGTGCCACCACGCCCAGCTAATTTTTGTAATTTTAGTAGAGACTTCACCATGTCAGTTTAGTAGAGACTGTTTAGTAGAGGGCTTCACCATGTTGGCCAGGCTGGTCTGGAACTCCTGACCTCAGGTGATCCGCCCACCTTAGCCTCCCAAAATGTTGGGATTACAGGCATGAGCCATCATGCTTGGCCAGGAAAGCACTTTAACTGGAAGTCAGAGTTGCTTGCTTGCAATCAGGGTATTACAACCTTGACAGTATTAACATATTGGACCAGATAGTTTTTTTGTTGTTGTTGTGGAGGCTTCCTGCGCATTGTAACATGTTTAGCAGCATCTCTGGGCTCTACTCACTGGATACTGGTGGCATATTCTCAGTCATGATGATCTTAGATATCTCAAGACATTAACCAATGCTGCCTGCGGGGGCAAACATTGTCCTTGGTTGAGAAACACTGCTTTAGAAAAAGATGCATTGTCAAGAATCCTGCTATGGAGGTCTGGAAAACCTACGAAGTGTCCCATAAGGAAGTCAGTGTATCCGTTTCCTGGGGTTGCTGTCATAAGGCACCACACATTTAGCAGTGTGAAACAACACAGGTATATTGCCTTACAGTTCTGGAGGGAGGGCAGAGGTCCAGCAAAGATTCCACTGTGCTACCGTCAAAGTGCTGGCAGGGCTGTGTTCCTTCTGGAAGTGCTCCAGATAATCCCTTTCCTTGCCCTTTCCAGCTTTTCCAGACAGCCCTCATTCCTTGGCTCACAGTTCCCAGCCAGCAATGGCATCACTTTGATCTCTGATTCCATTGTCATTCACTTCTCTGACTCTCACCCTCCTGCCTAAGGACCCTTTGGATTAAACTGGGCCCATCTGGCCAGGTGTGGTGACCCATGCCTGTAATCTCAGCACTTTGGGAGGTCAAGGTGGGTGGATCACTTGAGGCCAGGAGTTTGAGACCAGCCTGGGCAACATGGTGAAACCCTGTCTCTACAAAAAAAAAAAAAAAAAAATTAGCTGGACATGGTGGCTGGTCCCCATGGTCCCAACTACTTGAGGTGGGAGGATCACTTGAGCTCCGGAGGCATAGGTTGCAATAAGCCAAGATCAAGGCAGTGCACTCTACCCTAGGTGACGGAGTGACACCCTGTCTCAATAAAATAAATAAGTAGGGCCCATCTGGATAATCCAGGATCCTCTCTCCATCACAAGGTTCTAAACTTAATCACACCTGCTAAGTCCCTTTGGCCACGTAAGGTAACATTCACACATGCTACAGATTAGAAGATGGACATTTTGGGGAGCATTATTCTGCCCATCAGTGACAGGGGAGTGGGGGCAGGGAAGTGCTGAGTAGAGAAGGGTGGGGTCCCTGACAAGGGCTCCACCCTCGGGCCTGTGCCCACGGACCCAAGTGAGAACAAGCATTTCTGTTTTTGCGCCCAAAAAGTTGCCTTTTGGCCCACCACGCCCCCCATCTTGTACCCTTATAAGCCCAAGACCTTAAGTGGACACAAACACAAGTGGCTGGACGTTGAGAGGAGCAGTGGGGCGGAAGAGCACACCGACAGACACCAGCAGACACCGGCATACCATCTGGGGCAGGACGACGTGGCATTCGATTGGGGGCAGTCAGAGGAGAGTCTGTCCGCTGGGCAGCCCGACTGCAGGGAAGACTACTTTCCCACTCCATCCCCTTCTGGTTCCCCATCCACCTCAACTGAGAACAACCTCCACCATTCAATAAAACCTTGCACCCATCCTCCAAGCCCACGTGATTCAATTTTCCCAGTACCCTGGGACAAGAACTCAGGATACAGAAAGCCCTCTGTCCTTGCAATAAGGCAACGGATCTAATTGAGCTGCTTAACACCAGCTGCCTGCAGACGGCAAAGCTCAAAGAATAAACTGTAACGTGCCCACTGGGGCTTTCTTTGGGAGCTGTAAACACTCAACCCTAGATGCTGCTGTGAGGTTGGAGCCCAAAAAAGCTCCCCAAGACCTGCTTATCTGCAGGTTCCCACTAGGGGTTTGAGCAGCGGGGCACCAAAGAATCGAGCCACACCCTGTGGCATAATCTGCAAAGGGAATGAGGGAACTTTTCCCGTTTCATCAGTATTTGGGCACATGTCAACTAGAGGGCATTGAGTATCCACACTGCACCGGAACTAGTTAAGTAATTACCTGAACTTTTTCCTCTTCCCTCCCTTCCTGCCTCTAGAAACTGGCAGCAGTTGAGCAAGCAGGGAAAGGAAGGTGAGGAAAAGAGATTTTATCAGATCCATTCTCATTGCTGGAACTGGGGTAAAGCTCTGTGGCCCAGGCCTTGCTGGAGAGAGGAGAGCACCTTAAAATGAGATGGGAGATAACAGTTTTGATTGCAATAGGACTGAACCTTTTTTTAATCTTTTACCTAAAAATAATGTTGTTTTGATTTCTGACATGTCTAGACGTGGAAGGTTGCTCTTTTATAAATGCAGAAGAAAGCTGTTAAACAGTAAAACCAAAGGCAGTGATGGAAAGAGAAAAAGTTATCCTTCGTGGTGCTTTGTAGAATCCCGTTCTTTGAATAAACCTGGAACCAGATGATTTTAGGGGAGGGGATTTCAAAATTCTATGAAGCCACCTCATGGACTGTGAAGGTCTTCCTAGAGAGGGTGAGGTTGCTGGGAGTTGTGCCAGTTGGTTCCAGGAGACTGAGAGGTGGTGCCTTGAGAAGCCCACATTTTTTTTTTTCCCTAGGACCACCGGATGTTTTTCTGTTACCTAGATGTTTGGGGAAGGCAGTAGAGGAAGGAGATAAGAGAGAAGTGTGAGAGAAAAGTGGAAAGACCTGGACTGAGAGCCACCAGCCTTCTTGTGAGAGAAGAATACATAGATAATATTTTAAATCTGTGCTGGCGGAAAATTCTGGGGCATGTGGCCACCAAAGGGAGGGAGGTACAGCTTGCCTCTCTGCAATCAAACTTTAAAATGCTTCCAATTTGTAAATGGATGGCTTGCTTTAACGCTAAAGCTGTAACTAGGGAACTTTCCTGGGTTTCTTGAGGACACCAATCAAATGTCTAAACCCAAGTTTCTCCCCTCATTGCTGGGTGAGCCTTCATCCTGAGTCCTTCACTTTTCTGGGATCCAGGAACATAGTAGGACAGGTTACTCAAACACTAAAACTTTGAGTGGAAATTGTTAATCTAAAACCAAAATTAGTTATGGTTTTTTATTGTATGTGATATAATTAAAAAGTAATATATTTATATATAATTTTGGTTTTTAAAATATATATATATATATTTTGAGACAGGTTCTAACTTTCTCGCCCAGGCTGGAGTGCAGTGGCATGATCACAGCTCACTGCAACCTCCGCCTCGTGGGCTCAAGTGATCCTCCCACCTCAGCCTCCTGAGTAGCTGGGACCACAGGCACCACCATGCCCAGCTAATTTTTGTATTTTTGTAGAGATGAGGTTTTGCCATATTGTCCAGGCTGGTCTCAAACTCCTAAGCTCAAGTGATCTGCCTTTCTCAGCCTCCCAAAGTGCTGGCATTTCAGGCATGAGCCACGTTGCCCGGCCCTATTTATATATAATTTTGAAGACAATTTTAAGAATTCTGTAAACCAAAAATTAAATTCCAGGCCCCCCAACATCTGAATGGACCCCTTCTCTTGGCCAAGGGCATTGCAAAGTTAACCTGAAAAATGCATTCAGGCCATGATAGAAATGAGGAGTCGGACATGCTTCATTACATCCTCCTTCCTTTTGGAATTCAGGCCCAACTGACCAGCATTAACATAAACACAGACCTTAAGACTGATAGACTGTCCGTCTGATAATAAATATTTATGATCTATTCTCTCTGAAGCCTGCTACCCGGAGGCTTATCTGCATAAAACCTTAGTCTCCACAACCCCCATATTGTAACCTAGACATTTCTTGCTATTGATTCCAGGCTTGTAGATGATAACTCAACCTATTATCAATCAGAAAATTTTTGAATTTGCCTATGACCTGGAAGCACCCCCTTCTAGTTGTCCCACCTTTCGGGACTGAGCCAATATACATCTTATATTGATTGATGTCTTTTGCCTCCCTAACTGTATAAAATGAAGTTGTAGCCTGTCCACTTTGGGCATATATTCTCAGGATCTCTTGAGGGCTGTGTCATGGGCCACGGTCACTCATACTTGGCTCGGAATAAATCCCTGCAAATATTTTACAGAGTTTACCTGTTTAGGTTGACAATTAAAAAGTGGCAAATATATTCTGGTTGTAGTTTTTCCATAAAAAGAGATACAGTGATTTGGGTCTTTTGCTTGTTTTTGTTTTTTGTTTTTTTGCAGGGGGGACGGGGTTGGGGAGATGGAAGATTATAGAGCACCAAAAATGGTTGTGTGTTACATGAAGGGAACAAGATGTTGGAATATCTGTTTGAATGGAATGGAATATTCAGGGTAAAGTGCAGCAGGTCATGAAGATAATGCAATAAGACATAGGTATTTTGTGCCTTCCACATTAGTATAGGGCCTGAGGGAAATGCAAAGCTGGAGAACTGGGCTCAGTCCTCAACAGAGCTGCAGGTCCAGAGAGAAGAGCCACATAAGAGACTGACATGGTGGGTGGGAGGGAGGGAGGAGTGATAAGAGTTCAACAGAATTAACCTGTCTCTAGGTCCTAAACAGGATTGAACTGTGAAAGCTCTACTCCAGGTTCACTGCAGATATTGGAAGTAAGACAGCATTTATATACTTACCTCTGTGGGTGCATGCTATCATCATGCCAAAACGTTACTAGAATTATCTGACAAAGGAAAGAACCTGTGTAGCTGTATGTTTTGCTCAGGTGGTGGGCAGAAGTGTGCAGCTGAAGCTGAATTCTGTCTCTCTCCGTGTATTTGTCCCTGTTTATTTGGGGACAGGTGCATTTTACTTTTAAATTGCATGTAGTCAAGTCTTATTTTCTAAATTAAAGAGAGATGCCTGTCCATGTGTTAGGCTACCAATAAATAAATTGGTTGAGGGAAGGAAGTTGGAAGAAAGAAAAGTGGAAAGAAAGGAAGGAGGTAAGGAAGAGAAGGAATGAGGGAAGGAAAGAGGGAGGAAAGAAATGAAGACCTCCCTGTATGTGTATGTGCTTCTGTGCACTATCACATGGATTTACTACAAGGAATGGCATCTGAGGTTATGGAGGAAGTGAAATCTGTGGGGGACTCTGAGGCTTTGGGCTGTGGCAGGAAAGCAGGAAGTCTTCTTTGGTGCCAGATCTCTTTGGAGGTTTGTGGTGGGGAGGAATGTGACTGTTCTTCCTCCGCAAGTGAGGGTAACAAATGTGACCATGATGATGGCATAGCAACCCTGTTGCTTGCCAGTCAGCTCACGGTCCCTTGTAAGGCAGATTACCTCTAAAGAGCTGCCAAATTTCCTTTCGCTGGGAGCATCAATACAGCAAATGCCAGAGAGCCCTGTGTCACCTTCATTTACTGTCTGCATTGGGACCACTTGCTTTATCTCCCTCCAGCAGCGAGTCCTCCCTCCTCTGTTCATATATTTGATGCGATCAGCCTTATGTTCCATGGTTGTATTTTTCAAAGGGAGAGAGGGTGGATCTCTACATTGTGTGATTCTCAGGAGGGATTGTGATTGCCCTCATTTAGGGAGTGTCCTTTGTTCTGGGCTGTGGCTTGCAAATGTGTGCATTATAAGGTGCCCGGAACTTGGATGGGTATAGTGAATATTAAATGTAAAGAATCTAGGTATATAGTGGGCCTTGATCAATATTTATGGAATTCAAAATGTTTAAATACTGAACTATTTGCTTTTCTTTGTTATTATTAGTATTATTATTAGTAGTAGTAGTATTACCACGCCTGGCTAATTTTTGTATTTTCAGTAGAGATGGGGTTTCACCATGTTGGCCAGGCTGGTCTCGAACTCCTGACCTCGTGATCCACCTGCTTCAGCCTCCAAAAGTGCTGGGATTACAGGCTTGAGCCACCACGCCCGGCCTCTTTGTTCTTAATTCTGTTTTCACTTGTTCTCTAGCCAAGGCCCCAAGTCTATAATGATCAAGAGGGTTGTTTTATTTTTGACAAGTGGAAACCCACATGTTTCTGAAAAGTGGAGTGGTGGTGGTGGTGGTGGTGGTGGTGGTGGTAGCATAATCTGGAAGACCCCTAAAGAAGGCGGTGCTACCTGCCATGTTTGACTTGGGGGTCAGAGCGAGAGTCTGAGTTGGAGAGTTGGGAAGCTAGAAAAATGAAGGACTAAAGTAAGAGATGTGCCTTATTCCTCCTTTTCCTTTTCCACATATCTTGAGAAAGAGAAAGGTTTTTAGTTCAGCAGAAAATGGGAGATGCTGGGGCAGAGATAGAAATGCTCCCCAAACATGGCAGGGACCTCCTTGTATTTCTCATTCTCCTTGCAGTTAGGTTGAGTTAAAGGAGATGCTACTAAAGAAATTTGAAATCTTAGGGTTAGACATGTGGGAATGCACTGCCTACCCTTCCATCTGGGCCGTGACACGGACTCATTCCCCCCAGTTTCCAGAGCTGTGTCCTTTTCATTCCTCTTTCCAAATCCACCTCCACTCAAGCTTTCAATCTGTGCCTGGGCTCTGGTTTGAATGAGCCACTGATTTATTTGCGGCCACCGGGGATCTGGAGTGCAGATGCAAATGGCAGTTTTCCCTGGTAAGTGTTGGTGACAATTGGATCTTTCTCTGATTTGCATTCCCAAGGCCTGCAGGTTTTCAGAAAATCACATCTTATAGGCAGTTCGGGGGCGGGGGGGTTTATTTTCAATGTCAGCTACAAATGCCAGCCCATGATAATTCTTAGAATGAAAGATCTCTCATTTGCAAGGGAGAGGATAGTTAGAGCCAGAACCATTCATTTAGCAAAAATTTGGGCCCAAAAATATATATATAGGAGAAGGGATTGTTGGTGGGTAGAGAGGCCTGGAGATCAAGAGCAAGAGATGAGATAAACACAAGTTTGGAAGCCATTGGCTTGTGGGGGGACCTGAGCACTTAGAATGGAGGAGACCCCTCAGGGAGAGCTTGTAGGGAGAGAGAGAAAGGTGCATCCTGGCCCCATCCTGGGCATTTCTCTTTGAAATTCAACCTTGTTCTAATTCATTTCTAATTCTAATATCAGCAGTGAGGGTTCATCTAATCTATTCTCATCACTTCTTGAGCCTCTCAGCTCTCACTGGTCTTGGCTCTTGCCTGGAGATAATTTTACTCAAAATTCTAGTCCAGGATTTAGAATTGGTCTAAGTACAGATGTGCATCAGGAGGCTATTTCAAAATCCCAGATGAGCTCATACATAAAGTAAGGATTCATTTTTTATTTTGTGAACCAATTGTGTAAAAAAAAAATGCACACTAGGAAAGTAATTCATTTAATTTCCATAACCCACCCCCCCACCCGCCTACAAGCCCCCCTCCCCCATCCCATGCAATCCACCTCATAGGTAAAAACATATTCTGGGCAAACTGACTCATTTCATGTCACATTTATCCCACTCAAGATTGTCCCTCCTGCTTTGAGCCTGGATTCCGTGTAAAGGTGGAAGGTGATTTGGGCTGGTCTCCAGGCAGTCAACACCTGCAACCTATTTTCTTCTCATCACGACACCTACATTCAGTGTCACCTTTTCTTTTCCCTTGGGCTGCCCCCTCTTGCTCACCCCCATGTTCCAATGCCAGCAGCTCTGTCTTTGTGCACAGCCATGCTTGTTGTTCAGCAGCATTCCTCATTAGAATCCCATTACTTGATGGTCAGAGTAGGGTCTCCATGGTGATACAGGCACAAGTGTAGCCAGTATTCTGCCACTGCATCTTACCTACTTGGCAGGCAAGCTAGAGTTGGCCTAACTTCTGCTTTTATCATTTATGTGTTTGTTCTTATGCTTTTAGGAAAAAAAATTCCTGAAATAATGGTGAAGGACAGCAAGTATTTGTCTAGAGTGCATGCTAAGAAGTCTCACATAGATGTTTTTCTTTAAGTATCCTGACCACTTAACATATTGATGAAGACCTCTTATTTCTAGGTTAACAATCAGCTGATACCGACTTAAGCTTTCTGGACATTTTCTATGAAACAAATTTTTGCCAGTAAGAAAAGGAAATTGGGAGCTGCCACTGCTTAATTAATTTGAAGCTTTGATAAGCTTTGCCAGAGAGTCGCATAACAGAATTAGCAAGTTTCTTAACAGGTGAGAAAGCACATGAGCATAAACAAAAATAGGATAAGACTATCATCAATGGGGTTTATGCACCAGCTTAAAAAGCCAGTTTGGGGGACTTTTATGACTCCAAATTAAGATTTGTGCAATATAAGATTGTCCAGGATAAAATATTTTGGGCACCAAATATTAAGCTTCTGAAATAGACCCAGAGGTTCTTGTATGATAAAAAAAAGTATGTATAAAATTTTGATTTGATTTTTTAAATAATGTGTTCACTACTTCCCTTTCTTCTGAGACTCCATAGAGACAAAAATATCATAATACTAAAGAGAAGGGAATGAGGATGGCCAAGAGCAGACTAGAGATTTCATCCTATTTCTTGGTTGTGGACAATCAGAAAAAGCATATTGTAGATGAAGTGGAGTAAAGGATGCTCAGAATTTGCATGTGATGGGCCTCTGGGAATGTGGTGGCTGATCAGGCTGCTAGAAGCCTGGAGGGCCTTGGCTATCGGATTCCTAGCTTTGGATAGCAGGAGTGAGACATTGTGCAAAAACCAGAGGCATCATTAAAATTCTGTCTGCCATATAGCTGCATCGTTGATGCCTTCCAATGCCTTCCTTGCCACTGCATACAGAACCATCGAAAACCTTCATATTGACAATTCTTTTCTAGAAAAATTAAATACATTTCCAAGGAAGAACTAGCGCTTCAGGTGCAGATATTTGCACATAGATTAAACCCTTTTTTTATTATGGCATTTTGAATTTCCAGGCTAATGTCAGATTCCACACCCACATACCTAAAAGAGGAGCCAGCCTGTCAAGGTGGCCCAGTTACAAAAGAGAGCTTCCAATCAGCCTTTCCATTCAGGAGACCGTTCTACTGAAGAATGATACCTACTTACCCAAAACAGCCTTTCCTTTTCCTTCATGAATTACTAATCAAGATGATCAGAAATAGGAACAAAATCCACAGCCTGAAAGAGAAAGACCGAGATAAACACCAAGAGTGAATTACCCCGAAGAAATAAAGATCAAAGAACACAAAAAATTTAAGCTTGTGTCCTTAGAGGAGGCACAGAAGATATTGCATCCATAAAATAAGAAGGATGCTATTAAAAATAAACAATTAAGAAATGAGAAGGTGAAAATGTAAATTAGTTAGTCATCATGGAGAACAGTATGGAAATTCCTCAACAGTTAAAAATAGAACTAGCCATATGATCCAGCAACCCCACTGCTGAGTATATGTCCAAAGGAAATCACTGAGAGGTATCTGCATTCTCAATGTTTATTGCAGCACTGTTTACAAGAGTCAAGATGTGGAATCAACTTACGTGTTCACCAATGGATGAATAGAGAAAGAAAATGTGTTTTATATATACACAGTGGAATACTATTTAGACATAAAAAATAATTGGAATACGGCCTGCACAGTGGCTCACACCTGTAATCCCAGCACTTTGGGCGGCCAAGGCGGGCAGATTGCCTGAGGTCAGGAGTTCAAGACCAGCCTGGCCAACATGGTGAAACCCTCTCTCTACTAAAAATACAAAAATTAGCCCAGCGTACTGGTGCACGCCTATGATCCCAGCTACTTGGGAGGCTGAGGTAGGAGAATTGCTTGAACCCAGGAGGCAGAGGTTGCAGTGAGCCAAGATCGCACCAATGCACTCCAGCCTGGGCAACAGTGTGAGACTCCATCTCAAAAAAAAAAAAATTGGAATACTATCATTTGTGGCAACATGGGTAAACCTAGAGAACATTATTTTAAGTGAAATAAGCCCGGCACAAGAAGACAAATACTGCATGATCTTACCAATATGTGGAATCTTAAAAAGTTGATCTCATAGAAGTAGAGAGTAGGATAGTGGTTACCAGAGGCTGGAGAAGATAGTGAGATTAGGGGGCAAATGGGGAGAGATTTGTCAATGACTACAAAGTTACAGTTAGATAGGAGGAATTAGTTCTGGTGTTCTATTGCACAGTAGGGTGACTATGTTAGTTAACAATGTTGTGTATTTCAAAATAGTTAGAAAGTCCGGGCACAGTGGCTCAAGCCTGTAATCCCAGCACTTTGGGAGACCAAGGAGGGTGGATCACCTGAGGTCAGTTCAAGACCAGTCTGACCAACATGGTGAAACCCCACCTCTACTAAAAAAATACAAAAATTAGCCAGGCATGGTGATGCATGCCTGTAATCCCAGCTACCTGGGAGGCTGAGGCAGGAGAATCACTTGAACCTGGGAGGCAGAGGTTGCAGTGAGCCAAGATTTCATCATTGCACTACAGCCTGTGCAATAGACAAACCAACAAACAGACAAACAAACAAAACAAACATCAAAATAGGAAAAGTTTGAATGTTCTCACTGTAAAGAAATGATAATTGTATGAGGAGATAGATATATTAAATATCCTGGTTTGATGACTACACAATTTATACATGTATTAAAATATCACATTGTACCTCATAAATATGAGTAATTGTTAAATGCCAATTAAAAACAAAGTAAAAAAGACACAAGAGGCTTTCAGATATTTAAAGTATGATTTAAAATTACATCCAGGTAATATATGATTATAGTAAAAACAAGATGAAGTCAAGGTAATCTCTCAGAATTCAGAGCAAAACTCAATCATGAAAAAGATAAAGGAAAAGGTGAGAGACACAGTTGTTTAACCCAGGAGGTCTAAGATCTGACTGAAAGAAGTTTTAGGTAGTGAAGTTAGAGACAATGGAGGGAAAAACATTATTATTTTTTTAAATAGAAGAAAAAATTTCAGTGCTGACAAAAAACATGTTATTTTAATTGGTAAGCCCAGAGTTGGTCTTACGTAATTTTATTTATTTATTTATTTATTATTATTATACTTTAGGTTTTAGGGTACATGTGCGCAATGTGCAGGTTAGTTACATATCTATACATGTGCCATGCTGGTGCGCTGCACCCACTAACTCGTCATCTAGCATTAGGTATATCTCCCAGTGCTATCCCTCCCCCCTCCCCCCACCCCACAACAGTCCCCAGAGTGTGATGTTCCCCTTCCTGTGTCCATGTGTTCTCATTGTTCTATTCCCACCTATGAGTGAGACTATGCGGTGTTTGGTTTTTTGTTCTTGTGATAGTTTACTGAGAATGATGATTTCCAATTTCATCCATGTCCCTACAAAGGACATGAACTCATTATTTTTTATGGCTGCATAGTATTCCATGGTGTATATGTGCCACATTTTCTTAATCCAGTCTATCATTGTTGGACATTTGGGTTGGTTCCAAGTCTTTGGTATTGTGAATAATGCTGCAATAAACATACCTGTGCATGTGTCTTTATAGCAGCATGATTTATAGTCCTTTGGGTATATACCCAGTAATGGGATGGCTGGGTCAGGGATCTAATTAAACTAAAGAGCTTCTGCACAGCAAAAGAAACTACCATCAGAGTGAACAGGCAACCTACAAAATGGGAGAAAATTTTCGCAACCTACTCATCTGACAAAGGGCTAATATCCAGAATCTACAATGAACTCAAACAAATTTACAAGAAAAAAACAAAAAACCCCATCAAAAAGTAGGCGAAGGACATGAACAGACACTTCTCAAAAGAAGACATTTATGCAGCCAAAAAACACATGAAAAAATGCTCACCATCACTGGCCATCAGAGAAATGCAAATCAAAACCACAGTGAGATACCATCTCACACCAGTTAGAATGGCAATCATTAAAAAGTCAGGAAACAACAGGTGCTGGAGAGGATGTGGAGAAATAGTAACACTTTTACACTGTTGGTGGGACTGTAAACTAGTTCAACCCTTGTGGAAGTCAGTGTGGCGATTCCTCAGGGATCTAGAACGTAATTTTCATCAAGTGGAACATTCACTACAAATTTACTAAGACATGTTCATTCTCCCCTCTTTCTCCTGAAAAAAACATCAATTTTGTTTAGTGTGGAAGTGTGCACAATGAAAAATCATTTCTCGTACAGAGTTCCTTGCAGGGGTGTCCATGTGACCCAGCTCTGCCTGTCTGCATAAAATGCATTTGATTTTAAAAATTGGAGGTAAGACTGACATACTAAAAGGTGTATATATTTAATGTATATATTTTGATGAGTTTGAAGACAAGCATATACCTATGTAAACCATCACCATAAACAATGCCATAAACATAACCATCACTTCTAAATGTAGATGCGATGCCTTGGCTGGGTGCAGTGGCTCATGTCTGTAATCCCAGCATTTGAGAGACCGAGGTGGGCAGATCTCTTGAGCTAAGGAATTTAAGACCAGCCTGGGCAACGTGGCAAAACCCCGTCTCTACTAAAAATACAAAAATTAGCCAGGCATGGTGGCATGTCCCTGTAGTCCCAGCTACTTGGGAGGCTGAGGCAGGAGAATTGCTTGAGCCAGGAGGTGGAGGCTACAGTGAGCCAAGATCATGCCACTGCACTCCAACTTGGGTGGCAGAGGGTGAGCCTGTGTGGAAAAAAAAATGTGATGCCTCATTGTGGAGAAGCCATCTGTGACAATAAACAAGAAAGTAAGTGACAAGAAAAGAGTGGTAGGACAGGAAGGATCCTGGGTCTTTCATGATTGCATGGAGCATTTTGTCCAGCCTCTAGACTTCATGTTACATTAAAAATATTAGTCATTTTATGGTCACTGTAGCTAGATTTCTGTTATGTGAAGTTGTACAATACTAGTGAATCACCAAAAATAAAGAGAAGACCCTAAAAACTTCTAGAGAAAAAGAATGTGAAAATGTACAAATGAAAAAGACACATTGCTTTCAGATTAACAATTTGTAACAAGGTGATATGGTTTGGCTCTGTGTCCCCACCCAAATCTCATCTTGAAGTGTAGTTCACATAATCCCCATGTGTCATGGGAGGGACCTGGTGGGAAATGATTAGATCATGGGGGTAGTTTCCCTCATGCTGTTCCCGTGACAGTGAGTGAGTCTCATGAGCTCTGATGGTTTTGTAAGCGTCTAGCATTTTCCCTGCTTGCACTCATTCTCTCTCCTGCTGACCTATGAAGGGGTGCTTTCCACCGTGATTATAAGTTTCCAGAGGTCTCCCCAGCCATGTGGAACTGTGAGTTAACTAAACTTCTTTTCTTTATAAATTACTCGGTCTCAGATATTTCTTCATAGCAGCATGAGAATGGACTAATACACAAGGAATCTTAGAAGATAATGAAATGTATTTTAAGTTCTTAAGGGAGATTATTTTAGACCTAAATTATATACTCAACAAAACTACCAATCAAGAATGAGGGCAAAATAAAAATATTATAAACATTCAAGGACTGAGAGAGTTTACGTTCTCAGGTCACTTTTCTGAGGGAATTACTTAAGGATGTGTTCCAGCAAGAAAGTGAGAAAATAAATGAAGGGTAAGATACGAGATCTAGAAAATATTTAATGGATATAATTCAGACATTCAGTGAAGGAATTTCCAAATGTGGGTCAGGATTAGGGCACAATTGTTGAGACTAAAATAAGAGGATAGAGGGCTTTGAAAACGGTGCTCCTGGAGCAAAAAAAGCAGATTACATCTACTTGGTAGTAGTGTGATTACAAAGCTGAGTTACTATGAGGAGACAGTAAAACATACGTGTATATTTTTTGGAGGAGGGATCCAAACAACATAAAATAAAGCAACTGAGTAGAATTATTACAAACCCAACCTCTTGAATGCTACTGAGTCAGTGATGGATAATAAGAAAATAAAATGCATTCGATTTTAAAAATTGGAGGTATGACTCATGTACTAAAAGGTGTATATATTTAATGTATATATCTTGATGAGTTTGAAGACAAGTATATACCTATGTAAACCATCACCATAAACAATGCCATAAACATAACCGTCACTTCTAAAAGCTTTTTCCCTCCTTCTTTTTTGTGATAAGGATATTTAACATAAGACTTTCCCTTTTAACAAGTTTGAAAGTAGTATACAATACAGGATTGTTAACTATATGCACTGTGCTATACAGCAGATCTCTAGGACTTACTCATCTTGTATAACTGAAACGTTGTACTTTTTGACCCAAATCTTCTCAATTCTTCCTTCCTTCAGTCCTTAGTAACCACTACTCTACTCTCTGCTTCCATGGGTTTGACTATTTTAGATTTCTAATATAAGTGGGATCATGTAGTATTTGTTCTTCTGTGTTTGGCTTACATCACTTAGCATAATATCCTCAAGATTCATCCATTTTGTTGCCTGTGATAGGATTTCCTTCATTATAAGGCTGAATAATATTCCACTGAGTGTGAGTGTATGTGTGTGGTATGCATATATACGTACATACATATATATATTATATATACACACAAATGGATAAATACTGCATTTTCTTTATCCATTTATCCGTCAATTGACACTTAGGTTGTTTTCAGTATTGGCTGTTATGGATAATGCTGCAATGAACATGAGAGTGCAGATACTTCTTAGAGATAGTGATTTCATTTCTTTTGGATATATATCAAGAAATAGGATTGCTGGATCATACGGTAGTTCTATTTTTAATTTTTTGAGGTTCTTTTTCCATAGTGTCTGTACCAATTTACATTTCCACCAACTATACTTTTTTTCCATATAGTGCCTGTAGAAATTTACATTCCCACCAACAGTCTACAAGAGTTTCATTTTCTCCACATCCTACCAACATTTGCTACTTTTTCTTTTTTGATAACAGCCATTCTAACATGATATATCATCGTTATTTACGTTTTCCTGATGATTAGTGATGTTGAGCGCCTTTTCATATGCCTTTTGGCCATTTGGATGTTTTAAGAAATGTATATTCAAATCTTTTGCCCATTTTTGAATCAGGCTATTATTTTGCTATTGAGTTGTAGGACTTCCTTATGTTTTGGATATTAGTCTTTTATCAAATATATCTTTTGCAAATATTTTCTCCTGTTCAGTAGGTTGCCTTTTCACTTTGCTGATTGTTTTCTTTTTTGTGCAGTTTTTAATTTGATATAATGTCATTTGTCTGTTTTTCTTTTGTTGCCTATGCTTTTGGTGTCGTATCCAAAAAATCATTGTCAAGGCTAACATCAAGAAGGTTTGCCTTTTTTTTTTTGAATTTTATTGTTTCAGGTCTTACATTTAGATCTTTAACTTATTTTAAGTTTTTTTTTTGTATGGTGTATGATAAAGGTCAAATTTTATTTACTGTATGTGGGTATCTAGTTTTCTGACACTATTTACTGAAGAAGATACTATCCTTTCCTGATTGTATATTCTTGCCCTTCTTGTCAAAAATTAGTTTACTGTAAATGTGTGGATTCATTTCTGGGAACTTCATTCTGTTCCACTGGTTGATATGTATGTTTTTATGCCACTGCCATATTGTTTTGATTTCTATAGCTTTTTAATATATTTTGAAATCAGGAAGTGTGATTCCTTCCTTTTTTTTTCTTCTTGCTCCAGATTGCTTTGGCTACTGGGGCATCTTATGGTTCCACGTAAATTTTAGATTTTTTTCTATTTCTATAAAAATGCCATTGCAGTTTTGATGGGATTACATTGAATCTGCAGATCACTTTGGATATTGTGGACATTTTGACAATATTAATTATTCCAGTCCATGAACATGAAGAAATGTCTTTTCATTTATTTGTGACTTTTTCAATTTCTTTCATCAATGTTTCAAAGAATAAATCAAAAGGAAAATTAAAAAAACTATTTTGAGACAAATAAAATGGAAAGACAGCATATTAAAACTTATGGGATGCAGTAAAAGCAGCAGGAGAGAAGTTTACAGTGATAAACATCTACATTAAAAAAAAGATCTCAAATTAAAAACCTAAATTTACCCTTCAGGGAACTAGAAAAAGAAGAACAAACTAAGCCCTAAACTAAGTTTTTACTAGAGTTAATAAAAGGAAAGAAATAATAAGATTAGAGATGGAATAAATAAAATAGAAAATATTTTAAAACAACTTAATGAAATTAAGAGTTTGTTTTTTGAAAAGATAAACAAAATTGGTAAGATAAACAAAATCCTTTAAAAACTCTTCTAAAAAATAGAAGAAGAAACAGTACCAAACTAATTTTATGAGGTCAGCTTTATCCTGATATTAAAACCAGACAAAGACACCATATGAAAAGAAAACTACAGGCCAATATCCCTGATGAACATACATGCAAAAATCTAGAACAAAATACTGCAAAACGAACTCAGTAGCACATTGAAAACACCATGATCAGCTGGGATTTATTGTTGGGATGCGAGATAGCTCAACCTATGCAAATCAATAAATGTATACATTACATTAACAGAATGTAGAATAAAAGTTATATCATCATCGTAGCCAATGCAGAAAATCATTTGACAAAATTCAACACTTTTTCATGATGAAAACGTTCAACAAGTTATGTATAAAAAGAATGTGCCCCAACATAATAAAGGCCATATATCACATGATAAGCTCATAGCTCAAAGCTGATAGCTTTTCCTCTGTCAAGATCAAGACAAGGTTACCCACTCTTGCCTCTGCTATTCAACATAGTATTAGAAGTCCTTCCTAGAGCAATTAGGCAAGAGAAAGAAATAAAGGGCATCCAGTTTGGAAAGGAAGAAGTAAAACTATCTCTGTGTGCAGATGATATAATCCTATATGTAGAAAAGTCTAAAGACTACAAAAATCTGTTAGAACGAACAAGCAAATTCAGTACAGTTGCAAGATACAAAGTCAATATACAAAATCAGTACTGTTTATTTGCACCAAAAATGACCTATCTGATAATAAAATTTTAAAAAACTGTCAAAAATTATCACATCAAAAATAATGAAATACTTAGGAATAAACTTATAAAAGAAGTTGAAGGACTTGTACACAGAAAACTATAAAACACATTTGACTTTTATTGTGGAAATATTCTCCTTTGATTTGGGTCTATGGATTGTGTTATTGACCTTAATGGGAAGCAGTTTTCTATCTTGAGTTGAACAATATTTAGCCACAATATTAGAAATGCTATTTATTGGTTTTCCATATTTAAATCAACTTACAAATAAAGCATAGAAGACTGAACTATAGTTATAGAAAAGCATATGACAATGCAGAAGGAACATATTGCTTTCAGAAGTTATAAGGTGGAAAAGGGAAGGTGTTGAAGGAAGGATGGAGAGCTAATATACTCTTTTTATAAAGTGCATTTTATGGGCATTGAGTATAAATACTTGAATAAGAAATGGAAACTTACAATTATCACTTAACAATTTAAAGACAATGAAAACAAGAGCTGAAAATAGTAATACAACTCAAAATTTTAGAAGAGGACAGGGTCAATAGTTTCAGAGTAATGTAAGTGACATTCAGATTCTCACTTAAAAAGAAAATATAGAGGTGGGGTCTTGCTATGTTGCCCAGGCTAGTATCAAACTCCTGGCCTCAAGGAATCCTCCCGCCTCGGCCTCCCAAAATGTTGAGATTACAGGTGTGAGCCATAGCACCTAGCCAGAAAAAGAAATTCCCACTTTTTATAGTGATATGTCAATGAATATTATTTACAAATGGACAAAAAATATACATACATGTATATGTGTATGTATTTGGAATTGTGAGAGTGACCACCATAAAAGCTAAAGCCAGAAATTGATAGAAATGTTGCTTTTGGAAATGTTAATTGGGGTGAGACAGGAGACTGCTGCTTTTCACAAAACACCTTTTTTAGCATTTAATTTTTCCCCCAGAAACCAGTATTACTTTGATAATAATAATTTTGAAAGTTTCATCATTTTGAAACAACCAATTTTGCTTCTGCATTTTTTTAGGGAGAAGATTTAAAAATGAGTAATATTATTATGTTTTTGTAAGTCTTCCCAATCCATTTTTTAAAAAGGCCGTACATGAGAATTTGAGTTATGATGATTTTAACTTTCTACTAATCAGGCTATTTCACAAGAAAATAAAACCTCTCAATATTACCAGAAAGTAGTAGCAAACAATTATGACATGTGACATGTTTTCGCCAAATTACCTGTTACTAAGATGATTGGGAGCTGCTTGCTAAGAAATCTCATCATTTCCCATAAATATTTTCTCCCAGGTGGTTTTCGATGGCTTTAATTTTCTACTTCCAGCTGTCCATGGCAATGTTTTGACAGTTGTTGACTTAATGTTTTCAGCCCCTGAGAATTATGAGATAGGAAAAAGCATTTACAAAGTACACTTACCCATTTCCTCTGCATCCAGTGTATTATTCAAAATCCATTTTGTTAAGGTACAAGGAAGCATGCCATTATTTGAATACCAAATACTCTATTTTTTTAAACAACAACAAAATCCTCACTAGGGATCAAATGAAAGATAATAATGTTGTTTGTCTAACACACCTGGAACAGACATGTTTCTTCCTGGAAGGCTGTGAAAGGGTGTCAACAAAATGTCATATTACTTGTTAGCTTTTAAGGATGGTGGATCTGAGGAACAATGGCTAACACAGATAAGTCATTGGTCCAGTGAGGACCCCCAACAGGTGTGCATGTTTACAGACTGTCTTAGAGATTAGTTTAGAAATGGGAGCTGTTCCATTCACCTTTTTCCTTTTAGGAAGGTCTACCTTCTGGGGCCCTTTCCACTCCAAGTCAGAAGCCTGATGCCCAGAACCTACCCGGAATAGATTAAAACGATCTGTAGCATCTGTTTCTTGACTTGACAGTTTCAGGATTGTTCTTGCCTTTTGCTCTTTTGCTTTTATTTATCTCCTCTTAGAAGTCCATGGACATTAAAGTTCAGAAAATGAGACCCTTAAGAAGATTCACTGCAATTTCCTGAAGAGAAAAAAGAAATAGTGCCTCTATTTCAGAAGAGTTCCACCTAATACTTTGCAGAGGGGAATAGAGGGTAAAATAAGTTTTGTTTGGAAAATTTATCATAGGTCAAGTTCTGGAGACTGGTGATTCAACATTAGTTGTTACCCCGATACAGCTGCTTTCAATAACAGGTACGGCCAGCTTGTATCAGCCATTTACAATATATATATATATGTTATTTTAATTATTGTTCAGGACCCTCCTGTAAGATCAGCATTATTATCCTCCTCATTTTATAGATGAGAGAATTAAGATTTGCATAGGTTAGTTTTTTGCTCAAGAATAAACAGAGTAGATGGCAGAGACTTAGAACTTTAACTTGAATTTAACTACTGTTACCATTCCTTGCTTGTAGGCACTTTCTGCTCTGTGGTTATTTGGTTGTTGTTGCTGCTACTTTTGTTGTTAATTCAATTTTCTCTAAGATTCAACCTAATTTTCTTCTCAGAGCACTTTCTTAATTACTGTTTCCTCAGCATTTTGTTTTCAGTTTGTCTTTAGTCTTTTCTTTTTACAGGCACCTCTATCTGGCCTTTTCAACCCAACTGTAGGTTGTTACTCTTGGTCTAGTGCCAAGTGGGAGAAATTCTTTCTGCTAAATGGCCGGTGATATGGGAGACTTTATGTTATCACACGTATAATAGAGATGAAAGGGTCAGCTTGCTAGGGTTTATCATTCCAATGCTGACGGTGAATTAGCAACATTTTGTTTATTATATAGAAACCTGTTTACTGGGGCTCAAGAGAGCATTTCTTACATTTATTGGGCGACAGAAATATGTCCTCCCTTAATTCAAGTTAGCACACATTGAGAGTATTCCTGGCTGCCTGAGACTCACCATTGCATAGTGTATACTAATTCTTGACCAGATACGAAAAAATGTTTGTGGCTGAAACAAAACAAAGTTCTGGAAACATAGAGGATGGCAATGGATGTTGTTAGTATTATAATAGGCGTGACTAAATTCTCAAGGTTTAGTAGCACTGATATGGTTTGGCTGTGTCCCCACCCAAATCTCATCTTGAATTGTAGCTCCCACAATTCCCACATGTCGTGGGAGGGACCCAGTGGGAGGTAATTGAATCACAGGGACAGGTCTTTCCCATGCTGTTCTTGTGATAGTGAATAAGTCTCATGAGATCTGATGGTTTTATAAAGGGGAGATCCCTTGCACAAGCTCGCTCTTGCCTGCCACCATGTAAGATGTCCCTTCCACCATGACTGTGAGGCCTCACAATGTGAGTCAAACCTCTTTCCTTTACAAATTATCCAGTCGTGGGTATGTCTTTATTAGCAGTGTGAGAACAGACTAATACAAGCACACACCACAAAACAGCTCAGATTTTCTATTTATACATTTCTTAAATAGATTATATGGTAATACCATTGAAAATTCAGAAGATACAAAATGTATACAGTAAAAAGTCTTCTTCCTGCTTCTTGTCTCCCAGTCACATAATTTACATCTGTGGAAGAAAACAATATATAAATATTTCTGGGCCAGGCGCGGTGGTTCACGCCTGTAATCCCAGCACTTTGGGAGGCCGAGGCGGGCAAATCACGAGGTCAGGAGTTTGAGACCAGCCTGGCCAACATGGTGAAACACCATCTCTACTAAAAATACAAAAATTAGCCAGGCATGGTGGCAGGCGCCTGTAGTCCCAGCTACTCAGGAAGCTGAGGCAGGAGAATTGCTTGAACCCAGGAGGTGGAGGTTACAGTGAGCTGAGATCATGCCACTGCACTCCAGCCTGGGCAACAGAGCAAGACTCTGTCTCAGAAAAAAAAATTCCCATTTTCTAACTCTATTTTAAGAAAACAATATTATTAATTTCTTATTGTATTCTTCCAGAGAAAATTAGTGTATATGCAAGCACACATATATTTAATTATTTTTAACAACAGTGTTGAATGCAAATGATAGTATGTTAAATGCATTGCTTTTTTTTTGCACCTAATAGTACATTTGGAAGCCATTCCAAACACTTAAATACATTTGGTTCCTTTCTGTTTCTTTCTTTCTTTTTCTCGTGCCTCTTTTAATATTTTCTTTCTATAGCTTCTTACACTGAACCTTTGTATTGATATCAATTTGTATTGATGATATCCTGTGATTTTCCTATTTTTTCTATTATAAACAATGCTGTAACATGTAACCTGTGTACATATGTTATCTTTTATGTGTTCAATTATATGTATTCTTGTTTCACTAATGTAAAATTCTTGAGTGAAAGTATGTACCATCATAATTTTCATAGCTATTACTAAACTGTACTTGAGGCAGTAGCAATTAACACTTCCATCATTTATGAGCTCACCCAGTCCCTATGATCATCAGCACAGTGTGTTATCAAACTTTTTGATCTTTGTTAATCTGGTAGGTGAAAAAGTACATCTCAGAGTAGTTCTCATTTCTGTTACTCTTGTAGTAAGTCAGGCTGAGCATCCTTTACATTTTTTAAACAAACTTCTGAAAGGAACTTAATAAATTGGAAAAATCATCTAAATTTTATATAAAAACAGAAGATTACAAAAACTTTCTTTTTAGTATGAACCCAGTTTTGTTAAACTACATACACACACACACACACACACACACACTTTAAAAGTTGTCTCTGGGTTGAAGGATAATGGACGATTTTTAATTTTAAATATCTTTTCACATTTTATAAGCTTTTAATTTCTTAAAAGCCACCTTTATTTCATTTTCTGTAACTATCAGTTCATATCCTTTGCCAATTTTTAAATTCAGTAATTGTTCTTATTGATTTCTATGAGCTCTTAATATATTCAGAAAATTAATCTTTATCTGGAATGTGAGTGGCAAATATTATTTCCCAGCTTCTTGTTTGTCTTTGACTTTGCTTAGGTAGTTTTTGCCATGTAGTATCTTTTTACTTTATGTAACCAGATTAAATAAATCCTTTTATGCTTGTTTTTTCACTTATCATGGTTAGAAGGGTCTTCTCAACTCTAAAATTAACTTTGAAATCTCCAAAATTTCTTCTAATATTTAATAGTTCCTTTTTTAAATAAAAACATGAATTATTTGATTTATTTGGCCTAGTATAAGATGTGAGAGAGACATCCAAAATTTTTTTCCACTTGGCTAGCTAGTTGTTCTAACATAATTTCTTGAATAATCCATTATTCCTTTACTAATACCACTTTTACCATATACTAAACTGTCATTTTTCTGGATGTCTACTCTGTTTTATTGAGTATTGATTCCACTGTCACACTATTTTGTGTTTTTCAGCTTCATAACGTGTGTTATTTCATGGGGTTAGTCCTCCCTCATTACTTTTTCATTTTCAGAATGTTTCTGGCCATTCTTGCTTCATTATTTCCAGATTATGTTTATTATCTGTCTAAAAAATTTTTGGCATTTGTGTCAAATTACAGTAAATGTAGACTCATTTCAGGAAATGTTGTATCTAATGACATTGACACTTTCCACTCAATAGCATGGTAGCCTTTCTCCTGTTCAAGTCTTCTGTGTGTATACCTGAAGCATTTAAAAGTAGTCTTCATATAGATTGTGATATGGACAGGAGACTGCGAAATATTAGGTAGAAAAGGGCGGGTCCTTCTTGAAGCCCCACCCTCAAGCCTGGACTCGCAGCCCAAAGTGAGAACATGCATTTCTGTTTTCCCACTGAAATGTTGCCTTTTCCAAATTACCCTGGCCCGCTCCACCCCCGCCCCCCACATCCTGTGCCCATAAAAACCCCAGGCTCCACTAGCAGCAGAGCAGCAGAGGAGAGAAGAGAAAAAGCAGCTTAACATTGGCAAGAAGCAGCTTGACTTCAGAGGGTCGGCTTGATAGCTGGACCTTGGAGAAGAGATGGCCTAACTCCAGAGGAAGACCACCTTCCTGCTCCAACCACTTCCAAGCCCTTCATCCCACTGAGAGCCACTTTTATCAGCAATAAAATCCCCTGCATTTACCATGTTCAATTTGTTCCTGCGACCTGATTCTTCCTGGATGCCCAACAAGAGCTCGAGATACAGAGGGCTATCACGCTGAGTTGTTAAACACTAAAGCTGTACATGGATAGCAAAGCTATAAGAGCACAGTAACACATGCCCTCTGGGGCTCCAGGGGTCATGGGTACCCCGCCAGATGCTGCTGTGGGGCCGCAAGGAGTTCTGCTCCTGCCGGCATCCAGAAGAACTCCTCCTGGTCCCTGCACCTGCTCACCTGCATGCCTCCCCTCCCACAAAGGATTTGAGAGCTGCAGGCTGAATAAATGAGCAACTCCCTTTGTGAGGCCTATGAAGGGATCAGGGAAAATTTCCTATTTCAGTTGTGCTCATTTTTTGTTAACTTTGTTGCTCTAGTATCTTATTTTTTGTTGCTGTTTATTTTTTTCCTTCCATATTTCATGCTTTTGTTATTTAGAATAATATTGTAGTTGCTTCTCTTGGGTTTTTTATTTATATAACCATCTTCAGATAATGATACTTCCACCAGGAAACTTCCAATTTTTTAAAATCCTTTAAATTAATTTCACTTCTTCTAGTTGTACTGGATACTATCTAGGGATAACGTCAGTTAATAGGGTGAGGGTAAACATCTTTGTCTTTTTACCTGAATTTAATGGAAATAATAATGTTTTCTCATTAAGAATGATGCTAGCTGTTAAATTAGCCAGGCATGGTGGTTCATGTCTGTAATCCCAGCCACTTGGGAGGCTGAGGCAGGAGAATCGCTTGAACCTGGGAGACAGAGGTTTGCAGTGAGCCAAGACTGTGCCATTGCACTGCACTCCAGCCTGGACAACAGAGTGAGACTCCGTCTAAAAAAAAAAAAAAAAAAAAAGATGCTTGCTAGCTATTAAGAGATAGATATATTTTATCATGTTAGGAAATCATCTATTTTTATTGTAAGATTTTTTAATAATTAGGAATGGTTCTTGAATTTTATTTTTCAGCACTTATGAACATTATTATATGATTTGTCTCTTTAGTATTATTAATATGGTTAATTATATTGATATGTTTTCTAATATTAAACCATCTTTACTTTTATGAAATAAACCTGTATTCTAGATTTAAATTTAATACTAAATTTTATTTAGTATTTTTGTATAAACACTGACAAGTGAGGTTTATTTGTAGTTTTCTGGGAGACAATTTTTGTTAGGTTTTGATATCTAAATTATATTTATTTCACAAAACAAATTTGGAAGCTTCCTTTACCTTTTGTGCTGTGAAACAATTTACATAGACTTCATATTATCTGCTTTTAAAAAGTTGATAGAATTCCCTTGTGAACATCTGGTGCCAGTATTATTTGAGGAGTGGCTCTTCACAACTTTCTCTAGCTCAACTGTGATGATTATTCTGCTTAGATTTTCTTGAAGTCAATTTTAGTAAATTATATTTTTCTAGGAGCATCTATCTTATCTATGTTTTCAAACTCTAGCATAGAGTTAAACAAAATAGTTTCTTAAAAGTACTACAATTTCTCTGATTTGTAGTTATTTTTCTTTCGTGTCTTATTTTGTGTATTTATGCCTTTTTTCTTTCTTGATTATATAAGCTAATGATGCCAATTTTACTGCCTCTTTTCAATGAACCAGTTTTGTATCCATTTTAACTTTTTTATATTTTATTTATCAAATCAATATTTAATCTGTTCTGATTTCCTTAGATTTATTTTGTGATTATCCTAAATGTTTGGTTTATATTTATAATTTTTTATTTTTATAATTTTGTTTTATTTTTAGTTAACATGTAGTAATTGTACATATTAATAGGACCCAGTGATATTTGGGTACGTATATACCATGTGGGATGATCAAATCTGAGTAATCTGCTTATCTATCACTTCAAACATTTCTTTGTGTTGGAAACATTCAAAATCCTCTCTTCTAGCAATTTGAAAATACACAATAAATTATTGTTAACTATAAGTCACCCTACAGTGCTATTCTAGAACTTATTCCTCTATCTAGCTTTATATATATTATATATATATTATATATATAATATATATATAATATATATATATATAATATATATATATATATTTTTTTTTTTTTCCTGAGATGGAGTTTTGCTCTTTTGTCTAGGCTGGAGTGCAGTGGTGTGATCTCGGCTCACCGCAACCTCTGCCTTCCGGTTTCAAGAGATTTTCCTGCCTCAGCCTCCTGAGTAGCTGGGATTACAGGCGCCCACCACCACACCCGGCTAATTTTTGTATTTTTAGTAGAGACAGGGTTTCACCATGTTGGCCAGGCTGGTCTCAAACCCCTGACCTCGTGATCCACCTGCCTCGGCCTCCCAAAGTGCTGGGATTACAGGCATGAGCCACGGCGCCTGGCCTAGATTTATATTTTTAACAATTACCTCTTTATATCTTATTTACTCATCTAGGCCCTTCCTGACTGGGCTGATCTAACACCACCATCATGATGTGCTATTCATTCTAGGTTTTATTACCAGTGCTTTCCCACTAGACTAGAAGATCCATGATGACAAGAGCCCTGTTCATTGTATACATAGCACTTGGAATAGAATATGCCATATAGTTGGTGTTCAGCCAATACTTGTTCAACTAATAACTGAATGATCCTCTACTTATACACATCACAGGACAGAAACATGGGACTTACTGATGAGTTGCATGAAGTAAGACAGAAGACACATCCATGATGGTTCCTAGCATGCTGACTTCACCAGTGGAAATAATGTGGCACTATTTAATGAGTTGGAGAAAACTGAAAAGGAAATGTGTTTCAAGGGGAAAATTAAGAATACAAGTTTGCATGTTCTACTTTTGAGTGACCTCTCACATAGATGTTTCAACATAGCTTTTATATTCTAAAAGATATTTTAAAATGAATTTTTAAAATTTGGCAATTGACTTTTTAGTGCTGACATTCAGGGATCATTGGATATTTAAGGAAAGACTCAGTCATGAGAGAAAACAAACTAAAACACATAGAAAAATGAAACTTGGAGGAAGAAAAAATATAGAGGGAGTAGAACATAGTTAAAACATGTCTAATGATTTTTTTTCATTGACTGGCACCCTTTCTATTGAAATATTGGGGTTACAGGCAGAAATTGGTGGATTAATAGATTCACTAATGGAAAAAAGAGGATTGTCCTTCTAATGTTGCCTGTCAAAGACTTTAAGGGCTAAAATGGGTCAGGGAGAAGAGAGGCTGAAGGTTTGGAGACTGAGGAAAAGATGTGAGATAGTCATTGTGGGGACTTTAATGAGTGACTTCTCTAGGGAAATATGGGATGGAAGTGCTCAATGAAGTTACTCATTTGAGGCTGAAGAGCATGAATTTGTAGGAACATGAGCTCATCCAGTTATGAAATACTCTCAAGTAACACTCAGCTGCTTAGAAGCAAACACAGAATGTTAAATAGTCATTTAAATGTGGATTATTTCACATTTAGAAGGGTCAGGAATTTAGAATATTGTATGATTTATTTATACAAAAGCTATATTAGGGAAATTCTCCAACATATTCTGAAATAGAATAGTAGAAATAACTCCACATGCCTGAAGCCTTATTTAAAAAACATTAGCATAAGAATAACCCAAACCACCCCATTCTCTACTCGTTTGTCCTATATTGGATTAATTCAAAGCAAATCACAGATACAGCTCATTTCATCTATAAATATTGAAGCTATTTTTGAAGGGTGAGTATAATGATTGACCAGTAATCCAAATTGAATATGAAAGGAAGAGAGGACAGGCCTGATAGAGGGACAGAGAATATAGAGGTGTCAATGGATTGAAAGCCTGTGATGTTTAATTTGTGATTTGTTTGCATTTTTAATAAAACCCAATAGTGAGAGAGCCAATCAACAAAATAATGTGCACTATCCTTTCTCTCAAATCTTTTTTACTTACCAATTTTCTTTCTAATAAAAATCAATATAAATCTTTTAAAATTTTTAAATTAGTGAAGACAGGTTCTAAGTAGTTCAAACAATGCATAAAGGCATAAAATAAATTGTAAATATTTCATTTATTCCCCAGATACCCAGTGACACCACTCAGAAGCCCTCTGTGAATTATTTTTGGTATATTTGTCCAGAAACTTTGTATGTACATATATACACATACAAATATATAAGTATTATGAAAAAAAGAAATACAGATGGAATCATAAAATATCTCCTTGCTTTTTGCACTATGTATTGGAAATCTTTTCATCTCAGGAAGCATGCATATATCTCATTTAAAAAAGGTTAATATAATATTCATTTCAGACATTCAATTCCCATCATTCATGAATAGCGCAGCTGTGAAGAGCCTCTTGCACATATTTTTGCTTATTTATACTAAACCATGCTTAGAAAAAATTCTTAGTAATTTTTAGGATGAAAAGTGTTTTATGCATTATTAATTTTGATAAATAGTTCCACATTATTTTGGTTATATCTTTGAAAGATGGAGACAAAATGCATTTCAAACTTCTGCTCAGAAAACTTCCCAAGTTATCTAAATGTGTTTAAAAGGCATGTGGAGGGAGAAAGAGAGTTGTCAGGAACTAGTTTCAGAACATTCTTCTATTTTGGTGTCTATACAACCCTGCTGCACAGCAGAATCACCTGGAGAGCTTAGAAAATTGTGTAAATTCTAACACTAGAAATTCTGACTTAATAGATCTGAGATTGGGTTTGAACATTGGTATTTTCAAAAATCAACCTAGAGATTCTAATGTGTAGCCAGTGCGTAGAATCACTGCTTTAAACAGAGCGGGAGGTAGAGGGCTCAGGTAAAGAATATGACAGCACCACTAAGATTGTATCCATGAAGCAAGAGAGAAATGATCAATTTCCTATATAAAAAGCCACATCAGGTGAAAAGGGTCAGATGAGGGTTGGAGAAGACAAGAAGAGAGAAAAGAGAGGTCTAGGTGAGGGAACGGCAGAGCTGGTAAGGCCAGGTCCTGTGGTCTTCTTGGGTGCTGGTCACAGAGTCCACTCTTTTGGGTAAAGATGAAGTCGAAGCTGAAGCCGCTTCCAGGCGCTTCTCAGCCCAGGGTTATCTTGAATCAGTAGAACTGAGTGGCTGGCAGGGTAGGCAGCCATGATGATCTGGCACAAATTATTCCACAGACTGTTGATGTCAAACATGTTGGACAGGTAGATAAACAGAGTAACTGCATTGAAAATGTAGAGAATGAGAAAGTAGCTGGTAGCTTTGATGGCCCCCATGTGAGCCTCCATGCTGGGGTTGTTGGACCCTGTGGCATTGCTTCCCATGTGTAGGGTGTGTCTCTTGAGAGAGAGGATCAGCAGGGTGGCTGTCAGGATGAACATGATCAGAGGAGTCACAATCCCCAGGTTAAAGAAAAAAGCCAGACCGACCACATTGATCTCAGAGAAGTATGTTTTCTTAGTGGAGTTGGAGGAGTGGATAGGGAAAGAATTGTTGCAATACACAGTGCAGATGTTGATGCAGAACATGCTGTGACTGAAGGAAATAAACACGGACAGCCATAGAAGCCAGGGTATCAATCCAGTAATTCTCCACCTCAGCTTGAGGAAAAGGGGGTAGGAGAAATTGGCAATCTTCACAAAGTAGAAGAAACTGAGCCAGGCAGCAAACCACAGGCTACAAAAATTTAAGAATATAAAACTTATTTTGAATGCATAATATACAGCATCTTCAGAATAAAAACTTAGGGAGGTTGAGCTGATGGTAATTTCTAACATCATGAGGCTTTGGAGAGCTATTCTGGATACGCTCAGGAAAACCAGGATCCTGCCACTTGTGGAAACTGCCTTATTTTGAACCCATTCAGCTGCATGTATAGCCGTGATGAAACCATTTGCAATGATACCAATGAGGTATTCAGCAAGTAAAACTGCTAAAATTAAGGTGATGAGAAATGGCGACAATTCACTTTCTGCAGGATCGCAGTTGAGTCATTCTGAGCTGTTGCTTCTCTTTGGTGTCTGGAGGAAAACATCTCCCTAGCATTTGATGAGCAGACTCTTGATAACTCCCAGTATTCATGTCATAGGAGGAAGCAATTGATACATCATTTCCAAATTCACTCCATTTGTTTATTTCAGAATTCTTAGCTCTACATCTAGAGATACAAATGTTGGAAGGATTTGGTTTCTTATCCTCTCTCTATTTTTGAACATGTTGGTAGTAGTTCAATAATGAGGCCCAGGGAAGCGCTTGAATAGACTCTTTAAAAGCAGCTAACATGGTACTGAGGTCCGTGTTCTTTGGTAGCATCAGTTAATTTGAACATTGGTTGACTGAGTCATCATTTAACTTGCTTTCACTTGTGACTGCAGAAAATGATTGAAAATAAAAACTGCTACACACACACACACACACACACACTTCTTATTTTGTGCTAAGAAATTTTCAAATGATTTATTTATAATTACTACATTTAAACCTCACAACAACCTTATGAGCATGTGCTTCTATTACCTCCATTTTGCAGATGAAGAAACTAAGGCATACAGGGGTTAAATAACTTGGCCAACATGACACAACTAGAGAGTGATAGAACTGGAATTCAAACCCAAGTCACCTGGTCCCAGAGTTCCTACTCTTATCCACCATGTTATGCTACCTAGACCTGTGGATTCTTTTGTGTGCCCAAGACTAAATGCAGGGTTGATTCCACTGTGACATTTTTTTCCTGGTAGCCTTTTATGTCCCCACCGTCTAAAGAAAAATCAATAAAGCAAGAAGACACTGATTTTTAAGAGATAGGACTCTCTTTTCAAAGTAAATTACTTGAGAGGTAATAAATTTAATTATACATAAAAGATCATGCGCACACACACACACACACACACATACACACACATTCACCTTTCATTTTAAGAAAAACTAGGAAAATAAGAGTTGAAAGTAAAACTCCCTAGTTCCTAACAAGGTAAGCTAGCGAACTTGAGAATAAAAGCAATGTCCCAATTCATCCAATTTTGGAATATTAAAACCAAAAGAAAGGAAAAAGGAATCACTTTTATCTTAAGGAAGTTTTTTCTGATTTTAAAACGCAAGCATAGGACACATAATGATAAAATGGACTTTTCATTTCAGGGTAAATTAATTTTTATGAATGTATATAACTTTAAAATAATGATGAAGTAATAATTCTAATCAAGAGAAAGTTGGTGGGTGAGAAGTCTCAGAAAATCTTTATAACATTTTGTTTTTACTTAAAGCCTTTTAAAACAAAGGCAAGAACTCATAAACATTTTCTGGCTTGATTAATGATTTTAGATGAGTTGTTACGAATTTTACCATCTCATTTGAAAATCACTATTCCTGAACAAATATTTCCCTTGAATACAGTGTAATAGACAGCTGCTCCTCTCTGCTTGTTTCTACCCATTTGCACAAGTAGGCCTGGAGTATCTCAGGACCTCCAGTTTGGTTTTAAAGAGGATTTTTCTTGCCACGGGCTTTCCCCTACTTCTGCTGATCCAGGCTTCCAAGAGTGGGAGGAGAAACAGCACATGGTCCCTTCAGAGGCTGTTGCGTCTTTCCTCATTTGATTTGCTTATCCATGTATCCCACTCCGAGCCCCTAGCCCATGCCGGACACCCAGGAGGCGGTACATAGATACTTGCTGGGTTGATATATGGCCTTAGTGAAGACCTTCAGCTCAGAGAAGCTCTTTATGAGAGACATGAGGAGGAATGGCAGTTCCACGTCTCCTCAAATTTGAAAATCTGCAGGTCCTATGCCTAAATCAAGTGTCAGAGCATAAGCAATGAGGTTCAGTGAGAACACAGCAGACTGTAGAGAACATCTGTGTAAGAAACACTGGTGGGTGACAGAGAGGACAAAGGAAGGGGAAGCAGAGACAGAGCAGCCGGATGAGAAAGAGCTCAGACAGGGTCTGGCTTCACAGTGTAGGGTGCTGTAGAGGCTGTGGGCAGGAGCTGGGACCACAGACATCACCAAAGGCATTTCAGAAGATGCTGTGCTTGCCACAGCTTATGAAAGAGGTGCTTCCTGCAATGGAAAGAGTTTTGTTCATGGAAATTTCCAGGAGCAATCTGAGGGGAGATGAAATAACCTTTCTGGGTGAAAAGATGATCTTTTCTTTTTCTTTTTATTTTTATTTATTATACCTTAAGTTCTAGGGTACATGTGCACAACATGCAGGTTTGTTACATATGTATACATGTGCCATGTGGTTTGCTGGACCCATTAACTCGTCATTTACATTAGGTGTATCTCCTAATGCTTTCCTTGCCCCCTCCCCGCACCCCACAACAGGCCCCGGTGTGTGATGTTCCCCTTCCTGTGTCCAAGTCTTCTCATTGTTGAATTCCCACCTATGAGTGAGAAAATGCGGTGTTTGGTTTTTTGTTCTTGCGATAGTTTGCTGAGAATGATGGTTTCCAGCTTCATCCATGTCCCTACAAAGGACATGAACTCATCCTTTTTATGGCTGCATAGTATTCCATGGTGTATATGTGCCACATTTTCTTGATCTTCTTAAAGTAACACTGTTGGACCAGTTCCTAAATGGCACCTTCAGTTTCCTAAATACATCTTGGATGTGTTTGAGTGGGTATTTCTAATATTAGGTTGGTGCAAAAGTAATTGTGGTTTTCACCATTACTTTTAAAAAAAGGCAAAAACCACAATTGCTTTTGCATCAACCTAATAATTAAGGAATGCTCATGAAGAAAACTCTGACCCATTAAGGACATAGGGAATAGCTTTTAAAAGTCCAGTTTATTTGATTATATTTTTAACTTATTATTGTGAAACAACTTTTGACATAGAGATGACTTGTAAAGATAGTACAGACAATTCTCATACACCCTTCACCCAGCTTCCACTAATGCTTACATCTTACATAATCATGGTACAATGATCAAATGTAGGAAATTGGCGTTGTTACAATACTATCAGCTCAATTTTGGCTTCATTTGGACTTTTCCAGTTTTTCCACTAATGTCCTCTTTTTCTGTTTCGAGACCCAGTCCAGAATACCACATTGTAATTCATCATTGTTTCTTTCGTCTCTTCCAATTCAAAACAAATTCTTGGTCTTTCCTTTTCTTTTATGACCTTGACAGTTTTGAAGAGTCCTGGTCAGGTATTTTGCAGTGTATTCTTTGATTTGGGTTTGTCTTAGTTTTCTCATCATTAGCCTGGGTTAATAGATTTTTGGGAAGAGTACCACAGAGATGATGTGCCCCTCTGACTGCAGGGACCCACGATATCGATGAGTTTCACTGGTGATGTTAACATGATCGCTTAGTTAAGGTGGTATCTGACTGGTCTCTCGGCCATAAAGTTACTCTTTTTTTCCTTTTGTGCTCTATCAAATAGAAGTAAGTCACTAAGTCTGGCCCACACTCAAGGGGAGATGAATTAGACTTCACATCCCAGAGGAGAACTCTTAAAGAATTTGTGGACATTATTTTAAAAACCAACACAGAAATATTCTGTAGGAGATACTTTGAAGCTATGCAAATACCTTGTTTTTCCTAAAATTCTTGTCCACTGATTTGAGTATTCATGAGGGCATGCTACCTGCAGCAATTAACATTACTGTGGCATTATAATTTTTTGTTTTCCTCTTTCCTTTCACCTTTATTAATTAGAATTCTTCTTTAAGAAAGAATTATTCCTCCTCTCCCATTTATTTACTTCATCAAACATTTATTTGTATTCCTATGCACTCGTGGATTTTTATTTTATATTTGGCATTTCGGTCACACTTCAATACTATTGTTATTTTTTGCTCAACCTGCTCAAGCTTTGGCAATTGGGAACTCTTTCAGATTGGTTCTTATGTCTTTTAAATATGGCTCCATTTTTTTTCTTAAGAACTTCCTAACTTTGTGGCATCATGGGATGTTCCAAACTCATATTTTTCCCACCCCAACACTGAAATTAATCATTTATTCGAGGAGTCTTAATTCTTTTATTGGATAATGGCATTTACACACCAAGATCTAGTATTTAACTTTGTAAGAAACTGCCAAACTATTTTCTAGAGTAGTTATACTATTACCAGCAATGTATGAGAGTTTTCCAGTTGCTTCACATCTTTACCAGCACTTGGTATTGTCAAGTGTTTTTAAAAAATTTTAGTAATTTAAAAATGTGTGGCAGTATTTCTTTGTGATTTTAAGTTGCATTTCGCTAATAACTGGTGATGTTGAGCATCTGTTCATATTCCTATTGTGATGGTTAGTACTGAGTGTCAACTTGATTGGACTGAAGGATACAAAGTATTGATTCTGGGTGTGTCTGTGAGGGTGTTACCGAAGGAGATTAATATTTGAGTCAGTGGGCTGGATAAGGCAGACCCACCCTTAATCTGGTAGGCACCATCTAATCAGCTGCCAGCAAATATAAAGCAGGCAGAAAAATGTGAAAAGGAGAGACTGGCCTAGCCTCCATCTTTCTCCCATGCTGGATGCTTCCTGCCCTCAAACATCGGACTCCAAGTTCTTCAGTTTTGGAACTCGGACTGGCTCTCCTTGCTTGTCAGCCTGCAGATGGCCTATTTTGGGACCTTGTGATGGTGTAAGTTAATACTTAATAAACTCCCCTTTATATATATATTCCATCAGTTCTGTCCCTCTAGAGAACCCTGACTAATACACTTACTGACCATCAATATGTCTTTGTTTATTCAGAATTTTGCCTATTAAAAAATGAGTTGTTAAATTCCTTATACAGTCTAATTACAAGTCCCTTATCAGCTATGTGCTTTGCAAATATTTTCTCCCAGTGCATGACTTATCCTTTCAATCTCTTAATGGTTTTTACAGAATACAAGTTTTACATTTTGGTAAAATTCAATTGATCAATTTTTCTTTTATGGATTGCACTTTTGGTGTTTGGTCATAAAACTGTGCCAGACCCAAAGCTATACATATTTTCTCTTGTGTTTTCTTTGAGAAGTTTTATAATTTTAGCTTTCATATTTATGCTGATGATCTACTTTGTAGAAAGCAAAAAGTTTCCTCTTCAAAGTTTCCCTTCTTGTTAAAGAATAAATCATAAGTGTTAATAGTTTCTTTTAAAGACTAACTTCCTTCAACCCTCCTTACTTTGTGCTAATAGCTCTTTGTTAAGCCCTATTCTGTGTAGCTGTTAGACATGCTCACAGGCATGTAGTACATTCTGTGTCCTTGTGCTTTAACCAAGGTGTCTGTGCTAGACGTGCTCACAGGCATGTAGTACATTCTGTGTCCTTGTACTTTAACCAAGGTGTCTGTGCTAGACGTGCTCACAGGCATGTCCCAGCTCGCAACCTATGCCCCTTTTTTATTTGGGAATGTTATTAGTTTTCTAAGTCTTTTCGTAAGCAATTTCCTCTTTTCCTTTGTTCTCTATTGCCTTTACCTATTTAGGAAAGTTTTAAATTATTAGCCAGTTGGGTTCAGTTTAGATTGTGAGGTCTGGCTCCAGCTAATGGAGACAGGACACAGTAGCAGGGACAAGCTGAGTAAGGGATAAAAATTGCTTCCCTCCTTTGTTCAGGTGTGCTCTTGCCATTGTTTCATCTGCAAGGAGCACCCCTTCTGCAGAAAGTAAAATTGCCTTGCTGAGAAAATGTTTTATCTGAATACTAATTTTTCCTTATGGTACCAAGGAATAAGCATTCTGTTTCTAAATAAACATTTTACTTATACTTAGAATTAATTTTTGTGTAAGGTATGAGGAATGTGTCCAGATTGGGTGTTTTTAATTTTTGGTATATGAATATCCAATTATTCCACACCATTTGTTGTCAAAAGCATCCTTTCTCCATTGAATTGACTTGCAACTCTTATAAAAAATCAGTGGACTATATTTGTGTGTGTCTATTTCTTTCCTGTCTCTTCTATTTTATCTATCTATCTATCTATCTATCTATCTATCTATCTATCTTCTATCTACCCTTTTGTAAAAAACACACTGTTTAATTATTGTAACTGTATAACAAGCCTTGAAGTCTGACAGTGTGAATCCTCCAACTTTATTCATGCTTTTCAGAGTTGTTTTGCTGTGAGTGGAGTGTCTGGAAAAATGTTTGAGCAAATTCTTTTCAGCAGTAACTTTGGTTAATTTTAAGATTGTTTTTCTTTAATTTTCTGCAGTTTTTCTACCATGAATGCAGTTTGGACTTTATTATTACCATTACTTAATATGTCTTGCTTGGTATTCAGAAGGGGCTCTAGATGTAACATTTTATATATTTTTTTTTAATTGAAAAACTTTCAGCAATTATATCTTTTTTCTTTTTTCTTTTTTTTTTTTTTTATGAGACAGAGTCTTGCTCTGTCACCCAGGCTGGAGTGCAGTGGCGGGATCTTGACTCACTGCAACCTCTGCCTCCCGGGTTCAAGTGATTCTCCTGCCTCAGCCTTCTGAGTAGCTGGGATTACAGGCACGTGCCACCATGCCTGGCTAAATTTTGTATTTTTAGTAGAGACGAGGTTTCACCATGTTGGCCAGGCTGGTCTCAAACTCCTGACCTTAGGCCATCCACCCGCCTCAGCCTCCCAAAGTGTTGGGATTACAGGCACGAGCCACAGTGTCTGGCCCAGCAATTGTATCTTTACAAACTGCTTCTCAGACTTTTCTTCCATTCTCTTTACCTGGAACTACAGTTAGACTCAGTTTTTCTTAATTGTTTTTGCAAGATTTTAATATTTTTGTCTCTGTATTTTATATTCTGAAGACAACTATGTAATTTACCATGCATGGAAAGGGTGCAACAATAATTAAAAGTATATAATTACTTACAATACAAATTTATTGGCTAAAATTACTTTTATTATTTGTTTGTAGTCTGATAAAATAGATCTATTCTAAAAGTATTCTATGAAATCGTTCTGAAAACCACATATCCTCCTCTCTAAAGCAAAATAAAAAGTACTTCTTTGTATTAACTGAACGTTAAAAATAATATAAGCAGATAATTTTTTGTTATATATATATATTTTTTGAATCAAAATATAATACCATATTTATCAGGAAAGACTTTCATTTTTCTGCATTCCCTTGAAGATGCCATAGTTTTCTAACAGATGGATACTTACTCAATCTGCCTTTTGCTCTCAGGAGGTCAGGTTGAGGACAGAGGATGGGAAAGCCTAGCTAGCAGATGATGCTTCAACTGCAGATTTGTAATAGAGTCTACTTCAAGGTTACTTTTCTTGGAGTCTTGTTCTCTCTTATCCATTTCCCCCTGATTTTTACTCCACCGTTATCTTTTTGGTTATATTAATTCAAGGAATGTCCTTTTAACACTTGCATAAAGGAATGTGACATAATGTGATGACATATTTACTCTATATAGTTATGTTGAGAACATAAATCTCTGTAACATTTAAACATGCTAGAAAAGGGCTCTGCTGAAGTATGTTCACATGTACCCACCAGCCAAATTATTAGAAGTTAAATTATTATCTCCTTTGTGCAAATTATATGGTCTAGAGGGAACTTTCAACAAGGATTTTTCGTTATATATTAATGTATTTTTTAATTTTAATTTTAATTTAATTTTATTTTTTAGAAAGGGTTTTGCTCTGTGCCCAAGCTGGAGTGCAGTGGTGTGATCTCGGCTCACTACAACCACCACCTCTTGGGCTCAAGCGGCCCTCCCACCTCAGCCCAGCAGCTGGCACTACAGGCATGCACCATCATGCCGGGCTAATTTTTGTATTTTTTGTAGGAATGAGGTTTCACTATGTTACCCAGGCTGGTCTCAAACTCCTGGGCTCGAGCGATCTTCCTGCCTTGGCCTCCCAAAGTGCTGGGATTACAGGAATAAGCCACTATGCCTGGACTTTGTTAATGTACTTTAATGAGCTTTTTAGTTATATTTATTTCTGATACCATGTCATTGATATTTTTTCTGAATAATGTATTTTTTAAAATACCTGTTTTGATTGCTCTTATTTTTATGAAATTGCCTACAATATTCTTTTAAGTTGCATTTTACGGTTAACACATTTGAAATTATTGACACTTCAATGGACTCTTCTCTGACGATTGAGAAAATAGTTCTTTATAGGTTGAGATAACTAGAGTGTGCTAATAAGTAAGTTCTGCTACATGGAGGCTATTCTCCATTGTAAGTTTTTGAAACTGAATTATGTAAATATTTTAGCTTCCATTCGGAAAACCTTTCTTTAAAATATTTTATGACAAAAATAATCAAGTAAATTTTCTCTATTTATGATTCTTTTAAAGGTTTTACTAAATCTAAATCATGCAAAATTCTAGTCTTCAATTTTACTTTATTACAATACAGGATATCTATTTATCTAATCAAAAATAATAACTGCACCAAAATATTCCTTTCTAGAAAATGAGATATTCTAGCATAATTTTTAAATTTTGAAATTATATCTTCTCCATCATTGAGCATGCATGGCTTAATTTGTTTAGTTTCTTTCTTACTTTTGTAGGGATAAATGTCAATACTCAGCGTCTTCCTATTTGTAAGTTGTGTTTCAATCATTGTGATTTTCTCAAAGCTTTAGAAGCTGAAGCATTTTTTTGCTCCATTTGTTTAATACTTTGATTATATATTTCCCTCTAATTTTCCACAAAAGCAATCAAAATTGGGAGAAATTGTTTACCAAAACATTCAATATAATTGTAAGAAATTTTGGTTCATATACAAAGTACTTCTTCAAAGACTCAAACATATGTTCAAAGCTCAAACATATGTAAAGAATGATTGATGAGAGGGAACAAAAAGAGAGAAAAAGCATATTGCTATGCCGAAGTATTTTTAGTGTTCAAGATGAGATTCATCATACAAGTTTAGTAGGTCAGTTATTCTGCCCACATAAAAAATTTTGCAAAGTTTATCAATTGTAGCTTCTGTTTTGATTGATAAAGTATCTCTGATTGCTTGAATATTTTTAATTATGTTTGTACCACAGAAAATTTCAATTGTCTTCATATTTCACAGATGTTTTAATTTAGTAAGACCCTAAGCTTTTACTGTGACACTGTGCTCCACTAAAATTTGTGTTTATGTTATTAACTGCAAAACAAATAAAATTTTACCTTTTTAAATGAGTTTCAATAGCACATACTAAAAGGTCAGATATTTCATCTTCAACAGAAGTAACTTTTTTTTTTTGAGATAAGAGTCTCGCTCTGTCACCCAGGCTGGAGTGCAGTGGCACAATCTTTGCTTACTGCAACCTCCACCTCCCAGGTTCAAGCAATTCTCCTACCTCAGCCTCCTGAGTAGCTGGGATTACAGGCATGCACCACCATGCCCAGCTAATTTTTGTATTTTTAGTAAAGGTGGGATTTCACCATGTTAGTGAGGCTGGTCTTGAACTCTTGACCTCAGGTGATCCACCCACCTTGGCCTCCCAAAGTGCTGGGATTACAGGCATGAGCCACCTCCCGGTCAGAAATAACTTTTAAAGCTTTACTCTTATTTCATGAATTGGATGAACACAATCTAACCATTATTTGAATTAACTAATTTTTCTATTTGAAAGACTCTGGTAAAATTGATATAAAACTGATGTCATGTAATTGGGAATTTTTTCTTCTACAGATGGATTCAACATATTAATAGCTTTCAATTCCTTTTTTGTACATGCACAGAAAAACTTTGGAATTGAAAATGTATACTTGGGAATTATACTTCTTTCTTTCCCATTTAGAAGTCTTTCATTTCTTGCCTAATTGCTCTGGCTAGGACTTTCAATACTATGTTTAACAGAAGTGGTGAAAACGTACATCTTTGTCTTGTTCCTGATCTTAGAGAGAAAGCTTTTAGTTTTTCATCTTGAGGATGATGTTAGCTTTGGGCTTGCCATATATGGACTTTATTATGTTGAGGGACATTCCTTCTATATCTAGTTTGTTGAGCCTTTTTTCATGAAAAGGTGTTGAAATTTGTCAAATGTTTTTTTCTGCATCTATTGCGAGGCTCATGTGATTTTTGTCCTTTATCCTGTTAAGTGGTATATGACATGTATTGATTTGTATATGCAAAACCATCCTTGCATCTCAGGGATAAACCTGACTTGGTTCTTCTAATGTGCTGTTTAATTCTGTTTATAATATTTTGTTCAGAATTTTAAATTTATTTTCACAGGGATATTGGCCTGTCATTTTCTTTCCTTGTAGTGTCCTTGTCTGGCTTTGATATAAAGGTGATGCTGGGCTCATAAAATAATTTGGAAGCTTTCCTTTTTCCATTGTTTTGGAAGAGTTTGTAAAAGATTGGCATTAATTCTTTAAGTGTTTGGTGGAATTTACTAGTGAAGCCATCTGGTCCTGGAATTTTTTTTGTTTGGAGATTTCTTTGTTTGGAGTTGTGGCACACATCTGTAGTTTCTGCTGAGGCAGGAGGATCCCTTGAGCCTGGGAGTTCAAGGTTACAGTGAGCTAATCTTTTAACTTTGATTTTTTAGAGACAGGATCTCACCATGTTGTCTAGGCTGGTTTGGAACTCCTGACCTTGAGCCATTCTCACATCTCGGCCTCCCAAAGTGCTGGGATTACAGGTATGAGCCACCACGCCTGGCCAGGTTGGGAGGTTTCTGATTACTAATTCAATCTCCTTACTCATTATTGGTCTGTTCAGATTTTCTGGTTTTCATGATTCATTCTTGATAGGTTGCATGTCTCTAGGAATTTATTTCTTCTCATTTATCTAATTTGTTGGTGTTTAATGTTCATAAGAATCTCTTAAATGTCCTTTTCATTTCTGTAGCATCAGTTGTAATGTTTCATCTTTCATTTCCTGTTTTATTTATTTGATTCTTCCCTCTTTATTTCTTACTTAGTTTAGATAGCAGTATTGGACCAAAATGAAAGGTCACACTCTACTGAAAGATATAAATCAAATGCATCTTCTGCAGATATACATTGATGTCATTTTAGGCATAGTCTTTTTAAAGTAGAAACTAATTTTTCAAGTCAATGCTGAGGCTCCCACAGCAAATTTGGTCTAGGGCTTTCAAGTAGTCAGTGATGTTATTATAGCCATTACGATAGATGGTAAATGGCAACAAACATATTGTGCAAGTTACATGTTCATCATCAACTTCCTTGAAAAATGAAAATTCAGTAATTAATTTTCATTATCATACATTTTGTTTTCTTGAGCTCATTATGCCAAAAGCTTGATTGAAAAAAAAGTCAAATAATAAAATAAATAGTTGTAGATTTACGCCTTACAAAAAAATGACAAATTATCATCACAGGAACATTCAGACCTCTCTTTATATGTTCTATGACAGGACTGCTCAGCATCTATTTCCTACTCACTTTTCCTGTATAGGTAAGCTATAATTTCTCACCTTTTTCCACTGTTCTCATCAACTAATGATCTGAAGGTTTCATAAAATTCTCAGGTCACAGCAAGAGCCTTGGCACGGCTGGTGAGTGGGGCCAGCCCTGGCAGCAACATTGTTTACTTTCGCATTACCATCTATGGCTGGAGAGAGAGAGGGCTGTCCTGAGCCACTTGCTTAGGAGTGCACTTTATTTTTGCAGCAAGTTCCCTGGATAGCATCCTTCAGAAAGAGGTATTGGCGTCCTTCTATTTATGGAAACTATAGGGAACACCCAGCTGGGTTTTAGGGGAGTAGCTAATATATTACTAGAGAAGACCTTCGTAGAAGTTGGAGTACAAAATGAAAGTGCTAAATTCATCCTGTCATATTTTAACGTAGCAGACTAAAATTAAAAATAGGGGACAAATGCTAAATCTAGAGAGGGCGCTGGAGAAAAAGGCATAGACTAATATGCTTGTGGAAAATTTCTGTAGCTCTAGCAAAATTCTTTAACATCATATTCTAATTTACAACTCTTTTCATTATTGGGTTCATTTCACAGTTTATTCCTTTTATTTGTGTCTTTAAAAACTTCAGTGAATATATTTTTCCTTTGCAAAATTTCTAATTGGTTGCTTTTCCTGTTTACTTCTTTTTGTTTTATTTCTGCCCCTTTAAAAAAAGTTCTGCCCTTTTAAGATTATACCATTAGTTAAACATTAGCCTGGCATTAGGTGTCTATGTTGTGTCTTACAGTTTGGGTCTGGTGTTTCATCTTGAACCAGGGAGTCTCTCCTTTCTCCATAGTCACCCTCCCTGTCTAGCAGTTTCACTGTGTTTCAGTCCCTTCTTCCTGGTGCTGTGGTTTCCCAGTGAAGAGCCAAGATTCTTGGTTGGAGCTGGTATTGTTGGTAGCAGATACTTTGTTTCTATGAGTTACAGCTCTTTCAAACAGATGTGTACATTTTTGGTAAACATTTGACTCCTGGCTATATGTAGTTTTCCTTCAAAATTATGTCTTTTCCTCTTACATCTCACTACATTTTTTTTTTTTTTTTTTTTTTTTTATTGAGATGGAGTCTCGCTCTGTCGCCCAGGCTGGGGTGCGGTGGCATGATCACGGCTCACTGCAAGCTCCACCTCCTGGGTTCACACCATTCTCCTGCCTCAGCCTCCCGAGTAGCTGGGACTACAGGTGCCCGCCACCACACCTGGCTAATTTTTTGTATTTTTAGTAGAGACGGGGTTTCACAGTGTTAGCCAGGATGGTCTCGATCTCCTGACCTCTTCAGCAGCCCACCTCGGCTTCCCAAAGTGCTGGGATTACAGGCGTGAGCCACCGCACCCGGCCCACCTCTCACTACATTTCTGACCCTAACACAAGACTAAAATTTTAATGAGTTTTACAAAATTTTGATTTTCTTGCTAAGGACCATAAAAATGTGTCCTTAGCTGAAATGCCTACAACCAAAAGAAACGTATCAAATGTCTTGTAACCATTTATTGTCACTGATATCTGATTTGATGCAATAGTTTTCTTTTTCTTTCTTTCCTTCCTGTAGGAGTTGCTGTTGGGGCTCCACTGTCTTTCCCTAGTAACTATCATTCTTGAACATGGTGAAACTTATTTTAGCTTGTGTTCCTCCAGGGACGGACTTTAAAACCAAGATTTGAATAGAAATATTTTTTAGTTTTTAATTTTTTTAATACTAAGGGCAATATAATTTTTTAAAAAATAAAGGTACATTATTAGGCCAGTTACCACAGTGGAACACTGAGGCTTCATCCTGAGAGGAATCTCTGGCGAGTGCTGTGAAACATGTGACTCAGAGTTCCCACACCTCTCAGGCAGAAAAGCATGGGTTCTCCATGCCAATTTTCCTGTAATTGGCTGAGGCTTGCTCCTCAGGGTTTTTAGTGGCCTTGTCCCCACCTACCCCTTTAGTCTGCAGTGTGTGGGCAAAATGACCTTTCCTATCTCTGGTAGAAGTCCACTAGCACAGAGAGGCAGATATGGCAGGTTGAAATTGCTCAGAGGGCACAGGGATGGTAGGGTTTGAGGGATGGACAAGGCACTAGCGATAGCTCCAAGGCTTCTTACTATACGCACCTGCAACTCCAACCTTGGGGAATCTCTTGGAGTGCAAGACCATACTTCTACTCTTTGTTTCTGTGAGATTGACTATTTTAGTTACTTCCTGTAAGTGGAATGTTGCAGTATTTGTACTTTTATGCCCGGCTTATTTCATTTAGCAAAATATTCTCCTGGTTACAGGTTCATTCGTGGTTTTTTTTTTTCTTTTCCTGGAGATGGAGTGTCACTTTGTCACCCAGGCTGGAGTGCAGTGGCGCAATCATGGCTCACTGCAACCTCCATCTCCCAGCTCAAGCAATTCTTCTGCTTCAGCCTCCTGAGTAGCTGGGATTACAGGTGTGCGCCACCACGCCTGGCTAATTTTTTGTAATTTTAGTAGAGACAAGGTCTCACCATATTGGCCAGCCTGGTCTTGAATTCCCAACCTCAGGTGATCCGCCTGTCTTGGCCTTCCACAATGCTGGAATTACAGGCATGAACCACATGCCTGGCCAGTATTTCCTTTTTTTTTTCAAGGCTTAATAATATTCCATTATGATATTACATATATACGAATATATATGAACATTCCATAATATTCCATATATATATAAATTTCTTTATGACATATAAAGAAATTGTTGAGAGTTTTATTATAATTTCTTTACCCATTTGTCCATTGGTTGTTTCTATATTGTAACTAATTATTGTGAATAATCCTGCAGTGAACATGGAAGTGCAGTGCTGGTATCTCTTCAAGATTTTGATTTCACTTTTTTGGATACATATGCAGAAATGAGATTGCTGGATCATGTAGTGGTTCTATTTTTATTTTAAGGAAGCTTCATGCTGTTTTTCATAGCAGCTTTACCATTTTACCTTCTCAGTAAACTGTACAGCATTCCAATACCACCTCCTCCTCCCCAGCACTTCTCTTCCTTTTTTAAAATCATAACCACTATAACAGGTGTGAAATGACATTTCATTGTGGTTTTGATTTGCAGTTCCCTGATGATTAGTTATGTTAAACACCTTTTCATATGCCTGCTAGCCATTTGTATGTCTTCTCTGGAGAAATAGCAATTCAACTCTTTTCTCTATTTTGTAATTTTTTTTTTTTTTTTTTTTTTTTTTAGATGGAGTCTTGCTCTGTCAGCAGGCTGGAGTGAAGTGGCGCAATCTCGGCTCACTGCAACCTCTGCTTCGTGGGTTCAAGTGATTCTCCTGCCTCAGCCTCCTGAGTAGGTGGTACTACAGGCACCCACCACCACTCCCAGCTAATTTTTTGCATTTTTTTTTTTTTTTTTTTAGTAGAGACAGGGTTTCACCATATTGGCCAGGATGGTCTCAATCTCTTGACCTCATGATCCACCCTCCTCGGCCTCCCAAAGTGCTGGGATTACAGGAGTGAGCCACCACACCCGGCCCATTTTGTAATATTTATTTATTTATTTACTTACTTATTGCCATTGAGTTGTAGGGGTTTCTTATATTTTTCGGATATTAAACCCTTATCAGATATATGATTTGCAACTATTTTCTCCTATCCCACAGGTCGCCTTTCAGTTCTGTTGACTATTTCCTTTGCTGCTCAGAAATTTATAGTTTGATAAAAATTCTCAACAAACTGGGTATAGGAGGATTTTTTCTCAACATAATGAAGTTCATGTATGACAAACCTGCAGCTAGTATTATATGCAGCAGTGAAAGACAGAAAGCTTTTCCTCTAAGATCAGGAACAAGATAAAGATGCCCCGTCTCATCACTTCCATTCAACGTAGTGCTTGATATAGTTTGGATTTGTGTCCCCACCCGAATCTAATGTTGAATTAGAGGAGGGACCTGGTGCGAGGTGAATGGACCATGGGTAGGGATTTCCCCCTTGCTGTTCTCCTGATAGTGAATGAGTTCTCACGAGATCTGATGGCTTAAAAGCATGTAGCACTTCTCCCCTAGCTCTCTCCTGCCACCATGTGAAGAAGGTCCTTGCTTCCCCTTCACCTTCTGCCATGATTGTAAGTTTCCTGAGATCCCCCAAGTCATGCTTCCTGTAAAGTCTGCAGAACAGTGAGTCAATCAAACCTATTTTCTTCATGAATTACCCAGTCTCAGATAGTTCTTTATAGCAATGTGAAAATGGATTAATACAGTACTGGAAGTTCTAACAAGGTCAATTAGGCAAGAAAAAGAAATACAAGGCATGTAAATCAAATCACAAGGCATTCAAATGAAATCAGAAAGGAAGAAGTAAAAGTATATTTGCTCATAGATGATGTGATACTGTGTGTAGAAAATCCCAAAGACACTTCCAAAAAACTTAGAATGAATAAACAAATTCATTAAAGTTACAGCATACAAAATTCACATATGAAAATTTGTTGAGTTTCTATATACTAACAATGAACCATCTGAAAAGGAAATTAAGAAAAAATTCTGTTTACAGAAGCATAAAGGAGAATAAAATAGAAATAAACCAAACCAAGAAGGTAAAGGACATACACACACACCAAAACATTGATGAATAAAACTAAAGAAGACACAAATAAATGGAAAAACATCCTGCGTTCATGGATTGGAAGACTTAGTGTTGTTAAAATATCCATACTATCCAAAGCAATATATGGATTCAAGCTATCCCCATTCAATCACAATGGCATTTTTAATAAAAATAGAGAAAATGATCTAAAAATTTATATGAAAACACAAAAGATCCCAAACAGCCAAAGTGATCTTGAGAAAGAACAAAGCTGGAGGTATCATACTTCGTGATTTCAAAATATATTACAAAGCTTCAGTAATTAAAACTACATGACATTGGCATAAAGACATACACATAGACCAATGTAACAGGATAGAGAACCCAGACATAAACCTACTCATGTATGGTCAACTGATCTGTGACATGGGCACCAAGAATACATAATGGATAAAGGATAGTCTCTTCAACACATTGTGTTGAGAAAATTGAATATTCATAGGCAAAAGAATAAAACTGAAATATTATTTTACACCATACATAAAAATCAACTCAAAGTAGGTTAAAATACATTGAAGATTTAAACATAAGACATGGAACTATAGAACTCCTAGGAACTATAGAACTCCTAGAAGAAAACACAGAGAAGAAACTTCTTGATATAGGCATTAACAACAATTTCTTAAATATGACAACAAAAGCACAGCAACAAAAACAAAAATAGACAAGCAGGGGTATATTGAACTAAAAAAACCTTAACTTTGGATAGGTTGGAATGAGGTATCTGTAGTGTTTTATTAAAACATGGATAATTATAAGTAAGAATAATTATAAGGGTTGGGGCATTGGATGACTGCTGTGATTGGTTATAGAAACCCAGAAGAAGGCCAAGTGTGGTGGCTCACACCTGCAATCCCAGCACTTTGGGAGGCTGAGGCAGGCGGATCACAAGGTCAAGAGATTGAGACCATCCTGGCCAGCATGGTGAAACCCCATCTCTACTAAAAATATAAAAATTAGCGGGGTGTGGTGGCACATGCCTGTAGTCCCAGCTACTCAGGAGGCTAAGGCAGGAGAATCGCTTAAACCTGGGAGGTGGAGGTTGCAGTGAGCCAAGATCATGCCACTGCACTCCAGCCTGGCAACAGAGTGAGACTCTGTCTCAAAAAAAAGAAAAAAAAAAAAAAATTGAAAGAAAGAAAGAAAAAAAGAAACCCAGAAGGAATGACAGACTCAAATATGTCAATGATCAACTCAAAATATAGTTTCAAAGTCAGAAGGTCTTCAAGGCAGTTTAAAAAGATTCTCACCTCTTGCAATTTTCAGTACACCTACAGAAAATCAGGGATGCTCAAAGTCAGGCCTAAGATTTCATAGTAATGGTGGCAGATTTAAAAAGGATTGAATTCACAGCCTTAGCAAAGATTCCTGTGATAAAGTTAGGACCTTTGTGAGGACTAAATGTATTCTAGGACTTGGGATTAGGAGATTTGGATAGACGCATATAAGAACGTTGAATCTCCAGGTTCCCTGAATCTTTAAAGTTTGCTAGAAAAGAGCAAACTTTCTTTGCATGGAGACCACGCACAGACCTCATCTGAGATAATGTTTTGCCTTGTTCTTGAAATTTGCCCATCTCTTTCAACCCATTGATTTTAGACAATCACTAGGGCCAAGTATCAGTGTGACCCAAGAAAGGAAGGACTATCCCTGTAATGGAAAGGAAAAGATGACTCACCAAAGTGCTGGCTAACTTTTATCAACAGGAATGAGGTGAAGATGCCTGGGAATGGATTTTGACCATTTGAATCATAGAAAACACAATTAAAGATTAATTAGAGGGGGGCAGTTCCAAGATGACCGAGTAGGAAGAGCTCCAGTCTACAGCTCCCAGCATGAGCAATGCAGAAGACAGGTGATTTCTGCATTTCCAACTGAGGTACCGAGTTCATCTCACTGGGGCTTTTCAGAGAGTGGGTGCAGGACAGTGGGTGCAACGCACTGAGTGTGAGCCGAAGCAGGGCGAGGCATTGCCTCACCTGGGAAGTGCAAGGGGTCAGGGAATTCCCTTTCATAGCCAAGAAAAGCTGTGACAGATGGCACCTGGAAAATTGGGTCACTCTCACCCTAATGCTACACTGTTCCTATGGTCTTAGCAAATGGCACACCAGGAGATTATATCCCGCACCTGTCTCGGAGGGTCCCACGCCCACGGAACCTCGCTCATTGCTAGCACAGCAGTCTGAGATTGAACTGCAAGGCAGCAGTGAGGCTGGGGGAGGGGTGCCTGCCATTGCTGAGGCTTGAATAGGTAAACAAAGCAGACGGGAAGCTCGAACTGGGTGGAGCCCACCGCAGCTCAAGGAGGCCTGCCTGCCTCTATAGACTCCATCTCTGGGGGCAGGGCACAACCAAACAAAAGGAGCAGAAACCTCTGCATACTTAAATGTCCCTGTCTGACAGCTTTGAAGAGAGTAGTGGTTCTCCCAGCATGGAGTTTGAGATCTCAGAACGGACAGACCGCCTCCTCAAGTGGGTCCCTGACCCCTGAGTAGTCTTTCTGGGAGGCACCCCCCAGTAGGGGCAGACCAACAACTCACATGGCTGAGTACTCCTCTGAGACGAAACCTCCAGAGGAACGATCAGAAAGCAACATTTGCTGTTCAGCAATATTCACTGTTCTGCAGCCTCCCCTGCTGATACCCAGGCAAACAGGGTCTGGAGTGGACCTCCAGCAAACTCCAACAGACCTGCAGCTGAAGGTCCTGACTGTTAGAAGGAAAACTAACAAACAGAAAGGACATCCACACCAAACCCCCATCTGTACGTCACCGTCATCGAAGACCAAAGGCAGATAAAACCACAAAGATGGGGAAGAAACAGAACAGAAAAACTGAAAATTCTAAAAATCAGAGCACCTCTCCTCCTCAAAAGGAACACAGCTCATCACCAGCAATGGAACAAAGCTAGATGGAGAATGACTTTGACGAGTGGAGAGAAGAAGGCTTCAGACAATCAAACTTCTCCGAGCTAAAGGAGGAAGTTCACAAGCATTGCAAAGAAGTTAAAAACTTTGAAAAAAGATTAGATGAATGGCTAACTAGAATAACCAATGCAGAGAAGTCCTTAAAGGACCTGATGGAGCTGAAAACCATGGCACGAGAACTACGTGACGAATGCACAACCTTCGGTCCCAATTCGATCAACTGGAAGAAAGGGTATCAGTGATTGAAGATGAAATGAATGAAATGAAGTGAGAAGAGAAGTTTAGAGAGAAAAAGAATAAAAAGAAATGAACAAAGCCTCCAAGAAATATGGGACTATGTGAAAAGACCAAATCTACGTCTGACTGGTGTACCTGAAAGTGATGGGGAGAATGGAACCAAGTTGGAAAACACTCTGCAGGATATTATCCAGGAGAACTTCCCCAACCTAGCAAGGCAGGCCAACATTCAAATTCAGGAAATACAGAGAACACCACAAAGATACTCCTTGAGAAGAGCAACTCCGAGACACATAATTGTCAGATTCATCAAAGTTGAAATGAAGGAAGAATGTTAAGGGCAGCCAGAGAGAAAGGTTGGGTTACCCACAAAGGGAAGCCCATCAGACTAACAGCTGATCTCTCAGCAGAAACTCTACAAGCCAGAAGAGAGTGGGGGCCAGTATTCAACATTCTTAAATAAAAGAATTTTGAACCCAGAATTTCATATCCAGCCAAACTAAGCTTCATAAGTGAAGGAGAAATAAAATCCTTTACAGACAAGCAAATGCTGAGAGATTCTGTCACCACCAGGCCTGCCCTAAAAGAGCTCCTGAAGGAAGCACTAAACATGGAAAGGAACAACCGGTACCAGCCGCTGCAAAAACATGCCAAAGTGTAAAGACCATTGATGCTAGGAAGAAACTGCATCAACTAACGAGCAAAATAATCAGCTAACATCATAATGACAGGATCAAATTCACACATAAGAATATTAACCTTAAATGTAAATGGGCTAAATGCCCCAATTAAAAGACACAGACTGGCAAATTGGATAAAGACTCAAGACCCATTAGTGTGCTGTATTCAGGAAACCTATCTCATGTGCAGAGACACACATGGGCTCAAACTAAAGGGATGGAGGAAAATCTACCCCCAAGCAAATGGAAAACAAAAAAAAGACAGGGGTTGCAATCCTAGTCTCTGACAAAACAGACTTTAAACCAACAAAGATCAAAAGAGACAAAGAAGGCCATTACATAATGGTAAAGGAATGAGTTCAACAAGAACAGCTGACTATTCTAAATATATATGCACCCAATACAGGAGCACCCAGATTCATAAAGCAAGTCCTTAGAGACCTACAAAGAGACTTAGACTCCCACACAATAATAATGGGAGACTTTAACACCCCACTGTCAACATTAGACAGATCAATGAGACAGAAAGTTAACAAGGATATCCAGGAATTGAATTCAACTCTGCACCAAGCGGACCTAATAGACATCTACAGAACTCTCCACCCCAAATCAACAGAATATACATTCTTGTCAGCACCACACTGCACCTATTCCAAAAGTGACCACATAGTTGGAAGTAAAGCACTCCTCAGCAACTGTAAAAGAACAGAAATTGTAACAAACTGTCTCTCAGACTACAGTGCAATCAAACTAGAACTCAGGATTAAGAAACTCACTCAAAACCGCTCAACTACATGGAAACTGAACAACTTGCTCCTGAATGACTACTGGGTACATAACGAAATGACGGCAGAAATAAAGATGTTCTTTGAAACCAACGAGAACAAAGACACAACATACCAGAATCTCTGGGACACATTTAAAGCAGTGTGTAGAGAGAAATTTATAGCACTAAATGCCCACAAGAGAAAGCAGGAAAGATCCAAAATTGACACCCTAACATCACAATTAAAAGAACTAGAGAAGCAAGAGCAAACATATTCAAAATCTAGCAGAAGGCAAGAAATAACTAAAATCAGAGCAGAACTGAAGGAGATAGAGACACAAAAAACCCTTCAAAAAATCAATGAATCCAGGAACTGGTTTTTTGAAAAGATCAACAAAATTGATAGACCGCTAGCAAGACTAATAAAGAAGAAAGAGAGAAGAATCAAATAGACATAATAAAAAATGATAAACAGGATATAACCACCGATCCCACAGAAATACAAACTACCATCAGAGAATACTATAAACACCTCTACACAAATAAACTAGAAAATCTAGAAGAAATGGATAAATTCCTCGACACATACACCCTCCCAAGACTAAACCAGGGAGAAGTTGAATCTCTGAATAGATCAATAACAGGCTCTGAAATTGAGGCAGTAATTAAGAGCTTACCAACAAAAATAGTCCAGGACCAGATGGATTTACAGCCGAATTCTACCAGAGGTACAAGGAGGAACTGGTACCATTCCTTTTGAAACTATTCCAATCAATAGAAAAAGAGGGAATCCTCCCTAACTCATTTTATGAGGCCAGCATCATCCCGATACCAAAGCCTGGCAGAGACACAGCAAAAAAAGAGAATTTTAGACCAATCTTCCTGATGAACATCAATACAAAAATCCTCAGTAAAATACTGGCAAACCGAATCCAGCAGCACATCAAAAAGCTTATCCACCATGATCAAGTGGGCTTCATCCTGGGGATGCAAAGGTGGTTCAACATATGCAAATCGATAAACATAATCCAGCATATAAACAGAACCAAAGACAAAAACCACATGATTATCTCAATATATGCGGAAAAGGCCTTTGACAAAATTCAACAGCCCTTCATGCTAAAAACTCTCAATAAATTAGGTATTGATGGGATGTATCTCAAAATAATAAGAGCTATTTATGACAAACCCACAGCCAATATCATACTGAATGGGCAAAAACTGGAAGCATTCCCTTTGAAAACTGGCACAAGACAGGGATGCCCTCTCTCTCCACTCCTATTCAACATAGTGTTGGAAGTTCTGGCCAGGGCAATCAGGCAGGAGAAATAAATAAATGGTATTCATTTAGGAAAAGAGGAAGTCAAATTGTCCCTGTTTGCAGATGACATGATTATATATCTAGAAAACCCCATCGTCTCAGCCCAAAATCTCCTTAAGCTGATAAGCAACTTCAGCAAAGTCTCAGGATACAAAATCAATGTACAAAAATCACAAGCATTCTTATACACCAATAACAGAAAAACAGAGAACCAAATCATGAGTGAACTCCCATTCACAGTTGCTTCAAAGAGAATAAAATACCTAGGAATCCAACTTACAAGGGACGTGAAGGACCTCTTCAAGGAGAACTACAAACCACTGCTCAATGAAATAAAAGAGGACACAAACAAATGGAAGAACATTCCATGCTTATGGATAGGAAGAATCAATATCGTGGAAATGGCCATACTGCCCAAGGTAATTTATAGATTCAATGCCATTCCCATCAAGCTACCAATGACTTTCTTCACAGAATTGGAAAAAACTACTTTAAGGTTCATATGGAACCAATAAAGAGCCCACATTGCCAAGTCAATCCTAAGCCAAAAGAACAAAGCTGGAGGCATCACGCTACCTGACTTCAAACTATACTGCAAGGCTACAGTAACCAAAACAGCATGGTACTGGTACCAAAACAGAGATATAGACCAATGGAACAGAACAGAGCCCTCAGAAATAATACCACACATCTACAACTATCTGATCTTTGACAAACTTGACAAAAACAAGCAAGGGGGAAAGGATTCCCTATTTAACAAATGGTGCTGGGAAAACTGGCTAGCCATATGGAGAAAGCTGAAACTGGATCCCTTCCTTACACCTTATACAAAAATTAATTCAAGATGGATTAAAGACTTAAATGTTAGACCTAAAACCATAAAATCCCTAGAAGAAAACCTAGGCAATACCATTCAGGACATAGGCATGGGCAAGGACTTCATGTCTAAAACACCAAAAGCAATGGAAACAAAAGCCAAAACTGACAAATGGAATCTAATTAAACTAAAGAGCTTCTGCACAGCAAAAGAAACTACCATCAGAGTAAACAGGCAACCTACAGAATGGGAGAAAATTTTTGCAATCTACTCATCTGACAAAGGGCTAATATCCAGAATCTACAAAGAACTCAAACAAATTTACAAGAAAAAAACAACCCCATCAAAAAGTGGGCAAAGGATATGAACAGACATTTCTCAAAAGAAGACATTTATGTAGCCAACAGACACATGAAAAAATGGTCATCATCACTGGCCATCAGAGAAATGTAAATCAAAACCACAATGAGATACCATCTCACACCAGTTAGAATGGCGATCATTAAAAAGTCAGGAAACAACAGGTGCTGGAGAGGATGTGGAGAAATAGGAACATTTTTACACTGTTGGTGGGACTGTAAACTAGTTCAAGCATTGTGGAAGACAGTGTGGCAATTCCTCAGGGATTTAGAACTAGAAATACCATTTGACCCAGCCATCCCATTACTGGGTATATACCCAAAGGAATATAAATCATGCTGCTATAAAGACACATGCACATGTATGTTTATTGCAGCACTACTCACAATAGCAAAGACTTGGAACCAACCCAAATGTCCAACAATCATAGACTAGATTAAGAAAATGTGGCACATATACACCATGGAATACTATGCAGCTATAAAAAACGATGAGTTCATGTCCTTTGTAGGGACATGGATGAAGCTGGAAATCATCATTCTCAGCAAACTATCACAAGGACAAAAAACCAAACACCACATGTTCCTACTTATAGGTGGGAATTAAACAATGAGAACACTTGGACACAGGAAGAGGAACATCACTCACCGGGGCCTGTTGTGGGGTGGGGGGAAGGGGGGACGGATAGCATTAGGAGATATACCTAATGCTAAATGACGAGTTAATGGGTGCAGCACACCAACATGGCACATGTATACATGTGTAAGAAGCCTGCACGTTGTGCACATGTACCCTAGAACTTAAAGTATAATTAAAAAATACATTAAAAAAAGATGAATTAGAAAGAATTTATTGACACAGAGGCTGTATTAGTTATCTATTGGTACATAATGAATTACCACAAATGCAGTGCCTTAAAAAACATGCACACACATTTATTATCTTTCAGTTTCTGGGGTCAAGAATTTTGGGCACAGATTAACTGGGTCCTCTGCTTCAGCATTTTTCACAGGCTACAATCCAGGTGTTTGCTAGGGATACGTTCTCTCTGAAGGCTTAATGATGGAAGGGCATGTTTCCAAGCCCACATGGTTGTTGGCAGCATTCAGTTCCCTGTGGGTTTTGGACTGAGGGCCTCAGTTCCTTCCTAGCTGTTGGTTAGAGGCCACCTTCAATTTCTTGCCATCTGGGTCTTTCCAGAATGGTAGTTTGCTTCATCCAACCTAGCAAGGGAGAGTCTATTAGAAGGCGAAAGTCGCCACCTTATGTAATCTTATACATAAGCACATTTCATCATCTTTGCTGAATTCTGTCAGTTGGAAGCAAGTCATATTAATAGTTTCAGCCTAATCTCAAAAAGGAGATTACAGAGTGGCATGAACACCAGGAGGCAGGGATCACTGGGAATCTTGGAAGCTGCCTACCACAGAGGCACTCTCCCTTTGCCCAGGATTTAAGGTCTTGACAAAGGATGCCTGGAGCTCCTTCCTCTGGATTGGATTGGCTTTATGAAGTTTGGGAATATTGTGTGCTAAGGAAAACTATGTGGAGAGGCTCAAACTATTTTGGCAGAGTACTAAGGAAGGATTCAAGATAATTAGATGTGCAAGTCAGAATGGATGTGCAAGGCCAGAAAACCAATCAGGTGGCTTTATTACCTGAGGAATCTCAGAATATATAAACTTCAGTAGTTAAGTAAGGAATGTACTGGTGAAGGAGCCCCTGGAATTGCTGACAGTTTTGGTGGTAACTGTCTTCTCTAGGTCGGAGTTGGCTAGGCAATGCCTCTATGAAGTAGGGTTCCTATGCAGCAAAGGGGGATTATAGAATACTGGGCCAGTAGAGGCCTACTATTGCCACTACAGTGTTGGAGGCAAAAGGGGACATAGTTACTGTGACCACAATTACGAAAGAGCAAAAATAGGCTGAAATCACAAAATAGACAAAAACTACAAAGCAGCAAAAACAAGCAAAAATTACAACCTGGAGGTCTTGGCCCACAGGGATATTTGGTAATGGCTAATAGACCATGATGTTCTTAGGAGAAATATAAATGGAGAGGTAATATTGAATTGTATGACTTAAATATACAAAAAGTTCAATATTGAATAAGCAGAAAGATAATACTGGCAAATATAAAGGAAAGTCGCAATTTTTCACCTACTTTCCAGACCAGAGTTAGTTTTCAGCAGCATGACCTATTTTATTTATTTATTTATTTATTTATTTGACAGAATCTCACTCACTCTGTTGCCCAGACTGGAGTACAGTGGCATGATCTTGGCTCACTGCAACCCCCACCTCCCGGGTTCAAGCGATTCTCCTGCCTCAGCCTTCCAAGTAGCTGGGATTACAGACATGTGCCACCACACCTGGATAACTTTTGTCTTTTTAGTAGAGATGGGGTTTCACCATGTTGGCCAGCCTGGTCTCGAACTCCTGACCTTAGGTGATCCACCCACTTCAGCCTCCCAAAGTGCTGGGATTACAGACGTGAGCCACCGTGCCCTGCCACATGACCTATTTATTAAAGGGGAGACTAGGTCCCCTTGAAGAAGGACCATGCAATAACACAGCATATGTTTCTAGTGTATGAAAAGATTCCTTTGATCTTTCTCCAAAGAGACTTATGGCCATTTACTAGAATAACAGTATCTGGGAATGATAAATGCCCAAATCTTTTTTTTGTGATATTAGATATGGCTCTCAGCTGAGACTGACACCAAAATTCCATTACGGCCTCAATGGTAGGGTAGAGTTAATGGAAGCCAGTTGATAAATAAATGGGGTAGCAGTCTAAGTCCATTTCACAGCGAGTACACTTTTTTTTTTCTCATCGTGTGGTCATTTCTCTGACACCTGAATGCATAACTGAGAAGAATATATCTACAGATGCAGAACTTTCATATCTATTCCCTGACTTATGGAGCAATCACTATTATGATTCAAAAGGCCAAATGGAACCCTGTGAAATTGCATCCTTCAGCAAAGACAGTAAGTCACAATTCCTCCTACTGGAATGATAGAGATAAGTGCTACTCTTAAACAATTAAAGGATGCACATGTGGTGGTTTGCTTTATAGCTCCATTATTTCAGCAGTCTGTCTCACACAAAATTAAATAGATGAAAACAGACCATGGGGGGCTTCTGTAAACTATTAAAAAATCTCCACTGACAGCTGCTGTGTCCGATGTGATATCTTTACACAAACAGTCAACACAGTCTCTGGTGTTTGGCATGCAGCTTTTAATCTGAGGAATGCTATTTTTTTTCAATTCCCATCAGAAAAAAATAAGAGTAGTTTACACTCACCTAGATGGACAGTCACATACATTCACAGTTCTACCTTGAGACCATATTAACTTTGTTATAATATGGCTCCCTTGATCCTCCTGACATCCACAGGACAGAATACTGGTTCATACTTTGATAATATTGTGTTAGTTGGAGCCGATGAGCAGGAAGTGGCAAGTACTCTAGATATCCTAGCAAGACACATGCACAGTGAAAATATTTAAGGGCCTACCACATCGGTGAAGATTTTAAGGCTCAGTGTTGTACCTTGAACAACCTGTCACTAAAAAAGAGGCGCAGAACTGTGCCCAAAATTCATGACCCCAGAAGCTTAAATTTCGGAGGCAGCATTTACTTCACTTGACAATGATATATTGAGTTGCTTTATAGGCTGACTCACAGATACCAGTTTAGAGTGGTATTTAGAGCAAAAATAAATAAATAATAAATAAATTAATTAATTAATAAATTAATTTAAAAAATGCTCTACAGCAGGTTTAAACTTTGATTTAAGCTGTCCTTTATTTTGGCCATATCACCTGGCAGGTCCTATGGAACTACAGAGGTCATGGCAGGTTAATTATGCTGAGCATAGTCTCTAGTAAAGTCCCAGGGAGAGAGATGCTGGGTAGACCAGTAGGCTTCTGAAACAAGGCCATGCCATCTGCAGCAGAGAACTTTATTTATTTATTTATTTATGTCTCTTTAAAGATTTAGAAGACCATCAACTTTATTTGAATCATATGTCAAACACACACACACACACACACACACACACACACAAACCTACAAAACAATCTGAGACATCTGAACATTGACTGGATATTTGACGGCAATAGGAATGATTATTAAAGATGTGATCATAGAATTGTGATTACATTTTTATTCAACAGGTTTTTGGGGAACAGGTGGTGTTTGGTGACATTAATAAGTTATTTATTGGTGATTTCTGAGATTTTAATGCTTCCATCACCCGAGCAGTGTACCCGTACCCAATGCATAGTCTTTTATCCCGCACCCCATTTCCCACACTTGCCCTCGAGTCCCCAAAGTCCATTGTATCATTCTTACGCCTTTGCATCCTCATAGCTCAGCTCCTGCTTATGAGTGAGAACACACATTGTTTGGTTTTCCATTCCTGAGTTACTTCACTTAGAATAATGGTCTCCAATTCCATCCAGGTTGCTGAAAATGCTGTTATTTCATTCCTTTTTATGGCTGAATAGTATTCCATGGTGTATATATATACACACACACACATATATATACACCCATATATACACATATATATACATGTATACACACACACACACACACACACACATATATATGTATACATACCACATTTTCTTTATCCACTCGTTGACTGATGGGCATTTGGATTGGGTCCATGATTTTGCAGTTATGAATTGTGCTGCTGTAAACATGCGTGTGCAAGTATCTTTTTCATATAATGACTTCTTTTCCTCTGGGTAGATACCTGGTAGTGGGATTGCTGGATTGAATGGTAGATCTACTTTTAGTTCCTTAAGGAATCTCCACACTGTTTTCTACAGTGGTTTTACTAGTTTACCTTCCCACCAGCAGTGTAAAAGTGAGAGAACTATTTTTTAGAAAAGGAGCACATGGCATGGCCATGGATTCTGTAGAGACCCAATAGCTGACCATGAAACATAAGTGGCTATGGGGCCAGAACTGCTCATCATGACCTGTATTGGCAGACCCACAAATTATAAATTTAGCAGGTACAGCACAAATCCATCACACAATGGAAATGGTGCAGTTGAGGTTGGACTCAGCCTGATCCAGAGGCCCTCAGTAACAGAAGACAGTGGTTCAAACTCCATATGAACTACATCTGCAGAACTAACACTGCTCCTTTACATTGTACCTACAGCCTCATGGGGTGTTCCCATGACCAGGTTTTAGGGGGCAAAACAAAAATGTGATTCACAGATAGGCTCAATTTGTTGTTATGAGCCAATGGTGGACTATTACTACACTAAACTTTTACTCAGGAGTGTCCTAGAGGAGCACAGCTTGGTGAAAATACTCTTGGTGGGCAGTGCTACCAGCAGCACAACTGGTCATAAACAGGATACCTCGATGCTTGAGTGGTGGGAGATCTCTTGGCTCTGTCCGGTCAGGAATATGTTAGGAACAACAATATTAATATTTTGCACAGGGATGTCTGCCTGAAATTCCATTTTTTTAGTCTATTTTTTTGCCACCAGTTAAGAAGGCCATCTGAATGAACCTCTGGATGTGAACACAAAGTGGATCTTTGTGTCTCATGTTGGTGCTCATAAGAAAGTATCTGACACAGAGGAGAGAGCAAACAATTAGGAACACAGGAGGACTGGTTCAATGGATGTCCTTAGCTTCTCCAATGCTTGTTTAATGGCTAATGAGGCAGTGATTGATATTATGCATGTACTCAATAGTAAGGATTCCCTCTCACCAAAAGTGATTTAGGTATTACTGCTGCCGACCCTTCAGCAACAGAGATTAAGGCTGGGACCTCAATAGGGTACTATCTCTCAAGGAGGTGAACCAACCATTTTACAAAACAATGATTATATTGAATCCCCTTTGACCTTAGAAGGGGCAGCAGTTTATCTTTACTGAGAATGATATATATTCTAGCTATAGATGTATCTTTCCTGCCTACAGTATTTTGGACAGCTCTACTATCTGAAGGCCCACAGAATATCTGGTTTCTAGACATGGGATCCCATGTAACATCTTTATGGACCAAGAGAACCTTTTTCTTAAATGATAGAGTTGCCATAATGGACACATAATCAAGGAATCTACTGTTTTTTTTTTTCATAACTCTATCATCAGGAAACCGCTGGCCTTATAGCATGCTGGAAAAATCTCATAAATAAGCGGCTAAGGAGACCACTTGGGGGTCACACCCTTTAGGGTTATGGTGATGTCTTTCAAGATGTGACACATATTTTGAAATAATGGTTATTAAATGTTTCTGTGTTCTTGATAGCTAAACTGTACTGGCCTAGAAATCCAGGGATGGAAATGGTCTCTCTTACCATCATTTTCAATTGTGGAGATGCTGGGTCAAAGGTACTGTACGTAATTAATTTGACTAAGAAATGCCAGATTGTTCTCCAAATGGCTGCACCTATTTATATGTTCCAAGTAGCAGTGCTTAATGGTTCCCCTATCTCCTCATTCTCTACTGACACTTGGCATTATATAGCTTTCTGAGTTGTGCTTTACTATGAGGAAAGACGAGGGCATGAACACAGGGAGGAGTGTGTCATGATTAGGAACCCAGTACAACTGAAATTAGGTGAGTCTATTTTTTTGCCACCCATTAAAAAGGAGCAGGTATAATCATTTTAGGACTTCTGAGTAGTTGACCTTTCAGGTCACTGGAAGGGGCAGCTGGATATAGTTGGACTAACATGATAGGGAAACTTGGAATCTTTCTCACTTCCACCCTTAATTTTCTGTGTACCTCTGGAGACAATTGATTATACTTTCTCTGGCCATTTTCCCTTCTATGTCAAATGGTAAGAATAATTGCTGCCTTCTCTCTCTCCTATTCACTATGGAATACATGTGTCTTATATCATATCTCTGAAAGTCTCTTGTAAGACCAGTGCTTTAAGAATTCTTGGGATATCTGGGCAGTTACAGAAGTAAGTTTTTGGGGAAAAGACATCCCCAAGAAGACATAGAGGGGATGCTGAGAAGTTGCAGGAAGTTTATGTTACCATCCACCGAGATACCCTCAAACTCAGGGATGGTTCTCCTAAAAAGGAGACCTTCTAGGGGTGGGAAGTCAGAGCTGACTTTCCAGTGCAGGGTTAGGATGACAGTGCTCTCCATGAATGTGTAGTAACCAATTGTCTTGTCCAGTTCCTCATTAGGATGGCCCATATCTCATCTGACATAACTTCAGCATCTCTTCTATGGTTATATCTTCCGGGGAGAGGAATCAGAAGAGTGATAGACCACTGGGCTCCACACCACTTCACTTCTGGTCTTCTCACTTAAGCTCCACCCACCGCACACCTTATCCCCCCTTTCACTGCCTCTGGAACTCAGCTCCCACTGCTTAGTCTTATATACAAGGCACAGCAGTTGCTGGCCAATCTCCTTGCCTTCACGTTGAGCCCCTGCCCACACTGCCTGCCTGTCTTGTGTCTCGCTCTTATTGCAATACTCTGCTCCTTTGCTTTCTGCCACCTCTTGCTTTTCCCTTTTTACTGTGACCTCTCCTAGCACTCCCCCTAATCTGGATACTTATGTTCAGGCAGTAAGTGTCCTCACTTACTGGACGGAGTTGTTAGTTCCCAGTAGAACTTTTGTCTACCACACACACAGTGTAAATAAAATGACTGTAAGAGCAGCTAATGCTTGGATTGGCCTCAATACTGGTTTTAATCTGAGGAGAGGAATGGGGAGAAGGGTTAGAGAGAGTGTAGATCATCTGGCTGAGGCAGCCCTGGGTTAAGCATTAGGCCCAGGTGAAGGGGACACTCAGGGACTACTCTCCAGCTGTTATACTCGTTATACATTCACTGCTACACTTGATCATAGGCAACTTAAAAAAAGTTGTCATTATATACCACGCTCAACTTTATCTGCATTGTTGTTTTTTCTTTTGTTTGTTTGTTTGTTTTTCCTTTTTTTTTGAGATGGGTTTCACTCTTGTTGCCCAGGCTGGAGTGCAATGCCACAATCTCGGCTCACTGCAACCTCCACTTCCCGGTTCAAGTGATTCTCCTGCCTCAGCCTCCAAAGTAGCTGGGATTACAGGTACCCACCACTACGTCCAGCTAATTTTTGTATTTTTTTTAGTAAAGATAGGGTTTCACCAAGTTGGCCAGGCGGGTCCTCCTGCCTTGGCCTCCCAAAGTGCTGGGATTACAGGCATAAGACACCACGCCTGGCCTATCTGCATTGTTAAAAACAATATTTTCCTTTTTTTTTTTTTTTTTTGAGCCTGGGTCTCCCTCTGTCACCTAGGCTAGAGTGCAGTGGCATGATTACTGCTTACTGCAGCCCTGCCCTCCAGGGCTCAAGCAATCCTCCCACCTCGGCCCCCACTGTAGTTGGGACTATAGGCACACGCCACTACACCCAGCCAGTTTTAAATTTTCTTTTGTAGAGACAGAGTTTTGTCATGTTGCCCAGGCTGGTCTTGAATTCCTGGGCTCAAGCAATCCTCCTGCCTCGGCCTTCCAAAGTGCTGGGATTACAGGCGTGAGCCACCACACCCGGCCAACAATGTTTTATTTGGCATGGCAAGCAACTCAAATTTAAACATTTGGTTTAAGGAAGTCACATGTCACATTTGTTTCTGTTTCAAGAAGCAGGGGTAAACACACCTGTCTGGGTCCGGCTAGCATTTAACTCATCAGCTTATTAGTGAAATGGACTCTATTTCAGTACTTGAAGGAGTAATGGGGCACCAGTGTTGGACTGCATTTAGGCATCAGTTGCCTTTCATCCAGCCTAGAGCTGAGGTTCTCCAAATTGGAGTTAGTAGGAAATTATTTTAATTAACTGCTCACTGAACCAAGAGGAAGTTATATGGAGATTGGAGACATTAGTTTGTCTACTCTGGTGTGGTGAATAAACAGAAACAAAAACAACCCACCAAACAAACAGAAACAGAGTTTATCATCTCACCTGTCCTGCTTTCCTGCTTTGTGACATGACATTTGTGAGATGGAAGCATGGATACTCACCTGTCTCCTTTGTATGAGCTCATGAGTGCTTTGCGAATGATAGAGCTTTCAGAATGTAAAGTACCATGTTTATTGTGCAAATAAACACACTTGGATTCTGAAAGCATTTGACTGAGTAGTATTTAGCACCTATTTTTCTTCTGCCAATCAAATTATAAAACTTTTAGTTAAACACTGACTGAGTTTCTGAAGATGGAAGAAGAAATCTGCTGAGGCCAGACTAGGGAAGAAAAAATATCCGATGTCTTCCTGAGACAGTACCAAAGAAGACCTCTGGAGAAGGGGCTTCTCAGAGGCATTTCTACTGTCACCATATTTCAATAAATGTCATAAATGTTAAGTACTATTTGTATTTCTCTTAGGGTTCTTGGTAACTCTGCAATTTTCCCATCTGTTTGCATCTGCTTTCCAAAAAGCCTAAAGAAACCTTGAAGGAACTGGGGACTGGTATCGAAGATGGCAAAGCAGAAGGATTTAGGGATTCTTAGTGCTCAGTGAAGAGAGCAGGGAAAGGAAATGGAGGTCATGACTTCAAAAAAGCCAGTTCTTAGGCAACCTACAGAATGGGAGAAAAGTTTTGCAATCTATCCATCTGACAAAGGACTGATATCCAGAATCTACAAAGAACTTAAACAAATTTACGAGAAAAAAACAAGAAACCCCATAAAAAAGTGGGCAAAGGAGATGAACAGACACTTCTCAAAAGAAGACATTTATGCAGCCAACAAACATGAAAAAAAGCTCATCATCACTGGTCATTAAGGAAATGCAAATCAAAACCTCAATGAGATACCATCTCTCGCCAGTTAGAATGGTGATCATTAAAAGGTCAGGAAACAACAGATGCTGGAGGGGATGCGGAAAAATAGGAATGGTTGTACAGTGTTGGTGGGAGTGTAAATTAGTTCAACCATTGTGGAAGACAGTGTGGCAATTCCTCAAGGATCTAAAACTAGAAATACCATTTGGCCCAGCAATCCCATTACTGGGTATATACCCAAAGAAGTATAAATCATTCTACTATAAAGACACATGTACACGTATGTTTATTGTGGCACTATTCACAATAGACTTGGAGCCAATGCAAATGTCCATCAATGATAGACTGGTTAAAGAAAATGTGGCACACCTACACCATGGAATACTATGCAGCCATAAAAAAGGATGAGTTCATGTCCTTTGCAGGAACATGGATGAAGCTGGAAACCATCATTCTCAGCAAACTAACACAAGAACAGAAAACCAAACACCGCATGTTCTCACTCATAAGTGGGAGTTGAACAATGAGAACACATGGATGCAGGGAGGGGAACATCACACACCAGGGCCTGTCAGGGGGAGGGGGGCTAAGGGACGGATAGCATGAAGAGAAATACCTAATGTAGGTGACAGGTTGATGGGTGCAGCAAACCACCATGGCATGTGTGTACCTATGTAACAAAACTGCACGTTCCTCATATGTATCCCAGAACATAAAGTACATGTATATATGTGTGTGTGTGTGTGTGTGTGTGTGTGTATATATATATAGCCAGTTCTTGTCTGATGGTAAGTCTCTCAATTTTGAGAGAGATCACAATGACCACATCTCTCAAGCTTCTGTTACATCTGCCACAGCCTTTTGAGCTGGGTCTCCTAGGTTCATCCTCATTGCTACATGGGCTGGTTGGGGTGGGTAGGGGTGGGTGGGAACATGGTTCCAATAGAAGTCTCTGAGCATTGTCACTCTGTCTAATCCATCTTTTTTTTTTTTTTTAGCTTTTATTTTAGATACAGGGGTACATGAGCAGATTTGTTACATGGTTATTTTGCATCCAGGTAGTGAGCATAGTACCCAATAGGTAGTTTTTTGAACCATTCCTCCCTTTCACCCTCCCTCCCTCTAGCGGTCTGCATTGTCTATTTTCTTGTTTATGTCCATGGGTGCTCAATGTTTAGCTACCACTTGTGAGTGAGAACAAGCAATATTTGGTTTTCTGTTCTTTCGTTAATTTGCTTAGAATTATGGTCTCCAGTTCCATCCACAGTGCAGCAAAGAAAATGATTTTATTTTTTATGGCTGCATAGTATTCCATGGTGTCTATGTGCCACATTTTCTTTATCCAATCCACCATCAATGGGCACTTAGTTGATTCCATGTCTTTAATATTGTGAATTGCATGGTGGTGAACATACCAAGTGGCGATTTGGTATAATGGTCTATTTTCCTTTGGGTATGTACCCAGTAATGGGATTGCTGGGTTGAATGGTGGCTTAATTTTAAGTTATTTGAGAAATCTTCAAACTGCTTTTCAAAGTGGCTGAACCAATTTACATTCCCATGAAAAGTGTATAAGCATTCCCTTTTCTCTGCAGCTTCACTAGCTTCTGTTATTTTTTGACTTTTTACTCGTAAATTACATTCTTATAAATTATGCAAGGAATGAAGAAAAAAATGTGAACACTACTGAGTTCACATATTGTATGAGTTAAAGTAAATAATTTAAGTACATAATTTTCTTGAAGGTTCTTAATATTTAAAGACATTTTTATCTGTATTTTCACTGACATAAACTCCAGATTAGCAGTTTTTTTTTTTCACCACTTTGAGGATATCATCCTATTTTTTTCTGGCTCACATTGTTTCTGTTTTTCAAGTCAGCTATCACTCTTATTGCTGACCATTTGAAAATAAAATGGTGCACATGATATGATGTATTAAATGTAATTTTCTTTGCATTTATCCTGGTTCAAGTTCGAGTTCTTTCTATATTTGTGGTTTGATGTCTTTTGTCAGTTTAGGAAAATTCTAAGTCGTTATATCTTCCAATATTACTTCTTTTCCAATCATTGTCGCTTCTCCTTTTGAGAAGCTTATTGCAAGTCTTTTATCCCTCTTCCAATTATCCCATATGTCTCTAACTCTATTTTCTGTGTTATTCATCTTTCTTTTCTTTGTAATTAACTGTGTAGTTCACTCCTTGGCTTTGTCTGAGTTGCTATTAAAAGCCGTTTATTGGGTTCTTAATTATAGTTATTGTGTTTTTCAGTTTTAGCATTTCTCATTAATTTTTGGGTTAACTTTATTTTTTATAAAATCAAATAATGAAATAATGTATACAGGACTATTACTTGAAAAATAGAAGTCATCTATGCCTTAATTCTAACAGATGATCACAGTAATTAATTTCTTACAAATCCTTCCAGAAGTTTCCCATATATCTATTTCTCGAGTCATTGACCATTCACCCAGAAATGAAAGTCATCACTAGTTGTCTCTCCTTATGATTCTACAGTAGTCATTGATTTGTTCAATATTCTTTGCTCCATCCCTATCACTTTTATGTCTTGGATGAATAAAAATTAAGGTTTTCTCTCTCCTAGTAACCGTTTTATATTTGAGGTTTTTTATTTGTTTTCCTTTTTCCTGTATTTTGTTTTTGTTTTTGTTTTTTTGACAGAGGATCACTCTATAGCCCAGGCTGGAGGGCAGTGGCATGATCTTGGCTCCCTGCAACCTCCGCCTGCCGGGTTCAAGTGATTCTCCTGCCTCAGCCTCCCAAGTAGCTGGGACTATAGGTGTGTGCCACAATGCCCAGCTAATTTTTGTATTTTTAGTAGAGACGGGGCTTCACTATGTTGGCCAGGCTGGTCTCGAATTCCTGACCTAAAATGATCCTCCCGCCTCGGCCTCCCAAAGTGCTGGGATTACAAGTGTGAGCCACTGTGCCCAGCACTGACATTGTTTTTTGTTTATCCTAAACTCCTCAGTCTTCTTCTTTCCAGGCCTCTCCATATACAGATGCTATTTAATGTTGCTCCCAACAAATGTAAACACATTTTATTATAGGAATTACTTTGGAAAAACTTGATTTCTTTCATAAATATTCCCTGTCACACCCACTCAGTAAACTTTCCCCTGAAATGGAAAATGTCTGGCTGAGAGCTATAGGAAGCAAATGATAATACCGGGTGAAACTAGCTGTTATCAATTCTGTAGCAGGACTATCAACCTTATAAAATTTAACTCATTATGATGTATTTCTCAGCCTTAATTAATTCACATAATTAAACAAAGCATTTATTGGGCAACTGTTATATTTGCGGAGCATTTGAAGGCTTTACATGTTATTCTAAAAGGATGAAAACGTATCGACCAGGCAACCATGGCAGGCATAGTCTCTTATTTGGAACAAGGAAGAGTCAAAGTGCCCAAAGTTGTTGTTGTTGTTGTTGTTGTTTCTCCACAACTTCCTGAGTAGCTAGAACTTCAAGTGTGTGCCACTATACCTGGCTGAATTTGTTATTTTTTTACTAGTTTTCTTTTAAATTTTTGTTTTTATTTCTTCTAAAAAAAAAAAACCCAGAATGCATGTGCAGAACGTGCAGGTTTGCTACATAGGTATGCGTGTGCCATGGTGCTTTGCTGCACCTGTTGACCCGTCCTCTAAGTTCCCTCCCCTCACTGAACCTATTGACCCATCCCATAAGTTCCCCGTCTAATATGGTAGCCACTGGCTACATGTAGCCATTGAGTTTCAGAAATGAGGCTAGGCTGACTTAGGTGTTTTGTAAGTATAAAGCACCCAACAGATTTCAAAGACTTACTAAGAATAAACGAATGTAAACTACTTCATTAACAATTTAAAAAATATTAATTAGATCTTATAAATAAATTTAGGATATATTCAGCTAAATAAAATATATTATTAACTTAATTTCACCTGTTTCCCTTTTCTTTTTATTTAAATGTGGCTATCAAAATTACACATGTAGCTTAAAATACACATGTAGCTTAAAATAAAATTTCAATGAATATTTCTACTGAACAGTCTACTCTAGGTAATCAAAAATTCTAGGCTGGGCATGGGTGGCTCATGCTTGTAATCCCAGCACTTTGGGAGGTAGAAGCAGGAGGATCACTTGAGGACAGGAGTTTGAGACCACCCTAGGCAACATAGTGAGGCCCCACCTGCCCAATCTCTACAAAAAGTTTTTTAAAAAATTAGCCAGGTGGGGTGGTGCTTGCCTGTAGTCTCAGCTACTCTGGAGGCTGAGGTGTGAGGATCACTTGAGCCCAGGAGGTTGTGGCTGCAGTGAGCGGTTATCACACCACTGCACTGCAGCCTGGGTCAAAGAGTGAGACACGGTCTCAAAAAACAAAACAAAACAAAATCTAGGTGGATATAGGTGTTCACTAATTCATAGAGGAAATAAAATTTGCAATTTTGAAATGCTTTCTGGTAGACGCTTTGCAGGGGCCTAAAGGAGACTGTCGGGAAGTATGTGCAAGTAGTATAGAAGTTAGGAGCATGGGTTGGGTGTGGTGGCTCACGCCTGTAATCCCAGCTCTTTGGGAGGCCGAGGCGGACGGATCACGAGGTCAGGAGATCAAGACCAACCTGGCTAACACGGTGAAACCCCGTCTCTACTAAAAATAGAAATAAGTAGCCAGGCGTAGTGGCAGGCGCCTGTAGTCCCAGCTGCTCGGGAGGCTGAGGCAGGAGAATGGCGTGAACCTGGGAGGCGGAGCTTGCAGTGAGCGGAGATCGCGCCACTGCACTCCAGTCTGGGTGACAGTGCAAGACTCTGTTTCAAAAAAATAAAAATAAAAATAAAAATAAAAAGAAGTTAGGAGCATATTTCTCCAGGCTACCTGTGTGGTTCGAATCTTGGCTCTGCCACTTGCTGGCTATGTGCAAATTAATTACCTTCTCTTATCTCAGTTTTCCCATAAATAAAGGTAAGAATAACATGTACATGTTTATTTTCTATTTCCCGGGAACAATACAAGCATTTTAAGAACAGGATTAAAAAATTCCTGATTTACTTCTGTAAAACCAAGTGCTGAAAGCAGGTAATGGCACATGTAGGTACTTGATAAATATTTATTGAGTGAATAAATATTTAATGTCTGTTACTGTTTTAAACAGGGCATGTGATAAAGCATGTAAATAAAATTATTCACATTTTTGGTACGTGTTAAGCATATAATCAATTGATATGGACAGGAGACAGAGAAATACTGGGTAGAAGAGGACGGTTCCCTGGCAAAGGCCCCACCCTCAAACCTGGAAACCTGCGGCCCTAAATGAGAACAGGCATTCCTGTTTTTGCTCCTAAAAAATTGCCTTTTGGCCCACCATGCCCCCATCTGGTACCCATATAAACCCTGAACCCCAGGCTCCAGAAGGAGATGAGCAGATGAGCAGACGAATGGCAGAATAGCGCAGCAGAGAAGGAGAAGGAAGGAGTGTCTGAATGTAGGGAGGAGTTCGGCTGGGGATGGACGGAGAATCAGCCCCTAGACAGCCAAACTCCAGGGGAAGATCATCTTCCCACTCCATCCCCTAGCCGGCTCCCCATCCATCCCACTGAGAGCCACCTCCACCACCCAATAAAACCCTGCATTCACCATCCTTCCAGTTCATGTGTGACCTGATTCTTCTGGGATGCTGGACAAGAACTTGGGATGCAGAAAGCTGTCACACTAGCCCTCTGCCCTTGCAAAAAGGCAGAGGGTCCACTGAGCTGGTTAACACTTAAACTGTCCATAGACAGCAAGGCTAAAAGAGCGCACTTTAACACACCCACTTGTGCTCCTGCACCTGTCCGTCTGCGTGCTCCTCCTCCTCTAAGGGGTTTGAGCAGCTGAACAGATGAGCGACACCCCTGTTGCATGTCCTGCAAGGGAGGTCAGGTAACTCTCCTGTTTCACAATGTTACAATCCTAATTAATATAAAAAATTATCTTTTCCAATGACTGTATTTTCCGCCCTGGATTTTGATTCTCATTTAGGATCACTGGCCTAGGGGATATGGTCCCACCTTCTCGCCCAGATTCACTCGGCCTCTCCTGATTTTGCTCCTGTCCTCTTGCCAGATCTGCTTCTAACTCTTCCATGTATACTTAATCCTGCCCAATATGAAAGTGTTTACCTGCCCTGAGCAAGCCACTATTTCATGCTTTGGGCTCTTGGTGCCTGCTGTCCTATCTACCAGAATGCCCTCCGCCCACTTTGTGCACCTGATCCTTGCTCATATTCCACTTCTATGGGCTGGCCCTCTGGGATGAAGCCCCTCAGGGCTCCCTCTGCCCCTTTACTCTTCTATTATGCCTGAGCTCCTCAGGCAGAGCTGCACAGGACCCTGATATCCCTGAGTGTCACAATCCATTGAAAACAAGCAACAGAATAGCATAGAATGCTACTGCTCATTTAGGGGGCCATGGACTCCATCCCTGACTCTGCTGCATGCAACAGGACTCCTGTCTTCTGGGATCTGAGCTGTTGCTGGAGGGCAGTGGGATGGAGAGAGGCCAAGCAACAGGGAGGCTTGGTGCCTGCCCTGGCCCTGCCACTCCTGTGGCATGAACTTTAGGGACACTGCTTTTCCTCTCTGTGAGCATAGCTCCTCTTCCCAGTTTCTTCTTCTCTCCCTCTTCATACCAATGGGCAGTGAGAACCCGTACAATCTCCTCAGTAAAAGTTCTTTGAAAGACAAATGTAGAAATTTCAGTTAATCTGGGATTCTTCAGGAGCAGATTTTGGACATAGAACAGAACATGGAGAAGCATGTTAAGAAGTTTATTTTATAGACCACAGCAGAAATTCCAGCCAAGTTTCCTTAGACGAAATCACCTGGGTGTGGCAAACAGACAAGGCTTCCATTATTCTACCTCTAGGGTTTCAGTAGTATAAAACCGGTTGTTTTTGATGGGGATTACAGCAGCATCATCAGGGCAGATGCCTAATTCCCGAATAACATCAACGACGGCTGCAATTTGCACAGTTCCTGAAAAAGACAGGGACAGAGATCATCTCTCAGACACCCCGGCCATGTCCTGTCTTTTCTACTCATATCAGGCATCTACATCATATCAGGAAACTGAACCAGCCCCCTGGGGTTCAGTTTCCCCAAATCCTTTGCAAATTTGTCTCCTGTATCAACTTTTTGCACACAATGCCTCTGTCTTAGAACCTGGGTGCCTGTGTCTTTATAGCAGCATGATTTACAGTCCTTTGGGTATATACCCAGTAATGGGATGGCTGGGTCAAATAGTATTTCTAGTTCTAGATCCCTGAGGAATCACCACACTGACTTCCACAATGGTTGAACTAGTTTACAGTCCCACCAACAGTGTAAAAGTGTTCCTATTTCTCCACATCCTCTCCAGCACCTGTTGTTTCCTGATTTTTTAATGATTGCCATTCTAACTGGTGTGAGATGGTACCTCATTGTGGTTTTGATTTGCATTTCTCTGATGGCCAGTGATGGTGAGCATTCCAACCGAAATGTCCAACAATGATAGACTGGATTAAGAAAATGTGGCATATATACACCATGGAATACTATGCAGCCATAAAAAATGATGAGTTCATGTCCTTTGTAGGGACATGGATGAAATTGGAAATCATCATTCTCAGTAAACTATCGCAAGAACAAAAAACCAAACACCACATATTCTCACTCATAGGTGGGAATTGAACAATGAGAACACATGGACACAGGAAGGGGAACATCACACTCTGGGGACTGTTGTGGGGTGGGGGGAGGGGGGAGGGATAGCATTGGGAGATATACCTAAAGTATAATAAAAAAAAAAAAAAAAAAAAAGAACCTGGGTGCCTTCCCCCATCTGCTCTTCCCGTGCTCTTCCCTCCCTCCCTTCTGTCCTTCTGCCCTGAGGTCCTGGTCCTGCTCGGTTCGCAGCCATGTTTCTGTTTATAGTTTCTCCTCCCTGGTGGCCGGTGGGTAGTTCCCTCCTTGGACAACTTCTGTACTTACTGTTGGTGTAAAAGTCCCAGTAGAAGGTTTTTGGATTTTCGTCACATAGGCAGGCAGTATACTTATAGTTAAATGCACCTTCCAGAGGGACGCTGCTAATGAGGTAAGTTTTAATCTGGTGAGGAGAAGGTGGGAGGGGGAATTCATTGTTATTTTGGGGAATGGGTAAGGGAGGGAAAAATAAGAGAGGGAGAAGCCGGAGGAGAAGAGTGGGGGTGAAGGTGGGCCCAGGGCAGGGGGAAGTCTACTGTTGTGGTATCATTTCAGGAGCCAAAGTCTAGGTCAGAAGGTTTTCCCTCCCAATGCCCTCAAACTCCTGCCTTAGCAGTGTGGAGAAGCTCAGGAGGAGATAGGGGTGCAAGTGAATCCACAGGGCAAGGAGAGCTCATCCACGGCAGCTGTCCAGCTGGGGAGCAGGCTTGCCTTAGTCACCAGCCAGAGGTTTCAGGAATCAACCTGCAATCACATTTACTCTGAGACCTGGTGAGACAGCAGCCTGGCCACTTGCGTGTAGGAGCCAATGTCAGGCCTTGTTGTCAGAGCTGTGACCAAGCCCCAGCTGTGCTCCTCTCTGACTTGGTGACCTTTGGTGATGAGAGTTAGGCCTCTCACTCTCACTTTCCTCAGGTGTGAGGTGGAAACAATTAACTACCAAACCTGGCTGTTAGATAAGCAAATGACATCTTGAATGTAAATTTCTTTTTAACTTGAGTGCTTTGCAATTCGAGATCCCAGATTATTGTATATATAAATTTCAGTGGAGTCAGAAGATTTTGTCCAGTTAACGTTTAACACAGCAATTTTATCCTGGGGTCCATAGACCCAGAGGGATCTGTGGATAGCATTCAGTGAGTCTGTGAACTCAGGCAGGGGAAAAATATGCATCTTTATTACTAACCTCTAAATGATAAAAAATGAGGATTAGGTGGTAAGAAATTTACAGTTATATAAATATATTTTACTAAAAATTTAAAAATAGTTATACTTTGAAAAATGAAGCCACAAATAAAAATTTGTTGACTAGAATTAACAAAATTTCCTTTCCCATAAATTATTTCTAGTTTGCAAAGTCAGTTAGTCTAAGGATTTCTTATTCTTTTGGTTGTGCTTAGGTGGGTTTTGAAAAGATTGCTTTATTTTAGAGTACTAGCATGATTCTTAAAAGCATACTTTTATTAATCACAAAAGCACAAAATTATGTCACATGTCATTTTATTGATTCAAACATATCTTATTATACCTACCACTACCATTAACTATTATCACCAGAAACCACCATTTTCACAAAAATTTTATGTACACATTATGCACATGTTCTTATTCTCATTCTCACCTGTGCTTGTGATAAACAAAATACACAGTTGAAAAATTATGATTCAGCCTTGCTCCTACCCCAAATTAGTGTACATGTTTCAGATTCTTGGACTGAAAATAGAAAAATTTGACAAAGCAGCTGTGATATTCTTTGCTCATTGGCCAGGAATTTTTCTTTACAGGTGTGGGGATATTTCTAGAATGCAGTTGACTGAATAACAATCTTCATGCTCTCAATGTTGTTTCACATGTAATCATTGTCCTTAGTTCTCATTTGAATTAGGAAACTTATGTTGTAAGGAAATACTTATGCTGCCTGATAGAGGGTGTCCTTCACGAAGGGTCTGGGGAGGGAGTAGGGGAGATGGGAGATGCATGGATCTTGGCCCTAGAACAAAGGTAGTGGGGGCAGTTTGCATGCTTGTGACACCTGAGATCAATGACTAGGAAAAGGACACACAACCAATGTCCCAGGGAAGAGTCACTGTGGATTAATAACTGCATAAGTCTCTTTGACTTCTGGCACTTGGCTAGACAGGAGGGATAATGCTGTAATCCCAAGCTGCTCAAAAATGTGGTCCTTTGGGCACAGCCTTGGTGTACCTTGGGCGTCTGTTAAAACCCAGAAGTTCTAATCTCTCCCCAGACCTGCTGAATGAAACTCTGAATTTTAACAAGATCCCTGAGTGAGTTTTAGGCACATTACCATTTGAAAACCTCTGACCTTGTTCAGAGATTGGACTTCTGAACTTGGGGAAAAGGAGGAGATGAGTACGAGCTCCTTGTCAGGGTGGGGAGGCTGGAACAAGAGTCAACTTCTGGTGACCCAGAGCAAAGGGGGAAGAGGAGGAGATGAGTATGAGCTCATTGTCAGGGTGGGGATGCTGGAACAAGAGTCCACTTCTGGTGACCCAGAGCAAAGGAGCAGAAGAAGGCAAGAGGACAGCAGAGTTGCTCAGTGCTTACTGGAGAGGAGGAGTCATATCCTGCATGTCCTCTTCTGCCCACCCACCTCAACCTATGGTGTGGAGTTGCTGCTTTCTCTTCTGAGAACTCCCCTCCCTCCATCCTAAACTAAACATGCTCAGGACCTTGGAAGGACTCTAACTGCTTCTCTACCAGCTCTTACACTTCTTTCTTTTTCCCTCTTTCTCACTTCCTATTCCTTCTTCCTTTCTTTCTTATTTAACCTAGACTTCTCTGGATTCGAATTTCTTCATCTGGAAAATGAGAAGTCATCTGTCCCAAGCTCCCACAGTTGTTCTGAGTCTCAAGTAGTATAACATAAGTGAGAATGTTTCATTAAGTACACTGTACATTATTAAAGTGAGAGATTAAATTATATTTATAATCAAGGAGTTGAATTATTTTTTGAAGTCACCCCCCAGTCCTCTACTTACCACCATGCATTCTTTCAATTCTGTTTGAACTGCAAGCACTGCAGTGACTTCGTCATTTGGACGTACTGACTTGGGGATGTCAAAATCCTTTATTATGATCTTCCGACTGATTGTGGGAAGAGAGAATCAGAACACCAAGATCAGAGACCAATCTTTGAGTGAGAGGGGGAGCCATGAACAGGGCAAGGGCACAGGATGGGCTGGGCAAGGGAGGGAAATTATGGGGCTTGGATCAATTGTTCCGCATCGGAATCCCCTGGAATTTTCATGTGTTGATTGGATTGGTTACTTTGCACAGATTTAATTTTGTTTAATAAAACAACTAGGACACTTTAAGATTCCTTAAAGAACTAAAAGTAGAACTACCATTTGATCCAGCAATCCCACTACTGGGTATCTACCCAGAGGAAAAGAAGTCATTATTTAGAAAAGATACTTGCACATGCATGTTTATAGTAGCACAGTTCACAATTGCAAAATCATGGAACCAACCCAAATGTCCATCAATGAACGAGCATCTTCTTCCCTTCCATTGACCAAAAACAAGTTTTTAAAAAGAAAAAATGTACAATACCATATGCCACTTCCTGATAACATCGTACAGGCTCTGGTGGTTGTCTACTGAGTAGGAGGGCTCAAGTCATTATTAGGAGAAAATTTTCTAGGAACAGAATCACATTAAACCAGCAAACCTCTTGATCAGGGAAATGCAAATCAAAACCACAATGCGATACCACCTTACTCCTGCAAGAATGGCCATAATCAAAAAATCATAAAACAGTAGATGTTGGCGTGGATGCAGTGATCAGGGGACACTTCTGTACTGCTGGTAGGAATGTAAACTGCTACAACCACTATGGAAAACAGTGTGGAGATTCCTTAAAGAACTAAAAATAGAACCACCATTTGATCCAGCAATCCCACTGCTGGGTATCTACCCAGAGGAAAAGAAGTCATTATTCAAAAAAGATACTTGCACATGCATGTTTATAGCAGCACAATTCACAATTATAAAATTGTGGAACCAACCCAAATGCCCATCAATCAACGAGTGGATAAAGAAACTGTGAGATATATATATATATATATATATATGATGGAATACTACTACTCAGCCATAATAAGGAATGAATTAACAGCATTTGCAGTGACCTGTATGAGATTGGAGACTATTATTCTAAGTGAAGTAGCTCAGTAATTCAGTAATGGAAAACCAAACATTGTATGTTCTCACTGATATGTGGGAGCTAAGCTATGAGGACTCAAAAGCATAAGAATGATACAATGGACTTTGGGGACTTGGGGGGAAGAGTGGGAGAGGGGTGAGGGCTAAAAGACTACAAATATGGTGCAGTGTATACTGCTTGGGTAATGGGTGCACCAAAATCTCATCACCGCTAAAGAACTTACTCATGTAACCAAATACCACTCGTACCCCAGTAACTTATAGAAAAATAAAATAAAATAATAAAAAATTTAAAAAACCCAGCAAACATCTCAATGCACTGGAGGTATTTGTAGGAGCATCTTTGAAGATCCTCCTTCTTTGGTCCCTAGGCAGGGTTTAGGAATTTGTATTTATTTAGCTCCTTAGTAAATTTGGACATATGGCCATGTTTGGGAACTTTAGATACTACTCTACATTTAGACCATACACTGCAATCTGAAAAGGAAAGGAAATGGAGACAAAGAAAATAGTCAAATATTCTTCTTCAGTCAATGAGGACTGGGTTTGGAGCCAGGAGAGTTATTTTCTCTTCCCTAGAAACTCCTGGCTACGGACCTTTGTTATTGTGTGGGACAGAAGGGAATTGAGATTCTTAGCCCACAGTGTCTCACAGCCCCATTTTCTTGGGGCAAAGCATCTTAGAGAGATTCTATTTTTTGGTGCCAATTGCTGTAGTGCCCAGTGCACAGGAAAAGGGTATAAATACCTAAGCAACTTCAAAATCTCTCCCATTTGTATATGAGTTTCAGATTGATAGGATGACCAGCTTAATTCGAGTGACTAACCATCTCAGTTTACCCAGGACCAAGGTCTTTTCCAGAATGGGTTGTGGAGGTGGTGGGGGAGGGCAGAGTTTCAATGCTACAACCAGGAAAGTCCTGGGCAAATCAGGATGATTGATAACCTAATTAGCATAGTTTATTTGAATACCTTGCTGCCCTTCAGGGCTAAGTGGACAGTCATCTGGCGGGAATGGGGTGGGATCTGAACCTGTCCCCATGCAGGGTTTCTTGGGACACTTGCCTCCATTACGTTAGCTTGTCAAAACCCTGAACAGTTTCCTCCAGGACAGGATGTCTGACCATGCCATAGAGAGTACCTCCAAGATCACAACCCAGAAACCCAGCATTATAAACTCTACTGCTATAGAGAAAACTCCCTAGATTGGGTATCGCTGCTTTCTCCCAGACCCCTGGCTCCGTTTTCTACTTTATTTTACTTGCTCCAATTTTTCTGCTTCCTTCACACATGTGTTCTCAATAAGTTGACTTCTGAACCTGTGCTCTCAGGTCCCAGTATACGTGAGAGCAAGAGGTCCTCGTATTCATCTTCAGACTTCAGGTTAGGAAGAACGTCTAAGCTGCCAGTCTAGCTCAATCTCAGACCACAGGGCAGTGGCCAGGGCCTCTGGTCCTTTAGCCAGTTCTGCCAAAGCTGCCCTAAGCTGCCATTGGAACTCATAGACCTGTTATGCTTCTCTTCTAGGAGGCAAGGTGTGAGAAGGTAAAGTTTACTGGGCAGAAATCTGAACAAAGGTATAAATTATGAACAAGATGTGGATCAGCGTGTTAGATGAAGACTAACTACTAATTACAGCCTGTAGGTACATTTGGAGCTTTATTTCCACTGGCAATGCAGAAACACCCAGCAAAAATGTGAGAGGAGTTGGTGGGTCTTCCTAAGAGGACAAGAAGTGGAACCTGGCAGAAGGTCCATGGGAGCTCCTGGGACTAGAGTTCTGGGAAGTTGAAAGAAATTCTCAGAAAGAGATAAGTAGATTTCCAGACTGGGAGAGGAGCCCTCCCTGCAATTTTTTTTGTGGGGAAGAGAAGGGCATGGCTCACGTGTTGTCCTGAGCTTTGTTGGCCCCCAACTGCAGGCAGAGAACCAGGAGCAGGGTGGCAGGGCTGGCCCTGAACAGGAGCTGGAGCAAGTGCATGCTGGAGAAAACAAGGCGATGTGTCCCAGAGAAGTGGTGTCCCAGGTGCCCAGCACACTTCTTATATACAGATTGATCAAGGAAGTGCAAGAGCTGCCAGGGAGATCCATGAGGTGAATCACCCATTCACCCTCCCCACTCATGATCTTTCCTTGTTGACCCAAAGTTTGTTTTTCTAAGAAAAAATCATCACTCAGCTAGAATGTCAGCATTTGAGAGAGGAGTCAGATTGTTCTTCCTTGTTTTTTCAGTGTCAGAGTTTCTCAAAATGGCTAGGACCTCAAAAGATACACCAGTTTTTCCCGAGTTTACAGATTCAGCTTTCTTTTCCCTCCTAATTTGCCTGTCTGAAGTGCTATGTGTAGTCTTAGCTTCAGTCACTGCTCCCCTGGTCTCTGAAAGCAGAGAACCCAGGTGTGGTGGCAGGTTTCAGACCAGAGGCATAGAACATCTTTGCTTGATCAAATTATAGTGAGTTCAAGATGCAATGCTATTGAAAACATTTCTTGGAGGGCTAGGATGATCAGGACTTCCCTAGCAGTCACTACCCATCATGAGGTGGAAGAGCTAGAGAAGACCTGTGCTGCTCTACATGATGGGGAAGTGAGTTCAAGACACTGGGTGATGTAAAGATGTTTATTGTCATTGAGTCCTTCTTAATTTCAGGTGTGGTTGCAATATACCGCAGATGCCCAAGATCCCCAGCTGCCTCACAATTCCCAAGGCAGGGTGATATTTTAATTCTAGACAATTCCTATAAATAGCTGGCACCCCCAAATCAGACTTCTTGGCACCAAAGAGCTGGCTCATTTTCTTATTGACATTATTGACATGACCACTTTCTTACACTTGTCTCATGCGTAAGCCACACAGGAAGACCCACAGTGGAAAGGACTCCTTCCATGAGAATGGAGCCCACATTATGTCCAGTAGATAACCAGGTTGTAGAATTCCTCTCCTTGGGATGATGGGGAGACTTGCTCTTGCCAACACTGGCATTGTGTTATTTCTCCTTATGAAATTAAATCTGCTCCTTAACCTATGACTTACAACACTATGGGATTTGTTTCTATCCTTTGCATGGCAGACAGCGGCCCAGGAAGAGCCTCTCTGGCAAGAGAGTGAAAATCAGTGTTCTAGGAGTTACCGCCTCTGTATGTTGCTTTAGCCAGGATTCAGAGCTAAAGTGTAAGTGTGTGCTTCTGCTTTCTGGATGTATCTCTCAAAATTGCTCGTCTGTTTATTCAACTCCTGCATCTACTTTCTCTTTCCTTTGAATTGGACACCATTCATGTCATTGCTCACTTAAAACTTCAGCTGTTCTCATGATCACATGCTTTCTTCCCTGTTTATGTCCTATCCACTCAAGAACACTGCTTGTGAGGGTCACAATGACCTTCCTTAGTAAGCCTTGTCCCACAATTAAATTGTCTTTACACCTGGTCCTTCTCACTTGCATAATTTCCATTTGAAGCACACCCTAGCTAGACTGACTAAGGCAGGCATAAGGCAGAAGAATCTAGGAAGTGTCTGTGTGGGAAAATGCAGGAAAAGTTCTTTGCTTGGCTCTTTGAAGGCATAGCCCTGTCCTTGAGGATGCAACTCCAGCACTCCCAAGAGGCAGTGTCCAGAGGAAGGCAGATGACAATGGGTTAAGAGCATCTGTTGAAGGTAATGAGGCTGTTCTTCTGTGAGCCAGCAGGAAACTGCAATACCTACAACCCTTCAATGTACAGGACAATCTTTTTTTTTTTTTTTTTTTTTTGAGACAAAATCTCACTCAGCCAGGCTGGAGTGCAGTGGCATGATCTCAGCTCACTGCAATCTCCACCTCCTGGGTTCAGGAAATTCTCATGCCTCAGCCACCCGAGTAGTGGGGATTATAGGCAGGTGCCACCATACCCGGCTAATTTTTGTATTTTTAGTAGAGATGGGGTTTCACCATGTTGGCCAGGCTGATCTTACATTCCTGACCTCAAGTGATCCGCCTGCCTTGGCCTCCCAAATTGCTGGGATTACAGGTGTGAGCCACTGTGCCTGGCCTAGGACAACTCTTATTCAGGCCATGACTGCTGTGATGGTTACTTTTATTTGTTAGCTTAGCTAGGCATGGTGCCCACTTTTTGGAAAAACAACAGTTTAGAAGTTGCTGTGAAGTTTTTGTTTGTTTGTTTTAAATGTGATTAACATTTAAATCAGTAAAATTTGAGTAAAACAGATTACCTATATAATATGGGTCAGACTCATTGGATCAGTTAAAAACCTTAAGAGAAAAGCTGGAGGTCCCTTGAGGAAGAAGATTAGGGAGAAAAAGAAACCATAATTATTATGCCACAAAGAATGAACAAGTCTAGGTTTAAGAAATCAAATAAAGATTGATAAAATCAGATTGTAAACAACTCAGGAAGCTTACAGAAGAGAACGTGTATAGTCCCATAGGGAAAGAGTTAGAATATAGGTGAAGCTTGCCACAGGCTAAGTTTGCAAAGAGAAGGATAATCTTAGTCCTGACAAGGCTTGTGAGAAGAAGATAAGGAATGGACAGAGAGGGAGTTATAGACACCAACACACATGAAGCATATGCTGTGTGCATTACACTGCTCTAAACATTTTCACATATATTAGCTCAATCTTTATTATAACCCTGTGAAGGTGGTTGCCATTTTTATTCCATTTTACAAGAGGAGAAACAGAGACGCAGGAGAGAAATATCTAACCCAGACCATGTAGTCAGTATATGGCACAGTCAACTTTGCAAGAAGGTTTTGTGGAATCTGAGTTTTGATTTACAGTATCTGAGAACCTCTTTTCGAAATAGAATCCAAACTTACAAATGTAAACTACAGGTACAGGATCTTGGAGGAGGCACCCATAAGTAGGAAGCCCTGAGGCTTCATGCCATTAACTTAATGGCGAATACACCTTTGGATGGGGCCAGAATTTCCACGCTGGCAGTCTGGCCCTGGAACATGACCCTTTAACCACTGCACTGCCTACTGGTGAGAACAAGTTGCAAAGTTAGTAACTGGCAGAGTTAGGGGTTCAAAATTAAGTAGTCTGATACCAGAGTTTATGTCCTTAAACACTTGTCTAGTCTATTTATTGATGTAGCAACAGTTTAAAGTTGAGAAAAGGAAACTCACAGAGATTTTAATAAGTTGTTCAAGTCACAGAGCCAACAAATAACAAAGGTATTGAAGTTTGGCTTGGCCATATGACTAAGCCAAACCATTGGAACCCAGATAGAAGTGAATCCGGAGTTGGCACTTAGAGTGACTACTCTATATTTCCTCTTACTTAATAAAAGCATAATTGGCACAAGACTTGTACAAGGGCATCTAATGCATAAAGATGTAATGAGTTGTTTCTTAGAGGAGGTTATATCCAAGCAAAATCTCTCAGAGGTGAGAGAAGCTGGAGTGTGACTCTTTTTCTTAGAAACTCTGTCATCTTTAGTGTCATTTCTTTCTTTCTTCCTTTTTTTTTTTTTTTTTTTTTTTTTGGCGGAGTTGCACTCCTGTCACTCAGGCTGGAGTGCAGTGGTGCAATCTCGGCTCACCACAACCTCCACCTCCTAAGTTCAAGTGATTCTCCTGTCTCAGCCTCCTGAGTAACTGGGATTACAGGTGCCTGCCATCACGCCCAGCTAATTTTTTTTATTTTTAGTAGAGATGGGGTTTCACCATGTTGTCCAGGCTGGTCTCAAACTCCTGACCTTGGGTGATCTGCCCCCCTCGGCCTCCCAAAGGGCTGGAATTACAGGTGTGAGCCACCATGCCTGGCCTTTAGTGTCATTTCTAAGGTCACCCTGGTGATGTAGGGTCCAAGGGAAAACTTTTTTTCTGCCTTCTGAAGTTTTGCTGAAAAATAAATGGACAAAAAGTAGATTAATAGGAGAAATGTCATACAAGTTTATTAACGTGCATGGGAGAGAATGATTACCTCCAACTCCTCAGTGGGAGTACAGAAGCTTATGTGCCATCTTGAGGTTACAGAAAGAATGAGGTCTTGGAGCATGGCCAAAACCAGGTTATGGTAGTAAATCAGGTTACAGTAGTGCTACGGTTATGGGAGGGGAGAAGAGGAAGCCTGGCTAGCAAAGGTGGTCTTGCTATTGTCGACCAAAAGAGTTAAACTCTGTAAAATATTTTAGGAGATTTATTCTAAGCCATATATGAGCGATCATGGCCTGTGACACAGCCCTCAGGAGGTCCTGAGAACATGTGCCCAAGGAGGTGGGGGTACAGCTTGGTTTATATATTTTAAAGGAGGCATGAGACATCCATCAAATACATTTAAGAAAGACATTGGTTTGGTTCAGAAAGGCGGGACAACTCAAAGGGCAGGGGCGGGGGGAGGGGTCTAGGCTATAGGTAAATTTAAACACTTTCTGTTTGACAATTGGTTGAGTTTATTTGAAGACCTGGGGTCAATAGAAAGAAAATGTTCAGGTTAAGATAAAGGATTGTGGAGATCAAGTTTTATTGTGCAGAAAGCTCTCAGATAGCAGACTTCAGAGATAGCAGGTTGCAAAATGTTTCTTACCTGACTTAAAAGGCTGTCTGGCTCCTAGGTGATTATCTCCTGGATCTGGAAAGGAAGGAAGGAAAAGAAAGGAGTAAGGGAATTCTCTATAGAATGTGGATTTTTCCCACAAGAGACTTTGCAGGGCAATTTCAAGACATGGCAAGGAAATGTATTTGGGGGTAAAACATTTTGATTTTCTTCCTTGTTATGCCAGAGTCAGATTGGAAAGTAAGTCACGATATACAGGGTTAAAATAAAACCCATCTGATGAGCATTTATGGTCTCCAGACCCTTAGCTAGGAATTTGGCCAAGATTAAAACAAACAAATACACACACACACACAAACAGAGCTTAGTCCTCACTATGCCGGTAAAATCTTACAGGTAGTAGCCCTCAGAGAGAATAGGTAAATGTTTCTTTCAGACCTTTAAAGGTATCAGACTCTCAGTTAATCTTTCCTAGATCTGCGAGGGAGGACCTCAGGAAAAGCCTGCTGCATCAGTGCAGATTCTCTAGAGACACAAATCTCCCCACAAAAGGCAGCTTTGCAGCATTGCTTCTGTTTGCAGATCCTGTAACAGCCATCTCAAAGTATATCAAAGGAGTATATTTTTGGATGAAATAGTTTTGTTTTATTCAGGTATTAGTATTCAGCTTTTAAGAGGTGAAAGAGAGAATGGAGAATTATGGAGGGTTTTATTTTTTTTTAATGGGCAAGATTTGGAAGTGGCTTCCAAATCATAGAATGTCATTCATTCTTTGTCCCCATTGCCACAGCTTAGTCATATAGCCAAATCAAACTGCAAGAGAGATTGGGAAATTTAGTATAGCTGTGTGCTTAGGAGGAAAGGGAAACAGATTTGGTAAGTTGCTGTGTTCCTTTACATATGTGGTATGTGTATCTGTGCTTTTTATAGAGAACGTCATCCTAAAATAATCAAAAAGATCAGAATGTAGCTGAAAGAGAGTTTATTGAAGCACAATGCTTGAGGATGTGCCCACCAGCAAGCACAAATTCCAAAGAATGGAAGTCAGTGTTCCAAAGTATGAAAGTTTCAGATCATTTATACAGATAAAGTTCAGGGAAGTTTAGCAGAATTTCAACACCTTTCTATGGAAGGCTTAATGCATAGTTACAATGATCTGATTAGTTGAGGTGGTTTTTTTCTTTCTGGAAAGATTTCTCTAACATTCCACACTGAAGATGTAACTGTCAGGGGGTCTGTTTTGAGGATGCAATCTGGTCTGAGTTAGGTACAGGACAATAAAGGAAGCAGTTAATCTAGAATAAATATCAGTGATTGGAAGGAGGAAGTCTATTCTCTGGTCTTTCTTAGTCATTTACAGAACCAGAACAATGAGGAAGAGGGTTAAGCTGTAATCTAAGAAGCAGAATTGCAAAACATGCTACATGTCTCAGATCACAGTAGCAGCTCTCTCAAAGTTTAAGGAGTTTGCAGTGTTCTAACAGATTTTAAATTTTATTCATTTTCACAAAAATATCAAAATGTTTTCCAAAATTGTGGTGCCATTTTATACACTGCACAACAGTTTCCCAATATTTAATATTGTCAATACTTTTAATCTTGGCTTTTCTGGTGGATATGTAGTGGAGCTTGTTGTGATTTACTTTGAATGTTTGTGATTATTAGTGGTATTTAGCCTTTTTATATGTCATCTGGATATTATATATTCCCTTTTGTGAGGTGCCTATTCAAGCCTTTGCTTGTTTTTCAATTGTAACTGCCTGAGGGGTTCTTTCTGCCTGCTGCACAAAGAAAGACCATGGCATTGCAGTAAAGAAAGTTTAATAGACCTGAGACTGGCCACACCACGTGGGAGATGGAATTAGTACTCAAATCAATCTCATCCAAGCTCATAGTTAAGAGGATTTTTTCAAAGCCAGTTTAGGGAAAGGGTGGCAGTGACCAGGTAATGGGTGCTTGCTGATGATTGGTTGGGTTGGAGATGAAATCATATGGAGTTGAAGCTGTCCTTGTAAACACCCAAGGGGTTCACCTTGCCTGCTGCCTAGACAAAGTGCCAATTCATCAAGACAGGACTTGCAATAGAGAAAGAATAATTCATGCAGAGCAGGCTGTATGGGAGACTGGAGTTTTATTATTACTCAAATCAGTCTCACAAGATAATTTCTTATCTTGTGGCTAATGTTAGTCCTACAAAGGCAATCTAGTCCCCAGGCAAGAAGGTCTGCTTTGGGAAAGGGCTGTCTGTGTTTTAAACTATAAACTAAGTTTCTCCCAAAGTTAGTTTCAGAAATTCTCCTTGTTGTATCTGAAAATATGCCATTCCAGTGAAAGCCTTGAATAGGCAGTGTCTCCAATTGTGTCCTGCTACAAAGAAAAATAGATTCTTATTGAACTTATGAAAATAACAATATTGCCGTGAAATAATGTTCTTGAATAGCTTCTAAATTCTGGAGAAATCAGGTAGAGAGAAAGGTAAATGTCTCAATTTGCTCACAAAAGTTTACTTTACCTATTGCTATAAGCCATGAAGAGCTCAAAAGAAAAAAAGTTTTTAGGACTTTGGAAAACAAAACTTAAAAAGATTTTACAATGTTTTAGGCAAAAAGAAGTAAAAATTATTTCAGTCCTTCCTTGGTTCAGTTCCATGGAATTAATTCTTTTTCTGCTCAAAATTGGCCTAGCAATCTTCATAAATAAATCAGTTGTTTTTATGAGAGTTCTGGAAGTATTTTTTACCTAGTCAAATGGTATGATCTCCAAAGTTATCAGAAACCTGTATTCAAGAGCACTTGGGCCAGGCACGGTGGCTTATGCCTGTAATCTGAGCACTTTGGGAGGCCTAGGTGGGGAGGATCACCTGATGTCAGCAGTTTGAGACCAGCTGGTGAACATGGTGAAACCCTGACTGTACTAAAAATACAAAAAGTAGCCAGGCGTGGTGGCATGTGCCTGTAATCCCAACTACTTGGGAGGCTGAGGTGGGAGAATTGCTTGAACCTGGGAGGTGGAGTTTGCAGTAAACTGAGATTGTGCCACTGCACTCCAGCCTGGGTGACAAAGCGAGACCCTATCTCCAGAAAAAAAAAAAAAGTACTTGTTATGGTCCTTGGCATAAATTCCCTTAAAGATATACTTTAGGCCTGCAAAAAACTTTCAGGAAAAAAAATATGAATAAAGCAACCCATTGGATAAAACAAGACACATCAGATTATTTTTTTGAAATCTTATACAATTTTGGAATGTATACTAATAACATATCCATTCAAATATAACTCAAGAAAATGAAACACCACTTATTATTTGATAATAATAGGATTTTAACATCCCAAATAAGCCTTATATATTTTACTTGGACTTCCAAAACCCTCCCCACTTTTTTTGAATATAATAGAGGTAGTTTGAGTTGAAAAGACTTAATTTAGAATTTGAAATTTGATTTTGGGGAGTATATCCGATATCAAAGGTTTAGAACACTTGATATCAAAATAGGAAATGTTTAAAATGATCAAAATAGGATCACAGGTTGTATTAATCTGTTCTCATGCTGATATGAAGAAATACTTGAGACTGGGTAACTGATAAAGAAAAGAGGTTTAATTGCATCACAGTTCCACATGGCTGGGGAGGCCTCAGGAAACTTACAATCATGGTGGAAGGCGCTTCTTCACAGGGCAGCAGGAGAGAGAATAAGTGCTGAGCAAAGGGGGAAGCCCCTTCTAAAACCATCAGATATCATGAGAACTCACTCACCATCATGAGAACAGCATGGGGGAAACTGCCTCCATGATCCAGTTATCTCCACCTGGTCCCACCTTTGACATGTGGGGATTATTACAATTCAAGGTGAGATTAGGGTTCAAGGTGAGATTTGGGTGGGGACACAGAGCCAAACCATATCACAGGTCATTGTAAAATTATAGTCATTAATTTAGTCAAAGTGATAATTCAAAGCTTTCAAAAAGCAAAATACTTTACTCTTTGATAGAGAAGAGGCTCGGGTTTTTTTTTAACTTTTACTTAATATTTTAAGTTCAGGAGTACATGTGCAGATTTGTTATATAGATAAACTCATGTCACAAAGGTTTGTTGTACAGATAATTTCATCACTGAGGTGTTAAGCCTAGTACCCATTAGTTATTTTTCCTGATCCTCTCTCTCTTCCCAACCTTCACCCTTGACCTCAGTGTCTGTTGTTACCTTCTATGGGTCCATATGTTCTCATCATTTAGCTCCCACTTGTAAGTGAGAACATGCAGTATTTGGTTTTCTGTTTCTGTCTTAGTTTGCTAAGGATAATGGTCTCCAGCTCATTCCATGTTCCTGCAAAGGACATGACCTTGTTCTTTTTTATAGCTGCATAGTATTCCACGGTGTATATGTACCACATTTTCTTTATCCAGTATATCACTGATGGATAGTGATGGGCATTCCATGTGTTTGTTATTGTGAATAGTGCCACATTGAACATATGCGTGCATATGTCTTTATGACAGAACTATTTGTATTCCTTTGGGTATATACTCAGTAATGGGAGTGATGGGTGAAATAGTGTTCCTGTCCTTATATCTTTGAGGAATCACCAGTGTCTTCCACAATGGTTGTACTAATTTACACTCCCACCAGCAGTGTATAAACATTCCTTTTTCTCCACAGCCTTGCCAGCTTCTGTTATTTTTTTGACTTTTTAATAATAGCAATTCTGACTGGTGTGAGATGGTATCTCATTGTCGTTTTAATTTGTCTTTCTCTGATGACCAGTGATGTTGAGGTTTCTTTCATATGCTTGTTGGCTGCATGTATGTCTTCTTTTGAAAAATGTCTGTTCATGTCCTTTGCCCACTTTTTAAATGGGGTTGTCTGGTTTTTTTCTTGTAAATTTGTTTAAATTCCTTATAGATGCTGGATATTAGACCTTTGTCAAATGCATAGCTTGTAAATTTTTTCTCCTATTCTGTAGATTGTCTGTTCACTCTTTTGATAGTTTCTTTTGCTGTGCACAAGCTCTTTAATTAGATCACATTTGTCAATTTTTGCTTTTGTTGCAATTGCTTTTGGTGTCTTTGTCATGAAATCTTTGTCCATTCCTACATTCTGAATGGTATTGTCTAGTTTGTCTTCCAGGGTTTTTATAGCTGTGGATTTTACATTTAGGTATTTAATCTATCTTGAGTTGATTTTTTTATATGGCATAAGGAAGGGGTTCAGTTTCAATCTTCTGCATATGGCTAGCCAGTTATCCTAGCACCATTTATTGAACAGAGAATCCTTTCCCCATTGCTTGTTTTTGTCAAATTTGTTGAAGATCAAATAGTTTTAGGTGTGTGGCCTTATTTCTGGGTTCTCTATTTTGTTCCATTGATCTATGTGTCTTTTTTTGTACCAGTACCAAGCTGTTTTGGTTACTGTGAGGCTCAGTTTCTCAAAGAATCAATAGACCTAAATAAAGACAGCATGAGAGCAACAGAATCTGCCTTTCCTTCTATTCTTTTGACTCAAAAGGTAAATGAAAAATCTTTTATCATCTTTTATTAATACTACATGAAATCTTGTTCAAAAAGAAATTCAAATTCTACCTTTACATCCATACATTATTAATGATAAAACTAATTTTAATAAAACTTTATAAACAGATTAATCTAATCTCAATCAGTTTTGACCACAGAAGATGACTTTCATAAACATTTTAAACCTCTTATAATTTTTTCCATTCTCTTTCTTTTCCTGACTTCCTATATCCATTCACTTTATCTCTTTGTTCTTCTTTTATTTCTTCAATTTAATACAACTTTTAAATAACCTCTAACCTAGGCAAAACCACTTTTCCTTTAAGAAAAAACATATCCTCATATCCATCTTATAACCATCCTTGCCAAAAAAAACTTATGTGTTTTCTTATACATTCTGTGTATAGAATTATCTTTCTTATCCCTAATTCTAGTTACCATATATTCATTAGAATTTAAATTCCTAGTAACCTTAATTCATAGTGAAAACCTAAGAAGTAAGCAATTTTTTTAAGTGTCAGTCGCATACCAACAGTTTATGAATATGAATTTTTATAATATTTAGAAACATAGGCTTTCTAATGGAACATTCTTTAAAAGTGTAGAACAGGGCCAGGCATGGTGGCTTATGCCTGTAATCCCAGCACTTTGCGGGGCCAAGGCGGGAGGATCATGAGTTCAGGAAATCAAGACCATCCTGGCTAACATGGTGAAACCCCGTCTCTACTAAAAATACAAAAAATTAGCCGGGCGTGGTGGTGGGCACCTGTAGTCCCAGCTACTCGGGATGCTGAGACAGGAGAATGGCATGAACCCAGGAAGCGGAGCTTGCAGTGAGTTGAGATTGCACCACTGCACTCCAACCTGGGCGACAGAGCTAGACTCCATCTCAAAAAAAAATATGTTGTGGGAAGTCAGGGACTCCGAACAGAGGGACTGGCTGGAGCCATGGCAGAGGAACATAAATTGTGAAGATTTCATGGACATTTATCGGTTGCCAAAATTAATACTTTTATAATTTCTTATGCCTGTATTTACTGCAATCTCTGAGCATAAATTGTGAAGATTTCATGGACATTTATCAGTTCCCAAAAATTAATACTCTTACAATTTCTTATGCCTGTCTTTACTTTAATCTCTTAGTCCTGTTATCTTCATAAGCTGAGAATGTATGTCACCTCAGGACCACTATTGTACAAATTGATTGTAAAACATGTGTGTTTGAACAATATGAAATCAGTGCACCTTGAAAACGAACAGAATAACAGCAAGTTTAGGGAACAAGGGAAGACAACCAAAGGTCTGACTGCCTGCGGGGTTGGGCAGAATAGAGCCATATTTTTCTTCTTGCAGAGAGCCTATAAATGGACGTGCGAGTAGGAGAGATATCGCTGAATTCTTTTCCCAGCAAGGAATATTAATAATTAATACACTGGGGAGGGAATGCATTCCTGGGGGAGGTCTATAAACGGCCGCTCTGGGAGTGTCTGCCTTATGTGGTTGAGGTAAGGACTGAAATACGCCCTGGTCTCCTGCAGTACCTTCAGGCTTATTAGGGTGGGGAAAAGATCCTGCCCTGGTAAATTTGAGGTCAGACTGGTTCTCTGCTCTTGAACCCTCTTTTCTGTTGTTTAAGATCTTTATCAAGACAATACGTGCATAGCCGAACATAGACCCTCCTCAGTAATTCTTTTTTTTTTTTTTTGAGACGTGGTCTCGCTCTGTCACCCAGGCTGGAGTGCAGTGGTGCGATCTTGGCTCACTGCAAGCTCCGCCTCCCGGGTTCACGCCATTCTCCTGCCTCAGCCTCCCAAGTAGCTGGGACTACAGGCACCTGCCACCACGCTGGACTAATTTTTTTTGTATTTTTAGTAGAGACAGGGTTTCACCATGTTAGCCAGGATGGTCTCGATCTCCTGACCTCGTGATCCGCCTGCCTCAGCCTCCCAAAGTGCTAGGATTACAGGCATGTGCCACCGCACCCGGCCCAGTAATTCTAATTTTGCCCTTTGCCTTGTGATCTTTGCTTTGCCCTTTGCCTTGTGATCTTTATTGCCCTTTAAAGCGTGTGATCTTTGTGACCTACTCCCTGTTCATACACCCCCTCCTCTTTTAAAGTCCTTAATAAAAACCCACTGGTGGACTCTCTTTTTGGACTCAGCCTGCCTGCACCCAGGTGAAATAAACAGCCATGTTGCTCACACAAAGCCTGTTTGGTGGTCTCTTCACACAGACGCGCATGAAATTTGGTCCCGAAATTTGGTGCCGTGACTCGGATCAGGGGACCTCCCTTGGGAGATCAATCCCCCGTCCTCCTGCTCTTTGCTCTGTGAGAAAGATCCACCTATGACCTCAGGTCCTCAGACCAACTAGCCCAAGAAACATCTCACCAATTTCAAATCCAGAAGTGAGGAGTGTCTCTGCCTGGCCGCCCATCATCTGGGATGTGAGGAGCCCCTCTGCCCAGCCGCCCCGTCTGGGAAGTGAGGAGTGCCTCTGCCCGGCCGCCATCCCGTATAGGAAGTGAGGAGCGTCTCTGCCCAGCTGCCCATCGTCTGGGATGTGAGGAGCGCCTCTGCCCGGCCGCCCCATCTGGGAATTGAGGAGCACCTCTGCCTGGCCGCCCCATCTGGGAGGTGAGGAGCACCCGGCTGCCACCCCGTCTGGGAGGAAGTGAGGAGCGCCTCTGCCCGGCCGCCCCGTCTGGGAAGTGAGGAGCGCCTCTGCCCGGCCACCCCGTCTGGGAGCTGAGGAGCGCCTCTGCCAGGCTGCCACCCCGTCTGGGAGGAAGTGAGGAGCGCCTCTGCCCGGCAGCCCCGTCTGGGAAGTGAGGAGCGCCTCTGCCCGGCCGCCCCGTCTGGGAAGTGAGGAGCGCCTCTGCCTGGCTGCCACCCCGTCTGGGAGGAAGTGAGGAGCGCCTCTGCCCGGCCGCCCCGTCTGGGAAGTGAGGAGCGCATCTGCCCAGCCGCCCATCATCTGGGAAGTGAGGAGCGCCTCTGCCCGGCCACCCCATCTGGGAAGTGAGGAGCGCCTCTGCCCGGCTGCCCCGTCTGGGAAGTGAGGAGCGCCTCTGCCTGGCTGCCACCCCGTCTGGGAGGAAGTGAGGAGCGCCTCTGCCCGGCCGCCCCGTCTGGAAAGTGAGGAGCGCCTCTGCCTGGCCGCCCATTGTCTGGGAGGTGAGGAGTGCCTCTGCCCGGCTGCCCCGTCTGGGAGGTGAGGAGCGCCTCTGCCTGGCTGCCACCCTGTCTGGGAGGAAGTGAGGAGCGCCTCTGCCCGGCCGCCCCGTCTGGGAAGTGAGGAGCGCCTCTGCCCGGCCGCCCCATCTGGAAAGTGAGGAGCACCTCTGCCTGGCTGCCACCCCGTCTGGGAGGTGAGGAGCACCTCTGCCTGGCTGCCACCCCGTCTGGGAGGAAGTGAGGAGCGCCTCTGCCCGGCCGCCCCGTCTGGGAAGTGAGGAGCGCTTCTGCCCGGCCGCCCCGTCTGGGAGGTGAGAAGCGCCTCTGCCTGGCTGCCACCCCGTCTGGGAGGAAGTAAGGAGCGCCTCTGCCCGGCCGCCCCGTCTGGGAAGTGAGGAGCACCTCTGCCCGGCCGCCCCGTCTGGGAGGTGAGGAGCGCCTCTGCCTGGTTGCCACCCCGTCTGGGAGGAAGTGAGGAGCGCATCTGCCCGGCCGCCCCGTCTGGGAGGTGAGGAGCACCTCTGCCTGGTTGCCACCCCATCTGGGAGGAAGTGAGGAGCACCTCTGCCCGGCCACCCCATCTGGGAAGTGAGGAGCGCCTCTGCCCGGCCGCCCCGTCTGGGAAGTGAGGAGCACCTCTGCCTGGCTGCCACCCCGCCTGGGAGGAAGTGAGGAATGCCTCTGCCCGGCCGCCCCGTCTGGGAAGTGAGGAGCGCCTCTGCCCTGCCGCCCCGTCTGGGAAGTGAGGAGCGCCTCTGCCCGGCCTCCCCGTCTGGGAAGTGAGGAGCGCCTCTGCCCAGCCGCCCTGTCTGGGAGGTGAGGAGCGCCTCTGCCTGGCCGCCCTATCTGGGAGGTGCACCCAACAGCTCCAAAGAGACAGCGACCATCGGGAGTGGGCCATGAGGACGATGGCAGTTTTGTTGAAAAGAAGTGGGGGAAGTGTGGGGAAAGGAAGGAGAGATCAGATTGTTGCTGTGTCTGTGTAGAAAGAGGTGGGCATAGGAGACTCCATTTTGTTCTGACTAGGAGAAATTCTTCTGCCTTTGGATGCTGTTGATCTATGGCCTTTCCCCCAGCCCCCTGCTCTCTGAAACTTGTGCTGTGTCAACTCAGGGTTAAATGGATTAAGGGCGGTGCAAGATGTGCTTTGTTAAACAGATGGTTGAAGGCAGCATGCTCTTTAAGAGTCATCACCACTCCCTAATCTCAAGTACCCAGGGACACAAACACTGCAGAAGGCCGCAGGGTCCTCTGCCTAGGAAAACCAGAGACCTTTGTTCATGTGTTTATCTCCTGACCTTCTCTCCACTATTATCCTATGACCCTGCCATATCCCCCTCTCCAAGAAACACCCAAGAATGATCAATAAATACTTAATAAATAAATAAATAAATAAATAAATAAAAAATAAAAAATAAAAACCCACTGGTTTTGCGGCTCAGGGGACATCACGGACTTACCGATATGTGATGTCACCCCCCGGAGGCCCAGCTGTAAAATTCCTCCTTTGTACTCTTTCTCTTTATTTCTCAGACCAGCCGACACTTAGGGAAAATAGAAAGGACCTATGTTGAAATATTGGGGGCTGGTTCCCCCGATAAATATGTAGAACAGGACCTTTTTACTAACAAATATAAATATCTTTTATTTCTCTGAAATAAGAAGTCAAAAGTACTTAAGCTTCAACTCATAATTAGTCATTAATGTCTTAGAATTATATCTTATTTAGAGATAATTTAGATAGTCAATGAATATCCATCCTTTAACTTAGCATAGCAAATTTTGAGGGTATAGTTACCAAAAAGATTTTAAAAACCTTTAAAAACATTTGTATTAGTCAGGGTTCTCCAGAGAGACAGAACTAATAGGATATATATATATATTTTATATATATATATATATATATATATGAGTTTATTAAGTATTAACTCACAAGATCACAAGGTCCCACAATAGGCCATCTGGAAGCTGAGGAGCAAGGAAAGCCAGTCTGAGTCCCAAAACTGAAGAACATGGAGTCTGATGTTTGAAGGCAGGAAGGGTCCAGCTTGGGAGAAACATGTAGGCTGGGAGGCTAGGCCAGTCCAGGGTTTTGTTTTGTTTTCTTTTTTTTTGAGACGGAGTCTCACTCTTGTCATACAGGCTGGAGTGCAGTGGTGCGATCTTGGCTCACTGCAATCTCCGCCTCCCGGGTTCAAGCGATTCTCCTGCCTCAGCCTCCTGAGTAGCTGGGATTACAGGTGCCTGCCACCACATCTGGCTAATTTTGGTATTTTTAGTAGAGACAAGTTTTCGCCATGTTGGCTAGGCTGGTCTTGAACTCCTGACCTCAGGTGTTCCACCCGCCTTGACCTCCCAAAGTGCTGGGATTACAGGCGTGAACCACTGCACCTGGTCCCACTCTTGTCATTTTACGTTTTCCTGTCTGCTTTATATTCTAGCAGCTGATTTTGATGGTGCCCACCCAGATTAAGGGTGGGTCTGCCTTTCCCAGCCCACTGACTCAAATGGTAATCTCCTTTGGCAACACCCTCAAAGACACACCCAGGATCAATAATTTGCATTTTTCAATCCTATCAAGTTGACACTCAGAATTAACCATCACAACCTTTTTAAGTAAGCATATTATAAAACTTAATAGGTATTAATAGTTCATTTATAAACTCTTATCCCATTTACATCTATTTAATTTATTCATTGTTAACAATTATGTTTGGAAAAGTTTATAAGACATAGGACACATCTGGCCATCATCTCAAGTTAAATTTTCTATTAACTATTTTTATATTACTATATGTTAGGCAAGTATCCTAAAGGCAAGAAACTTAAAGGTTCATTTGGGCCTTTTTACAAGTCAGTTTTGTCACTTGTATACTATATACAAACACAAACATTTCAACAAGTATACATAAAAATACGGACAAATATTTTATAGTTTTGATTTGTGAAAGGAAAATAAATCTTGGCACCACAAAATCACTAAGCCAAAGGGAAAAGGCAAGCTGGGGACTGCTTAGGGCAAACCTGCCTCCCATTTTATTATCCCTAAATAAGATAGCTACAGAGATAAGAAGCTACATACCTCCCTCACAATTTTCCCACAAGGAAATTCTTTGTGGACAAAGAACAGAGATAACTCAAAATCATCCCTCTGAGGCTCACCTGAGACAAATGCATATCTAATTACTTCCTCTGACCTATTGTTTATGTAAAAATGCAGATTCACTGAGACAGATTAAATTGTGTATTCAGTGGAAGACTGATCAAGTACTTAAAATAATGCAGGCTTTTGTCTTTTATCTACTTCTAACATGGAAACCCCCACTTTGAGTTGTCCCGCCTTACTGGACTGAACCAATGTACATTTTACACATTCGATTGATGTCTCATATCTCCCTAAAATAAAGCAAGCTGTACCCTGACCACCTTGGGCATATGTTGTCAGGATGTCCTGAGGCTGTGTCATGGGTGCTTTCTTAACTTTGGCAAAACAAACTTTCTAATTTGACTGAGACCTGTCTCAGTTATTTAGGGTTCACAGATTTTAATATTTTACCCATGAGTCAGGCAAAACTCATTAGTTGAAAAAAACAGTTGGAATCAAACTGTGGCTTTGTAAATGGAAAGAGTTAAAGTTTATCTGTCTCACAGGCTGAAGCCCTTACTGATTTGGAAAACAAGGTAGCAAATTTACATTTCATAGCACAGAGAAAGAACTTAAGCTTTCAAAAAGGCCAGTGAAGTTTTACATTATTCTTGGCACAAATCATGTCAACAAAACAGAAGCAAACCAAGGGAGTGAATACAGTTAGTAAGGTATAAAAAAGAAATAAAATCCTAAGCCCTCCCCTCTGCCAAGGGCATCCCAAAGTTAACCTGAAATATTAGTTCAGGCCATGATGGGAAGTGGGGTGCCATTGGACATGCCTTGCAGCTGACCAGTGTTAACATCAACACAAAGACCTTAAGACTAATAGAGCAGGCTGGATGTGGTGGCTCGCTCCTGTAATCCCAGCACTTTGGAAGGCAGAGGCAGGTGGATCACTTGAGGTCAGGAGTTCAAGACCAACCTGGCCAACATGGTGAAACCCTGTCTCTACTAAAAATACAAAAATTAGCTGGGCGTGGTGGCCCATGCCTGTAGTCCCAGCTACTCAGGAAGCTGAGGCGGAGAATCACTTGAACCCAGGAGGTGGAGGTTCCAGTGAGCTGAGATTGCGCCACTGCACTCTAGCCTGGACAACAGAGTGAGACTCTGTCAAAAAAAAAAAAAAATACTAATAGAATCTTTAAGTCTGATAGGAAACATTTACAATCTATTCTCTCTGAGGCCCGCTACCTGGAGGCTTCATCAGTGTGATAAAACCTTGGTCTCTAAAATCCCTTAACACAGAAATTTCATTCTATTGATTTCAAGTCTTTAGACAATAACTCTTTCAACCAATTGCCAATCAGAAAATCTTAGAACCTGCCTATGATCTGGGGCCCCCACTTCCTATTGTCCCATCTTTCTGGATTAAACCAATATACATCTTACATTAACTGATTGATGTCTTATGTCTCCCTAAAATATATAAAACCAAGTTGTAGTCCAACCACTTTGGGCACATATTCTCAGGATCTCCTGAGAGTTGTGTCATGGGTCATTCATTGGTCATTCTTATTGGGCTCAGAATAAATGTCTTCAAATATTTTACTCTTTTTCTTGACAAAAGGGTTAAGAAGAAAGAAATTTAGTCAACTGACAAGTTTTTATGGAGAACAGAGGCCCAATTAAAAAGTATATATGCATGTGTATCTTAAATATCAGCTTTTAATTAAATCGACTTTTGACTATAGAGATCTTAAAAAAAAACTTCAAGTCTCTTATCATATTTCAGCCGGGACAGTCAATATTCCTGCTTTTGTACCATTTCCCTGCTCTTTTAAACCAAAGGTATCTTTGCAAGTGACTAACCAAAACCAATAAGCCTTAACCAATGTTATGATGTAATCAAGGACACATGAGCCTTCTCCAAAGAGATACAGCACATTCTCACAAGATTCTAGATTCATGCCAAAGAAAGTTCAAAGAGAGAAAAGTTTTGCTAGCTACAAATGGGTGTACAACCCATATCGCTCTGCCCATATTCTCTAGGGTCTCAGCTTCTCAGTTGACTGGCTACACATACAGTTCAGATGAAAAATTTAAAGAGATACTTAATGAAGCAGGAAGACAAAATCTGCCCATAGAGGTAGTGCCAAAAGGTGGGCAAATATAGGAAGGCAAATTTATAGAGGTAAAGTCTGCTCACAGATTCCCCTGGCCCATTAGTGGGCTAATAAGCAGCTGTCTCCAGTAAGGGAGGATTTATGTCCTGGCTTTAGGCAAACAAAAGAAAGGCAGAGAATCTCCCTGCATTTTAGCTGTGTTTAGCTCAACAATCCTAAGTATTTTAGAGGGTAATATTTTGGCTTCCTTCAGTAGAATGGATTACAAATGGGTGACCCAAAAGGTGTAGAGTCATACTAAAACCACCTTTGCAAAAATTATATCAGTGAGTAATATAACAGTAAGTTGAGCTAACTACCCCACTGCCCCATCTTGCTGTTTCCTTAATTATTCCTGGGCGATAAGGCTAAGCTAACTTTTTTTTTTTTTTTGAGACAATGTCTTGCTCCACACAGATTGGAGTGCAGTGGCACTATCTCAGCTCATTGCAACCTCTGTGTCCAGGGTTCAAGTGGTTTTCATCCCTCAGTCACCCAAGTAGCTGGGATTACAGGAGTGTACCACCATGCCTGGCTAGTTTTTGTATTTTTAGTAGATTAGGTGTTTTGCCATGTTGGCCAGGATGATCTCAAACTCCTCAAGTGATCCACCCACCTCGGCCTCCCAAAGTGCTAGGATTACAGGCATGAACCACTGCACCTGGCCCTAAGCTATAGTTTGGTGCAAAAGTAATTGCAGTTTTTGCCATTACTTTTAATGGCAAAACTGCAGTTACCTTTGTACCAATCTAATAATTTTGGAAGACATTTAGGCTATAGTTTAAATGATAGTAGGCCTAAAACTTAGCAGGCTTTGTAAAGCTAATGGGAGGCCATGAGGTTTGGGGAAGGAGAGGAGGCTGAGTCTGGCTAAGACTCAGACATGAATGATTGTTTGCCACTATTCTTGAGGTTATAAGATAGGCAACTTCTCCAATTATTCCTGCAGAAGACACCACTATTGTAGATTGACCCTTTGAGAAATCCTTTCAGTTTTTTTTGCATGTCTAACACCCATGGCTCCACCTGGACCCACCAATCCCACTGCTGTGGCCCCACCTAGAAGCTATCCAGCCTGCAGGAGTACAGCTTTAACACCTACGATTTCATCTCCAGCCCAACCAATTAGCAGCAAACCTAGCCACCCCCACCGCTTCCCCCAAACTGCCTTTGAAAAACTCCTAACCTATGAGCTTTGGATGAAATGATTTGAGTCCCAGTGAAGCAGCATCATTCATCTGGGGTAATACCTGAGATTTGTTGCCTCACACCAAGGAAATCAAGGATGTGGATACACAAGCAGTGAGGTTAAGAACAGAGGCTTAACAGGCAAAAGAAAGAGAAAAGCTCTCTCCTGAAGAGAGAAGGGTTCCCGAGCAGGTTTTCCAGTCTGCAGTGAAGTGTAGGAAATTTTTTAGATGAGCTTGAGGAGGCAGTATCTGATTTACATAGGGCGTGAAAGATTGGTCAGGCCAGGTGTGCCATTTGCATAGCACAGAAAGAATTGGCTAGGACTAGGTGTGTTGTTTGCATAGCATGTGAAGAAGCTGCCCCCCCCCACCCCTAATCTTTTATTAGGCAGGTGGGTTCTCTACCTGGCCAGCGCCATGTTGCCTGCTACTTTTTTATTTTTAATATGCTTTAAGTTCTAGGGTACATGTGCACAACGTGCAGGCTCGTTACATAGGTATACATGTGCCATGTTGGCCCACTGCACTCATCAACTCATCATTTACCTCAAGTATTTCTCCCAGTGCTATCCCTCCCCCACCCACCCCACGACAGGCCCCAGTGTGGGATGTTCCCCACCCTGTGACCAAGTGTTCTCATTGTTCAATTTCCACCTATGAGTGAGAACATGCGGTGTCTGGTTTTCTGTCCTTGTGATAGTTTGCTCAGAATGATTGTTTCCGGCTTCATCCATGTCCTTGCAAAGGACATGAACTCATCCTTTTTATGGCTGCATAGTATTCCATAGTGTATATGTGCCACATTTTCTTAATCCAGTCTATCATTGATGGACATTTGGGTTGGTTCCAAGTCTTTGCTATTTTGAATGGTGCCTCAGTAAACTTACATGTGCATGTGTCTTTATAGTAGCATGATTTACAATCCTTTGGGTATATACCCAGTAATGGGATCACTGGGCCAAATGGTATTTCTAGCTCTGAATCCTTGAGGAATCGCCACACTGTCTTCCACAATGGTTGAACTAGTTTACACTCCCACCAACAGTGTAAAAGCTTTCCTATTTCTCCACATCCTCTCCAGCATCTGTTGTTTCCTGACTTTTTAATGATCACCGTTCAAACTGGCATGAGATGGTATCCCATTGTGGTTTTGATTTGCATTTCTCTGGTGACCAGTGATGATGAGCATTTTTTCGTGTATCTGTTGGCTGCATAAATGTCTTCTTTTGAGAAGTGGCTGTTCATATCCTTTGCCCACTTTTTGATGGGGTTGTTTTTTTCTTGTAAATTTGTTTAAGTTCTTTATAGATTCTGGATATTAGCCCTTTGTCAGATGGGTAGACTGCAAAAATTTTCTCCCATTCTGTAGGTTGCCTGTTCACTCTGATGGTAGTTTCTTTTGCTGTGCAGAAGCTCTTTAGTTTAGATTCCATCTGCCTATTTTGGCTTTTGTTGCCATTGCTTTTGGTGTTTTAGACATGAAGTCCTTGCCCATGCCTATATCCTGAGTGGTATGGCCTAGGTTTTTTTGCAGGGTTTTTATGGTTTTAGGTCTAACATTTAAGTCTTTAATCCATCTTGAATTAATTTTTGCATAAGGTGTAAGGAAGGGATCCAGTTTCAGCTTTCTACATATGACTACCCTGTTTTCCGAGCACCGTTTATTAAAAAGGGAATCCTTTCCTCATTGTTTGTTTTTGTCAGGTTTGGCAAAGACCAGATGGTTATAGATGTGTGGTGGTATTTCTGAGGGCTCTGTTCTGTTCCATTGGTCTATATCTCTGTTTTGGTACCAGTACCATGCTGTTTTGGTTACTGTAGCCTTGTAGTACAGCTTGAAGTCAGGTAGTGTGATGCCTCCACCTTTGTTTTTTTGCTTAGGATTGTCTTGGCAATGTGGGCTCTTTTTTGGTTCCATATGAACTTTAAAGTAGTTTTTTTTCCAATTCTGTGAAGAAAGTAATTGGTAGCTTGATGGGGATGGCATTGAATCTATAAATTACCTTGGACAGTATGGCCATTTTCATGATATTGATTCTTCCTATGCATGAGCATGAAATGTTCTTCCATTTGTTTGTGTCCTTTTTATTTCATTGAGAAGTGGTTTATAGCTCTTCTTGAAGAGGTCCTGCACATCCCTTGTAAGTTGGATTCCTAGGTATTTTATTCTCTTTGTAGCTATTGTGAATGGGAGTTCACTCATGAATTGGCTCTCTGTTTGTCTATCATTGGTGTATAGGAACACTTGAGATTTTTGCACATTGATTTTGTATCCTGAGACTGCTGAAGTTGCTTATCAGCTTAAGGAGATTTTGGGCTGAGACAATGGGGTTTTCTAAATATAGAATCATGTCACCTGCAAACAGGGACAATTTGACTTCCTCTTTTCCTAATTAAATACCTTTATTTCTTTCTCTTGCCTGATTGTCTTGGCCAGAACTTGCAACACTATGTTGAATAGGAGTTGTGAGAGAGGGCATCCGTGTCTTGTGCCAGTTTTCAAAGGGAATGCTTCCAGTTTTTGCCCATTCGGTATGATATTGGCTGTGGATTTGTCATAAATACCTCTTATTATTTTGAGATACGTTCCATCAATACTTAGTTTATTGAGAGTTTTAAGCATGAAGCGTTGTTGAATTTTGTCGAAGGCCTTTTCTGCATCTATTGAGATAATCATGTGCTTTTTGTCAATGGTTCTGTTTCTGTGGTGGATTACATTTATTGATTTGTGTATGTTGAACCAGCCTTGCATTTCAGGGATGAAGCTGACTTGACCATGGTCGATAAGCTTTCTGATGTGCTGCTGGATTTGGTTTGCCAGTATTTTATTGAGGATTTTTGCATCGATATTCATCACGGATATTTGTCTAAAATTCTCTTTCTTTGTTGTGTTTTTGCCAGGCTTTGGTATCAGGATGATGCTGGCCTCATAAAATGAGTTAGGGAGGATTCCCTCTTTTTCTATTGATTGGAATAGTTTCAGAAGGAATGGTACCAGCTCCTCTTTGTACCTCAGGTAAAATTCTGCTGTAAATCCGTCTGGTCCTGGACTTTTTTTGGTTGGCAGGCTATTAATTATTGCCTCAATTTCAGAGCCTGTTATTGGTCTATTCAGAGATTCAATTTCTTCCTGGTTTAGTCTTGGGACGGTGTATGTGTCCAGGAATTTATCCATTTCTTCTAGATTTTCTAGTTTATTTGTGTAGAGGTGTTTTTAGTACTCTCTGATGGTAGTTTGTATTTCTGTGTGATCGGTGGTGATATCCCCTTTATCATTTTTTATTTCATCTATTTTTATTCTTCTCTCTTTTCTTCTTTATTAGTCTTCCTAGTGGTCTATCTATTTTGTTGATCTTTTCAAAAAACCAGCTCCTGGATTTATTGATTTTTCAAAGGATTTTTTAGTCTCTATCTCCTTCACTTCTGCTCTGAACTTTGTTATTTCTTGTCTTCTGCTAGCTTTTGAATTTGTTTGCTCTTGCTTCTCTAGTTCTTTTAACTGTGATGTTAGGGTGTCAATTTTAGATCTTTCCTGCTTTCTTTTGTGGGCATTTAGTGCTATAAATTTCCCTCTACACGCTGCTGTAAATGTGTCCCAGAGATTCTGATACTTTGTGTGTTTGTTCTCATTGGTTTCAAAGAACATCTTTGTTTCTGCCTTCATTTCGTTATTTACCCAGTAGTCATTTAGGAGCAGGTTGTTCAGTTTTCATGTAGTTGTGCGGTTTTGAGTGAGTTTCTTAATCCTGAGTTCTAATTTGATTTCACTGTGGTCTGAGAAACAATTTGTTGTGATTTCTGCTCTTTTACATTTGCTGAGGAGTGCTTTACTTCCAACTATGTGGTCAATTTTCGAGTAAGTGTGATGTGGTGCTGAGAATAATGTATCTGCTGTTGATTTTGGGTGGAGAGTTCTGTAGATGTCGATTAGGTCTGCTTGGTGCAGAGCTGAGTTCAATTCCTGGATATCCTTGTTAACTTTCTGTCTCGTTCATCTGTCTAATATTGACAGTGGGGTGTTAAAGTCTCCCATTATTATTGTGTGGGAGTCTAAGTCTTTGTAGGTCTCTAAGGACTTGCTTTATGAATCTGGGTGCTCCTCTATTGGGTGCATATATATTTAGGATAGTTAGCTCTTCTTGTTGAATTGATCCCTTTGCCATTTTGTAATTCCCTTCTTTGTCTCTTTTGATCTTTGTTGGTTTAAAGTCTGTTTTGTCAGAGACTAGGATTGTAACCCCTGCTTTTTTTTGCTTTCCATTTGCTTGGTAGATCTTCCTCCATCTCTTTATTTTGAACCTATGTGTGTATTTGGACATGAGATGGGTCTCCTGTATACAGCCCACTAATGGGTCTGGACTCTTTATCCTGTTTGCCAGTCTGTGTCTTTTAATTGGGGCATTTAGCTCATTTACGTTTAAGGTTAATATTGTTATGTGTGAATTTGATCTTTTCATTATGATGTTAGCTGGTTATTTTGCCCGTTTGTTGATGCAGTTTCTTCCTAGCATCAATGGGCTATTTTTTGTATTTTTAGTAGAGATGAAGTTTCACTGGTCTCGAACTCCTGGCCTCAAGGGATCTGGCTGCCTTGGCTTCCCAAAATGCTGGGATTACAGATGTGAGCCACCATACCTGGCCCACAATGTTTTTCTGAAGTCCAAATTACAAACAACAAAAAGCAGCTGTAGTTTTAAAAGCATGCTATGTAATTTACACCAAGAAATGAATCCACCAGTGCCAGATTGCCAATTCTTGTGTTCTCCAAAGAGGTTTTCAGGAGGTTTAGCATTTATACATTTCCTTGAAATGGGAAAGGCATGTAGGTGGTGTGAGGTGAATGGTTACATCCTTGTGAGACTTAGTTAGTGCCTTGTAAATCTACATTTTACATAAGATAAGGTGAATGTTTTACAAAAAAAAAGAGGGAGTAAAGGAAAATCAGTTATGCAGATGTCTCAGGGTAGGTGGAGGATTGATCGATCTCAGCTTGTCTTTGTTCTGTACTTGGGAAGATTAGCTTGTAATTGACATTATCAGTCTGAATTTTAACAGACTAGTTATAGGACCTAGACTTACATTGCAGACCTAAAGTTATAATTGACATGCCCTTTTTTTTATGGCAGGATATACCTCCTTAAAGGTAGAGGCCAGCAAAGAACAATTTGTGAAGACAGTCATCAGGGATACCTGAGGCCTTTTGCCTTTCTGCAGGGGTTGTGGCTAATGGATAATGCTTTGACACAAGATTGTGAAGTAAAAGCTATTCATTTGGGAAAGGATGATGTGTTTGTGTTGTGCCACTCAGTCACCAGGCTTAATTTTCCTTTTGACGTAGGAGTTTGGGATTCCTGAGATTTTTTTTATTTTCAATTTTTGTGGGTACATCATAAGTATATATATTTACGGGGTACATGAGATACTTTGATATACGCATGCACTGAGATTTTTAAATTTTCCTTTACAGTGCTTTTGAATCTTCTGTATGCACAAATATATCACTTGCAAATATAACAGTTTTTAAAAATTCTTACCCTTATACTTTGTATTTTTTCTTAATTTACTGTGTAACCATACAATGGACTCTTCTTGCCTGGTGTCCACATATAGCTGGTTTATCGAGGCAGAGGAATTGCAATAGAGAAAGTTTTATACATGTAGAGCCAGTGAAAGGGAAGACTAAGTTTTATTATTGCTCAAATCAGCCTACCATAGAATTTGGGGGCCAGGATTTTTCCAGGGTAATTTGAGGGAAGGGATGGGGTGGCTAGGCAGTGAGTGCTTGTTGTTGATTCATTGGGGGTGCAATCACAGGGGTGTGGAAGATGGTCCTCCTACAAGCTGAGTCACCTCTGGGGGGGGAGACCACAGGAGCTTGGGAGGTCCAGCTGAAGCCATTGGTATCGGACATGCAAAAAACCTGAAAATATATCTCAAAAGGCGAATCTTAAGTTCTACAATAGTGATGTTATCTGCAGAAGTAACTGGGGAAGTTGCATATCTTGTGACCTCTGGAATAATGGCTGACAATCATTTATGTCTACACCTAGCAAAATTCAGGCCCCTCCATCCTCCTAGCCTTGTGGTCTCTCATTAGCTTCACAACAGTGGTTGAGTTTTAGGGAAGGGCTATTATCATTTAAGCTATAAACTAAATGTCTTCCAAAGTTAGCTTAGCCTAAGCTCAGGAATAATTAAGGACAGCTTGAAAAGACCAAAGGCAAGAAGGAGTTTGGCCAGATTAGATCCCCTTCACTGCCATGATCTTCTAATTGTTGTAATTTTTGCAAAGGCAGTTTCAATCTTATGACTTAGACCCTCCAGGACAATGTTTAATAGACTCAATGATAGTGAAAATCCTATGGTATTCCTGGCTGTAAAGGGAAAGCTGTTGATAATTTGATATTAAACTTAGTACTTGGTGTATATGGTTGAAGATATTCTTTATAAGACTAAAGAATTTTTATTTTTTTTACTAGCTGTGGTAAGCTGAATAATGGCTCCTCCAAAGAAGTCCAAGTCCTCCAGAGCAGGTGAATTTGTTACCTTACCTGGCAAAAGGTACTTTGCAGATGTGTCTAGTGTTAGAAATCTTGAGATGAGAAGATTATCTTGGATTTTACAACTGGGCCCAATCATATCACATGAATCTTTAAAATCAGAGTCTTTCTCTATTTTGATTAACTGGAAAGATTTGGAAACAGAAGAGTCAGAGAGAATGCAATGTTGCTGGCTTTGGAGATAGAGAAAGCGGCCAAAAGTCAAGGAATCAGAATAGGTTCTAGCTGGAAATGGCAAGAAAATTGATTCTTTCTTTGAGTCTCAGAAGGAATTGTAAACCAAAAATAAAATTCTAAGCATGCCCCAGCCATCTGAATGGACCCCCCCTCTCAGCCAAGGGCATTCCAAAGTTAGTAGAAGAAAACTTAGGGTAAAAGCTCTTTGATACTGACCTTGGTAATGATTTTTTAGATACCACAATAAAAGCTCAGACAACAAAAGCAAAAATAAACAAGTGGGACTACAATGATCTATGTTTACTTAGAAGTATGCTTTATTCTCCAAACATAAAATTTTTATCATTTATTTTAGATTATTTGCATTGATTTTGGAGGACATACTCTGTGTGGTAGACAAAATAATGGTACTCCAAATTATCCATGTCATTGTTTTTTCCTGGCACCCCTGTAACCATTGTAGTCTTTTTTGAATCAAGGGATAAACAGATGTTGACTACAGAATATACAACCCCCCACAAAAGTCAACTAGTTTGTTCCTCTCTGTCAATTGTACATGGAGTTCCTGGGGATTTGATGACAGGTTGGCTAAACATATATATTTAAGAGGTTACAGAAGAAGCTATGTGTCATGCGTGTGAAGAGACCACCAACAGGCTTTGTGTGAGCAACAAGGCTGTTTATTTCACCTGGGTGCAGGTGGGCTGAGTCCAAAAAAGGAGTCAGCACAGGGTGGTGGGATTATCACTAGTTCTATAGGTTTGGGATAGGCGTACAAAGTACCTTCTTAAGGGTGGGGGAGAATATTACAAAGTACCTTCTTAAGGGCAGGGGAGACTATATCTTTTCAGTTAGGGTGGGGCAGGAACAAATCACAATGGTAGAATGTCATTGGTTAAGGCTATTTTCCCTTCTTTTGTGGATCTTCGGTTGCTTCAGGCCATCTGGATGTATACGTGCAGGTCACAGGGGATATGATGGCTTAGCTTGGGCTCAGAGGCCTGACATTCCTGTCTTCTTATAGTAATAATAAAAAAAACAACAAAATTGTGAAGTGTTGGGGCGGTGAAAATTTTTGGGGGTGATATGGAGAGATAATAGGTGATGTTTCTAGGGCTGCTTCCAGCAGGATTAGGGGCAGTGTGGGAACCTACAGTCAGAGAGATTAAACTGAAGAAAGGCTTTGGGGTAAGGGGTGATACTGTGGGGTTGTTAGAAGGAGCATTTGTCATATAGAATTATTGGTGATGGCCTGGATGCAGTTTTGTATGAATTGAGAAACTAAACAGAAGACACAAGGCCCGAAAAAAAGAAGGAGAAAAATAGGTATTAACGGACTAAGAATTGGGAGTACCCAGGACATCCAATTTGAGAGTGTCCAGAGGGGTTCAGTGTTAATTATTTGCTTGGTTGGCAAGTTTTTGGGCTGTATCCTTGAGTTTTTTAATACTGTTATATACCAGGCCAGATTGATTTAGGTAAAAACAACACTCTTCATTTAAAAATCTACAGAGTCCCCCCTTTTTTTTTACCAGTGAGTAAGTCAGGGCCTTGGCAATTTTGGAGGAAAGAGAAATGCAAAGTCAGCAATTGTTCGTTAAAGAAGGATTAGAAATGGGTAGGAGAGAGTGAGTGAGACTGATAGTGTGGTGGAGATAGCTGGGGAGAGGTAGAGGGTGGCATAAGAACAGGAACGAGAATAAGAGTGAGTATAAAAGTAAAGAATAGGACTTCATCAGGGTGAAAGTATTGGAGTGTGTCCTGTCAGCAAAGATTGTCTGTGCACTCCAAGAGGCAGTCAAGAGTGGTGGGTTGGGGATAGATTTTCATGATGGAAAGGAAACGAGAGGTTTTAAGAGGTGGGCTAACAGCTTGTAACCTACATGGAAGAGGTTATGAAATGACGACAGAATAGAATGGGCCTGTGAGGCTGGAAGAAGATTTTTTTTTTTGGTCTAAGAACCATCTGCCTTGAGTGGAGAGGGATTGATAGGTGGAAACTTTAGTAGGAGAGTAAATAGGAGTGACCAATGAGATGGAGAAAAACTGGCTATGAGGGACAGAATTTGGAACACTAGCTGCTTCTTTAGCTACCTTATCAGCATAAGCATTGCCCTGAGTGATGGGATCTGATGCCTTTTGATGGACCTTGCAGTGAATGACTCCAGCTTCCTTTGGAAGTAAAGCAGCTTTAAGAAGAGTTTTTATTAAGGAGGCATTAATGATGGAGGACACTTGTGTAGTGAGGAAATTTCTTTCTGCCCATATAACAGCATGGTGATGCAGGATATGGAAGGCATATTTAGAGTCAGTATAAACATTGATGCGTAGTCCCTTTGCAAGAGTGAAGGCCCTAGTTAAGGCAATGAGTTCAACTTGCTGAGCGGTAGTGGAGTGGGGCAGAGTAGTAACCTCAATGATAGGTGTGGAAGACACTATAGCACACCCTGCCTTTGCTAGTGAGTGGTGATTAGGCCTGGTGGAATTGCCATCAATAAACCAAGTGTGATCAGTGTGAGGAACAGGAAAGAAGGAAATATGGAGAAATGGAGTGAATGTCAGGTGGATCAGAGAGATACCATCATGGGGATCAGGTGTGGTATCTGGGATAATGTGGGAGGCCGGATTGAAGTCCAGGCCAGGAACAATGGTAATTGTAGGAGACTCAACAAAGAGTAAGTATAGCTGAAGGAGCTGGGGGGCAGAAAGTATATGTGTCAAGTGTGAGGAGGAAAATAGATTTTGAAAGTTATGGGAACTGTAGAGAGTAAGTGGAGTATAGCTTGTGATTTTGAGGGCCTTTAAAAGTATTAAAGCAGCAGCAGCCACTGCATGCAGACATGAGGGCTAGGCTAAAACAGTAAGGTCAAGTTGTTTGGACAGAAAGGCTACAGGGCACGGTCCCGGCTCTTGTGTAAGAATTCTGACTGCACAGCCCTGTACTTTGGCTGTGTGTAATGAAAATGGTTGGGATGAATTAAGGAGAGCTAGTGTGGGAGCAGCTTTTAGGGCTGTTTTTTAAGGAGTGGAAAGGGGAGTGGGGAAAGGGTTTGGGATTTATGGGGTCAGCTAGGTTTATCTAGAACAGAATAATGGGTTGTGGAGGGAGGTATTGAGGATAGGAGAGTATATGTGTTTGGCACCACAGGGTGGATAGGCAAGACAATTTGGTTGATAAGGCGCAGATCCTGAACTAACCTGTAAGACTTGTCTGGTTTTTGGATAGGTAAAGTGGGGGAATTGTAAGGAGAGTTTTATAAGCTTTAGAAGCCCATGCTGTAGCAGGAGAGTGATAACAGGCTTTAATCCTTTTAAAGCATGCTGTGGGATGCGATATTGGTGTTGAGCAGGGTAAGGGTGATTAGGTTTTAGTGGGATGGTAAGGGGTGCATGATCGGTCACCAAGGAGGGTGTAGAGGTGTCCTATACTTGTGGATTAAGGTGGGGAGATACACGGGGAGGATGTGAAGGAGGCTTTGAACTGGGGAAAAAGGTAGCAATGAGGTGTGGCTCTAGCCTAGGAATAGTCAGGGAAGCAGATAATTTAGTTAAAATGTCTCGACCTAATAAGGGAGCTGGGCAGGTAGGGATAACTAAAAAGGATTGTATAAAAGAGCATTATCCAAGTTGGCACCAGAGTTGGGGAATTTTAAGAGGTTTAAAGCCTCTTGTCAATACTCACAATAGTTATGGAGGCAAGGGAAACATGCCCTTGAAAAGAAGGTAATGTGGAGTGGGTAGCCTCCATAT